>NC_092400.1:31072205-31778038 GCF_030028105.1 Mobula birostris
GAGTGAATAGACCTAATTCTAGTTTCCTTGTAGTCCCAAGCAAGAACTCTTGTGTAATTTTATCTTCTAGATGCAGGGACGTCTGGAACCTCTGATCATACAGAACCAGGGGTTAGACTCAGAATAAATGGTTGGCCATTCAGGATGGCGATGAGAAGAGATTTCATCGCCCTCAGAATGCCAAGTCTTTGGAATTTTCTAGTGAAGAGAGCTGTGTCGACCCAGCTGCTGTGTATCTTCCTGACAGAATTAGCCTAAATTTTGGGCTTATTAATTAAGGCACATGGGGCTTGTGCAGAAAGTGGAGCTGAGATAAGAGATCACCTACAATCTTGCTGAAAAGATCCCTTTGAAAACTCCTGCCTCTATTTCTGTGTGTCCTTATGTTAGAAGTTGTGAGTTCAAAGCTCACTCCAGGCACTAGTTTGACGCTGATAATCCAGCGGGGAGTGTTCAATTCTTACAGATGAGACATTGCACTAAGATCTTGCCTACCCTCTCGGGCGGAGGGAAAATATCCTTTGCAATATTCAAGTAATATTCTCCTGATCATATAAGACCAACACCTAAGAAAAAGTTGTCTGAATCCCTGTGACATTACTGGTCATGAGACCTCACTGGGACAGACTTGGGCTGCTGCATTTTAAAACACAGACCAATAAAACCAGGAATGGGCCCTTTATTCTGAACCAAATAAACTAGTAATTAAATGCCTAACTAAACAAATCCCTTCTGCCTAGTCCAGGGGTTCCCAAACTTTTTTTATGCCATAGGTTGGCATATGGCCCGCAGGGTGGGAACCCTTAGCCTAAACAATCTCCATATACCTCCATTCTCTGCACATTCATCTGCATATCTAAGAGCCTTTTAAACATCTCTGTTGTAGTTACCTCCACAACCACCCCTGGTACCCACCACTCGAAGTGCCCTACACATCTCCCTTGAACTTGTTCCTTCTATTTTAAATGCATACCATCTAGTATTAGGCATTTTGACCCTAGGGAAAATATACTTGCTGTCTACCCTATCTCATATTTCTTCAGTGGTTTGAACGGGGCACGACTGCGCAAGCGCGTGGAGGTCAGCCAATAAGAACAGCGGGAAGAGTTTAAAAAGACAGATGTATACAGTGAGGGTCGGAGGAGCGGGCATCAGAGTAGAGGGAGACAGAGGAGGAAGGCTTTGGCTCAATGGGGCTCCGGCGATAAAGGGTCGAGGCGAGGTAGGAATATGTGTAGAATACAGACAGAAAGTATGTGTGTGAGGCTCAGTGTCAGATGTGGGAGGTCCTGGAGACTCCCAGCCTCCCAGACGAACATGCATTGAGCTGCAGCTCCTAAGGGACCAGATTAATGAACTGGAGTTGCAGCTCGATGACCTTCGTCTGGTCAGGGAGAGTGAGGAGGTGATAGAGAGAAGCTATAGGCAGGTAGTCATACCGGGGCCTCAGGAGACAGTTAATTGGGTAACAGTCAAGAGAAGGAAGGGCAGGAGTCAGATACTAGAGAGCACCCCAGTAGCTGTACCCCTTGACGATAAGTACTCCTGCTTGAGTACTGTTGGAGTGGACGACCTACCTGGGGGAAGCAACAGTGGTCGCACCTCTAGCACGGAGTCTGACTCTGTGGCTCAGAAGGGTAGGGAAAGGAAGAGGATGGCAGCAGTGATAGGGGACTCTATAGTTAGAGGGTCAGACAGGCGATTCTGTGGACACAGGAAAGACCCAGGCCCGGGATGTTTCTGATCGTGTCCACGATATCCTGAAGTGGGAAGGAGAACAGCCAGAGGTCGTGGTACGTATTGGTACCAATGACATAGGTAGGAAAAGGGAGGTCCTGAAATCAGACTACAGGGAGTTAGGAAAGAAGTTGAGAAGTAGGACCACAAGGTTAATCATCTCAGGATTATCCCATGCCACGTGACAGTGAGTATAGGAATAGAACGAGGTGGAGGACAAATGCGTGGCTGAGGGATTGGAGCAGGGGGCAGGGAATCAGATTTCTGGATCATTGGGACCTCTTTTGGGGCAGGCGTGACCTGTACAAAAAGGACGGGTTGCACTTGAATCTGAGAGGGACCAATATCCTGGCAGGGAAGTTAACTAAGGCTATAGGGGAAGAGTTTAAACTAGCATTGCTGGGGGGTGGGAACCGAACTGAAGTGACGGAGGAAAGGGAGGTTGACTCACAAATGGAGGAAGCTTGGAGACAGTGCGAAAGGGAGGATAGGCAGGTGATAAGAGAAGGGACGTGCTCAGACCAGTGTGGAGGGCTGTCAGAGGTTACAGCAGGACATTGATAGGATGCAAAACTGGGCAGAGAAGTGACAGTGGAGTTCAACCCAGGTAAGGGTGGGGTGGTTCATTTTGGTAGGTCAAATATGATGGCAGAATATAGTATTAATGGTAAGACTCTTGGCAGTGTGAAGGATCAGAGGGATCTTGGGATCCGAGTCCACAGGACACTCAAAGCTGCTGCGCAGGTTGACTCTGTGGTTAAGAAAGCATACGGTGCATTGGCCTTCAGTAACCGTGGGATTGAGTTTAAGAGCTGAGAGGTAATGTTGCAGCTACATAAGACCCTGGTCAGACCCCTCTTGGAGTACTGTGCTCAGTTCTGGTCACCTTACTACAGGAAGGACGTGGAAACCATAGACAGGGTGCAGAGGAGATTTACAAGGATGTTGCCTGGATTGGGGAGCATGCCTTATGAGAATAGGTTGAGTGAACTCGGCCTTTTCTCCTTGGAGCAATGAAGGATGACAAGTGACCTGATAGAGGTGTACAAAGTGATGAGAGGCATTGATCGTGTGGATAGTCAGAGGATTTTTCCCAGGGCTGGAATGGCCAGCACGCGAGGGCACAGTTTTAAGGTGCTTGTAAGTAGGTACAGAGGAGATGTCAGGAGTAAGTTTTTTTTTTTTACACAGAGAGTGGTGAGTGCGTGGAATGAGCTGCCAGCGGTGGTAGTGGAGGTGGATACGATAGGGTCTTTTAAGAGACTCCTGGATGGCTACATGGAGCTCAGAAAAATAGAGGGCTATGGGTAAGCCTAGGTAGTTCTAAGGTAAGGACATGTTCGGCACAGCTTTGTGGGCCGAAGGGCCTGTATTGTGCTGTAGGTTTTCTATGTTTCTATAATCTTATAAAGTTCTTTAACATCTCCTCTCAGTATCTGGCACTTCAGAAAGAACAACTAGAGTTCGTCCAACCTCTCCTTATAGCAGGGTGCTGGGGTGGAGATATATCTCTACCAAAGGAGGTGTAGGGTGCTCCTTTCTTCTGCTAGCCTGCAGGTCACCCTTGGGCAAGATGTAGAACCACCCGCCCCCCGATCAGCATCATGTGAAGCCATGGGAGGAGTTGGTGGATGGTCGTATGAGCAACTGGTTCACATCACAATTTCTGATTATGCGGCCACCGACACCAGCAGACAATCGCTGAAAAGTATTGATAATGGCTGGGGTCACCTGTCTTGTAAAGACACTGCCCAGAAGAAGACAATGGCAAACCAATACTGTGGGAAAATTTGCCAATAAGAATCACAGTCATGGAAAGACCATCACTGCCCACGTCATATGACACGGCACATAACGAACAAATGAACAAACTTCTAACCCAGGCAGCATCCTGGCAAACTTCCTTTGCACCCTCACCAAAGTCTCCACATCCTTTCCTTAACATGGTGTCCAGATTCGAATGCATTACTCCAGATGCAGCCCAATAAGAGTTTTATAAAAATACAAAATAACTTCTTGACTTTTGAACTCAACAAACATCTGTATTCGGTAAGCACCCTGAAAAATCTAATAATATTTCTTTGTAACATTCAGGAAAGGACAATGCTCCCAATGTTTCTGCAACCTCTGAATATCTGGACAAATAGAACTGGCAAACATTGAGTGCAAGGCAGTCAGACCCTCCTCTATAATGATGAACTCACTATATATTTTCGTAGACTCAGGGCAGAGCCCCTGCTTGGACCTGTTACTCATTTGACTTGCTAAATTCCTCCAGCAGAGTGAGAGAGTGTGACTGTGAGTGTGTGTTGCTCAAGAATGGTGAAGGATTTCTGATGGCCACAGTGGAAGAAAGGATCAGAACTTTCAGCAGAGGGAGAAAATTCAGTTTTGCAAACAAGATTTCTTTACAACTACATGTGACTGTGGGCTTACAAAGCTAGCAGGAGTGTCGTCGGCTTATTTTCAGCAATGAGTCTGGTTATTTGCCACCTGCCGCTACGGGCTTGGAGGATCAAGGAAGGATTTGCACAGCAGAGCTAGAGAAGAGTCACCAAGCACAAGTCTAACTCCTGCTTGTTTCACTGCAGCGGAGCAAGCGCTTTGTCGCCAAGCCGTCAACTCGATTGCTGCTGGATAGAAGCCTGCCATGACAGCATCCCCCGGATGCACAAACCTGGACACTGGTGCATTTGCCTACACGCACTGTGACGCTCATTTGTGAAATGCGTTCTTGCACACGGTAACACAAGCACATGCAGCAGGGAGAAGTGGTGCAAATCAGGGGCAGATCTTGGACTGGGTGTTCTGACCTGGAATGGCTCGGTTACTCCCACAATGCTGTTGAAATTGTTGCTGTAGTAACACAGGATGTACTCCCCGGTGCCCTTTGGCACGGAATCCTCACTGAACATGACCTGCAGAGACATGGAAGAAATTCCGCAACAGTAATAGCATGGAACTTAACACCCTTTGGTTTGCTGATTCTTATAAGCGTAGAGTATTTTCTAAGTGGAGAGAGAATTCAAAAATCTGAGGTGCAAAGGGACTTGGGAGTCCTCGTGCAGACTCTAATTTGCAGGATGACTCAGTGGTGAGGAAGGCAAATGGGATGTCAGCATTCATTTCAGGAGGACTAGAATATAAAAGTAAGGATGTAATATTGAGGCTTTATAAAGCTCTGGAGAGGGTTGGAGTATTCTGAACAGTTTTGGGCTTCTTATCTAAGAGGATGTGCTGACACTGGAGAGGGTTCAAAGGAGGTTGATAAACTTGTCATACTAGAAGCATTTGTTTGCTCTGGGATTCAGAAAAAATGGGTGACCTCATCAAAACCTATGGAAAGGTGAAAGGCCTCAATAGAGTGGATGTGAAGAGGATGTTTCCTATGGTGAGGGAGTCCAAGACCAGAAGACACAGTCTCAGAATAGAGGAACATTCATTTACAACGGAGACAAGGAGGAATTTCTTTACCAGAGATTGGCGAATCTGTGGAATTCATTGCAATGCGGAGCTGTGGAGACCAAGTCATTTGGTATGTTTAAGGCAGAGATTGATAGGTTTTTGCTTGGACTGGGCATAAAGGGTTACAGGGAGAAGGCAGGAGACTGAGGCTTAGAGGGAAATGGATCAGTCAGGATGAAATGGCAGAGCAGACTCGATGGGCCAAATGGCCTAATTCTGCTCCTACATCTTACAGTCTTATGGTCTTAAGTGTCACTGTCTATTTGGGCAAGATTAAGCACGCATGTGTCAGCATTCTGTAGAGGCCTTTACAGAATAAAACCAAAAACCACAAAAACTAAAGTCGTTAGACAGTGCGATTTCCATTCCTTGAAGCCCAGAGTAATCTGTGACTGGCATTGAATATGCATCTTAATCAATCAAAATGCTTGATAATGAATTCCTAAATCCAGACCTAGTTTAAAGGGAGAGGAACCTCACTTTGACTTTGAATCAAACACTGCACTCCTCGAAGGCTAGTGATGGCCTATTGCAGCAAGGAAGGGCATCCATGAAAAAGATCAATTGCTGGTCTCTGTTGCCAGGTAACAGAGAGAGAACCTCAGCTGCGATTCTTGCTCCTGATCAGTGAACTCCCACCATGTCACTGAGGGCACTGCCAAACTCACAGCGTGTGAGCCAGCGCCTTCCTGCGTGGAGGGCCAAGATGAATACCAATGCTCTGCAGGGACAGCTTCTCTATTTTGTTGCCGCCATTGCGTTGCTATGGCAGTGAAGTCAGGTAAGGGGTACGTGGACATTGGTGTAGCAAGATGGTTGGGTTGAGCTGTTCTCCGATCTTGGCAACCCATTTGCAAACGTTCCGTCACCATACGAGGAGACATCATCAGTGCGCTGTTCATTTGTGGCACGTCTTCCGAATGCGTGGCCTTCACATACTTCTCAATCAGCTAATTGGTTGTCATTACAGAAACTCAATTGTGACGTAGGGAGGGGGTATCGTCGCTGATTAGATGTGTGGCGAACTCTGTGCGTTGACTGGAATCTTGCCCGCCTTGGCTTATAAATGGTTCATAGTCTCTTCCTTGCCTCTACCCATGAAGATCGAGAGGGGCACAAATTCGACTGGTGAGAGTCATGGCGCAAGCAAACACGCGGCATACAAGAGAATTCCTAGGAGCGTGGTTTTCCGCAAACAATTCTATAAACAGACATGTAGACCTCAATCCCATTTATAAGCCAATGGGGGCAAATTCCAGACAACGTACAGAGTTCGCCACACAGCCAATCAGCAAGGAGACACCCTCCCTATATCACAATTGAGTTTCCGCAATGCTGACCAGTCAGCTGATGAGTATATAAAGGCCAAGCATTCACAAGTGAGCTGTGCACTGATGATGTTGCCTCGTAACGTTTGCAAAGATCAGAGAACAGCTCAACCCAACCGTCAACCTCCTGAGCTACACATTTTCCGAGTTATTCTCAACATATGTAAGATGCAAATGTTAATAAATTAGTGAACTAATTAATCCTTGCTTATATAGACAAGAGCTACGCAAATATATTTTGATCCCCATCAAGGTACTGCTCAGTTTAGATATGGATTCCAATTTGTCCCAAAAAAAACCAAGAAGAGCAGCCTTAGATTATCAATCGATATAGCCAATTCAATAGCAAATGATGGCAATTTTGTGCAGGTAACATCTCACCCATTGAAACTGGTGTGAGATCGAGCAAGCTTGGTTTGGTTTGTATCCTTACAGTCAGCAGAGAGAGAGGAGACTTGCATCTAAACACAGAAACACACAGAGTTTAAGACTTGGGAAGAACATAGTTAAAAGACAAGGCATGTCAAGGTTTACTCTGAAGTGGTCATGATCACATGCACCCGTCCCTGGTCCTAGTTTCTTGTATCACACATTTTATTTTAATCCAATATCTTTTGGAGAGCTGTTAATGTTTTTGTCTCAACCACTAACCATTGCTCAGACAATCAAACTTTGATCTGTGACGAAAGCACCTCACCACTCAGTTTCCCAGGGGAACGGCTTACTGGGTAATATTTACCTGATAACATTGTTTGTCTGAATCAACTTCATCGTGCTTTGCCCAGACGTATGTTATGTAATCTTTGTGATGCTTAAAGCCAACCTGTGAACATGAATAGGAAAAAAAAGCAAAAGAGATCTGTTGTTTAAACCCATTAATCTCTCTATTCCCTCTACTAGTGACCAAACCAAGAGCCATATTGAATCTAGACAAGGAAAATCCTCGAACCACCACCCAAGTGGTAGCAACTCAAGTTTATTGTCAGTTAACTATGAACATGTCTACAACATATATATCCGTATAATATATGTAGAAGCAAGACAACATTTCTCCAAACCAGGGTGTAAAGCATAGTAATGCACAACACATATTACACCTGATAACTTATGAAGGTAAGGATAAAATCTAGAGATGAATCACACAGAAATAACAAACTATAAATAAAAAGGCATCTGTTAGTCTTGCGAGACCATGGATCTGCGCCTGGAAAGTCTTCACTCTCCAGGGCGCAGGCCTGGGCAAGGTTGTACGGAAGACTGGCAGCTGCCCATGCTGCAAGTCTCCCCTCTCCACAACACCAGTGTTGTCCAAGGGAAGGGCATTAGGACCCATACAGCTTGGCACCAGTGTCGTCGCAGAGCAATGTGTGATTAAGTGCCTTGCTCAAGGACACAACACGTTGCCTCAGCTGGGGCTCAAACTCACGACCTTCAGGTCACTAGTCCAATGCCTTAACCACTTGGCCACGTGCCCACTGAACAAACTAAAACGCATAAATTAAATATTGTAAGGTACGGAACAGATTAACCAGTGATACTTTGAAAGTGATGCGGCAGGGAGTGCAGAAGCCAAATGGCCTGAGGGGAAAAAACAGTCTCCCATCCTGACCGTTCTTGTTTTTATGCCACTGATGGTAGGAAGTCAAAGAGGATGCTGGATGGATGGGTGGGACCCTTAATAGTACTAAGGGTCCTGTGTATACAATGCTTCTGATAGATGTCTCTAATGGATGGTAGAGAGACCCCTATTTCAGAATCCAATCACTGAAACAAGAATTTCATTGGAAGTTTCTCCGGACGCACAAACGTTCACCACCAGACATTCAAAGCCCTTCTTTATTTTTATTATTTTATTGAGACACAGCACAGAATAGGCCCCTCGAGCCGCGCTGCTGAACAACCAGCCTAATCACAGGACAACTAACTTATCAACCGGCACATCTTTGAAACCAGAGCACCCGGACGAAACCCACGTGGTCACGGGGGAGAACGTACACACTCCTTACAGGCAGCGGCGGGAATTGAACCTGTTACACCTGCACTGTAAAGCGCTGTGCTAACCACTACGCTACCATGCCGCGACAAGTTCAAAGTAAATTTATTATCAAAGTGCATATAAGAGTACTGTGCAAAAGTCTTAGGCACCATAGCAATGTATATGTGCCCTTTTTAGCACAGTCCTGTGGGTCACCTTGATATTCATTTTCCTCCAGGCATTCACAGTAGAATGGAGAAATACGATAGAATACGTGAAAAACTACACAGGCTGACAATGTGCAAAAGAAGACAAAACTGTAAATAGAGATATAGATAGATAGATTAAACAAACAAACAAAAAAGGCTCAGAACATGAGTTGTAGAGTCCTTGAAAGTGATCCCACAGGTTGTGGAGTCAGTTCACAGTTGAGTTGAGTGGATTGGCTGATAGAATTCAGACAGTTTGGTGACAGGATTCCATGGAGTGGGAGGACAAAACCTTGTTATTTTTCCACCACTCCAAAGTAACATTTGATCACACATTCACCTCAAGGCTAAAGGATACCAATTCCATCTACAGACCTTCCAAAGGCGCCCTTAAAATAAGCTTAAGAAGCCTGTATCTCTATACAAAGTTCAAAGTAAATTTATTTTCAAAGAACGTATAGGTCACTATATACAACCTTGAGATTCATTTTCTTGAGGGCATACTCAATAAATCCACAATAGAATAATAACCTTAACAGAATCAGTAAAAGACTGCATCAACTTGGCCATTCAACCAGAGTGCACAAGACAACAAATTACAAATACAAAAAGAAGAACTAATAATAATAAATAAATACGCCATAAATCGTGAGAACATGAGATAAAGAGTCCTTGAAAATGAATCCATTGGTTGTGGAACTGGTGAAAACAAAAGATCTCACAGCAGGGAAGTTCACCATTCCTAAATAAAAACACATGGTCTTTGTGGGATTTTGTGTGGAAATGGGTGTAGTATTATACTTGTGACTATCCTTGAAGCACTTCATTGGTTGAAAATTTTGGGACATTTCCACATCAGGAAATGAATGTTGTTTCCATCACTCTCCTTGACTGACCACTTTCGTCTCACAGACTGATGTTGACGATGAAGATGGGAATCCTTCGGCGCCCTACCACGGCAGACAAGCCCGCTCCCAATGCGCGCTGAATTGTGCTCAGCTACAGCACAACATGCAAAACCTTTGAGGTTGATCAGGGAGACTCTCAAAAGTTTTCTTGGGTTGTCAGGGCAAAGAGCTTGTCACCAACAGATACACCAACTTACAAGAGCTACAAAAAAAAAGAGGACCAATAGCAAATAAATTGTATAATACGTGTATCTTACTGTCATTCTTGAATAAGACTGTAAGGCCATTATATCAGACAATTCCACCTGTTACATTTCTTTTTGCTGTCTCTAATAATAGTTTCATTAAGGATCCCACCTATCCATCCAGCACCCCTTTTGACTTTTCTACCATCAGAATGGAGACTCTGATGCACAAAGACCAGAACAGTCAGGGTGGGAAACAGCTTCTTCCCTCAGGCCATTAGGCTTCTGAACTCCCTGCATTTGAAGTGTCACCGGTTAATCTGTTCCGTACCTTACAAATATTTAATTTATGCACTTTAGTTTTATTTCTGCATGATTCACCTGTAGATTTTATCCTTACCTTAAGTTATTGTGTAATACTGTGCTTTACATTCTGGTTCGGAGAAACATTGCCTCCTTTCTATTTACCCTATATGGTTAAATGCGTTATATGCACACATATAGTTAAATGACAATAAACTGGACTTGAGACTTGAGATACTATTACATTGCAAAATCAGTATTTGTTTTGAATTGAAAAGTCAAGGTTATCCCCAACTGCTTCCAATTGTTGGTCTCACATGGAATAGTTGCCCATGACAGAGTTGTGTTCAGGTTACTAGATGTTAGATTTATGGGGCGGAAGCCAGTCAAAACTTCGAATATCGCTTTGGGGTTCGGATGGGAATAATACCATTGAAGACTCAAGATGTCGGCTGAGTTCAAACTGTCAGTAATCGCGCTGGCCCTTCTGAGCAGAATTTTGAGTCTGCAGAACAGAAGCCAAGGTTCTGTCGCCCACATGGGCTCCATCTGCTTTTCCATGCAAGAAAGACAGACAGGATTTTGCTTGTGTAGTATCTTTCATGTCCTTCATGGGATGTCCAGGAGCATGTTAGATCTGGTCCTTAAAACACAGCTGTGAGGTCAGAAATGGGGCAGCTTGTGCTCTTGTTGAAACAAAAGACGGCACTTCCAACACAATATTCTCAAATTTCAATCAAGATTTCTGAACTTGCGGAGAGGAGAAAGAGCACCACCATCTGACCACAAGTCTTCCACTGTGTGCTCTCCCTACGTCAGATCTGCCTGTCTTTGATCACTCTCCAGTCCTTGCAAATTCAGCTCAATTGCTATTGAGTTTGATTGCAGGGAGGGAAGCTGCATTATATCCTAGTGAAATTAGTTATATCGAGTTTCTTCAAAGATTGCTCAGACATGACTCTGCACTCTGAGGGGATTGTAACAATTCCGTTTGCTAAAACGCTCGGTTCATTCGAAGAAACTGTGCAGAGGGAAGGGGATATGGGTTGTTGGTGAAATCTCAATTGAAAGCTGAGGCTTATTCCCAGTCACTGATAACACTTCCGCTTGCAATTTTTGTTTCATATTTCCTCAGCAAGTGAAGAGAGAAGAGCTCTTCCATCTGTCCCATTTACTTAACTTATAACTGTTGATTTTTCTTTTATCACTAAATTTAAGTATTATAGGATTACCAGAACCCAGAGGAACATGTGATCTTATAAAATGGTGGCAGCTTTCACTTATTTTCTCAGTTATTCCTGCCCTCAAGGGCTTGTCCAGACACACACATAACACCCACTACTACTTCATTTGTAGTGCTTCTACCATAAACAGGACACCCGTGAGAGAAGGGCAAAGATATATGCAGTGTTCTGACAGAATCATTCTCTTCTTCATCCTCAATAAATCTAAGTCAAATGCATGAGAATGTTGGCATCGATCATGTCAACAGGTTGTTGAATTTACGCTTAGGAGAGTGGGGCTGGAGGAGGCAGCAGTGCTTTGAATCTCAGCACTGAGCAGCTTTACTTGGCCAGCTGGGAGTCAAACTGCGTCCCACATGCCACTGGAGTTGAACAAAGGGCAGAATGGAGAACGAGGTTAGAATTCGGACAGCTGAGACAACAATAATTAATCTGGGCTAGTTCACTGCTCCTGTACAAGATCCTGGATTCTGGAAATGTGAGGCAGGAGTGTAAAATACTATCAGCTTTGCCGTGTTACTCTGCTCCCTCACACACCTCTTAAACCCCAAGGATGCAGGTCTGAACATCTTACAGAGAGCAGCCTGGCACTGAGCTTCAATTTCTGACTGTGAAGGGCTGACCTTGTACAAGCCAAGCCAGTCCCACGAACTCTTGGCGAAGGAGTCTGCCATCCTGTAGCGGACCACCGCATCCGAGGCCTTGTTCCATTCATCCTCCACCTGCAGCTGAATCAACGGAGCCTGAAGTTTCTGGGCAAACTGCAGATAGGAAAAACAGACAGAAATTGGAGCTCTGAGTACTCAGGGTGCAGGCTAACCGTGATCAGCTCCATGAGTAGATTAATTAGTGAAAAATTAGATTAGGATAGACTAATTGTCATTTACATCAGGGAGCAATTAAATTCCTTGTTTGCTTGAAGCTCAAAAAGTAAACAGTATACATGGTCATAATAGAAACAACAGTGATGAGTCCAAAACTGAAGCACAAAGTCTAGTATAATTTGAAACAGTGTAAAAAGTGACAATAGGATAATTGCTGAGAGAGGGAGAGTTAAACCTAATTCAATATTTCCAGGTGATAATCAATTCTGGTCCCCTTATATTAAATGCAAGACAGAAGTACACCCAGCGTTCACTTTATCAGGTACATGAGTGGAACCCGGTGTGGTTTTCTGTTGCTGTGGCCTATCAACTTCACGGTTTGATGTGTTGTGTGTTCAGAGATGTTCTTCTGCCCACCCCACTGTTGTAACGTGTGGTTATTTGAGTTACTGTCGCTCTCCTGTCAACTTGAACCAATCTGGCCATTCTCCTCTGACCTCTTATTAACAAGGCATTTTGTCTACGGAACTGCCACTCTCTGGGTGTTTTTTTTTTGGTTTTACACACCATTCTCTGTAAGCTCTAGAGCAAGGGTTCCCAACCTCTTTTATGCCACGGACCCCTACCATTAACCGAGCGGTCCACGGACCCCAGGTCGCAAACCCTTGCTCTAGAAACTGTTATGTGTGAAAATCCCAGGAGATCAGCAGCATCAAGCACCAGCAATCATTCCACGGTCAAAGTCACTGAGATCACACTTCTCCCCCATTCCGATGTTTGGTCTGGACCTCTTGACCATGCCTGCATGCTTTTATGCATTGAGCTGCTGCCGCATGATTGGCTGATGAGATATTTGCATTGACGAGCAGGTGTACAGGTCTACCTAACAAAGTAGCCACTGTGTGTGTAGGAAACAGAAACTCTTCTGAGCAAGACCACTACACATCTGAAATTTCAATGGAACTAACATCCCTTCTATATATCAGCTCAACGGCAGATGAAGATCTTGTGTCCCTATTCCAGTCCTCTCCTCCACACTGTTCCAAGGTTTGTTTCTCAGTAATGACCCACCTTCAAGCAGAAAATGGCAGTAACAGGTTTGTGGTCGCTGATGAGGTACTCCATGTGACTACGGTAGGCATGCTGTAACACCTCAATGTGGCTGCTTTTGCTGGCTGGAGAGTTATTCCTCGCCAATAACGGGGAATTCTGCAATGAGTCGTAGCAGTCAGACACTTTCACCCTCCAGAGAATCCGATCTGTCCAGGCAGGCTTGCGCTTCTTAGAACTAGGAAACATCAGAAAATTACAACAGTAAAATGAAAGCATACTGCGGCCATGGTGATGCTGTGCACGAAGCCAGGCCTCTCCAGAGACAGACAACAGTCAAGAAATTTGGTATGGATTTGTGTTGCATAATATCTTCCAAGGTAAAGATAGAGAGGGAAAACATCCCTCACCCTCCAGTCTTCTTCCATTCCCCACTCTGGCCTTATACCTTTCCTCAGCTGCCCATCACATCCCCCAGGTCCCCTTCTCTTATCAGATTCCTTCATCTCCAGCCCTTTACCTTTCCAACCCACCTGGCTTCACCTATCACCTTCCAGTTATCCTCCTTCCCCTCCTCCCACCTTTTTAATCCTGGCATCTTCCCCCTTCCTTCTCAGACCTGAAAAAGGGTCTCGGCCTGAAATGTCGACTGTACTTTCATTTCCATAGATGCTGCTTGACCTGCTGAGTTCCTCCAGCACAGGTGTGCAGTGCTAGCTGGAGCACACCAGAGCGCATCCGGCACATCTTTAAGAGAAAAGCCGAAATAAACAAGCTAATTAATTAGGTGCCGCCCAGGGTGATTTGAGTATCTCAGAAACTGCTGATCTCCTGGGATTTTTACACACAACAGACTCCGGAGTTTACAAAGAATGGTGCCAAAAACAAAAAAAAATCCAGTGAGTGGCTGTTATGTGAGCAAAAACATCTTGTTAAATCCACTCGCTCGATGTTTTTTTGTTTTTGGCACCATTCTTTGTAAACTCCAGAGTCTGTTGTGAGTAGAGATCCCAGGAGATCAGCAGTTTCTGAGATACTCAAATCACCCTGGGCTGCACCTAATTAATTAGCTTGTTTATTTCGGCTTTTTCCTTAAAGATGTGCCGGACGCGCACCGGTGCGCTCCAGCTAGCACTGCACCCCTGCCCCAGCATTGCTTTCGATTTCCAGCATTTGCAGGATTTTTCATGTTAAAGATAGAAGATTCCCATCCCCTAAAGGATGTGTGTGAATTAATTGGGTTCTTATATCTGTAATAGTCACGATTACTGATATCAGTTCTTTAATTAATTCCAGGTTTACCTAATTAACTGAATTTAAATTCCCTCACTGCCCTTAAGGGATTTCAATCTTGGTCTCCTGAGCATTAGGCCAGACCCAGATTGTAACCCTTCTGCTTCTGTCTTATTAACTAAAGAACGGCATCGATAGTGACACAAGAGATTCTGCAAATGCTGGAAATCCAGTGCAACACACACAGAATGCTGGAGAAACTCATTAGGTCAAGCAGCATCTATGGAGAGGAATAAAGAGTCAGCATTTTGAGTCAAGTCCTGATGAAGGGTCTCAGCCCGAAACATCAACTGTTTATTCATTTCCATAGATGTTGCCTGACCTGCTAAGTTCCTCCAGCATTTTGTGTGTCTTACATCAGATAGAGAAGATCTGATAGATAGGGTAGACAGCTGGTATATTTTTCCCACAGTAGAAATATCTCACACCATTGATTTCATTCACTATGTGCTGTGTCATATGACATGGGTGATCATGGTCTTTCCATGACCATGATTGGTCTTGGTAAATTTTTCTACAGACGTAGTTTGCCATTGCCTTCTTCTGGGCAGTGTCTGTACAAGATGGGTGACTCTAGCTATTATCAAGAGATTGTCTGTCTGGCATTAGTGGTTGCATAACCAGGACTTGTGACGTGCACCAGCTGCTCATACGACCATCCACCACCTGCTCCCATGACTTCACGCAACCCTGATTGGGGGCTTATCAGATGCTACACCTTGCCCAAAGGGTGACCTGCAGGCTAGCGGAGGGAAGGAGTGTCCTACACCTTCTTTGATAGAGACGTATCTCCACCCTGCCACCCAAGTCTCATACCATAGGTCATGAATTTAAGGTCGGAAGAGAAGCAAGGGGCAAGTTTATGTTATACAGAGAGGGATGGGTTCCTGGAATGCACTGCTAGGGATTATAGTGTTGGGAAATGAGATAGAGGTGCTCAAGAGGACCTTATTAGGTAGGCATATGAATGTGCAGAGAATGGAGGGTTAAGGACATTGTGTAGGCAGAGGGATTACTTTAGTGTTTTGGTCAGGTACTTTGATAGAAGGAATAAAGGCAAAGGTTATTTTCTAAATGGCTAGTGAATTCAGAAATCTGAGTACAAGGGAACTTGGGAGTCCTAGTGCAGGATTCCCTAAAGATTAACGTGTAGGTTGAGTTGGTGGTAAGAAAGGCAAATACAATGTTGGTATCCATTTCGAGAGGACTAGAATATAAAAGAAAGTCTGTAAGGTGTTGGTTAGACTGTATTTGAAGTATTATGAGCAGTTTCGGACCCCATATCTAAGTAAAGATGCGCTGGCAGTAGAGAGGGTTCAGAGGAAGTTTACCAGAATGATCCCAGCAATTAAAGGGTTATCATACATGAGTGTTTGAAGGCTTTGGGCCAATATTTGCTGGAGTTTAGAAGAATGAGGGGAGCACCTCATTAAAACTTACCTAATTTTGATAGGCCCTAGATAAAGTGGACATGGAGAGGATGTTTCCAATAGTGGGACAGTCTATGACTACAGTGCACAGCCTTAGAAGGATGCACTTTTAGAACAGAAATGAGGAGAAATTTCCATATCCAGAGGGTGGTGAATCTGTGGAATTCATTGCCACATATGGCTGTGGAGGCCAAATCCTTGGGTATATTTCAAATGGAGGTTGACGGGCTCTCGATTAGCCAGGGTGTCAAAGGTTACAGGAGGAAGGTAGGAGAATGGGGTTGGGAGGGAGATTAAATTAGCCATGATTGAATGGTAAAGCAGACTTGATGGACCAAATGGCCTAATTTCTGCTCCTATCATTTATGGTCTTAACCCCCATTGAAATATAGGTGCTATTTTAGATACAGTAGGAGTCCAGTGAAAATTCAATAGACTGATTCCTGTGATGGAGTGTATATTGGTATAGTTTTAAATTCATCACCTGGTAGATGAGATTTGCTAAGGTCTCCCATTCTGTGTGAGGAGTGACCAAATACAATTAGTTAAGCTGCACGATCAATGTGTGTTCAAATTTCTACAATCTAATGACTTTCCAAACTGAAGGTCAACACAAATAAAAAAACATCCCATGTGTCACAAGCAGAGAAGGTCGGAGCAGTCCTACCTGGTGTCAAATGTGTTTGTGCCCACGTCGTATTTGTACGTTGGCCTGAAGTTGAGAGGTCCCTCCTGAAATCCGTTTAGTGCAGGCTCAATCACCTTTGCAATGTTCAACTGACAAAAGACAAGTAGTATTGTTAATAAGCTGGGTACTGACCAGGGCAAGCAAATTATTTCAACATCAATTGACAAATGTCAACCTCGGCTCAATCTCATCTCTATATTAGAAGGTGGTGGGTCCTAATAAACACATAATCAAGTCTAATTCTCAATATTGAGCAAGGAGTTGTTGTTGGAGATGGTGGACTATCAGAGGAGCAACGAAAACAAAGCTGACATTCTAGGTAACTGACCTGAAACGCTAACTGGTTCTCTCCCTGCAGATGCTGCCTGACCTGTTGGATACTTCCGGCAAAGTTTGATTTTCATTTGTTTTCCAGATTAAGCAGTGGTTCAGTTTTGTTCCACTGGATTTATGGTTTCTTCAAATCTGATGTGCTCACGTTAGATGTAAAGAACTTAAAACCAGAAATATTCAATCAATAGACTTGAACAAATAAAAAATGCGCCAACCCATCAATCTGAACTCTCACTGTCGTTCTGACCCTACGGACTGTGTGCTCTCCTCATCTTCCTCTTTTATTTTACTTCTTCAACTTTGGAGAGGATATTAAGATATATTTTAAATAGCCAGTCTTTAACTGGAAGGCAATGATAGGCAGACACTGGACTCTGAATTATTTCAATCAATATGTTTGCTTCATCCCGACTTATTTTGCTGCACCACCCTTATAACTTTGAACAAATAATTATTTTTTATAAACTTAATTTGATCAAACGCACAGAGGGCAGTCTATACCTCTGCTGGAAAAATAGCTGATTTACTGAATAGAAACACACAGAGACTGCTCAGAACCGATGTGACCAGGAGAGGGCGCTATGAACTCAGGACCAATGGAAGGCTCCAAGAGCATAAGGAAGGCCATTCAGTTCTTATTCTGTCAAAGCAATAGATCTCCAACCTGAAAACCATTGCTTATGTTTTTCTACAATCCTGTGATTCATTTTACATCCAGAAATCATATATATTCCTCAATGACTGAGCATCCACAGACTTCTAGTGTAGAGAATTCCGAAGAATTCACCACCTTCAGCTTGTAGAAACTTCTCACCATTTCAGTCCTGAATAACCTACCCTTGTTTTAAGACCGTGAACTCCTTCTGGTCTCCTCAAGGGAAACATATTGCCGATATGTACCCTATCAAGACCTCGCAGTATTTTGTTTCTTGGCCTTCGAAACTCCAGAGAACATTCAATCTCTCGTCATATGCCAAGCCTGCTATCCTAGGAACGAATCCACACTCCAAATGTAGCAAATATGTCCTTTTTTTTTTGCATAAAAAGACTAAAAGTTCACACATTCCAGGTGTTGTAGTCTCACCAAGCACTAAGCCCTATGTAAGTGTAACAAGACATCTTTATACTTGTATTCAAATCCTCTTGCAATAAAAGGCACCATACCATTTGTCT
This sequence comes from Mobula birostris, assembly GCF_030028105.1. Taxonomy (NCBI): domain Eukaryota; kingdom Metazoa; phylum Chordata; class Chondrichthyes; order Myliobatiformes; family Myliobatidae; genus Mobula; species Mobula birostris. The sequence goes on from NC_092400.1 coordinate 31,090,351, forward strand.
TCCATTTGATAAATCTACACATTAACTTTTAATTGTAATTGTAGACGCACTCTCGAGTCCTTTTGAACATCAACATTTTTCAATCTCTCACAATTTTAAATTAATTTAAAAACTGTAAACCATTCAGTATTTGATTTTCTCCCATCGGTATTAACCTCACACATTTCCACACTGTGCGGTCTCTTCCACATTGATAGCCATCATTTCACTTATCCAACTACATACTCTTCAGCAACACACATAAATCGCTGGAGGAACTCAGCAGGCCAAGCAGCATCTATGGAAAAGAGCAAACAGTTCATGTTTCAGGCCTCCGAGACCCTTCATCAGGATGAAGAAGACCCTTCGTCCAGATGAAGGGTCTCGGCCCGAAATGTCAACTGTTTACTCTTTTCCATAGATGCTGCCTGACCTGCTGAGTTCCTCCAGCGTTTTGTGTGTGTTGCTTTGGATTCCAACATCTACGGATGTTTTCTGGTTTGTGAGGTATTCTTGAGGATCTTTTGTTTTTCCCTCACTATTCACATTCCCACATCATTTCATTCCATCAGCAAACTTGGAAATGTTACGCATCAGTCACCTCAGCCAAACTGCTGACATACTGTGGATATTTGTGACCAAGGCACCAGATCTGTGGTTTAAAGGATTCAAAGTACATTTATTATCAAAGTATATATGCAGCATACAACATTAAGATTCGTCTTCCCACAGACAGCCACGAAACGAAAAAGAACCATGGAACTCGTTCAAAGAAAAAAAACATCAACCCCCCCCACACCCCCACATGCAAAAAAACCCATGCAAACGGCAACAGAAAAACAAGCAAAAAACACAGAATATAAAGCACAAAGTCAAAAGGTAGACTTCAGTCCAACTCAGCGTTCCTTATTTGCAGGCTGCCCTGATTTAAAATCACCCAAACCAGCGACAAAAAAAGGAGCAACAACAAAAGCTAGAAACTCATCGAACCGTGAATTAGAGTCCACAATCCACAAACTGTGTTGATTAAACTTTGTTCCAGCACCATCCTCTGACAGCATCAAAGGAGGGAGGGAGGGAGGAGGGGAGAGGGGGAGAGGGGGAGAGGGGGGAGAAGGAGGAGAGGGGGAGAAGGGGGAGAGGGGGGAGAAGAGGGAGAGGGGGAGAGAGGGAGAGACACAAACGCACGCAGACAGCTTCGTCCGAAAGCAGCGAGCGAGAGGCTGGTAGATGGCGCGGAACATTCACTCACCCTCCACACCGGCCTTGACGATTTCAACCTTCCTCGGGGTTTCGGTCACCGAGATCGGTTGTGGGCCCGCGCCCTGCCGCCATGCTTCTTAGCCTCGATGTTGCACACTTCTCTCACAGCTTCGTGGATCCGTGTAAATGGGTGCTTGATGGTCAACGTGGACTCAGTGATCCAACGGACCTGCTTCCAAACTGGAGGACTCTATGAATCTGCCGCAGATGAGCTGGTGAGGTCTGCTTCTTCCACCACTTCCGTATGCCCCAGTACATTAATAAAATTTTCTCTATACTATTCCTGAATTCTCCTCCACTCTGAGCAGTCACAGGACAGAGAGGCCAAAATGCCAATGGGGATGTTTCATTTCTTCATCCAGACTTTGACTTGTTCCTTGAATTTCTTTTCCCAGATTGCCTGCGATATCTTCACATTCCCAAATTTAGGACAGAGTGTCTGTATAACCAGTCTGATGTTTGGCAACACGTCATGGCCTGCGCCATGTAGTAAACTGAGTGTAATTACGACCTTCAGTGTTGGAGACGTTGACCTGGGCAAGGACACTGAGATTGGTTTGCTTGTTCTGCCAGTGAGGGGTACTTGCTCACAGCCCGTTAGGCCTCTGGCATTTAGGGTAGCAATGAAGGTCCTACATCTCTGTCTGTCCTTGCCCATCTTCTCTACTGTGCCCCAGGTAGAGTTCAGGATCCTCATTTCTGCCTCTACGGTACGGTGCCCAGTTGTCTTTGGTCTCCCGCGTTTCCTCTGCCCTTCAAGGGTCCAGTGAAGTGCTGTATTGATGATGGAGTTGGCCCTCTCTTCTCACCACATGGCCAATCCATCTCCAACATTTCCCCATGACAATTGTGGACACATCCTCTTGATGATACCGAAGGAGTAGGGCATATTGGACATCTTTCTTGGCGGGAAAATACGGAGGGGCACGTCGTGGAATGACAACAGCTAGGAGCATATTGCCTCTAATTCTGTACAGCCAGTTCCACGAACTCACTGCAGGGGGCGCTCACAGCTCACTGGTCCGGGATAGCCAAACTGAGTGCCCATCTCTTCCTTCATCACAAACAGTGCTTTCAGAGTGAAGATGAATGACTTACTCCCATTCCAGATCTGTAGACCCTGAGAGTTGCTGATGAGGCCAACGTGGGACCCGCAGACACTGCTGTACTTGGGCAAGTACTGGCTTGTTTGGCTAGGGAGTTGGTGCTATCCATCCTCCGTACTCCCAGCGACGGGAGTTGAGGCTCTCAATGTCAACCTGGGTGCTGCTACTCCAATTTGAATAATCGTCGGCCAGGGATTCCAGTGGGCTGCTGGGGATGTGACACTTATTCAGGGTTTGAAAACAGGATTGAACATTTTTTTTAACCTTCCATCCACCTATAATTTCTTGATGGTATTGGAATGAAACGTTTCAGGATTGAAACATTAAGCATGTAAACAAATGCCCTCATTGGGAAATGATGTTTAACATGGGTTTGCATATCAGAGAATATAGAGCTCAGAATAGAATGCACAGTATGGGACCTTCATCCCCCGATGTTGTGCCAACCTTTTAATCTACTCTGATCAATTTAACCCTTCCTTCCCCATAGCCCTCCAGCGCGGCAGCGCAGTGGTTAGCCAAACGCTTTACAGTACAGGCAGCCCGGGTTCAATTCCCGCCGCTGCCTGTAAGGAGTTTGTACGCCCTCCCCGTGACCGCGTGGGTTTCCTCCGGGTGCTCCGGTTTCCTCCCACAGCCCAAAGACGTACCGGTCGGTAGGCTCATTGGTCATTGTAAATTGTCCAGTGACTTGGCTAGCATTAAATTAGGGGGGAGGGGTTGCTGGGTGGTGTGGCTTCAAGGGCCAGAAGGGCCTACCCTGAGCTGTATCTCAATAAATTTTTAAAAATCCATGTGTCTATCTAGGAGTCTCTTAGATTTCCCTGCTGCATCTGCCTCCACCACCACCTCTGGCAGTGCATTCCACACCTACCACTCTCTGTGTAAAAAAACTACTTATGACATCGCCCCTATAGTTTCCTCCAATCACCTTAAAATTATGCATTCCTCGTCATATTAGCCACTTCCACCCTGGGCATAATCTCTCTCGCGTCCTGCATTTAGACTTCAGGGATTATACAGGGTAAGTATCAACAGATTTATTAATGATGAATGAGTTTTTTAAAAAATGTCCAGAACAGGAGGATAACTTCTCTGCACTTTGAAATACCACCTTAGAATGGGCTCTGTGCACCGGAGAGCGCCAAAGCATCACTAGATGGAAGTACGTGCTCAGTGCAGGAGGGTGTTACGTTATGTAACTCCAAAACCTTCAACTAATTGAAAGCCAAACGACGGAGCCCAGGAAAGCTAATGTACTGTGTTTTCACGCATCACGTGGTAGCGTCGTGACACGTGCAACTCACGTGTTTTTTTTACATATAACCCATAACGAGTTATTTAAACAAATAAAGAATGCTTAATCAAGGACATATTTGATTTGCCCAGCTAATACGATGAACTGATTCTGAGGCCTTGGGCCTGCTCTGGGCTGCTCCAAAGATTCAGATCCAAGGACTCCGTTTGGTTCGGAATGCTGTTGCTGTCGATCGCTTCCATTGTTTGCATGATTTGTTGTTTTTTTTTTCTCTGTGCTCACTGGGGGTTGGTCTTTATTTTTTTTTATTGGGTTCTTTCGGGTTTCTTGCTTTGCGGCTGCCCGTAAGCAAACAAATCTCAAGGCTGTATAATTTATACGTTCTTTGATAATAAATGCAATTTGAGTCTTTGATTTGCAATGTTACTCAAATATTAAATAGTAAATACACAACAGAGGACATGCCTGCTGACTGGACATCAAGGGCTGAGAGAGCAAGAACATGCACTGGCAAATTCCTGTGTGCAGTTCAAAGAAAGACTCAGTTTGATTGAGTACCAGCTGCACATGAAGTTAGGGACCCTCAGGGTGGACAGCCTGCGGCATGGCTGAGGGGCAGGCACACATTAAAGAAAGGGAGGAAACTAATAGCAAAGGAGGTCTCAACCAATCTTAAAACACCCTGCACCTGAATGTTTTTGCACTGGCTCACTCCTTATTTCAAACTTACACCCCTGCGGTCTGCTCGTTCCAGTTTGGCAGGCAGATGGAGAGCTTTCTGTTCGGCCTCAAGACACCTGAATTTTATCACTCTGCATTTCCCAAAATGGCTGTGTTGTCATGACAACACACCTGCTGATCAGGCCCATTTCCTCAGGCAATGACAAAATGAGTAGCTGAATATCCATGATGGATTTAACTGAGGTAAAGCTGGGCCAAGAACACAGAGAGGACAGATTGTATGGTATTTGTCATTAACTCTCAGTACAGACCCACTTGTCACTGTCCTGCTCCACAAAGTGGAGCTCTGTGGTCCCGCTGTTATAAGCAACACTAATATTCTGGAACCAGCACTTATCGCTTGTCCTGACTGGGGGAAAATAAACAGCTGCAGCAACCCTCAGCATTCACACAGTGAGACAATGCGTCGACGTGCGGGAAGAGGACCATTTCTGCTTTTTGTTTTAATTTTTATTAATGCCCAGTACTCACTGTTCAGGAACCTGTGAATTTCTTCATTTGCTATCTTTGTTTTTAAACCTGACCATTTCTCTCTTCCCCTTCCGAATAAACACACACAGCGCTGCTTTTTCTCACCCGTTTCTTGCTGCGCTTTTTTTAAAAACTCGAACATCTCGCTGTGTTTCAACAGGTAGGTAGCCATCTTGGGATCGTTTTAAAACTTACTCATCACCACTATCATGTTTTGTAACTCCAAAACATAAAATCAATTTAACAGAAAAGATGGAGAGTCTGAAATGCGAGTCTAAGTTAGTTTTTACTTTAAGCGAAGGTGTGCACGTATCACGTGGTAGCGACATGACGTGTGACATTCACATACTTTGTACATTTAACTGTAATAAATTATTTAAACCACAAAGAATGCTGAATCAAACAATACATTTACAGTATTAATCAAATATTACTGATAAATTAAATACACAACAGTATCCCATGTTCCAGGCTGGAGTGAAACTTGGACCTTGAAGTGAAATGTCATCCTCATTTGAGCCACATGTTTTCTGAACATAAAGATACCCTTGCTGGATTTAGAGAGGGCTTTTATCTTAACGATGGCCTGGTGCTGGTTGTGACACCTGAAAGAACGGACCGGTGGCACAATGGCAGGCAGAGAGCACTGCTCCCTCATGGTTCCAGCCTCTTCGGGCAACAGGACTGGAGGTGCTGCCTTTGTCGAGTTTGCCTATTCCCCGCATTGTTGTCCCCTGGGTGCTCTGGATCCCTCTGCGCTGACTGGCTCATTAATTGGTTATTGTAAATGGCCCCTTGTGTAGGTGTGTGGTGGGAGAATTGACCGGAGTTGGTCGGCAGGGGAGTGATAATAGGTTAAAGGGAAATGTGGGGGAGTAGTGTTGATGGGATTGCTCTGAGAACCAGCATAGACTCAATGGGCTGAATGGCTTCCTTCCACGTCCTGACAAGATACAAGAAATGCCCATGCCATTGACCATACCTGGTCCTTCTCCCACAGCATACCCAACTTGTTCTTCTCAATGGCATTTTTGATGAAGCGAATATCGTACTGCTCAATCCGAAAGTTCAGGTCACCGAACCAGAAGACAACGCTGTATAGAAACACAAATGAGTGACAGCCAACAAGAAGGAGAGTTACGTTTTCATCCCAACTCATTCCTACACCTCTCTGAATCTGAAAGCTCTTGTTCTTTTTGACCCTCACAGCCCTTTGCTCGCTTTTTCTGTGACTGGAAGGGAGCCCAGATCAGAGGCTCCCAATCTGTCTTGTATGCCGTAGACCATTACCATTAAGCAAGAGGTTCGTAGACTCCAGGTGGAAACCCCTGGCCCAGATCATTTTCTCAGCAGGTGTCTGCAGCTGCACATCCTTCACCATTCATCATTTTCCTGCGCTTGCTGAGTGGCAGGTCCAACAGCTCCCTCTGCAATCCAACTCCTTCCCTTGTTGAGAGCAAATCACCCCACAAGGAAGCAACTTCACCAAAAGCCTCCATAGCGACCACCTCCTTCAACAGCAGCCAGACCTCCTTACTCTACTCTACTCTACTCTTGCTCTCGCAAAGCTCTGCAGGTGTACCATTCTGACTGGTTATGTCACCGGCAGGTTTGGAGGCTCCAATGCAAAAGGTGCAGAGATCATACAATACACTCAGCCCGTTCCATCTCGGTCACAACCCTCCCCAGCATCGAGGACATCTTCAAAAGGCAGCATCCATCATTAAGGACCCTCATCATCCAGAACATGCCCCCTTCTCATGATTTCCATCAGGGAGGAGGTGGACATACAGTCAATGTTTAGGAACAGCTTCTTTCCTTCCACTGTCAGATTTCTGAACGGCCCATAAACCCATGAACAGTACCTCGCCATGCTGGTCTCCTTTTCTACCATTTATCTATCTATCTAATTTCAGGGTCAAAGCGCTCAGCAGAGATGGTGCTCGGTGTCAGAGGGCTGGTCAGAGGCTCGGAGTTTTTGGACGGACTCAAGAGTCGGCTGTGGTCGGGTGCTTCCAGGAAGCTGCATCGGCAAGTTTGTGGCGCTGGAAGCTCATGGCAGGAAGAGTTTTTTTTTTCTTCCTTCTACCGTCTGTGTGAAATGATGGGACTTTCGAGAGACTTTGAGACTTTTCACCGTGCCCATGGTCTGTTCTTCATCAAATTACGGTATTGCTTTGCACTGTTGTAACTATATGTTATAATTATGTGGTTTTTGTCAGTTTTTCAGTCGGTTTGTCCTGTGTATCTGCGATATCATTCTGGAGAAACATTGTATCATTTCTTAATGCATGCATTACTAAATGACAATAAAAGAGGACTGGGTGTCCTCATAATCTAATCTAAAAAAAATCTAATCTAAATATTTCTTATACTAATCCTTTTATGTAATGCCCTCTGCCATCTGATTTCTGAATGGACACTGAACCCATGAACACTACCTCACTGCCACACACACAAAATGCTGGAGGAACTCAGCAGGCCAAGCAGCATCTATGGAAAAGAGTGCAGTTGACGTTTCGGGTCGAGACCCTTCGGCAGGACCCAACCCAAAATGTCAACTGTACTCGTTTCCACAGATGCTGCCTGGCCTGCTGAGATTCTCCAGCGTTCTGTGTGTTTCGCTTGGATTTCCAGCACCTACAGATTTTCTCTTGTTTGTGATTGGAACATTACCTCACTACTTTGTTTTAATTTCTATTTTTGCACTACTTATTTAACAGATGATTCAGTGTTGTTAGCCGAGACTGAGGACGAGTTACTCAGAATGGTAGATAAGATAAATGCTGAGGGAGAACGATTTGGAATGAAGATAAATGCTGCAAAGACGAAGATGATGGTAGTATCACGGAAGAAAGAAGTCCCCAAAATCAGTATCAAAATTAACGGCGTAGGCATAGAGCAAGTCAAGAAGTTTGTGTACTTGGGACAGATGGTCACAGAGGATGGGAAATGTGATACAGAAATTAGACGAAGAATTGAGATTGCAAGATCAACGTTCTGGAGCCTGAGTGAGTGACAATGCTATGTGGCAAGAGGCTGGACTTTGGGCTGTGTTGTAGAATTTGGAAATGCTGCGTCTGGAGCAGTCTGTTGTATGGAGTCGAATCGTGGACCTTATGCAAGGAAGTGCAACGACGACTGGAGGCATTTGAAATGTGGTGATTAAGGAGAATGCAGAAAATTAGATGGGTGATGAAGATCAGTAATATGGAAGTGTTGAAGAGAGCGAGGAGAGTAAAGGAGTTGCTGAAGAATGTGCAGAAAAGGAAGCTGGAATATGCTGGACACTTGTTAGGAGGTGGTGGACTGCAGAAATTGTTATTGGAAGGGATGATACAAGGAAAGAGGGAAACAGGAAGGCAGCGAACCACTTGGTACGATAATGTGAGGCAATGGACTGGGTTGAGTTATGCTGAGGCCAGAAAAAGAGCACAAGATCGAAGAAGATGGAGGTGCATAGCCGCCAACCCTGGATTCGGGACGGCACCCACTGACTGACTGACTGATTTAACTATTATATAGAAATAAATATATATATGTGTGTATGTATATATACTGACTGTAATTTGCAGTTTTTTTCTATATTAATGCATTTTACGGCTGCTGCAAAACAACAAATCCCATGACGTACGTCAGTGATAATAAACAACTCTAGTTCGTCTCCTCGAAGGCTGGAGGCTGCTGCCCAGAACGCACGGCGGCAGAACCCATACTCACTCATGGTCGAGGACTCCACTGGCGGCGGGGCCATTAAACTGCTGCAGCTGCAGGATGCTCTCAAAGTCGTCCATCCGCTGCTCCGAGTTCTCCATGTGAGCCGGCAAGTGGCAATTGAGGAAACAAATCATGTGGCCGCTCAGAGACAGCCTGGCGCTGACCGCTCCCTTATTCCCCTGTTGCACAACAATGGAGAGCACGGTCACTGCCATCCACGCTTCTGAGGGGCACCACACTCTCACATTCGGCGGGCAGGACACAGGGACACCCACACCTCATCAGTTCTACCGTTCAGGGCAGGAGGCAGAAAGAGATGGGCATCTCTGAAATAACTGAAACAGGTTCCTGCGGCTCCAAGGGGTGAATAGTCAAGGCTAATGAACACAGGTGGTAAAAGTAAACTCCTCTACCCTTCAGGAGCTATTGATTCCTTTGCCTCTAAAACACTTGGGGCCTAGTATCTATTCCCAACAGGAGTGGAACTCACTGAGCTTATCAGGTGGTGTTCCAGGGCTGGCTACGACTGTCTCCTAGGAGTTGGGAAGGCAGCTTCAGGTGGAAAAATGGTTCCCCCCCCCCCCCCAACCCCAAATGTACATTTCTAATTGCATGTAAATTAAAGTCTGTCACGAGCCTTGTGGCCCATCAGGCCAGTGCTTATGCCAGTTTCTGTGGCGTGAAGCAACTGAGAGTATGAGACTACCCCCCCCCGCCCCCCGGATAGGACGCCAGTCTATCGTGAGGTTAACCTCCAGCATTTTTGCCGGTACTCATTCTCAGCTGAGTAGACTGGAGCATTGTGTGGTTAAGTGCCTTGCTCAAGGACACAACACACTGCCGCGGCCGAGGTTCGAACCCACGACCTTCAGATCGCTAGTCCATCAGCCTAACCCACTTGGCCACGCGCCACACTGCATGTAAATAGAGCTCTAATTAGTCAACATTCATCTGTGTCAAAATCAAGGTCAAGTTTATGGTCACAAGCGCATGTACAACGGAAAACTTCCTTGCAGCACTATCATAAGCACACAGCATTAGGAACACAACATTCACAACAGCATAAATTACACAAAATTAAACACTAGCCTCCCCAGTATCTAGGACATCTTCAAAAAGCGTCGCCTCAAAAAGGCAGCATCCGTCATTAAGAGCCCCCACCATCCAGGCCGTGCCTTGTTCTCATTGATACCATCAGGGACAAGATACAGAAGCCTGAAGGCACACACTCAGCGATTCAAAAACAGCTTCCTCCCCTCTGGCATCAGGTTTCTGAATGGACATTGAACCCATGAACACCACCGCACTACTTTCTAATTTCTATTTTTGCATTATTTATTTAATTTACCTATTTTGTGTGTGTGTGTGTGTGTGTGTGTGTGTGTGTGTGTGTACGTACACTTACTGTAATTCATGGTATTTTTCATTTCTTATGTACTGCATTGTACTGCCACCACAAAGACAACAAATTTCCTGACGTATGCCGGTGATATTAAACCTGATTCTGATTCTGAAGAAAGGACATAATCAGAACACAATAAAAGACCACGACAGTGCTAAGTGGTCACCGTGCTCATCGTATTGCAGCACTGAGGTGATTAAGGTTCAAGAACTGAACGGCTGAAGGGAAGTAGCTGTTCCTGAACCTGGCGGTGTAGACTTCAGGCTTCTATACCTCCTGCCCAAGTGGTTACTGTGAGAAGGCGTGGCCCGGGTGGTGGAAGACTTTGATGATAGATGTGTTCCATCCAGGCATGACAAGACAGAGTCATAGATGATTAGATACAGTCAGGGGTTCCTTGCCTGGGGTCCATGGACCACTCAGTTAGGGGTAGGGGCCCATGGCATAAAAAAGGTTGAGAACCCCTCAGTTACAGGATTATGGGGACAATTTCCTTCCAGAACAAAACGAATTTTAGAATGAAATTAATGTATACAAACTCCCTCACAGTCATCAGTGAAAACACAGGAACACAGATATGTGCACCATCAAAGGTATATGGGCATAATAGCTCAGGGTATGATCAAATACATAGGGACAAAAGAGGACAGGACATGAATCCAATTAAGCATATACATATAAGGGCAGCACGGTAGCCTAGTGGTTAGCACAACGCTTTACAGTATAGGCAACCCCGGTTCAATTCCCAGCACCACCTGTAAGGAGTTTCCGTGACTGCGTGGGTTTCCTCCAGGTGCTCTGGTTTCCTCCCACAGTCCAAAGACGTACTGGTTGGTAGGTTAATTGGTCATTGTAAATTGTCCCATGATTAGGGTAGGGTTAAAACAGGGGACTGCTGGGCAGCGTGGCTCGAAGGGCAGGAAGAGCCTATTCCGCACCGTATCTCGGTAAATAAATAAATATGTATGGACACAGGTGAGCAAAGACACAGAACATAAACACAGTCAAGATCGGTTGTACGGAACGTGACATACATTGCTCCAATCAAACCCTCCCTCAGTAAGTTCAATGTAGTGTACGCAGCATTGTCAAGTGTGCATCACAGAATAGATTAATCGACTGCAAACAGTAATTAGTGCCTAGGTTCATCTTCACATGCCTGCATAACGAGCTGCTTCTTATGTCAAATGGCAGCAGAACAATGCTGGCAGGATGTGAATGAGCAGGTATCATGAGTGCCACAAAAAATGAATGGTTATCACAGTGTAGGGTGATTACTGAGATCCCGATGCTTTCTAATCTCTGCCTGTGCTGACAGCAGAATGAACATGTTTCTGAGATCCCTCATGGCTCTAAAGGAGCTGATGTTATTGTATACTGTGGCAGGATGGGGTGGGAGGGTACAATGTATATTTTAGGAACTGCTGCCTTGCTGGTGCTTGTCATCTGTGCTGCAGTCACAGTCAGTGAAATGTAAACAAAGCCTTTTACCTCCTGGTAACCTACACTTGGTTTTTAGCTTATAGCAGATTTGTGATTGGGCCAACGTTTAGGCTTCTACAACATAGCTCATTTGGTAACAGTGCACTTCATGCCCAGTTCCGGACAGGTCAGGTACAATGCTAATCTATTTGAATTAGAGTTGCCCTGACCTCAAGAGGGCGCTGTTCTCAATTTATGGTCCTGAGGATCAGCTTTGTTGTGATGCCCTCAGGATAGACTAGCCTGCTCCTCTTGCTGTCATATCACACGTGGTTGGTCAAGAAATTGAGGACATTTTGGCCCCAATGAACCTTGGAGAGGCAGAATCTCCAAGGTTGAAGGATAAATAAGGGAGCAGAAGCACCAGCAAGGAGTAATGGTATAGTGGTCACCACAGCAACATTTGTTTGAATGATTTTAGTTCACTCCCTGCAAAGAAAACATCTATCCATAGTGATTTTGAAGCTTACCCAGTATCCACCAAGACCCGTCCTGGTGCAGTCTGTCTGGATGTCCTGCAGGCTTGGCAGGAGGTAGTATTTGGCAAACACCAAGAGCAGTTGCCCCTGCATCCTCTCAGAGGTCACCTGGGCCAGGAGAAAATCAGGGCTAGTTTTAGGCCTTAGCAACATTAGTTAAAGTTCTATTACAAAAACACCACTAATCATTTCATTTAACATGGAAGTATTACTGGTACAGAGCAGGACTGGCACTTATAAAAGCATCTTCCACCCGGCCATGCGATGTTCTACGGGCCTTCAGTATTCAGAGCAGTGTGGGTTAGACCAAAAGACTAGGTGTAGAGCCAAAGAGACAAGAGGGAGAACAACATTTAGTCAAAGGGGTGGTTTTCAAGAAGGCAGAGTACTGGTTATAAAGGAATTTGAAAATTCAGGACAACACACACAAAATGCTAGAGGAACTCAGCAGGCCAGACGGCAGCTATGGATAGGAGTAAACAGTCAATGTTTAGGGCCGAGACAGTTCCTCAGGACTGGAAAGAAAGGGGAAAAGTCAGAGTAGGAAGGTATGGTGGGGGGGGAGGAAGGGAGGAAGAGGTACACAGTGGCAGGTGATTGGTGAAACCGGGAGAGGGGGAGGAGATGAAGTAAAGAGCTGAGAAGTTGATTGGTGAAAGAGGTAAAGGGCTGGAGAAGGGGGAATCTGAAGGAGAGGACACAAGGCCATGGAAGAAAGGGAAGGGGGAGAGGCACCAGAGGGAGGTGATGGGCAGGAAAGAAGAGAAGGTGTGAGAGGGAAACAACAATGGGGAATGGTGAAGGGGGGGTGGGCCTGCAGGACAATTACCAGAGGTTCGAGAAATCGACGTTCATACCATCAGGTTGGAGGCTACCCAGACGGAATATAAAGTGTTGCTCCTCCAACCTGAGCATGGCCTCTTTGTAGCAGTGTGGAGGTCTGAGAGGCAGTCGAAGGCAAAATTGGAAATAATCATGTGAAGGGAGGAAATTATTGAGAGGCTGGGATAAGCGGGGAAAAAAGGGTTCTGAAGGCAGAGTCTGGTAGCAGAATTTTGGATGAGACAGAGTTTACATACTAGACTTTCTCCATCTTTCCCTGGCTTTCTCATCCCTCCCTTATCCTCAGAGATTTGTCCTTCATCCGCTCACTATCTCGTTCACATGCCCGCAATATCACCATTCTATACAAGGTGTCTGTTTTTACATTTAAAATAAATTGATGAACTCGTTACATGTGGCCGCTATTGGAGAGCCAACGTTATTGGCCATCACTGCAAAAGCAGGAACAAGTCACCCACTTGGTGTGAGCCTAGATATACCGGACAGCCAGTGATACGTTTCTGTCTCTGAAGGCATTAGTTTGGGTTTTTATGACAATCCAACCATTTCCACACCACATAAACTGACAACATTTTATTGACATTTTTTAAAATGAGATTCAAGTACTAAAGTGCTAGGGTGAGGTTTGATATTTTAGTCTACAGCACTGAAATACTATGTTAATGTTTAAGCAAACCATCAGGGTGACCTGGTTCCAATCTGGTTTGGTAGGCTCTGAGGTGGTTGACTAGGCCAACAGATGGTGGGGAAGTCAGGTGGTCCAGTTCTTCCATCATTTGCGCTAAGCTCCTGATGTTTGAATAATCCTCAAATCATTCTGAATGCTCCCTCTCCCAGTGAGAGTGTTGTACTTCTTTTTAAGAGAGTAATCCTGGAACCTTTTCCTCTGTTCATCCTTACGGTGACTGAGCTCCACACAAAGTTGTCTGTTTCAGAAATATGCAGTTGGGGAGTGATGCACTATCAATTACTCCAAAAGACCTATAGACATGGTTTACCACAGGGAGGCAAAAGACGTGACCTGCCGACCAGTGCGGACTGAGTCCGGTTAGAGTCTCCGGGTTGTGTTGTTGGTGGGGAGAGGGTGCTGATTCACCATCAATCATTCTGCCAGTGGATTGAAAGGGCCTTGCAAAGACCACGTAAGTGATCACCTAACTGGCTGCATCGCTGTCTGGTATGGGGGTGCGAGGGACATTCCACTGGATCAAAATTAGCTGCAGAAGTTGTACACTCAGTCAGCTCCATCACGGGCACTAGCCTCCACGGCATCTTCAAGGAGTGATGCCTCAAAGAGGCGGAATCCATCATTAAGGACCCCCATCACACAGGACGTAGGTTCAATGTACATTCAGAAATCGGATGGCAGAGGGGAAGAAGCTGTTCCTGAATCAGTGAGTGTGTGCCTTCAGGCTCCTGTATCTCCTCCCTGATGGCAGCAATGACAGCAAGGCATGACCTGGGCGATGGGGGTCCTTAATGATGGATGCTGTCTTTTTGAGGCATCGCTCCTTGAAGATGTCCTGGATATTACGGGGGCTGGTGCCCATGACGGAGCTGACAAAGTTCACAACTCTCTGCAGCTTACTTCAATCCTGTGCAGTAGCCCAGATGGTGATGCAGCCAGTCAGAATGCTCTCCACCATACACCTGTAGAAATTTTCAACTGTTTTTGGAGAATACCGAATCTTCTCAAACTCCTAATGAAAAATAGCTGCTGTCATGCATTTTTTTGTTGCTGCATCGATATATTGGGTCCAGGAGAGATCTTCAGAGACATTGACACCCAGGAACTTGAAATAGTTTACCCTTTCCACTTCCGACCCCACTATAGGGACTGATGTATGTTCCCACGTGTTACCCTTGCTGAAGTCTTTGGTCTTACTGACGTTGAGCGCAAGACTGTTCCCACCCCAGCTCAGGTCAGGTCACCAACTGATGAAGCCTTCATCCCTATCCATGCAGAACTGACAGTTCCAAACATCGGCTAGCTGCAGCTGATGGAAATCATGGTTACTCATCCAGAGCAAGGTCTGGCCTCTGTTGTTGACCCTCATAGCTCCAAGCCTACACAGAGTGATTGGCCTCTTGGTTAGCTTTATCACAGAGACACTCAACAGTGGAGGAGAAAGGGAAAGGTTGTCAAATCATGAACACGCACAAAATGCTGGAAGAACTCAGCAGGTCAAGCAGGAGAGGAATAAACAGTCGTTGTTTCAGGACAAGACCCTTCATCAGGACCTGAAACAGCCACAATTCTCCATGGGAGTTGCTGGGTGCTGCAAAACAGAGGGGAATCTGGGTGACCTGTGTTTCCTTCCCCAGCCTGACAGGAAGCCTGTTCATTCATGACGGCTCGGCCCAAAACGTCGACTGTTCATACCTCTCCAGAGGTGCCTCCCAATCTGCTGAGTTCGTCCAGCATTTTGTGTTTGCTGCTCTGGATTTCCAGCATCTGCATTTGGAAATGATCAAAGTCTCCCAGCAACACATACAAAATGCTGGAGGAACTCAGCAGGCCAGGCAGCATCTATGGAAACGAGTACAGCCGACGTCTTGGGCCGAGACCCTTCATCAGGACTGGAGAAAAAAAGATGAGCCAGAGCTAGAAGGCAGGGAGAGACAAAAGGTGATGCATGAAACCAGGAGGGGGATGGAGGGGTGAAGTAAAGAGCTGGGAAGTTGATTGGTGAAAGAGATACAGGGCTGGAGAAGGGGGAATCTAATAGGAGAGGACAGCAGGCCATGGAAGAAAGAAAAGGGGTACAAGCACCAGAGGGAGGTGATGGGCAGGCAAGGAGATAAGGTGAGACAGGGAAGAGGGACTAGGGAATGGTGAAAGGGGGGTTGTAGAGTGAGTGTTATTACTAACAACAGTCATTGGCATTAAGGTAACAATTTGAATGGATTTTCAAACTTACCAACACGTAACCAAAGCGACTGAGAGTGTCCATAAAGAGCTCGCTCCATTGGTCGGTGAAGATGGCATCCTTTAGCCTTTTATTGATCATGGAATTCACTTCCTGCAAACTTCAAAAACAAAAAAAAAAATTACACTTGTTTTACAGAATTTGATTCCTCATCTGGAAGTGATCTCTCCGCTCGACCAGCTCAAGAAATTAGGACCTTGTCAGATTTCTGCCTTCTTGAACCAGAGATTTTCTCCATGTTTGCACCTCACACCCTGACCTTTACAATCTGGCCCAGCGCTTAAATCGCCCAAATATCACCTCATTCCTCACTCATAGACCCGGCACTGCCACTTCGACGGGCTCTCAGGCATGGGACCTGCTGCTTCGATAGGCTCTCGGGCCTGGGACCTGCTGCTTCGATAGGCTCTCAGGGCCTGGGACCTGCTGCTTCGATAGGGTCTTGGGCCTGGGACCTGCTGCTTCAATCATCCCATACATGACCTTCCTGATTTGGCCTGATGCTTAAATTGGTCAAACATCGGCTTGTTCCATGCTCTCAGGCCCAGGCCCTGCCTCAGCTTTGCCTCGCCTTGGTTCTGCTGCTTCAAGTCGGCTCCAAGTCCGCTCCAACATTGGCCAAATATTGTCTTGCTCCACAGTCTCGGGCCCAGACCCTGCTGCCTCGATTCGTCCCTCGCACACAACATTGCAAACCCTCCTGCACCTTCGAGACTTCAGCCCAGACTGCGAAAAATGCCAGGTCATAAAGACCGTTCAAAAGCTCAACTCTGAAAAGGATGTTATAGGCTACTGACTGCCGTGATCACATCTGAGAAGAAGTGTGACTAATAAAGTAGCTAGCAGTTTTGTTTGCTGCCGGTAAGTCATCGCTGTGTTGCACCAGCACCATCTTAAACCCAATTCCACCCATGTGACCAATTAACCCGTAAATCTTTGGAAGGTGGGAGGAAATAGGAGTGTCCAGTGGAACCCCCTGAGGACACAGAAAGAATGTAATTCCTTATAGACAGTGCGGAATTGAACCCGGGTTACTGGCACTGCAATATGCTAACTGTGCTGTCCTATTGTTGAATGAAAGGCCTCCTGTCAGGCTGGGAAAGAAAACACAAATCGCCTGGATTAGCCTCTGTTTATCAACAGCCAGCAAGTTCAATGGGAATTGTCAGTGTTGAATGAAGCTGTGTTCAACTGGGGTTCTACTGCCTATCGCCTCCGGTTTCTGACATCATCCCTCTGCCTAAGCTCACAAGGAGGAAGGGGAGGGAACATCGGCTCAGACCACGAGGGGCCTGCGTCGGCTATTTTCATGCCTTACAAGGCACAGATTGGAAGTCTGTGTGGGGCGCCACTCCGCGCACAAACTAGAGCAATGTGTGATTAAGTGCCTTGCTCAAGGGCACAAACACGCTGCCACAGCTCAGGCTTGAACTAGCAATCTTGAGATCACTAGATGAACGCCTTAACCACTTGGCCACGTGCCCAACACAAGCTCACTAGGAAAGAGCCCAAAAGGTCCACGTGACTTTTTCATAATGTTGCACTGCAGATCTGAGGCTCCTTCAGTCCTGTGCAGACACAACAGTGAGCTAACAGCTTACCTGAAAACTCATGGGAGTACTATTGTTGTGACTGTCAACAAAAGCCACCAGAGAGACACAGCTGGTGTTATAAAAGTCTTTATTCAGTACACACAAGCTGACAGTATTTGGAGTCACTTTGGAGTGAGGATCCATGATCCAACATTACAACGCAGTTTTAAATGCTATAGATCAAAGCTAACAGCTAGGAAATTTCTATAGTCACAATGCATTCATAATGCTTCCTTTGAGTTACATATCATTTTAAAACACCAAGATCTCCAGACACCCAAAATGAATATTAATCACTGCTGTCTCTGAGCTGCATTCATGCATATGCAGACATCTCAGGTCAATGGGATGTTTCCAGGTTTGCAATTGTCCCCAGTCTGCAGCTCCAGGAAGACCATTGTCCTGAGCTGCATTTCAAATTCAACCTACAATCCATATTCAGATCTGAAGACTGGTTGCTGTTGAAAGTAGTATTTGCTATATTCCATAACTCCAGAATATGCCCCAACAATATTTCAGTGAGAAGTTGTGGAGAAAGTTTAAAGTGCACTTTTGAAGTTCAAGAACAGTGTACAATTTCAGCAAAATGGCTGGGAGGGAACAGTAGGCAGATTGAATTAATTTAGGTTCCTGTGTGATGCTTTGTGACATTTTTAAAAGAACATTTTCAAAGGAGTAACAGACAGACACACACGGAGCAGACAGCTGGGCTGAGGAAGGGGAAGAACAAAAGCACAACATTTTAATCACGCTGAGCTTCCTGGATTAAAAGCAGCCAAAGGAAAGAAAAATTGTTGGTGTCTTGGAAAGAAAAGTCAAAAAATGCCTTGTGTAGGAAAGAGGTAAGCGCAATTAATGCCAGCCTTCGCAGAGCAGTCCAAATAACCTACTGAAGGCCATAGCCAGAGTATTGGGAACACACATTTTGGGCTAGGCTTTCATATATGCTCTGAAATCCACAAGAGAATGGAAATAATGGGATTGGAGGGTTTGAGTTATAAGGAGAGTAGGGATAGGACGATAATCACTGAGAATTCTATCCCTGGCACAGGTCAAGAAAAGACAATAATGTAACCGTCAATTCTGAGATGGGGTAATGAGTCAGCTTCTGTGGATAAGGGTGTGGCAGAGCAGACATAACGTGAGAACACTTCGTCAGATATGTTCCAATCATTAAATATACTCAAGTGTTTTGTGTGCCACAGTTCCTGAGGGGACATGGAATTACATTGCGGAAGAGAGAATTTAGAAGAAGCAAGTGGGGGTTGCCGGCATATTTTGTGCACCACGGTCCCAAGGAGACATTGGATTGCACACAATTAGGCACATGGCGAGTCTAATAAAAAGAGGTCAGGTTTAAGCAGAGCAGCCATTGTATGAATGGGCCAGTGTTAGAGTGGGGAGTTGAGACTTTTGGCTCATTGAGGCTTCAGCAAGGAGAGGCGAAGGCAGTAGGTAGATATTTCTGTCGATGTTTATTCTTTCCTGTTGCACGTTTAGAGCAGCGGGGGTGCCAGACATGATCACCGAATGTTCCTCCTGTGGGACGTGGGAAGACAGGGAGACCTCCAGTGC
The DNA here is from genome assembly GCF_030028105.1 of Mobula birostris. NCBI lineage: Eukaryota > Metazoa > Chordata > Chondrichthyes > Myliobatiformes > Myliobatidae > Mobula > Mobula birostris. Next base: position 31,109,189 of record NC_092400.1, read on the forward strand.
CCCTGACCACCACGCCTTCAAGAAGTGCATCCAGCTGCAGCTTCTAACAGACCGTGTGAAGGAGTCAGAGCTGGAACTGGATGAACTCCATATCTTTTGGGAGGCGGGGGGGGGGCATGGGTTGATAGACAGGACACACTGTACAGAGAGGTAGATGCACCCCAAGGTGCAGGACACAGGCAACTGGGTGACCGTCAGGAGGGAGAAAGGGGATTGGCCGTCAGTACCGAGTACCCTGTGGCCGTTCCCCTCAATAACAGGTCTACCATTTTGGATACTGTACAGGGGTTTTAAACTCGTACAGGTCATCAAGTAATACTGCATTGGAGACAGTCCATTCAGCCCAACTCATCCATGCTGACCAGGGTGCCTAGCACTCTGCTATGCACATGCAGAATGCGGTGCACCTGTGTGGGGCAGATCAGCCCATGCGAAGAAAATAGACTAGTTGCTTAACGAAGCCTGCCGAATAATCACGGGCACACTGCGCCCCACACCCACTAACACAGGGGTCCCCAACCTTTTTTGCACTGCGGACTGGTTTAATATTGACAATATTCTTGTAGACCGGCGACCGGGGTGGGGGGGTAGGGTTGCCAACGGACAAGAGTAGCAGTCAAATACGTTGTTTATCCCGAGAAAGACTACAATGACCATGAAGCCTTGCGCGGGCACCAGTGCACATGTGTGAACGTGCCAATTTTCTTCACAAATCGTTTTTGGCGATTCTGTTCGGAGGGGGTGTTAATCACGACCGGAATATAGGTGATAAGTGGCTAATACACTCAATTTCTCAACCTCGTTTCTAAAAGGGTTTATCTAACGAATTTAATATTAAACACACAGCGTATATTTTCCTCGCATGAATACAGTGATAAGTCAAATATCAGGGGAGCTTGAAATAAGTGTTGAATGAACTTCCTGTAGAAGTGGTAGAGGCAGGTTCAATATTATCATTTAAAGAAAAATTAGATGGGTATATGGACAGGAAAGGAATGGAGGGTTATGGGCTGAGTGCAGGTCGGTGGGACTAGGTGAGAGTAGCGTTCGGCACGGACTAGAAGGGTCGAGATGGCTGTTTCCATGCTGTAATTGTTATATGGTTATATAGGTCACTTATAAGTCAATAGCAACATTTGGATATTAAACATACAGCACATATTTTCCCCGTACGAATTTATAAAATCATTGCAACACACCAATATTGCTGAATCAGTGGGAGCCCTGGGCTTGTTACCCTGCAACATCGAGGGGTGATGGGAGACAGCGATACTCGAAGGGGGTTCCTTATGTCCAGTCTATTCCGCAATTTAGTTTTTGTTGCATTCATTGCAGAGATATGTTGGAAATGGAAGCAACGTTTTCAGTGCTTTCGTGGCTGTCTCAGGATATTTAGCCTTGACTTTGATCCAGAATGCCGGCAGAGATGTTATGTCAAATATACTTTTCAGCCTGTTGTCATTTGCAAGCTCAAGGGGTTGATCTTCTTCCCGTGCTGACATGGATGACGCGTGGGTCATGACCTCGCGTGCATTCAAGCTCAACAGTGGATGTGACAGGGAATGAGGAAGGGTGCAGCTGAGTCATATCACCAAATCATATCGTTTCATCGCGGCCCGGTAGCGCATGCTTTGCAGCCCGGCACCGGTCCGCGGCCCGGTGGTTGGGGACCACTGCACTAACATCATTTACGGACTTGCAGGCATTGCTCCCCCAGAGATCGGAAGACACACTACAACAAAAATTGAAAAAGGTAAACAGAACTCGGATCCACGGCACCCACTACACCATCATGTGCCAGTTTCCAACGGCCTAAAATCGAGGAAATGCTTTGCTACAGTGCAGGAACTACCGCACGGAACATCCCCCCAAACACACAGGATTGACCTCCGGCAACAAACAGAAGCCAGAACCCCACCAAACAATACAGTGCAAGACCCCACAGAAATGTTGCCAGACGGGGCACGGATTGACAGACGGAAGTGGTGCACTCTCAACAGAGCGAGAGCGGGAGTTTGTAGGATGGGAGACAATATGGTGAAGTGGGGTTTAAAGACCAGCGAATTCTGTGAGTGTGGCGAAAGGGTGTAGAACATCGAACACGTTCTGCACAACTGCCCACTCTCACCTGATTTAGCCGACGTTGACCTGCTCAACGTCAACCAAACAACACTAGAGTGGCTGGCTGTCCGGTGTGACAAGCTATGATGATGACCAGGGTGCCCACCTAAGGTGGTTCCATTTGCCCAAATTTGGCCTGTAACTCTCCTTTCTAATTCATGTACAAATGTTGCTATTGTACCTGCCTCAACTACTTTCTCTGGGAGCTCAATATACGTGACTATTAAAATCTGCGGGCAATGTATTGAAGGAAAGTAGAGAGATTGGCCGGACTGAAGAATAGCATTCTTCCCTTAACCAATATTATAAAACATAAATTGACTGGGACTGCTGTTAGTTGGATCCATGCTGTTAGAAAAAAATGTGTTCTGTTTGTTGATATAGCACAGTGGCCACACATCAAAGGAATTCTGTCCAGAGTTAATGCTATACTGTCAGCGCAGGGCAGACGGCAGAAGAAGATAGGCACGCAAGCTATGATTTTCCACCATTAAATTGCAGGCTGCTTTCACATAATAGGTTTACTGAAGCAAGGAAATGTCCTTTATATGTTGTGTGGGAGAAAGGTCGGTTACCAAGGGGTACGGATTTTAGAAAATAAATCAGAGGGCACATGCTCTTTATTTCTGTAATATGCAATGAATTCATCAGATCTAGAATTTACTAACTGAAAGCATAGTGGAAGCAGAATTGATCAGAGCTTTCATGCAATCAAAAACAGAAAATGCTGGGGACACTCAGCAGGCAAATGTGATGTTAGCATTCATTTCCAGAGGACCAGAATGTAAAAGAAAGGATCTAAAGTTGAGACTTTATAAAGCACTGGTGAGGCCTCACCTGGAGAATTGTGTGCAGCTCTGGAGAGGGTTCAAAGAAGGTTTACAAAAATGACTCCAGGATTGAGTGGCTTGTCATATGAAGAGCATGTGACGGCTCCAAAAAGCCATCTTGTAGGCACTCACCAATCTGATTCTCCCAATCTACCTGAATATTGAAATCCCCCATGACTATTGTAATATTGCCCTTTTGGCATGCACTTTCCATCTCCTGTCGTAATTTGTAGACCACATCTTACTGTTTGGGGTCTGTATAGAACTCCAGGGTCTTTTTCCTTTGCAGGTCCTTAGCTCTATCCACAATGATTCAACACCTTCTGGCCCTATGTCACCTCTTCCTAATGATTTGGTTTCATTTTTTTTACCTACAGAGCAATGCCACCCCCTCTGCCTACTTGCCTGTCCTTTCGATACAATGTGTATTCTTGGACATTAATCTCCCAGCTATAATCTTCTTTCAGTCATCTGGAAGAGTCTCTAAAATGCCTCTAACGATTCTGCCTATATCACAATAATAGGCAGCAAGTTCCATGCACCCACAACCGTCCATGTAAGAAACGTGACATCCTTCCTATACTTTCCTCCAAACACCATAAAATTATACTTTCTTGTATTAGTCTGGGTGTCAGGGTGGAGACAAAGGAGGTGTAAGGCACTCCTTTCCTCCGCTAGCCTGCAGGTCACCCTCAGGCAAGGTGTAGCACCTGCTTAGCCCCCGGATCAGGGTCATGCGAAGCCACGGGAGCAGGCGGTGGATAGACGTATGAGCAGCTGGTGCATATCACAAGTCCTGGTTATGTGACCAGGCAATCCCTGAAGAGTATTGATAATGGCTGGGGTCACCCATCTTGTAAAGACACTGCCCAGAAGAATGGCAAACCACTCCTATAGAAAAATTAGCCAAGATCAATCACGGTCAAAAAGCATGATTACCCACGTCATACGACAATGGCACATAATAGCCGTTTCTGCCTTGGGAAAAAGTCACAAGCTGTCCACTCTACCTACACTCCTTGTCACCTTATACACCTCTATAAAGTCACTTCTCATTTTCCTTTGCTCCACAGAGAAAATCCCTAATTTGCTCAACCTTTCTTCATAAGACATGCTCTCTAACTCAGGCAGCGTTGTGGCAAATCTCTTCTGCACGCTCTGTAAAGCTTCCACCTCCTTCCCCCGGGATCAATAAAGTATGACTATACTACTAATGAGGCGACCAGAACTGAATACAATGCTCCCGAGTGTGGTCCCAACAGGGTTTTATAGAGCTGCAGTATCACTTAGTGGTTCTTGAACTCAATCCTGCAAATAATGAAGGGCAACACAGCATACACCTTCTGAACCACCCTGTCAACCTGCACAGCAACTTGGACGTGTGTCTATGGATCTCCGTACTGCATGCTTTCATGATCACATCTGGATTGTGGTGAAGACAAGTATGTGGTGCAACAAAGACAGTGAAATGAGCCTCCCATTAAGTTCTGCATTTGAAGCTCCACTCATCAAGTTAAATTCAACCGGAAATAAACTTACAAGCAGAGTTAAAGGAGTCCTTAGATTTCCAAATTCATTTATAGTAGGGGCTCCAACCTCTTTATGCCTTGGACCAATACCATTAAGTAAGGGGTCAGTGGACTCCAGGTTGGGAACCTCCGATGTATAGCCTGCCATGGGAGACTAAAAAGAAGCAGGTGGAGGTTCAGTGAATGTTGAATTGCACATTTCCAAGCCCCCTTGTACTTTGTTTTGTGTTACGCCACCCAGCACTGATTCATTATAATATTCTTGGTCCTCCAGTCCAAAAACCCACAGTTAGGTATCGTCAGAACTTAAAAAAAAACACCGAGGTATCTAGCAGATTCCTTGTCTGTCCCACTAAAATGTGCTGCTATGGCAGGAACCTGAATTCAGGGGACGTACCCTCTGCCGGCACTCCCATGGCATGGAATCGTGGGGTGCCTTTGAGGGCTCAGCAGTGTTCTGGTGGTCTGAAGAATTAGCCCAACGTCACAGCAGGGGACGGACCACATGTCCAATGGCCTCTCTCATCAGCGCCTGCTGGATGTGATGGAACGTGCAGAGTGCAGCTCTAAGCAGCTGCACCACTCACCATGGCCAAACCAACGGCCAGACATCACTGGCAGTCCCTCCACCCCAAAGGCAAGCAGCAATTCAGGAACAACGTGCACACAAAATGCTGGAGGAACGCAGCAAGTCAGGTAGCGTCTATGGAGAGGAATGAGAAGTCGATGTTTCAGACCGAGACCCTTCATCAGGATGAAACGTCGACTGTTCATAGTTCCTCCAGCACTGTGAGGTATATTACTCATGTATTCCAGCACCTGCAGAATCTCGTGTATTTAAGGGGCAATTCATGGCTGCTGGAGTCTTCTGGAGGGCAGGGGTAGGCTTTGTTGCCAACACTGCTGTTGGTATGGTATCTCTCTGTATAGAATGCTACAATGACTCCTTTTAACAGTGATTCCATTCCTGAGAATGTAGTCGTAGAGGGGTACAGTCAGGAGAGTTATTTACCATCATTAAGACATAGCCTCCCTCACGATGCCTTTGATAATATTCATCACAACCTGCAAAGAACCTGAGAGGAATCAGGTTCACCACTGATCTCAGCCCAGAATGCCAAAGTAAGGATCAATGTCTCTAGGCTGGAGCAAGGACCTATTCGTCAGGCAGGCGACCGTTGCTCTGGAGGATATCAGGTGCAGGCCGAATGAGGCAGTGGGCCCAGGCCCAAAGCAGCATGGCCCAAGCCCAAGAGCAAGGAATGAGTTAAGGGCCAGGCTAGATTGAAATGGTCAGGCTGTCGGGGCTGGAGTCAAGGGATAGGGCAATCCAGCTCCCTGCCCTGTGGTGTTTACCTCCCTCTGCGCTGTGGCCTGAACCGGTTGCAGTGATGACTGGCTTCCTGATTGTGGACTCACTTTCCTGAACTTCAGTTCTAACTGCTATTTGCTTGCTTCTATTGCTTACACAGTTTGTTTTTTTTTCCCTGCACATTTGTCGCTTGATGGCCTTTTTTTTCCTAATGGGCTCTGTTGGGTTTGTTTTGTGGCGGCCTATAAGGAGACGGACCTGAAGGTTGTATATAGTATATATACTTTGATAATAAATGTAAGAACAATTTTAGGCTTGGCTGAGAAGCCCTTCCCTGTGGGACAGGCGCTCAGCATTAGCGATTGCCGGCGATGTAAGAAAACCGAGGACGAGCACAGCTCTGAAATTATTCAAAGAGTCAAAGTGCATTTATCATCCAAGAACGTATACGGAATACAACTCTGAGATTCGTCTTCACACAGGCAGCCACGAAACAAAGAAAACACCACAGAACCCGTTCAAGAAAACATCAAACGCACAGTGCGCGAAAAAAGAACAAACTCTGCAAACAGCAAAAAGCAAGCGAACAACACAGAGAATATTGAACATCAAACCAGGAGTCCAGTAGTATCCAGATTAACACGAGGAATTCTGCAGATGCTGGAAATTCAAGCGACACACATCAAAGTTGCTGGTGAACGCAGCAGGCCAGGCAGCATCTCTAGGAAGAGGTACAGTCCACGTTTCAGGCCGAGACCCTTCGTCAGGACTCAGTATTCAGATTAGTTCAGTTCAGCGTCGTGCCACTAGCCCACTGCAGGCTGCAGGGCAAAGCACCTTCGCTTTGATTCAGGAAATATTCCGGAACGGAATGATGCAAGTAAATGGCAGGTAACAGCGTCAGTTTGAACTAAACTAGAGATGATCTAGAATGGAATGTTTTTTCAGTCTGAGCACGTGGTCTCCCATTACATTTTTCATGCCTGGAAGGTGTACCATGCACAACAGGGTCACATGCCATGTAACCCACAACCAGTTCTTTTAGTGCTGATCTCCTGTGGCTTCGTAAACACATACCAGAACTATATCTCTACTGCGCATCTGTTTGAGGTGTTGTTTGCTTTCGTCCTGTCTGCATATCAGCTGCAAATCTTTCCACTGTCTCTCCCTCATTGCTATAGAGAAAGTTTCTTTCCCAGTGTCTCTATGCGGCTTTGACATGTTCCCTTCCTGAGATCACAGCAGCACGGTAGGTAGCAGTTAGCGCAATCGCTTTACAGCACCAGCGATTGGAAGATAGGGGTTTGTTTCCCGCCCCATCTGTAAGGAGTTTGTACGTTCTCCCCGTGATTGCACGGGTTTCCTCCGGCTGCTCCAGTTTCCTCCCACAGTCCAAAGAAATACGGTTAGGTTTAGTGAGTTGTGGGCACGCTATGTTAGCGACAGACACAGCGCAACACTTGCGAGGTGCCACCAACACACCCACAGTTGGTCACTGGCGCAAAATGACACATCTCACTGTACGTTTCAACACACATGTGACAAATAAAGCTAATTTCTTCCACCTTCATTTCCTTTCAATTCCAATTGCAGGAAAGTCTTTCGATCAAAGATAAGCTAACGGCATCAATTCATCAACAACAACAAATTGCATTTAAATATCACCTTTAGCGTGATAAAGTGCCACATGACACAGGTTGCACCATAAAATAAATAAGAAATATCTTGTTTTTTTTCCCCACTTCCTCATTCCCTGCTGTTATACTGCAAGTCGTCTGGATCAATCTGCTTTTGATATTTTTCTTCTCATTAAGTTAAATGAATGTTGATTAGCAAGTTGACAGATAAATGCATATTTTAGTTAAAAGCTAGTTTTGCTCTCTGAAATTATGATATTATAAAGTAATAGTCTTATGGAAGGGGCCTGTTGCCTTGATAGAAAAGTCAAAGTTCAAAGTAACATTCATTATCAGAGTACATACATGTCAGCACATAAAACCCTGAGATGCTTTTTCTGCAGGCATACTTCACAAATCTATATAATGGTAACTGTAAACACGATCAATGAACAACAAACTGTGCAAATGCAGATATAAAATAAACAGCAATAAATAACAAGCATAAATAACAAGATAAAAGAGCCCTTAAATGAGTGTAGCTCTCCCCTTCTGTTCAAGAGTCTGATGGTTGAGGGGTAGTCACTGTTCTTGAACCTGGTGGTGCGGGTCCTGAGGCTCTTGTACCTTCTACCTGATGGCAGCAGTGAGGAAAGAGCACGGCCTGGGTGGTGAGGATCTCTGATAATGGATGCTGCTTTTCTACGGCAACATTTCAATCTTTGGGAGGGTTTTTACATAGAAAAATACAACAAAGTAATACAAATGTATAATTTAGCTATCTTTTAATTATATAGATAAGTATGCAAGCCATGTCTTTTCCTCATCTATGTAGCAGCTTTAGAGTCCTGTTCTATTATGAATGTTGTGACCTGTGAAATACAACAGAAGGAGAGGACTCCAAGCATTTAATACAGGATCTGGTTGAGTGGTCTTAAAGCTTTTTCAAAGTACAGTATGTACACAGAATACAACTCAGAGATTCATCTTCCCACAGGCAACCACGAAACAAAAAAACACCAAGGAACCCGTCCAAAGAAAGCATCCAACACCCAACAGGAGAAAAAAAAGAACAAATTGCGCAAACAGCAAAAAACAAGCAAATGACACACAGAATATTAAACATCAAACCGCAGAGTCCTTGAAGCAGTCTGGGAATGTTCAGTTTAGTTCAGTTCAGTTCATGTGTTATTATGCTACGTGAAAGCATAATAGTTCAAGAGCACATTTAACTTATTGTTCCTTCTGGACAATAAATATTGAAAAATAGTCTTCTGCCAGTAATACCTAAATGTGAAAACAAAGTTACTTAAAACATTCAATAGAATACTGAAAGCATATTAAAATTACTACTGAAATTATTTCTTCTCATCACTTCAGAACCAGGAAAAGCTGACTTAAATTCTCAGCTGTTACACCTGTTAAGAGTTCAGTCCCAAAATGAAACAGGGCCATACTGCTGGTTGCTAATGTGGGTCTGTAGTAGCAATGGGCCTGGCGAGCAAGATGTCAGTGAAATGATAAAGGACTAACAAGAAAAGCAACAGTAAATTAGTAAATGCAGCACTCCTTAGAGAGCTGATCTGGGAAGCTCCAGATTTGAAAGCTGATCTACTCTTCTTCAGAACTTTAAATTCCTCGGTGTTATCATTTCAGATGATCTATCCCAGATTCAGCACATAGGAATCATTACTTTCGTGGAAGTTTGCAAAAATTCAACATCTCATCTAAACCTTTGACAAGCTTCTATAGCTGCACGGTGGAGGGTATACTGACTGGTTGCACCACGGCCTGGAGTGGGAACACCAATGGAAAAGCCTGCAAAATGTCATGGGTACAGCCCAATCCATCAGGGACAAAGCCCTCCCCATCACTGAGCATATCTACAAGGAACACTGTCTCAGGGAAGTAGCATCCATCATCAAAGACCCCCACCAACCAGGCCATGCTCTCTTCTGACTGCTGCCATCAGGAAGGAGATACAGGAACCTTGCGTCACATGTCACTGAGTTCAAGAACAGTTATTACTCCTCAACCATTGGGCTATTGAACCAGAGAGGAGGACTTCACTCACCCCAACACTGAACTGATTCCACAATCTACGGACTCACATTCAAGGACTCTGTAACTCATGTTCTTGAAATTTATTACTTATTTTATTTTTGGATTTTTTTTTCTTTTTTTGTATTTGCACAATGGTTGTTTGTCCATCATTGTTTGCATGCAGTTTTTCGTTGATTCTCCCAGAGTGCAGGTGCAGTTGCTGCTCCAAAATAAGCCCATTGTGAGTGTTTATGGTGAGAATCAATTTAGACTCTTCTTCCATCTCCATCTGTAGGTCGGACTCAACTAAGTCCACATTGCTGAAGAATTCTCCTCCAGAAAGGTTTGCAAAGATATCCGCTATCCTGGGCAGAGAGCATGTATCTACTTTCGGTACTGGGGTGATTGTGACCTTAAAATCACCACAGATCCCGACAGAACCATTTTTCTTGGCTACTGAGACCAGTGATGTTGCTCATGGGCTCCACTCAAACTTGGAAAGAATTCTTGCAGCCGCCATGCGATCCAGCTCAGTTTATCACGGATGGCATAAGGAACCAGATGGGCTTTGTAAAACTTGGGTGTGGCATTTTCATTTAACACTATTTTACCCTTTACAGGTTTGAGTTTTCCAGTGCCATCCTTGAACACTGCTATAGCATCACTCAGTATCTTTCCTAATTTGTTTTCAGTTGATTCTTTTGCGGGGCATGTGGGATGCAAATGGCAGATGGATCTCCAATCAAGTTGTTGATGACTCAGACAATCACAACCCCTCAATGCTGGCCCTCCTGTTTTTAACAGATACTGTACGACCAACGTAGCTTGTTGATTGTTGTATTTCACTGTTACGAATGTCATTCCCACAAGAGTTACCTTTTCTCCAGTATAAGTTCTTAGTTGGATATCTGCAGACTTCAGTTCAGTAATGCCATTCAAACTCATTTTGTGGAATGACTGAAACCGCTGAGCCAGTGTTTGTTATAAACCATATTGCTTGTCTATTGTTAGTTTTCACATGGTAAATCTCAAACCTAGCCAGTCCTGTGTCAATCTCATCATTATCAGGTTTTTCATCAACAGTTGAAATGACAACTTGACTTTTTATCTTTTTCTCTTCCTTATACAGTCCATTTATTTTTGTATGTCTGACATGTTCTTTGTTGCATTTTCTACAAGTTTCACCTTTAAATCTGATGTATGTGAGCCCCTGCCACAACAGTAACACAACGTGTTCAGCCAGGCTGTTTTCTGTTGAGATATTGTACTTTCGTTCATGCTTGCTTTCATCGCCTTTGAACTTAACATCTCTCACCTTAAATTCATGCCCTCTAATATTAGAAATCTCAACCTTGGGGAAAAGATACCAGCTGTCTACACTACCTATGCCTCTAATAATCTTATAAACTTCCACCTGGTCTCCCCCTCAACCTGTGCCACCCTAGAGAAAACACCTTAAGTGTGTCCAACTACCCCTTGTGGTACATGCTCCTTAATCTAGGCAGCAGCCTGGTAATCCTCAGGTTGGAGGCAACCCAGACGAAATTGGGGGACCGCTTCGTCAAGCACCTCCGCTCCATCCACCAAAAGTGGACCTTCCCAGTTGCCAAACATTTTAATTCTGATCCCTATTTCATCATATCAATCCATGGTCTCTTCTTGGAACACCAGGATGCCACCCTCAGAGTGGAGGAGCAATACCTTATATTCCGTCCCAGTAGTCTCCAACCTGATGGCATGAAACTCGATTTCTCCTTCTGGCAAAATATTTTTCCCTCCTCCTCTCCTCTTCATCTATTCCCCATTCTGGAGCCTCTTGCCTCTTCTCACCTGCCCATCACCTCCCCCTGGATCTCCTCCTTCTTCCTTTTCTCCTACGGTTCACTCTCTGCTCCTACAGAATCCTTCATCTCCAGCCCTTTTTGCACCTATCACCTTTGGCTAGTCCTCCTTCTCCTCCTCCCACCTTTTTATTCTGGCATCTTCCCCATTTCTTTCCAGTCCTGAGGAAGGGTCTCAGCCTGAAATGTCGACTGTTAATTTATTACCATAGATGCTGCCTGACCTGTTGAGTTCCTCCAGCATTTTGTATGTGCTGCTTTGTTATACAATTAACCTGCTGGAATAAGCTTGGGAGGAAGTTGGAGCATATGGTAAAAACCCACAGATTAACAGAGAGGAAATCTGAAGGCAGGATTGACTCTGGGTCCCTGGGGTGGTGAGGCAGACACTCAAACTGCTATATTCCACAAATCTTTCCACAAGATCTGTCAACCACGTAATTTCAGAGTGAGTCATAACTGTTGGATTCCACGCAAGCTCTCAGGGCCTGAGTATAGGCATTTGCAAAAGATACTATTAAACTTGATAATGATTCTTTCAACAGTGTAATGGATAAGAGTGATCCTGATGGCAGCATTATGCAGGGGGGGGGATCAGCTCAACATCTCTAAGCTACTTTATCGCCACCTTAATCACTCACCCATGGGTGCTGGGGTGGAGATACATCTCTACCAAAGGAGGTGTAAGGTGCTCCTTCCCTCCACTAGCCCACAGGTCACCCTTGGGCAAGGTGTAGCCCCTGCCTAGTCCCCCCGATCAGGGTTACGTGAAGCCTTGGGAGCAGGTGGTGGATGGTCATATGAGCAGCTGGTGCATGTCACAAGTCCTGGTTATGCGACCACTGAGGCCAGGCAGACAATCTCTGAAGGGTATTGATAATGGCTAGGGTCACCCGTCTTGTAAGGACACTGTCCAGAAGAAGACAATGGAAAACCGCTTCTGCAGAAAAATTTGCCAAGAACAATCATGGTCATGGAAAGACCATGATCGCCCACGTCATACGACACGACACATAATGATGATGTCATACAATATAGCACATAATGATGACGTCATATGACACAGCACATAATGATGATGGCAAATCACTCACCTAGGGAGAGCAGCAAGAAGTTTATTCATACAAACCATAATGGTTAAAGGCTCAAACCTTGAGCTGATCATAGAAGTTACATGACAATCTCAGGGATGAAAACACCACTCAGTGTTCTGCTGGGAAATGTGCATACATAAAAGCTACTGAAGGCAGCATCAGTTCTGAAGGCAGCAAAGACTAGACTATAAACAATCCACCAATAAGTATGTGGAACTTTTGAACCCTGAGTAAATTATTTGCCCCTCTTCAGAACCTTGTCATTTTGCACAAAACACCTCAGAAAAGATGAATGGTTAAAGGTAGGTTCAACATTCAACGTTCAAAGTACATTTATTATCAAAGTAAGTGTAAATTATACAACCTTGAGATTCGTCTGCTTACAGGCAGCCATAAAACAAGAAACCCGAAAGAACCCAATTAAAAAGAAGTGGTAGAACGAAGAACAAGAGTGAGCTACCAGCAAGAGCTGCCCAATTAGATTGGTGAGCAAAGGTACAACTGAGCAGCAGAGATCCAAGACCATCCTAGCTTTGATAGCCGATTCCCAATTAGACAACTGATGCAGGCAGATAGCTGCACTGTGTGGCAGTAGGTTAGAAGGGTGCCTAACTAGGACTCAGAATTTTAAAAAAGTTTACAATTATGTAATTTAGAAATTTTGCACAGAAGAGATAATTTGGTTAAGGGGATAAATATAGGTTAGCTTTATTTGTTACATATACCTCCATCAAAATTCAGTAAAATGTGGCGTTCGCATCAATCAGTGAGGATTACACTGGACAGCCTGTGAGTGTTGCCATTCTTCTGGTGCCAACACAGCATGCCCTAATGTGGAGGAAACCAGAGCACCTGGAGAAAACCCACGCAATCATGGAGAGAACATACAAACTCCTTATAGACAGCAGTGGGAGCCCAACCACAATCTTACAGCCAGTGCTGTACAAAGTTGCGCTATCCTGGCCAGCAAACCAGGGTTAATTCTCTAGATCTTCTTAAAACTGCGTCACAGGATTACTTACATATATCCAAAACCGGACCTTGGTTCTTTTACCCACAGAATAACTCCTTCATCAGGGTGACACTCCCACAGTCAGCAGTAGAGCATCAGATTTTCTGTGCTCGAGTCTCCGGAGTAGGCCTTGAACCCAGGATGCTCAGACCCAGAAGTGAAAGTCCCACAGATGAGCCCTGTCTCAGAATTTCTGGGCTGTGGAGGACAGACCAGCAAGGGTTCCTTACCTGGGGTGGCAAGTGTGGGATTAATGTGATTTCAAAGTGCTTGCTTCAATTACAGGTCAGCATGCACATCAAACTAAAGTGTCCTGTTGGACAAAGCACTAGAATAGGAGATGGACAGCATTAGTTGAGTGCTTCTGGAAAACTACCACTTAAAATACAGAAAGAATATTTAGAAAGGGTGAATATATAAAAACAAATGGAAATAATTCACATCATTTTTGACTTTGAAAAACTTGTATCTTGAAATTCTAGCCAATTCACACAGGGTAGGAAACAGAACTGATAGTTTATCTGAAACGATATTAAAGGCTAGCTGAAATAATTGATACAAAATTATTTCCATCACGTTAGCATTCTCTGACTGCGCATTGCATGAGGACCCTTGACGCATTTTTCTCAGCATCAACACACGGTCTTCTGAAACAGCTTAAATGCTGGAAACAAAATGTTTTGGATTCTCAGGGATTGAAGAGAATATAAATGAAGGCATACTTCAGGAAAAAAAACTATTAACTTCATTTTCACAATCACATAGTATTTCATTTGATTTTCTAAATCCCGGAGGGATGCTAGTTATGATGAGCTACATTATGCATATTCCAGAGATTGCAGAACACTTTTCCCTAAGCTCCAATGGACCTGCATAAGTGCTTTCAAATTAAGCATAAAACAGAGACAATGTCTTTCAACTCACGGTGCCTGTTCCAAACACGATGCCAAATTAAATCAAATCTCTTCCGCCTGATCATGATCTATGTCTCTTTTCTCCTTGCATTCAAGTGTCGATCAAACAGCCTTGTAAATGTCGCTAACATATCTGCTTCCACCACCTCTCATCAGCCCGTTTCAGGCACTTGCCAATCTCTGTGGAAAAAGCTTGACCCACACATCCCCTTAAAACTTTCTCTCTCTCACTTTAAATGCACATTTGATATTTCTACCCTGGGGAAAGGATTCTGTTTACCTGTGTGTCAGTACCTTCAGTTGAACTGTTTTTTTTGTGTGTTTCCCCCCTAGCTGTCAGTCTGTGGTTTTGTATTGCCATGTGCTCCTGTCCCCACTCCTGCTCTACTCCGGCCCCTGTATTACTGAGTACTCCGTCTCTCATCATTACCTGTATTGCTGCCCCCTGTGTCTCATTGTGCTCCACCTATCATCTGCCTCTCTGTTTGTTGCTCAGGGTATTTCAGTCCTGTGTTTTCACCTGCTTGTTGCCAGATTGTGCCAGTGAATTTTCCTGAGCCCTTCCAGCATTTGTATCTGTACTCTGTCTGTCTGAATATCGACTCTGCCTGTTTCCCGGTTCTGGTTTTTGGATTTCTCTAGATGTTTTGATCTCTGCCTGAACTTTGACGCCGACTATGTTTGCACCTTGGGATTTGCTACTCAATTAATATCACTGTGTGCGCAGTACCGGGCCTGCGATTGGATCCCTGCTCCAGCCTCCTGACACTGTGCCTCTCATAATTTTATATTCTTCCACCAGATCTCCCCTTATTTCAAAGGGCATTGAGAATATGCTGGAATATGCCTCCGTTCATCCAGTAAATTCTTCTTCCCGTGTCAGAGCTTGGAATAGTGTGTGGGAATTTTGAGTTGGGCATGCAAATTAATTGTCCTGCCCAATGGATGCATTGGATGTAATTAGAATCTCAATCCTTAATCTGGAGGAAATGCAGATGATAGTATACTTATTATTTGGGTGGGTTGGAAGATTTTGTAAAGTTGGTTTTGGTAGTATTTTGCAATGTTTTGAGGTGTCTGCTGTAAATCTGAGAAGCATATGGGAGTGCAGAGGTGACATGGCAGAAGGGTACTGAGAACTCTACATTATCCTGAGTGGATAACATTCTGTTGAAAGGGTAATGTAATGCCCATTTGACTGGTAGCCAGCTGTGTTAGGGTGTATTCTGGACTTGTGGTATACAGCAAATACTAATTTCAACAACAGCCAGTCTTCAGACCTGAATGTGGATTGTAGGTTGAATTTAAAATGAGCTCTGAACAATGTTCTTCCTGGAGCTGCATTTTGGGGTTGATTGCATACAAAAGAACACTCCATTTGACCGGAGATGCCTGCATATGCATGAATGCATCCCAGAGTTAGTGGGAATTAACATTCATTTGGGTCTCTGGAGAGAGGATGTGAAGATTGAGGTGCTTGAAAATTATATGGAACTCAAATGAAGTATTGTAGATACATTGTAAATATAGAATTGTCCTGCTGTTACCTTTTGATCTTCAGCATATAAAAATGTCGTGTAATATTGGGTCAGACAGGCTTCTTCTTTCAGAAGCGTCTTAAGTATGATGCCTGATAAGGAATAAAGACTTCCAATATCTACTAGCTTCAGTGTCTCTTTGTTCACAGTCACAACAAGGTGTGTCACAACATCCCAAGGGCCTCTTCAGAGAAAGCAGAAAGGTCTCCTGGTTTATTAGCCAAAAATTCCCCCTTCAACAACAAAAGTTTGATTAACTAATCATTTGCCTCATTACTCTTCATGGAATTTCATGTGTAAAACATCTGATACTGCTGTCCACATAATGGTCACTACACTGTAAGTATTCCAAGGGGCTTGTTTTGAGGGAGTTCTGAGAAATGTAAAAGACATCTGGAATTTGTTATTGTTTTGGTCAAATTAAATACTCAGACCTTAAATGCTTGGGGCATCGAAGTTCAGAGTCCAATACCAACACCACCTGTAAGAAGTTTGTATAACCTTCCCATGAGTGCATAGGTTTCTCCGGGTGCTCTGGTTTCCTCCCACAGTCCAAAGGCGTAGTAAGTTAATTGGTCATTGTAAATTGTCTTATGATTAGTGTAGGGTTAACTGGGTGGTGAGGTGGATACATCTCCACCAAAAGAGTTCCTTCGCTTCACTAGCCTGCAGGTCACCCTTGGGCAAGGTGTGGTATCTTATTACACCTGCACTCCCATGGATCAGGATCACATGAAGCCATGGGAGCAGGCTTCACGTACGAGTAGCTGGTGCACATCACAAGTCCTGGTTATGTGACCACTGACGCCTGGCAGACAATGTCAGAAGGATACTGATAATGGCTGGGGTTACCCATCTTGTAAGGACACTGCCCAGAAGGCAATGGTAAACCACTTCAGTAGGAAAACTTGCCAAGTACAATCTTGGTCATGGAAAGACCATGATTGCCCATGTCATATGGCACGGTGCATAACGAACAAATGAAATGGAAGTGGTGCTGGGCGGTGTGACTACTTGGGCCAAAGGGTCTGTTCCACACTGTATCTTTAAGTAAGATAAATAAATGAACTTTTGTCTCAGAGATTTTTTTAAAAAATGATTAAACCAGCACTATCTAGTATATTTGCAACTTAAAGGCAAATTATCTGCAACTGATTTTCCATTGTCCTGAATGGAACGGTGTAATTTAAGATCAGCTCATTCCATTAATAATTGGGGGCTGCACGGTAACACAGCAGTTAGCACAGTGCCCCACAATACAGGCGTCCTAGGTTCAATTCCCACTGCTGCCTGTAAAGAGTTTGTACATTCTTCCCCGTGACCACGTGGGTTTCCTCCGATTGCTCTGGCTTCCTCCCACAGGCCAAAGACTTTCCATGGTTAGGGTAGGATTAAATCATGGTCCCGCTGGGTGGTGTGGCTTGAAGGGGGGTGGCGGGGATGAAGAGGAGATGGATGGATGACCAGCTCCAAGTATCAGATTGGATCCGTGTAAGAAATATATTAGTAGAGTGAGCAAGAAGTTACTAATCAAGTGAAAGTTGGAACAGAATCTCAAAAAGGGAACCAAAATCACTTGCATTCTTTCCCTGTACTAGGAAGTGATGGGGGAAAATGTGAAGAACAGAAACCAGGGTGCTTAGTACACGAAATGCTGTTGCAGGAAAGCAGCATCCATCATAAGGACTCCCTCCACGCAGGACATGCTCTCTTCTTGCTGCTGCCATCAGGAAGGTGGTGTAGGAGCCTCAGAACTCACACCACTAGGTTCAGCAACAGCTATTACCCCTCAGCCCTCGGGCTCTTGAACCAAAGGGGATAACTTCACTCACCCCATCATTGAAGTATTTGCACAACCAATGGACCCACTTTCAAGGACTCTTCATGCTCTTAATATTTATTGCTTATTTATTTATTATTATTATTTCTTCTTTTGTATTTGCACAGTTTGTTGAATTCTGCACTCCAGTTGAACACCCTAGTTGGGCAGTCTTTCATTGATTCTGTTATGGTTATTATTCTATAGATTTATTATGCCCACAAGAAAATGAATCTCAGGGTTGTATTTGATGACCTACAGTATATGTACTTTGATAATAAATTTACTTTGAACTTTAGATAGCAAGCACTAAACCGTGACTGCGCCCATTACACTGAAGCATGGAAATGAGGTATATTGTAGCAACTACTGCTGCGCTTGCTAAAATCAGTAAACACAGCAAAAGAAAGGAATTCAGTATGTGATAGCTGACGTACAAGTATTCTAGGTTTAACCCTGAGTATGAACAGTACACGAGTCTCGGTCTTTAGTGGAAACTCTGCGCCAGCTAACCTTAGGTCGGAAAGAGAGTGAACAGTTGTCACGTTTGCACTCAGCACAAATGGTCTGAAGGTCTTGAGTTAAGGAAGGGTTCTTACCCTTTTTTCTATGTGCTTTGGCTGATAGGATTTTATTCTTTTATCAGAGGGGTAAACATTTGATGAGCTCTCTACGTTCACTCCAGCGCGCCAGGGGTTAATTGCTTAACCTTGGCATACTGACTTGTGGATGGCTCATATAATGATCCAGATTTCCTGTTCCACGGTTGAGGGCAAACCGCCCTCATAAAAGCACAAATGAGGTGTTACAGGTATGTCACGTTCCAGTAACACGGGAGTAATTTTCAGCAAAGGATTTTACATTTTTAAGAAAGGAAATTAGGCTAAAATGTGTAGAAATATGGGATTTTTAGGGTTATTCTAAGAATTAAATGTTTCAGATGTAACATGAGCTTTTTTCTATGAAACTATCGTTCTGCAAAAACGCACTGCTTTCAAATTCTGCTTTCTGACAGGTGCAGATCCCCAGTGACCTTGGTAATGCAGTAAGAAAACTGAACATAATTGCCAGAATGGAAAGACAGGGAAGGGGAACTCAACCTTCAAGCTCTCTATTGTCATAGATGCTATCTCTTTCTGTTTTTTTTCCTGTGTGAACTTTTACAAGTTGCTGAAGAAGATCAAGTGGAATTATATCCAAGCCTGACCAACCTTTGCTTGTTTGCAGTTTACTGTGAATTATGTTACAATAATGAATGTGGACTTAACTTCCATCTGTAGAGCATAGTAGATTAAAGTCTGGCTAGATTTACAATTAGAATCAAATGGCTTTGGGTTAGCAAAAGAACAGGAACAACAACAATTTCTATTTGTACATTCTTGAACCATTATCATCAGGACCAGACCCTGAACAGCAGAAAAGACAATAAATTCCCAAGTAGCTACACCAAGAAAAATCAAGGAATATGGGTACTGCATTAGCCAAGAACATTGACTTTACAGACTAGCCCTTTGTGCATGGGTGCACAGCCACGCAGTTACTGAAATGCTCCCACGCACATAGCCTTTGTTGCCTCACACCTGGAATTTTCATTTATACAATGTTAATATAATTTTAAATTACACTAATATAATTTTGAAATCTATGTTAATGTAATAATAAAATACTCTGTAATTAATTATGTGTTAAGGAATATAATCCTTAAATTTTCTATATAATTGCACCACAATCTATATTTGAAACATTTTAGAGCTTCAAGGTATTTACATTGTCAGTGTTTCAAGTTACAACACTGTTACAAATTGTAACAATAAACACAGAATGGAAGTTGGTAGTTTATTGTTAATAGACTGCTGGCCTGCTGAACATCAATGCATCTGGGTGCGCAATTAATCTGTACAATATTTACAGACAATGATTTGTAATAAAGACAGATGAGGAAAAAGTTTACAAAACATGAAAGATTTTCTTTGTTGGACTGTATTTCATTATACCCTTCAATTAATAATTATCAAATGATTTTTCAATTTTCATTCTACAAAACATGAAAGATTTTCTTTGTTGGACTGTATTTCATTATACCCTTCAATTAATAATTATCAAATGATTTTTCAATTTTCATTCTAAGTATTCATAGTATGCATATCACAAAAAAACCATTTAAAGTATGGCGCAGTTTTCAATTCGTGTAGAAGATTTCCTGCTCAGAGCAATGGTTGGTCTGCAAAGCTGTAGATTAGATTATGAGAACACTCAGTCCTCTTTTATTGTCATTTAGAAATGCATACATGCATTCAGAAATGATACAATGTTTCTCCAGAGTGATATCACAAAAAACAAGACAGACCAAAGACTAACACTGACAGAACCACGTAATTATAGCATATAGTTACAGCAGTGCAAGGCAATACTATAATTTGATGAAGAACAAACCATGGGCACAGTAAAAAAAGTCTCAAAAGTTCCCGAGTCGATCGACTCCCAAGTCCCTGATAGCAGGCGGCAAAAGGGAGAAACTCCCTGCCATAAACCTCCACGCACCGTCAACTTGCCGATACCTTGGAAGCAGCCGACCCTGAGTCCATTCGTCCGAAAACTTCGAGCCTCTGACCAGCCCTCCAATACAGCCTCCCGAGTGCCATCCTCTGCCGAGAGCCTTCGACCTCTCCCCGGCCACTGAAACAAGCAAAGCTGAGGATTTCGGGGCCTTCTGCTCCAGAGATTCCAGTTACCACACAGTAGCAGCGGCAGCGAAGCGGGCATTTCGGAAGTTTTCCAGATGTTCCTCCGTACTCTCACGTCCGTCTCCATCAAATCAGAATTGTGCATGGTTCCCTACTTGACAGATAACAGACATCACCACCGGCGCTGCTGTCGCGCCGCCATCCTCTCGTCCATTTTACAAAAATATGAGAGGGAACATTGACCTGTTCCTATTTTTCACACTGGAATTGTTAATTGGAAGTGGGTTTCTCATGGTCCTGACCTGTAGTATCACTGCTCAAAGCTCTAAGTTCAAAGTAAATTTATAGAGAAACATAGAAAAGCTACAGCACAACAGGCTCTTCGGCCCACAATGCTGTGCCAAACATATACTTACTTTAGAAATTACCTAGGGTTACCCATAGCCCTCTATTTTTCTAAGCTCCATGTACCTATCCAAGAGTCCCTTAAAAGACCCTATCGTATCTGCCTCCACCACCGTTGCCAGCAATCACTATACTCTGCGTAAAAAAACTTACCCCTGACATCTCCTCTGTATCTACTTCCAAGAAC
Organism: Mobula birostris; assembly: GCF_030028105.1. Taxonomy (NCBI): domain Eukaryota; kingdom Metazoa; phylum Chordata; class Chondrichthyes; order Myliobatiformes; family Myliobatidae; genus Mobula; species Mobula birostris. Next base: position 31,130,134 of record NC_092400.1, read on the forward strand.
CTTAAAACTGTTCCCTTTCGCGTTAGCCATTTCAGCCCTGGGAAAAAGCCTCTGACTATCCACACGATCAATGCCTCTCATCATCTTATACACCTCTATCAGGTCACCTCTCATCCTCCGTCGCTCCAAGGAAAAAAGGCCAAGTTCACTCAACCTATTCTCATAAGGCATGCTCCCCAATCCAGGCAACATCCTTGTAGATCTCTTCTGCACCTTTTCTATAGTTTCCACATCCTTCCTATAGTGAGGTGACCAGAACTGAGCACAGTACTCCAAGTGGGGTCTGACCAGGGTCCTATATAGCTGTAAAATTACCTCTCGGCTCTTAAACTCAATCCCACAATTGATGAAGGCCAATGCACCGTATGCCTTCTTAACCACAGAGCCAACTTGCACAGCAGCTTTGAGTGTCCTATGAACTCGGATGTCAAGATCCCTCTGATCTCCACACTGCCAAGAGTCTTACCATTAATACTATATTCTGCCATCATATTTGACCTACCAAATTAAACCACCTCACACTTATCTAGGTTGAACTCCATCTGCCACTTCTCAGCCCAGTTTTGCATCCTATCGATGTCCCGCTGTAACCTCTGACAGCCCTCCACACTATCCACAACACCCCTAACCTTTGTGTCATCAGCAAATTTACTAACCCATCCCTCCCCTTCCTCATCCAGATCATTTATAAAAATCACAAAGAGTAGGGGTCCCAGAACAGATCCCTGAGGCACACCACAGGTCACCAACTTCCATGCAGAATATGACCTGTCCACAACCACTCTTTGCCTTCTGTGAGCAAGCCAGTTCTAGATCCACAAAACAATGTCCCCTTGGATCCCATGCCTCCTTACTTTCTCAATAAGCCTTGCACAGGGTACCTTATCAAATGCCTTGCTGAAATCCATATACACTACATCTACTGCTCTTCCTTCATCAATGTGTTTCGTCACATCCTCAAAAAATTCGATCAGGCTCATAAGGTACGATCTGCCTTTCACAAAGCCACACACACAAAATGCTGGTAGAGCACAGCAGGCCAGGCAGCATCTATAGGAAGAGATTACAGTCGACGTTTCGGGTCAAGACCCTTCGTCTTGACTAACTGAAAGAAGAGATAGTAAGAGATTTGATAGGAGGGGGAGGGGGAGATCCGAAATGATAGGAGAAGACAGGTGGAGGAGGGATGGAGCTAAGAGCTGGTAAGTTGATTGGCTGAAGGGAAACAAAGCTGGAGACACGGGAGAAAGAAAGGGGGAGGGGAGCACCAGAGGAAGATGGAGAACAGGCAAGGAGTGATTGTGAGAGGGAAAGAGCGAGAGAAAAAAAGGGGTGGGGGAACAATAAATGAATTAATAAATAAAATAGGGGATGGAGTAAGAAAGGGAGGAGGGGCATTAGCAGAAATCAATGTTCATGCCATCAGGTTGGAGGCTACCCAGACGGAATATAAGGTGTTGTTCCTCCAACCTGAGTGTGGCTTCATCTTTACAGTAGAGGAGGCCATGGATTGTCATATCAGAGTGGGAATGGGACGTGGAATTAAAATGTGTGGCCACTGGGAGATCCTGCTTCCTCTGGTGGACAAAGCGTAGGTGTTCAGCGAAATGGTCTCCCAGTCTGCGTCGGGGCTCACCAACATAAGGCCACACCAGGAGCACCGGACACAGTTTATCACACCAGCCGACTCACAGGTGAAGTGTCGCCTCACCTGGAAGGACTGTCTGGGGCCCGAAATGGTGGTGAGGGAGGAAGTGTAAGGGCACGTGTAGCACTTGTTCCACTTGCAAGGATAGGTGCTGGGAGGAAGATCAGTGGGAAGGGATGGAGGGGACAAATGGACAACGGAATCGCGTAGGGAGCAATCCCTGCAGAAAGCAGAAAGTGGGGGGGGAGGGAAAGATGTGCTTGGTGGTGGGATCCCGTTGGAGGTGGAGGTGTTTGCATTTCACAAAGCTATGCTGACTATTCCTAATCATATTATGCCTCTCCAAATGTTCATAAATCCTGTTTCTCAGGATCTTTTCCATCAACTTACCAACCACTGAAATAAGACTCACAGGTCTATAATTTCCTGGGCTATCTCTACTCCTTTTCTTGAATAAGGGAACAACATCCGCAACCTTCCAATCATCTGGGACCTCTCCCGTCCCCATTCACGATGCAAAGATCATTGCCAGAGGCTCAGCAATCTCCTCCCTTGCCTCCTACAGTAGCCGGGACTCATCTGGTCCCGGAGACTTATCCAACTTGATGCTTTCCAAAAGCTCCAGCCCATCTTCTTTCTTAATGTCTACACGCCCATGCTTTTCAATCCACTGTAAGTCATCCCTACAACCGCCAAGATCCTTTTCTGTAGTGAAAACCAAAGCAAAGTATTCATTAAATACCTCAGCTATCCCCTCCAGTTCCATACACACTTTTCCACTGTCACATTTGATTGGTCCTATTATTATTAAAAAGTACATATATGTTATTGGGTGTTGAGATTCATTTTCTTGCAGGTGTTTACAGGTAAAAAGAACTTTGCAAAAAGCTACACATAAACATACAAAGGCAAACAGCGATGTGTAAAAAAAGGCCGACTGTGCAAATACAAATGTTATTGATAACGTGAGTCGTAAAGAGTCCCTGAAAGTCAGTCTGTAGATCAGAGTAGTGGTGATTGAAGTTATCCACACCAGTTCAGAAGCCTGAAAATGAAAGGGTAAGATCTGTTCCTGAACCTGATGGTGAGGGAACCAAGGTTTCTATGCTTCCTACCCATTGGCAGTAGTGAGAAGAGGATACTGCAGCTACTAAGTTAGCTTATTGAAAACAGGCAAGAACCACTAGAAGGTCTACTAGTCACTAAGGCTCACCTGCACTGACTTTACCTCAGAGCGTACCAAAGCGACCAAACTAGATGTTCATACAATGATTTAAGCACTAGGCGGAACTGGAAAGATCAGGTACAGGCCAAATCGAGCCAGCGGGGTCCAGGCCCCACAGTGTATCGAAGTGACTGAATCAACGTTTGGACAACAATTTAGGTGCCGGGCCAGATTGGAAAGGTCAGGGCAAAGGCCGGGCCAATTCAGCTCACTGCTCCACGATGTTTACTCAGCTCTGCGCTGAAATAAGGGTCTGTGGTCAGGAGGGTCTTTGTGGACTGCAGTTCAGAATGCTATCTGCTTGTGTTCATTGTTTGTACAGTTTCTTTTTTTCTCTGCACATTGGGTGCCTGATGGTCTTTTTTTATGGGCTCTTTTGGGTTTCTTTGTTTTGTGGTTGCCTGTTAGGAGACAAATCTCAAGGTTGTATAAAGTATACATACTTTGATAATAAATGCACCTTGAGCTTCACCAGCTTAGCAAATTACTAGAGCGATATGCATGAAAAATCAGAGTAGTTTCATAAGAGTGCGTATTAAATTAGTTCCTGTCTGGGACTAGTGCAGTATGTTACTTTAAGCTGATGTAATTTACAGTACATTTGTCATGTTTGTAATGTACTCTGCTGCTGCTGCAAATAGCTAATTTTCCATGGTATTTACACCCTGGGTGTGTATGTCCACAACAATAAACATGAACTTGAAATTAATGAAACCCGCTGGTTTCTTTGGTTGCGTAAGTCTAGGGAAGACACACTCTGTCCCACCAAACCTGTGAGATTGATCAACTCTCCCACCCCAAACCCCGGTTTGTGTGATGGCTGCATAATTTGCTACCCTGTTACAAATCAATGCCACGAAATGACAGGCAGTGCACTGCATACGATTAAAGGAATTATATTTATGAGTCTTAACTAAAGGGTTAGTAAAGAAAAACAAAAAGGGCCCATTTTAATTAAACAGTCAAATGTGCACAAGTTGGAGCTCAACATTTCATCATATTCACCAATCCTCAATTGACCTTCGCTCCTGGCTTCATCGAATCACGGTCCCGCTCCGGGTCAAATCCTACGACCTGTTCTCTCCTACGTCGTCTCTCTTCATCTCCCGTCGAACAAAAGCCCCAAGCCCAACCTTAGTGTCCTTCACCAGAAAAACCTCCCCTCAGTTCCACCATCCTGATTGGATGTCACACATTCCTCATCATCCCTTATCTTCAACAATAACCCAAACAGGCTGACAGCAGAACAGACTGCTCTACCAGAGCTGCTATATGAAATACACACAGCATAACAGTGAAAATACCAACCAGGGCATTACATTAAAAAGAGGCAATAAGTTGCTATGGAGATTGAATAAGGCTTCTGACTTTGCTGTTAAAGTCAGAAGTTACAGACAGTTAACTGAGTGCCTAAAAGTGTGCCAATGCTTTCCCTGCCTTCAATTATTTTTCAACTAGACCAGAGGTTCCCAACTTGGACTCCACAAGCCCCTTCGACTAACAGTAGGGGTATATGGTATAAAAAAGGTTGGGAACCCCTGAACTAGGCAGCCACCTTTGGCACAGGGAGCATCTTCTATTAAACTCCATGGGAACGGAGAAGAAAGATGCACCCAGCAACCAACATGACTTGTTAGCATCAAAATTTGCAAATAAATAACTAATGCATAAATTTATTCACTTAAATACTTGTAACTATTCTATCACTAATTCTTTTGCTCATTTAAGTTATTTGTTGACTTACTTAATTTACTGAGATACAGTGCAGAATAGACCTTCCGGCCCTTCGAGCCACACCACCCAGCAATCCCCCGAATTTAATCCGAGCCCAATGCCCAATTGACCTACCCAAACAGTACGGCTTTGGGTTGTGGAAGGAAACCAAGGCACCCAGATGAAACCCATATAAATAGTTGGCTTTATATTTGACTTGAAATACAATTTGACTTTTGAAAATATAATTGGAAATCTGAAGTGAAACTGTGAGAGAAAGTCAAGGTAAAGTAATCTAAGCAAACACATGAACAATGGTTTATCAGAATATCTAAATGCAGTATTGTTAACAATATTGAATACACGTAACAGTTTGAAAGTGAGTGAATGGAAGGAACACTGAAAGAAAGAAGTGCTGGTAATAAAAAATCCATTTTTCTCATGCCTACTCCACTGTATCAAAACATTGAGACATAAATCAATGATTCATGTGACTGATTAATTATTTACTTTTTGCTGAATTTCCATCATTAGCAATTTAATCCATGGAATCCAAACCATCGTCTCACTCTTGTCCTGTCCTGGCTTTTACCTTACTACTATGGTTTTGTTTCTTAGATGTGTGAAAGGATAACATTGCTTTACCCACGCAGAAGGATGAGGGCACACAAAACATCACAATCTGAGACATCCCGGACCCTGGCACCTGGGAGGCAACATACCATCCGGGTGTCTTTATCGCGTCCACAGAGGGTCACAGTCGGGAGGGAGAAGATGGCTGTGCGACGTAGCGCACGCGGCCATTCCGAATTGATATCGTATCTGTGAAGTAGGATGCCGTGCACAATCCTGATTTGATGGAGACAGACGTGAAGAAGCACGGAGGAACATCTGCAGCAACTTCTGAAATGCCTGCTTCGCTGCCGCTGCTACTGCGCAATCAAGAATCTCCGGAGGGAAGGCCCCAAAATCTCAGCCTTGCGTATCGCCTGTTGCCGGGGCCGGGGTCAAAACGCTCGGCAGAGATGGTGCTCGGTGCATCGGTGTCAGGGAGCTGGTCAGAGGCTCGGAGTTTTCGAACGGACCTGGAGTCGGACTGTGGTCGGATGCTTCCGGGATGCTGCATCGGCAAGTTTGCGGCGCTGGAGGTTTACCGTCTGCATGAGATGATGGGACTTTCGAGACACTCTGTGACTCTACCGCGCCCATGGTCTGTTCTTATCAAACTACGGTATTGCTTTGCACTGTTGTAACTATATGTTATAATTACGTAGTTTTTGTCAGTTTTTCCAGTCTTGGTTTGTCATGTGTCTCTGTGCTATCATTCTGGAGGAACATTGTATCATTTCTTAATGCATGCATTACTAAATGACAATAAAAGAGGACTGAGTGTTCTCATAATCTAATCTAATCTAATCTCATGTGCACCATGGAAAGCCCTATCACTACCATGCTTTTGTTTCTTAAATGTGTGAAAGGATAATCTTATTTTACCCACGCAGAGGGATGAGAGCACACAAAACATCACTGTCCGTCCCTCACAACAGAGTCCAATGCACAAGTCTACAGTTTTGGAAAAAAAAACACATTTCTTTGCTTGTTTTTTTCCGTTGCAAAGAACTCTGAGAAAGGGTCTCCAGCTTGAAACATTCACTCGTTTCTATTTGCACTGCCTGACTTCCTGAGTGTTTCTATTTTCTTTTTTGTTTCCATTTCCAGCACTTTTTGTTTCCCATTTTAAAATTCCCATTTTACCACACATATTCCCTATCTGGTCTTCGGATGGGGCGGACGCCCGAGCACTCACACTCAGCAGGTGTACCTACGTGCCGAGGAACACGGCATTTGGACAGGGGGTGGTGACAATTTGGCCACTGCACATGCACAAAGTACCTTGATTATATCACAACAAGGGAGTACAGAGGATTCCAGTTAACTGGTCCGTCAGTTGAACGGGACAGCAGCTTAGTTGGGACAACTCTTAAAGAATAACAACCAATTGAAAAAATAGCCGGGATTCCCTTGTTTATTTGGGACACTATGCCACTTAATTGGGACAGGAAACTGTTGCTAAATAGTTTATAACTAACATCAGTCGCGTGAACTTGTATAGCCATTAGAAACTACACCATGCTTAGAGCAAACTGTTTTTTAAGTAACATCATTTGCTTGTGTTTTGTTCAAAAAGCAGTGATTTTTGTCACTGATGGTTGACGAGATTTAAGCAGCAAGACAACTCAGAATTGTTTCGCGCACAGGGGTTTCAAGCATTCAGGCTTGGAGATGCCAGAAACGGCCGGGAGTGAAACTGAAATGATTTCCCTGCTTCAACAAGTTAAGAACTATGAAGAATTTGAAGGTATTGACAATCACCTTGAATGTTCCAATGAAAATGAAGATTTGGAGGATGCAATTGTCGGAAGAATTGTAGAACCGCTTTCTTGGCCATTAGATCTCACGGTGGATCTCATTCACCCAGTCCACCAGAGCTGAGTTAGGGCCCTGTTTCACCAAGGTATGAAGCCCGCCGGCTACCCTCACCTGGTTTTGCCTGCCTATCATAGGTGTATTGAGGTGTGGCTGCTGTCACATGCAAACAGCTGCTTGGAGCTACAGGCGAGAGCTAAGTGTCAATGGTGCCCAAAGGTGAGTGAGCTGCCCCAGAATGGACGTGACAAGCCCCTTTAACAAAGGTGCCACCCCTCCATGGACACCACATACTCAGCAGTTTACATGTGAATTCCTCCATCAATAACTTTTTAGGAACTAATACACACTTTTATAGTACTGTGGTAGTACTGGTCGTGTTCTAATTTGTTCTGTATTTCATTTAAATACATAATTTGTTACTTAGTTAAACAGTTTGTCTTTCTTATACCTTTCTTATACCTTCCTAACTATTTCCATGAAATTTCAGCTAATTGGGACAGCTACTTAATTGGACCAAAATATACTGGTCCCAATGTGTCACCATTAACTGGAATTATGGAACTTGTGCAGGATTAAAAATGCCTTTCTTAACATTGTTTTATTCCTTCTCTGTCCTCATTTTTCTTGCTCTGTTTACATCTCCTTCAGTCAGATCCACTCTATGACAAATAAACCTTCACCACCATATTCCAGACAGCATCATTATCATTATGTGTCATGTCAAATGACATGGGCAATCTTGGACCATGACCACGATTGTTCTTGGCAAATTTGTCTGCAGAAGTGGTTTGTCATTGCCTTCTTCTGGGCAGTGTCTTTACAAGATGGGTGGCCCCAGCCATTATCAATACCCTTCAGAGCTTGTCTGCCTAGTGTCAGTGGTCGCATAACCAGGACTTGTGATATGCACCAGCTGCTCATACGACCATCCACCACCTGCTCCCATGGCTTCACATAATCCTGATTGGGGGGACTAAGCAGGTGCTACACCTTGCTCAAGGTGACCTGCAGGCTAGCGGAGGGAAGGAGCGCCTTACACCTCCTTTGGGAGAGACGTATCTCCACCCCGACACCCTACCATCAGATATCATCTGTTTCCCTTGACCTGCATCCAATCACATAAATTCTCTTGGATCTTTTCCACTCTTCTAGCTTCGCTACAATTTAAAATGTGTTTTATTTTCTGCTGTGGGTTTGTTCTTGCCAACAATATCCATGGACTCAGGGACTAGTGGTATATTATATCTTTCAGTGTGACTGTACATTTACTGCTATCTTATATGTGCCTTGTGCTGTGTATGACTGCTGGTGCTGTCTTTTTCATGGGTATTCATATATGGTTGAATGACAATTAAACTTGAACTTCATTTTCTCTCACTTTCTCCTGTGTCTTGTTCTCCAAAGATGCTGCCTGACCTGCTGAGCATTTCAAACATTTTGTCTTTATTTCGGATTTACAGCAACTTGCATTTTTTTGTTTTGCTTTTAGATCTAATGAACTTATCCTGTGGTAGAAGAAATTAAAGGTGATTTAGATACATATCACCGGGTACATATGAAGAGACAGCATAGGTACGGGTTTGCCCCAACCCTTTCACGGCCTTGAGTCAAATTTCGTCAGACAAAGCCAATGAAGCCAAAAAAAGATGCATCAGTTCATTCAAGGGTGGATTTAAGTTCTTAACAAGGTTAATAAATAATGTATCCTCCATAACTTTATACAGACCTTTGGCCCAGGTGAGAGAAATCGAGAACAATGCTATTTACAAGCTATTTAGTTCCGGGTAATTTAGGCAGCCAGCCACATTCTGACTGCAGAATGGAAAGGGTTATACCCAGACAACGTGAGCCTGTGGTAGCACCTTAAAAGGGGCAATGAGCTCAAGGATAACAACATTGCATATACAGACAAGAAAGCTTCTTGGTGCTTGACACCTTACTACATATTTTGGCTCCTCTCACGCACTGCTGTCTGGTTTTGTGCAGCATCCTCTCAGAATATACAAAAACTACAGCAAACTGTCACATCAGCTGAAAAGGTCACTGGCCGCAGGCCAACATCACCGCAGGGGTTGTACGTGCCCAGCCCAGAGAAGCGGGCAGGAAAAATTATTACAGACACTACCCTCCCAGCAAACTGCCTTTTCCAAAAGCTCCCTTCTGGAAAGTGCTATAGGGCTATTAAAACAGAGACTTTGCACCATCTTAAAAGTTCTTTCTCTCAGGCATTTAATCTGATTGACGATTCTAGTTAGGCCTCCCCCACCCTGCCATCTAATTACCTCAGCAATCGCACTGCACTGTAAACAGCTTGACCCCTCCCCATTTTTATATGCACATTTTATTCCATTTCCAAACGCTAGTCTCCAAGTTTATTATTTATTTAGCCACTGTGCACATCTGCACAGAGCGTTGTTGCGGGAAAGCAGGCCCCCACCATCCCAGACATGCTCTCTGCTCACAGCTGCCATCAGGAAGAAGGTACAGGAGCCTCAGGACTCGCAACACCAGGTTCTGGAACAGTTATTACTCCTCAACCATCAGGAAGAAGGTACAGGAGCCTCAGGACTCACACCATCAGGTTCTGGAACAGTTATTACTCCTCAACCATCAGGATTCTGAAGCAAGGAGGATAACTTCACTCAGCTTCACTTGTTTCATCACAGAACTGTTCCCACAACCTCTGGGCTCAATTTGAAGGACTCTTCATCTCATGTTCTCGATATTTATTATTTATTTATTATTCGTTGTCTTTTTCTTTTGTATTTGCACAGTTTGTTGTCTTTTGCACACTGGTTATCCTCCCTGTTGGTATGGCCTTTCACTGACTCTCTTACGGTTATCAGATTTATTAGGTATGCCAGCAAGAAGATGAATCTCAGGGTTGTATATGGTGACGTACATGTACTCCGATAATAAATTCACTTTGAACTTTGATACAGCACAGAGTAGGCCTTTGAAGCACTACAATGAGCGCCGCCGCAGTAACCCGCGACAACCCCAGTTTAACCCTGACCTAATCATGGGACAATTTACAGTAACCTATTAAACTAGGTGGTACATCTTTGGACTATGGGAGGGAAGCGGTGCACCCAGGGAAAACTAACGTATTCCACGGGGAGGACGTACAGAGACTCCTTACAGAAGGCGCTGGAACCGAACTCCAAACTCCGACGCCCCGAGCTGTAATAGCACCGTGCTAATCGCTACTCTTTCATGGCATCCATATACAATTCCTATTCTTATTCTTCTGGCTGTTTGTCCATTATGCCACAAGCGATTAGGGCAGCAATGAAGATCCTCCATCTCAGGCAGTGTTCAGGGCTTCCTTCTTCATATCAGCAGCTTCCTCTCTGTTTTCACTACTGTCAGTCACACAATTCCCAGATGGCAACTCAGGAATACCGTCACACTCAGATGTAGACGGCTTCTTCACTGCTGTTTCCGTAACAATTTTGTTTTACCAGTCGGAGTTTTTACCCCTGAGCTAAACCCCCAAACCTGAAGGACCAGTGGACCACGGCATGGGTGACCCTACCAACAGACAAAGCATAAAGCCCTGACTCCAGCCAGCATAGTGGCACATGGCCAAGTGGTTAAGGTATTGGACTAGCGATCTGAAGGTCGTGGGTTCGAACCTCAGCCAAGTCACTTAACCACACAATGCCGAGAATGGGACCGGCGTTAACCTCGCGTAGACTGGCATCCTGGGGGGGGGGGGGGGTCTCGTGCTCTCAGTCGCTTCACGTCATGGAAACCAGCATAAGCACCGGCCTGATGGGCCACAAGGCTCATGACATACTTTAATCTAATCCAGCTTTCCAAGTCATTGAGACAAGGTTGCGGTTCTCTTGTAGTTCCTAGTCTCATAACTGTTGAATATTATTTTATGCTGCATGTTGTGTGAACACGTAAATTAGAAGCAAATTCCTAATGTGTGAAAATGAATATGGTAAATAAAGGTGACCCTCAGTCCTTGACATTTTGACCCGATACCTGTTTATTTCAATTAATACATAAACTAGAATCACTGCTTTTTCAGCAACAGCTCAGAGGGTCACACAAACTGCTCGGAAACACTGCCAATATTAACAAGTATTATGCGAAGGTTTTGAAGGGACGTCTAATTCCCACTGCCCAGATCTCAAACAGGAGAAATTCTGCAGATACTGGAAATCCAAAGCAACACACACGCAAAGTGCTGCAGGAACTCAGCAGGCCAGGCAGCATCTGTTGAAAAGAATATACAGTTGACGTTCCGGGCCGAGACCCTTCATCAGGACTGGAAAGGAAGCGAAGTCAGAGTGAGAAGGGGAGAAAGAAGTACAGGGTGGTAGGTGATAGGTGAGAAGGGGAAGGATGAAGTAAAGAGCTGGAAGAGATAAAAGCCTGGAGAAGGGGGAATCTTACAGGAGAGGACAGAAGACCATGGAAGAAAGGGAAGGAGAAGGAGTAGCAGAGGAAGGTGATGGGCAGGTGAGGATATAAGGTAAGAGAGGGAAATAGGAATGAAGAATGGTGAAGGAGAAAGGGGGGGGGGGGAGGTGCAATTACCAGAAGTTCGAGAAAACAATGTTCATGCCATCAGGTTGGAGGCTAGCCAGATGGAGTTATAAGGTGTTGCTCCTCCAACCTGAGTGTGGCCTCATCGTGGCAGTAGAGGAGGCCATGGATTAACATGTCTTTCTAGTCCTGATGAAGGGTCTCAGCCCGAAATGTCAACTGTTCACTCTTTTCTATGGATGCTGCCTGGCCTGCGGAGTTCCTCCAGCAACGTGTGTGTGTGTGTGCTGCCCGGATCTCAGCCGGGCTATCATAATTAGCCTTGGTGCCTCGAAATTTGGAGAGGAAAGTGAAACAATATCCTCATGCTTGATCCCAAGGGAGCAGAAGTTCCTGGTTTATGTATGACAGGCTCATAAGTCAGCAGTTATGGGAGAGGAACCTGTAGCTGTGGATTAATGTACCACACGTCTAATACTGGGAGCACACACATAATCTATAGATGTCTCAGAAAACAGAGTATTAATAAAAGCTCTCAGGTTTAAGGGATCAACGCGATTGATCTGACTTCACAACTGCACACTAATGTTTGCTGTTCACATCAATCTAATACATACAAAGTGCTGCTATGGATACTCTTGTAAGTTAAACCAAACACAAATCATGTTGCTGAGTATCGAAAAAATGGAGCCATTTAATGTACAGAAGGAAAAATAACTAATGGCTGTTTGATGAATTATTGATATTTAGCTTTAATTCCTGCTTAGCAAGACGTCGAAACCCCAAGCCTCAACCCCTATTGATTCGAAAAAAATTGTTGTTGCCGGTGAGAGAAAGGAAAGATCAGTATAAATTCATTTTGGATCTCCCCCTCCCCCTCCCACTTTCAGATCTCTTACTAGCTCTTCCTTCAGTTAGTCCTGACGAAGGGTCTCGGCCAGAAACGTCGACCGTACCTCTTCCTAGAGATGCTACCTGGCCTGCTGCGTTCACCAGCAACTTTGATGTGTGTTGCTATCAGTATAATTTATTGGTTTGCTGAGTTTAAAAGTAGGGCTGGTCCAGGTCAAGGGCTGAGGCACACGCATTCATTGGACAGGCAAGGCTGTGGATTCGTCACACCTGAGAGAATTCTTCTGGAGGGTGAGCCCACAGAAAGTACCCAGCCCCAGCGGGGTACCTGGCCAAGTACTACAGCCCTGAGCTGATCAACTGGCTGGAGTGTTCACTGAGATCTTTAACCTCTCACTTCGGCAGTCTGAGGCAGCCTTCGAGAAGGCTTCAATTATACGGTGCTGAAGAACTTGGTAACCTGCCTAAATGACTATCGTCCAGTCACACTCACATCCATTGTGATGAAGTGCTTTGAGAAGTTGGTGATGGAACATATCAACTCCTGCCTGAGAAGTGACTTGGTTCCACTTCAGTTTGCCTACCATCACAATAGGTCAACAGCAGGTGCCATTTCATTGCCTCTTCACTCAACCCTGGAACTCTGCACAGTGAAGATGCATGCTTCAGGATGTTTTTCAGTGATCACAGCTTGGCATTCAACGCTATCATCTCTTCAGAACTTATCAATGAGCTTCAAGCCGTAAGGGCCTATTCCACGCTGCATCGCAATAAAATAAATAAATAAAATCCTTGGCCTCAATACCTCCTTGTGTACCTGCATTCTTGATTATCTCACTTGGCAGGCCCCAATTGGTTTAGATCGACATCTCCTCCACAATCACCATCAGCACAGGGGTACCACAAGGCTGTGTGTTAAGCCCCCTGCTCTACTTGCTATACACTTATGAATGTGAAGCTAAGCACAGTTCCAATATCATATTCACATTTTGCTGATGACACCACTATTGTTGGCCAAATCAAAGGTGGCAACAAATCAGCATATAGGAGGGAAATCACCATATATGAGGGAGGTTGAAAACCTGACTGGGGTGTCACAACAACCACCTCTCACTCAACATCAGCAAGACCGAGGAACTCATTATTGACATCAGGAGGAGGAAGAGGTCCATGAGCCTGCCCTCATTGGGGAAATCAAGGGGAGGAGAGGGCCAACAACTTCAAATTCCTCAGTGTTATCATTTCACAGGACCTGTCCTGGGCCTGGCAAATAAACGCAATTACAAAGGAAGCACAACAGTGCCTCTACTTCCTCAGAAGTTTGCGAAGAATCGGTACAACATCTAAAACTTTGAGAAACTTCGAGAGATGTGTGGTGGAGGGTATATTGACTGGTTGCATCAAGGAATGGTATGGAAATGCCAGTGCCCTCAAATGGAAAAGCCAACACAAAAAATATTAGATGCAGTGCAGTTTATCACTGGTGATGCCCTCCCCAGCATAAAACACATCTACATGGGGTATTGTTACAGGAAAGTCACATCCATCAGAGCCACACTCTCTTCTCACTGCTGCCATCAGGAGGGCGAAACAGGAGCCTCAGGTGCCACACCACCAGGTTCAGAACAGTTATTACCCCTCAACCATCAGGCTCCTGAACCAGAGGGGATAACTTCACTCACCTCAACTCTGAACTGTTCCCACAATCTATGGATGCACTTTCAAGGCATGTTCTCGATATTTATTGTTTATTTATTTATTATTATTTCTTCCTTTTTGAACTTTCACAATTTGTTACCTGTTGCACATTGGCTGTTCGTCCTGCTGGGTGTGGTCTTTCATTGACTCTATTGCGTCTCTTATATTTATTGTGAATGCCCGCAAGAAGACAAATCTCATGATTATATACGGCGACATACACGTGCTTTGATAATAAATTTACTTTGAATTTTGAACTTTCAGAAAGCAAGGATCGCAGCAAAAGGAATATTTTCCTGTCCAAAACTTGTCTAATATCACTTACAGCTGACCTGATCTAGGAATCCCCTTTCACCTCAATGATTTCATTTCCTCCTTTTGATAACCTTTGCCGCAATACAGTTCCAGAATCAACAGCTCTCCCTCTACATTATCCAGGAGACCATTCTTTCTGTGACCGTGTAGGTTTCCTCGGGGTGCTCTCGTTTCCTCCCACATACGGTTTAGGGTTAGTACGTTGTGGCCATTGGCTCCGGACAGAACCCTTGTGGGCTGCACCCCCCCCCCCACCGACTCCCACCCCCGCTGCACATCTTGGGATGTGTTGGATGTTGAAACAATAAAAGTATTTCACTGTATGTTTCCATGTCTTGGTCTTTAAAAATCTTTAAATCATTGCTAACAGGATAGTTGAGATGTACCAAAAGAACGCAGATCAATCTTTTCTTTTCCCTTCTATGAATGTAAATAAGGCCAGTTGTAACATGTCCACACAACACACACTGAATACTGGAGGAACTCAGCAGGTCAGGCAGCATCAATGGAAATCAATAAACAGTTAACATTTCAGGCTGAGACCCTTCTTCATGACCGCAAAGGAAGGGGGAAGACGCCAGAATAAAAAGGTGGGAGGGAGGGGAAAGTGGATAGCTAGAAAGTGACAGGTGGAGCCAGGTGGGTGGGCAAGGTAAATGGCTGGAGAAGAAGGAATCTGATAGGAGAGGAGTGTGGACCATAGGAGAAAGAGAAGGAGGAGGCAATCCAGGTGAGGTGATAGGCAGGTGAGAAGAGGTAAAAGGCCTGAGTGGGGATCAGAAGAAGAGGAGAGGGGAGGGCCATGTGACTTTTATCTTAATCAACATTGATTGCTCAAGATTCATTAATTATCAAACTTGACAATTTCTGCACAACACACGGAGAACATGGGAATAGGAATCCACGAGCTGTTCAGATCCAGGGCAATTGGTAACCAAAGTTCAAAGTTCAAACTAAATTTATTATCAAAGGACATACATATATCACTATATAAAACCCTGAGATTAATTTGCTTGCGGGCATACTCAATAAATCCGTAATAGAATAATAAGCATAACAGAATCGGTGAAAGACCATGCCAACATGGGCCCTCAACCGGAGTATAAAAGATAACAACCTGCAAATACAAAAAGAAAGAACTAGTATTAAATAAATAAAAAGCAATAAATATTGAGAACATGAGATGACGAGACCTTGAAAGTGAGTCCATGGCTTGTGGGAACAGTTCAATGATGGGGCAAGTGCAGTTGAGTGATGTTATCCCCTCTGATTCAAGAGCCTGATGGTTGAGGGGTAGTAACTGTTCCTGGTGGTGTGAGTCCTGAGGCTCCTGTACCTTCTTCCTGATGGCAACAGTGAGAAGAGAACATGATCTGGGTAGGGGTCCCTGATGATGGATGGCACTTCCTTATGACAACATTTTAATGTAGATGTGCTCAATGGTGGGGAGGGCTTTACCCGTGATAGACTGGGCCATATCCACAACTTTTTGTAAGGTTTTCCAGTCAAAGGCTTTAGGCTGTGCTGGCAAATATAAGTGGAAAATCTCCCATTGCTTTCCAGCAACATCATTCATCCCCTCAAATAAGTACCAACAGGCAATGAAAGGGAAAAAGCTTTCACTTACCCAATGACATACATATCAATTCTTCCATCCGTCGAATTTAACCCCAAAAGTGACGAGACGTCATCAGGTGGCACAGCGGTGCCAACGTTCCATGTGATTATCTGCATACTGTCAAAATGAGAAAAGAACAGCATACTGAATAGACAAAACAGGTAGAAGCAGCACAAGAAATTAATGGATTTAATGGGATTACAGCTGAAAAGGACAAATACACACTGAGCTCAGATACTCTCACTTCAGATTCACTCCTCAAATAATGGGCACAGCTGGTGGGACACATACGTGAGGCAGGAAGCAATGAGGAACCATGCAGACAGATCAGAGTTTTGAAGTCCTTTTTCAGAAATCTTTGGTTGAGTTACTTATTCATAACTTTTACTCAAGAAACTTAACAGGCAAGCAGAGTCTGTGATTGAACAAGCTGTAAGATAAGGCTGAATGGTTAAATGGCCCTTACACTTCAAAGACTTTTCTCATACCTTACATAACAAGACCTAATTTCCTAAAAAGCCCCGTATCGATTCCCAGCTTAATAGTTCCTTTTACCCTAAATTAAATCCATTTAATTAATTTTAATATCTGAGCTGCTTCTTGGCAAACACTTACTATTGCACACATGGAATGTTCTGCTTTCATAGTCATAGTCATACTTCATTGATCCCAAGGGAAATTGGGTTTTGTTACAGTTGCACCAACCAAGAATAGAGTATAGATATAGCAATATAAAACCATAAATAATTAAACAATAATATGTAAATTATGCCAGGAAATAAGTCCAGGACCAGCCTACTGGCTCAGGGTATCTGACCCTCCAAGGAGGAGTTGTAAAGTTTGATGGCCACAGGCAGGAATGACTTCCTATGACGCTCTGTGTTGCATCTCAGTGGAATGAGTCTCTGGCTGAATGTACTCCTGTGCCCACCCAGTACATTATGTAGTGGATGGGAGACATTAACCAAGATGGCATTCAACTTGGGCAGCATCCTCTTTTCAGACACCACCATCAGAGAGTTCAGTTCCATCCCGACAACATCACTGGCCTTACGAATGAGTTTGTTGATCCTGTTGGTGTCTGCTACCCTCAGCCTGCTGCCCCAGCACACAACAGCAAACATGATAGCACTGGCCACCACAGACTCGTAGAACATCCTCAGCATCGTCCATTTCTCCATGGGATATAATTTTGCTTTGAAAATTCTGAAGTACAAAGTCACAAACAAACTAGGTTTCTTTAATACACAAGGCGACAGAACTAAACCATAGTGGGAGAGACCTTTCATTGATCCCCATGCTCTAGTTTTCTGGCTATGCAGCCTATGAGTATTTTCTATGCAATTCTTGTTCTTTAAAGTGCTAGGAAATTGGAAGATTTCACTGTGTTGGTTTCCATGGTAGAACACTTGCCATTGTTCACTTTTAAAGACCTGTTTATCAGATTACACTTCAAAGGTACTTTATTATCAGCTTTGAGGGGTTCTGGCATTGTGAATGGCACTCAATAAATGTTTTTGCACCGTGGACCGGTTTAATATTGACAATATTCTTGCGGACCGGCCGACCGGTGGGGGGGGGGGGGGGGGGGTGTTCAAATAGGGTTAAACTCACCTCAACATGTCTTTTACAGTTAGGGTTGCCAACTTTCTCACTCCCAAATGAGGGACAAAAGTAGCAGTCAAATCCCAGGACACTTTACCCCAAAACACTACCATGACCATGAAGCCTTGCACAGGCACCTGTGTGCGCATGCGTAACGTGCGCATCTAATGTGCACATGCACCTAAGTGCCAATTTTTATTCCCCACAAATCGGTTTTGCCTTCATCTTCCCGACTATACTGTACATACATTATTTCTGCTTTATATAGGCTGTGTATTTATCATATCATTCCTGCTTTTACTATATGTTAGTGTTATCTATTTTCAGTTTTATGTGTTATTTGTTATGATTTGTTAGGTTACTTTTTGGGTCTGGGAACGCTCAAACAATTTTCCCATATAAATTAATGGTAATTGCTTCTTCGCTTTACGCCATTTTGGCACGGAAGTTTTCATAGGAACACTCTACTTTAGCAGGGGAAATACGGGACAAGGGCGGACCCTTATGGGGCAAACCAATTTAGCCCAATATATGGGATGTCCCGGCAAACACGGGACAGTTGGCAACCCTATGTTCAAGTTCAACAGTGCGTGACAGGGAATGAGGAAAGGTGCAGCTGACTCATATCGTTTCCTCATGGCCCGGTAGCACATGCTTTGCAGCCCGGTGGGTGGGGACCACTGATCTAGTAAACTAAATTTCATTCCTAACCAACAGCCAATACTTTCTAATACTTTTCCAACAACGCTACTTAATATAGTTTCCTACAGAGGAAAGATGTGCTTCTACTGAAGGCAATGCAGAAAATGACAAAGGAGGTGGAAATATAAAGCCCTCCCAACTAATGAGCACATCTACATGAAACACTGGTATAAGAAAGCAGCATCCATCATCAAAGATCCTCACCACCCAGGTCATGCTCTCCTCCCGCTGCTGCAATCAGGTAGAAGGTTCAAGAACCTCAGGACTCACACCACCAGGTGCAAGAACAGTTACTACCCCTCAACCATCAGGCTCTTGAGTGAAAGGGGATTACTGCACTCACTTGCCCCATCATTGAAATATTCCTACAACCAATGATCTCACTTTAAGAAGTCTTTTCCTCATTATCTCATGTTCTTGTTATTTGTTGCTATTCATTTATATTTGCATTTGCAAAGTTTGCTGTCTTCTGCACTCTGGTTGATCTTTCATTGATCCTGTTATAGTTACTATTCTATAGGTTTGCTGAGTGTGCCCACAGCAAAATGAATCTCAAGGGTTGTATATAGAGCCATTGAGAATTTGAGGGCATATTTTCAGGGGTCATATATTTCAGGTGGGACCGAAGAGGAACTACTTCTTTCACAGAGCTATGACTCCTCGCTGAGACTGCCATTGAATATATTCAAGTCAGGGATCTGAGGGGTATGGGGAGAGTGGAAAGGTGGGACTGTGTCCAAAATTAAATCCTTCATGATCTTTTTGAATGGCTGAGTTCCAAATGGCCTTCTGCTGGAATTGTTTCTAAGATTGACTCACATAGGACTCTCACAATGGCAATAACAGTGCAATGTTTTACATGAAACACCGTCACGGGACAGGAGCAACCATCATTAGCGATCCTCTCCCGCAGGACATGCTTTGTTCTCGTTGCTGCCATCAGGAAGAAGGTACAGGAGCCTCAGGACTCGCACCACCAGGTTCTGGAACAGTTACTACCCTTCAACCATCAGGATCTTGAACCAAAGGGCTAACTTCACTCGCCCCATCTTTAAGCTGTTTCCACAACCAATGGACTCACTTTCAAGGACTCCTCATCTCATGTTCTCAATATTTATTGCCTATTCATTATTATTTTTTCTTTCTTTTTATATTTGTAGTTTGTCGTCTTCTGCACTTTGTTTGAATACTCAAGTTGGGTAGTCCTTCATTGATTCTGTTATGGTTTTTATTCTATAGATTTATTGAGTATGCCCACAAGAAAATGAAGCTCAGGGTTGTATATGGTTACATACATGGTATAAGGTGCTCTCCCCCTTTGTGCACTGAACCTGTGTGGCTCCTCCTGGAATTACAATCTCAAAGTGAGACTGAAATTCAAGGATTTGAGTAAATCTTGCCCAGCTCTGGGACGTGTGAAGCTGAAGGCACAGACACGAAGAGGCACATCCAACAACAGACCTGCCCGGACCTGCTCTCAAATTCAAACTACAAGCATTTCAGTATGTGTGAAAAAAACCACCACCACAGACCTCAAATCCACTTCTTCACGGAGCTGAGAGAAAATTATTTCCTCATCACATAAACCTCTTCGGCACTCAGGTCACACAATATTCAAATCTGCTTGCAACAGCCAAACCACAGGAATGAACCCTCCACATACAACACGGATCTGTGTTCTATGCTGGAACACAGAGATCACTATCAACCAAGGGAGCCAATTTGCATACTTCTTTGTTTTTTATGTAAGATAGCACAGAGTCAGAGGCTGGGTGGTTTGAGTTTGATCAGTTCACAGAGCAAATTGAAAGTAATTTTTTTTACATCACTCTTTCTTTAAGTACACTAAGTAACAGCTCTGTGATTTTGGCAACGCTTCAGTGTCTCAACCAATGATTATATTCAGTGGCAGAGGAGGTTACAGGAGCCATACAACATACTGCAGACCTGCTACCACAGCCATGGACCCTTCCCAGGAATTTGACTTTGCCATCGCCTTATTCCGCATGGCTTCTAGCTCTGTTTTCTAGTCTCTCGATTCAGAACCACCAAAAATCCCAGGTACTCACCCTCCCCTCTTTTTCCATTCCCCATTCACGCCACACCTGCCTATCATTTCCCTTTGGGTCCTCTCCTCCTTCCCCTTCTCCTCTGGTCCACTCTCCTCTCCTATCAGATTCCTTCCTCTCCAGCCCTTTACCTTTCCCACCCACCTGGCTTCACCTATCACCTTCCAGCTTATCTCCTCCCCCTCCATCCCCACCACATTTTTACTTCTGGCATCTTCCCCCTTCCTCCTGAGTCCTGAAGTAGTGACTTGGCCCAAAATGTCAACCGTTTATTTATTTTCACAGATGCTGCCTGACCTGCTGAGTTCCTCCAACATTCTGCGTGTGTTGCACCTGCAGAATCTCTCATGTTTACAACATACTCCTGCTTCCTTATACACCAGAAGAGGTTTAGTGGTAAGCTCTTCTAGAAGGGAATGTTAACACCACAGCATGGACGATAAAAATTGTGTCTACATCCCACAAAATTACTTGATGAATACATACATAGTTCAAGTGACTACATTTAATGGAAAAGAATGAGGTTCCTACCTCAGCCAGTTTTTCCAGGCTGTGTTCTAGACTGTTTGGGTAAAGCAATATTTCAATTCATTTTTTTTTTGTCAGCTCTAAACCTGTGAGTCTCTACTAAAGAAAGTAGGACCTAGTTAAGGGCGGAGTCAAGATGGCCCCAAGAGGCTGCCTCTGAGCCCATCTGCGGAAGCAGCTTAAATCCCTCTCTTTACTGTCTCTTTTTTCCTTTTCAAGGTGGCTGGGGTTCTATCGAGGTTCTGATCTGCAACAACACCAAAACTGTGGTGCTTTTTTTTAAAATGGCAGATGAGTTCTCACTCCTGGAGCTCGCTGGCCGACCGCTTCTCAAGATTCTCCAGGGCGGCTTGGAAGATGGCGCCTCAAGGGTGCAGCCCTATAGATGACCGATTCTAGGCCAGCGTTGCCGACTGAGGTGTCGTGGGAGAAGGAACATCACGATTTTGCTGCGGTGAATGTACAGACGGAGGTCTCTGTGGTCAAGTGATCGCGCTCTCTTTCTCTCGCTAGTGGGGATAAGTTGCTGCCAATTCCTAAGCCGGAGAATTTCAGAATAAAAAGCGAAATGGCAGACTGCAACATCATAACAGCGACTGTTAGTCTCTCCTTTCGCTGTGAAATGAGTGACATCCCTCTGTGCCTCTCTGGCATCAGCCAAACTAGCAAAGTATCAAGTCTGTGATCATAGTTGTCATCTACCTGCCCAGAGATCTTCGGTTCCCCTACATTTTCCAGCATTCCACCATCGATTGTATTTCCTTGCCTTCCTCAAATGCATTACCTCACACCTCTCCATCTTAAACCTGGTTTATGACTTTCTGCCCACTCAGCAGTCTGTTGTACTGTTATTTATAACCTTCCATTTCAGAATGTTTTGCTGTCAACTGTGATCTTCTTATGCCCACTAAATTTAAGTTTGAACTATTGATACATACCATAAAACCAATGGGGATCTGTGGAACCCCACACAACCAGCCTCCAAACAGTGAAATACGTGCTCACCATTACCCTTTGCTTATATTGTATTTTGGGAACTTACTTGCCTCCTTCCATCAAAATCCATGAACTATTACATTCCAATTAAAGTAATTCTTGTCAAAAGCCTTGCTAAAATCTGTGTCGACCATTCAAATCTGCCACCCTTCGCTATCTTTCTTGTTAGTCAGTTGGAGATATCTTTCCCTTAGCGAATTAATGGTGACTGTTCTTGAATAATTTCCAATTTCTCTCCCTCTTGCTAGCTGCTGTTGAGGAGCCTTGGGTCCCATGCTGCGAGGATTGAACAGCGAGGCTGTGGACTTGTTTTGGGGGACTTTGAGGTTCCTGCTGCGAGTACAGTATTTCCGGATTCTGGTTATTCTTTTCTTGTGCTGTTTTCGAGCGGGACGATCGATACAGACTGGGGCGCCTCAGCAAGGAACGGCTCTGCACTTTGGAATTTGAGCCATTTGTGTAAACAAATAAGTCACATTTCCATAAACCAGGTCATCCGTAAACTGAAATTCCACTCATACACTTGTTTCAGAACAAAGTTCATTTCATAAAAGGAGTCCGTTGAAGAGAAGCCTGGAATTCAGGTGCTGGTAGTAAATTCCTTCACGTTCCACTTTGCAGATTTCTTTTTCAGATGGAGGGACAGAAGCCCAGCCTTGTTCAACTATCCAGAATAAGGCAGTAGAACACACCCATTGCATTCTGACATAAATTATACCCCTCTGGAAATCCATTTGTCTAGTACTGTTTAGATTTCACTTCTTCATTCTTGCCTAATTGATTAAAGCACTTTCTGGATTTATCCACCTGATAGCTGAAAAAACATATTTTCTCAATGCTTCCTTATAATGCAGACTCTTATCGTTGGAGACCAGTTCCTCTTATTTGGATTGCTTGAACATTTCCCTCACATCTCAAAAAACAGAAGTGGAATTCTGGACCGGAGCAATTTTTACAATTGCATTTCATAAACACGAGATTCTGCAGCTGCTGGAAATCTAGGGGAATGCACACAAAATGCTGGAGGAGCTCAGCAAGTCAGGCAGCATCTATGGCGGAGGTTCCCAGGCTGGTGTCCACGGACCCCTCGGTTAACAGCAAGGCTCGTTTTGGGCCAAGACCCTTCATCAGGACTGGGAAGGGAGTTGGGGGTGGGGGGAGAGAAACCAGAAGAAGAAGAAGACAGCAGGAGAGGAAGGAGTACAAGCTGGTAGATGGCAAGTGAAACCAGATGAGGGGGGAAGGTAGGTGAGTGGGGCGGGGGGGAAGAAGTAAGAAGCTGGGAGGTGATAGGTGGAAGAGGTGAAGGAGGAGGAATCCGGTAGGAGAGAAATGGAAGGAGGAGGGGCACAAGAGGGAGGTGATGGGCAGGTGAGGAGAAGTGGTAATAGGTGAACCAGAATGGGGAATGGAAAAAGGGAGAAGATGAAGGGAGAGAAATGATCAGAAATTAGAGAAATTGTATTTAACTCCTTTGACCAAATAATTCTCCATTTATTTAGTTCAGTACCACTGTTCAATGACTGAATGATTTTTTTCTTCTCCTGTTACAGCCACTGCAGCAATGGCTTGTCCAAAAACCATTCTTCACAAATGAGTGTCAGGAGCCTCTTGATTCAGCTGGTCCTGAAGCCTGATGGAACTTCAATGTGGAACTGAATCAGGATCAGGATGCCAGAGGAAAAAATCTAGTTATTCCTCCTGAAGTTAGTGACGTTCGAATCAACAGCAACAGAACTGTCACTGTGTCAGAGGTCAACCGACTTCACACTACCTAAACTTCCAACCAGCATTCTCACTGGACCACGTGCCTATTTCCATACTGGGCAACACACTTATTTACTGGCTCACTAGGGAAATCAGAGCAGTTATTCTTCTGTAAATATAGACTGAACCCAAATCAAACTGTGACAACAACTGTCACGGTGAAACGCTGCAATTCTGAGAAAGAAAATCATAAACAAAAGAAATTCTGTAGATGCTGGAAATCCAGAACAACATACCGAAAAATGCCAGAGGAACTCAGCAGGTCAGGCAGTATCAATGGAAAGGAATAAAGAGTTGATGTTTCCTGCCAAGACTCCTCACTGGGACATGGTGAAAGGTTTCGGCCCAAAACATCGACACTGAGCCTTTCCGTAGGTGCTGCCTGACCAGCTGAGTTCCTTCAGCATTTTGTATATGTAATTCTGATAAAGATTATTTTCTATTGAAATCATCAGAACCGTGAAGTTCATGTTCAAATGTCTTTGTCACATTTTGCCAGGTCAAAATTACCCTTTGGCAGCAGCACTACAGACCATTACAACATGACAAACATCCTGCAAGTTAACATTGGCTTTAAAGTTCAAAGTACATTTATTACCAAAGTATGCATACTATTATAACCTTGAGATTCATCTCCTTACAGGCAGCCACAAAACAAAGAAACCCAACAGAATCCATTTTTTAAAAATGAAGACTGTCAAACACCTAATGTGCAGAAAAAAAAATTATGCAAATAATAAAAGCAAGCAAATAACATTCAGAACTTAAATTAACAATAAATTATACATAACTTGCATGAAAATATAAACATAATAACTTTAGTAACACAAGAGATTCTGAAGATGCTGGAAATCCAGAGCAACACTCAAAAAATGCTGGAGGAACTCAACAGGTCAGGCAGCATCTACAGAATTGAATAAAGGGTCGACATTTCACGCCGAGATCCTTCTTCAGGACTGGAAAGGAAGAGGTAAAATGCCAGAATAAGAAAGGTGGACAGGGGGGAAGAGGACAAGCTAACAGGAGTTAGGTGAAGTCGGGTGGGTGGGGAGGAGGGGGTGTTGGAGTAAGAAGCTGGGAGGTGATAAGTGGGAAAAACAAAGGGCTGGAGAGGAAGGAATCTGATAGGAAAAGAGAGTGGAGGATGGGAGGAAGGGAAGGAGGAGGGGATCCAGCGGGAGGTGATAGGCAGATGAGGAGAAGAGGCAAGGAACCAGAGTGGGGAATAGAAGAAGAGGGAAGAGGGAAGAGGAAGGCGATAAAATTACCAGACAGAAAAATCGATGTTTGTGCCATCAGGTTGGTGGCTAACCAGATGGAATACAAGGTGTTGTTCCTCCACCCTGAGGGTGGCCTCATCATGGTAGAAGAGGCGGCCACAGACCAACACATTGGAATGGGAATAGGATTTAAAATAGTTGGCCATCGGGAAATTCCGCATTTTTGTGGATGCAGCACAGGTGACATTAGTGCACGGTGAGAGAGTGGGAGAAACTTAAAGTCTGAGGCAGTGTTAGAGCTTTCCAGGTCCATTTCAGAACCTGATGGCAGTGAAGAAGAAGGGCATGGGTTAAGGATGAAAGGTGAAATGTTTAAGGTGAACATGAGGAGGAACTGCTTCACAGAGAGGGAGTGTGGAATGAGCTGGTAGCAGAAGTAGTGGATGCGGGTTTGATTTTAAAACTTAAGAGAAGTTTGGATAGGTACATAGATGGGAGGGGTATGGAGAGCTATGGACCAGGTGCAGAATAATTGTTCGGCACAGACTAGATAGGCTGAAGTGCCTATTTCTATGCTGATGTGCTCTATCGCTCAAAAGTGTTGTCGAGGTTTAAGATGTGGGTCTTCAGGCTCCTGTACCTCCTGCCTGACAGCAGCATTTAGAAGGGGGAAGGCTCCAGATGCTGGGGTCCTGATGATGGATGTCACCTTTCTGAGGTATCACCTCCTATAGATGCCCTCGATGGTCGGGAGAGCTCTACCCATGATGGAACTAGATGTGTCTACCACCTACTGTTGCCTCTTGCATTCCTGTGTACTGATGTTTCCCTACCAGACCATGGTGCAAGTAGTCAGAACACTGTACATCTGTAGAGGTTTGTTAAGAGTCTTCAATGGCGTGTCAAATCTCCGTAACTTTCTAAACAAAATAGTGGAGATCTGGCATGCTTTCTCCATGGATGCATCCTTGTACTGGGCCCAAGGTAGATCCCCTGAGGGGCTGACACCTAGGAACTTGAAGCTGCTCACCCTTTCCACCACAGACCCTCGTGCACGGTCACCTGACCTCCTCTTCCTGAAGGCCACAATTAGTTCCTTGGCCTTACTGATGTTGAACACAAGGACATTGTCACAACACCCCTCAACCAGCCGATTTACCTCATTGTCATATGCCTCCTCGTCGTTGGCAGAATAAAAGATGGTGACAACAGTTTCATTAGTGAATTGCAGATGGCTTTGGGTCTATGACTAGCCACATTGTTGTAGGTAAAGAGAGAGTAGAGCAAGGGGCCAAGCCTTGAGGTGCATCTGAGTTGACGGCCAGTGAAGAGTTAAGGTTTCCAATCCATAGCCATTGTGGTCACCAAACGCATTTCCATTAAAAATCACCCTTATACATATATATTATATCTTTTACACACATTATATATATTTTTGGCTGTTTGTCAGTCATCACCTATGTATAAACTTTCATATCTCTCTTTAATTGTAAATACCAGCAGGAAAATGAATCTCAAGGTAGTATATGGTAACATATACATACTTTAGTAATAAATTTACTTTGAACCTTAAACTTCAAATCTTCATATTAAATTGAAATAAAATTATTGACGCTTCCTTCCAGTCACACTGCCCAAATGTAATTAACCCGGTGAGTTACTGATCAAAGGCAGCAATAGCTTCTATTTATTAGTATTTTTTTTTAAATAGCTCCCATCTGACCCAACCTAGTTTGTGGGCTGACCCAGCCCAATTCCAACCGGACCCAGCCCAGTTTGACATCTGGTTATTTGTTGCTAAATTCGAACCAGAGTCAGACCAGGGTGAAAACAAGCCTGGGTGATAAACGTGACCCAGAGCTGATCTCTGGTTCCAACTGCTCAGCCTAAAAGCACCATCCATCTACTTGAGGGCTCTGTTTTTGGCTAAACCTCTTCTATCTTTTCATACAGACACTGTGGGACTATTCTTAGCTCCTTCCCTTATCAGGTGTTTCTCCCCAGCACAGCAACAGAACACTTGGCTAAATACAACCTCTGATATTCAAAAGCTGCAGTCAGAATGGAAGCCAGTATTGCCTTAGCAATGGGTGCCTCCCCAACCTGTCCCAGATGACAGACAGTCATCTCTCCAAGAAGTAGCAAGGACCCTCATGTTCCCAGCCTACAATGATCCCCAGACTCTATTACACCACACGGAGTGCAGACAGTTGTTGACACTGTGCAGTGCCAGATGGCATTTGAATTATTCATCAGACAGAATGTTTCTTCAGCACAAACAGTGGCAACAGGATGTTGAAGACCAAGGATAATTGACAGTAATGGAGGCAGATCAATATTTTTTTTTAAATTGCAATATTAAATGCTTCCCACTTCTTATCCAAAGCATTGATGGGCGACACAGTAGCCTAGTGGTTAGCACAACGCTTTACGGTACAGGTGACCCAGGTTCAATTCCCGCCACTGCCCAAGAGGAGTTTTTGTACATTTTCCCCACGGCCTTGTGGTTTTCCTCCGGGTGCTTTGGTTTCCTCCCACAGTCAAGGAAGTAACAAGCAGGGTGGACAAAGGAGAGGCAGTGGATGTTATTTACTTGGATTTTCAGAAGGCATTTGATAAGGTGCCTCACTGAGCAGGTTTTGAAAGTAATCTAGGCATATTAGTACTCAAACCCTAGTGTGTGAATAGATAATTTAATGAGTACTGGTTAAAAGACATCACAACGACACAGTAAGTTTGGACCCCAAACAATGACTGTGATTAGGCCACGATTGATGGCAGTTCAGCCAATAACTGTAAAATTGATTCTTTGCATTAGAACATTGAGTTCTGAGCAGCGGTTGGATAAAATTAGTCTCCTCAGCTGTGGCAGGAAGTGGCTGATAGAGCATCCCATAACTACCTTCCAGTCATAAATACTTTAACCAGTCAATAGCAGTTTCAGGCCCTGTCTAGAAAGAGGGTGCTGAGGAGGTTTAAATGAATGATCCTGGATATAAAAAGGGTTAATGTATGAGGACCGTTTGATAGCTCTGGGCCTGTACTCACTGGCGTTTAGAAGAATGAGGTGGGATCTCATTGAAACCTATCAAATATTGAAAAGCCTTGACAGAGTGGATGTGGAGAGGATGCTTCCTATAGCGACGGATTCTAGGACCAGAGGGCACAGGCTCAGAACAGAAGGAGCCCCACAGAGTGCATGTGGAAAGGATGTTTCCTGTAGTGGGGGGAATCGAGGACCAGAGGACACAGCCTCAGAATAGAAGGACTCCATTTGGAACAGAGATGAGGAGGAATTTCTTCAGCCAGAGGGTGGTGAATCTGTGGAATTTATTGCGGCAGCTGGTTATGGAGACCACATTGTTGGGTATATTTAAAGCGGAGGGTGATGGTCAAAGGTTATGGAGAGAAGGCAGGAGAATGGGATTGAGAGGGAAAATAATTCTGACTCTGTGGGTTGAATGGCCTAATATCTTCTGGTCTGAGATCCAGAATTCACAGAAAAGCTTGACGAGAGGACTCTAGTTGAAACTAGCTGAAGGTTAAA
The DNA here is from genome assembly GCF_030028105.1 of Mobula birostris. Lineage (NCBI taxonomy): Eukaryota > Metazoa > Chordata > Chondrichthyes > Myliobatiformes > Myliobatidae > Mobula > Mobula birostris. The sequence goes on from NC_092400.1 coordinate 31,158,570, forward strand.
CTGATGTGAAGAAGTTATTCCTCGTAGAAGGAATAATGCCAGGATGTTATTTTTCACTATAAGCAGGTGGAATGGCGATGCAAAGTTCAGGCTCTGAAATTATTTAAGGAAGTTGTGGATTTACTGCATCGCAGTGAGTTCAGACGGGGCCAGTGGCCTTATCCACCTTACAGTCTTACCTGACTGACTGACATGCCTGATATATTGCTGGTGCTTAGGGCAGCAATGAAGGTCCTCCATCTCAGGCAGTGTTCAGAGCTTCCTTCGTTGCGTCAGCAGCTTCCTCCCAGTTCTCACTACTGTCAGTCATACAAGTCCCAGGTGGAGACTCAGAAATACCGTCGTGCTCAGATGGAGAAGGATTCTTCATTGCTGTTTCCGTAACAATTTTGCTTTACCAGTCAGGGTTGTTAGCCCTGAGCTGAACCTCTGAAGCTGGAGGACCAGTGGACCACTCTTAGTTTGACCTCTACCCTTTGACCTGTCTGGCCTGGGTGACCCTACCAAGAGCCAAAGCAGCCAACATAACTCTCTGGGTCATTGAGGCATGCATGACTCCAAACCCAGTGACAATATACCAATGAGCACAAAGCAAGGTCTCAAAAACACCAAGGTTTTAAAAATAATTAATTAGTCTGCTTTTTTGATTATGGAAAGAATGACAGTCGGGATATTAGGATTAGAGAGTAGAGTTAGACCAAAGAACTGATTGTGGGTTTCAGAAAGGGTAGGATGAGGGAACACACACCAGTTAATACCTCTGACAATCTAACCTGGTTCCAACTTATCAATACAGCTATAAAGAAGGCAAGACGGTGGCTATTATTCATTTGGAGTTTGAGCTGATTTAGTATGTCACCTAAAACACTCACAAGTTTCTACAGATGTACTGTAGAGAGCATTCTCACTGGCTGCATCGCCATCTGGTATTGGGGGTGGTGTGGGGGGTTGGGGGCTACTGCACTGGATAGAACTAAGCTGCAGAGAGTTGTAAACTTAGTCAGCACCATCACGGTCACTAGCCTCCATAGTATGCAGGACATCTTCAAGCAGTGATGCCTCATTAAGGCGGCATCCATCATTGAGGACCCCCACCACCCAGGTCATGCCCCCTTCTCATTGCTACCATCAGGGAGGAGGTACAGGAACCTAAAAGCACACACTCAGCAATTCAGGAATAGCTTTTTCCCCTCTGCCATCCGATTTCTGAACGGACATTGAACCCATGAACACTACCTCAGTACTTTTTATTTAATTTCTGTTTTTGCACTATGTGTAGAATATATACTTACTGTAATTCAGTTTTTTCCTACACTATGTATTGCATTGCACTGCTGCCACAAGCAAATTTCACAACATATGCCAGTGATATTAAACCTGATTCTGATTAAAATCTACTACAGAGTAGAATATCTACTCTTTATTAAATACAATCTTAAGATATTTTATGTAAATCCAAAAAGGCAGCTGTAACAGATCACCTGACAGATGTGATTGTGTATTCCCGTCTCGGCCCAGATTACATGTTGCAACGTTAGAAACTGATTTATAACGCAGGGCTACTAAAACTCAGTCAAAATGACTCAACCATCACAGCCTTACAAATGCACAGATATAAATTAGTGAGGCTATTCTAATTGATCAATAGTCATGGTGAGTGTGAAGAACAAGAACATCCTTCCCAGCTGGCACTCAGTACACTCACCCACAGATCTCTCCCTCCCACACACAAAGACCATATTCTGTTCCATAACCAGGCGAAGAATTATTTTAAACCCACACCTCGATAGATTTCAAGCGCCATCCCTGTGACAGACCCATAACAATCTGGAATATTAAATTTAGTTCACCACAGTGATTTTATAGATATTCCAAACAAGCGGCTGCTTTATTTGTGCTTTCACAGAGTCATAACTAGTAGAAGAGAAATTCCTCTGGTTGAAACTTCAGGAATACACCTCACCCTGAAGACAATTCCGGAACATTCCTCTGAGATCTTTATTCGATTCACTGTCACCATTACTTGACCCAATTCTGTCAGATTTGTATAACAATGCTTGGGTCTGAGGACATGTGATTAACAAGCCACCATAAGGAATATCTGTCCTGCTTTATGAGATCATGGGGGTCATTTTAACTTTTTATATCAGTGCAAATAGCAGATCGCTTGCCACTTCTAATTCACGTTCTTCAGAGGTGTTTTAGAGAACAGGTCACTGACTGAACATCAACATTACCCAAAGTGAGTCCTGTGACTTGATCAGCTGGTAAAAAAAACACAAGAGGTTGTGCACGGGCAGAGTGAAAAGGTGGCAAAATGAGGCTGAACTGATGCTTCAAGGAACTTGTATACAATACTGTACAAAATTCTGAGGTAGACATGTATAGCTAGGGTGCCTAAGACTTTTGCACAGGTCTGTAGTAATTTTATGTATTGTGCTGTACTGCTGCAAAAACAAATTTCATGATGAGAGTGATGATAAACCTGATTCTGATATGGCTGATGGCGTGTGGCCAAGTGGTTAAGGCATTCGTCTAGTGATTTGAAGGTCGCTAGTTCGAGCCTTGGCTGAGGCAGCGTGCGTGTCCTTGAGCAAGGCACTTAGCCACACATTGCTCTGCGACGACACTGGCGCCAAGCTGTATGGGTCATAATGCTCTTCCCTTGGACAACATCGGTGGCGTGGAGAGGGGAGACTTGCAGCATGGGCAACTGCTGGTTTTCCATACAACCTTGCCCAGGCCTGCGCCCTGGAAACTTTCCAAGGAGCAAATCCATGGTCTCATGAGACTAACGGATGCCTATTAGATATGGGTCTGGATTGTGGACTAGGAGTGGGAAGGGGGCATGGAGAGGGGAACCAAAATCAGGTTTAATATCACCGGCATACGCCGTGTAATTTGTTAACTTTGTGGCAGCAGTGCAAGGCAATACATGATGTAAGGGGTTTCTTCTCTTATGTTACTGCTAAGGCTAATAAAATGGCTTCTCGGTTATGTTATAGTGAAATGGCTTCTCTGTAATGTTAACTGCTGAGTTAACGGTAGCAGCTTGTTTGGGTTATAATTACTGATAACGAGAATTGTATTCATTTGCTAACCGATTGGGATAGACATTATTCTTTCTTGTGTGTCTGTAAACTATTGTTTGTGTGGGCTTTGGGCAGAAGGCGCGATGGGGACAGAGAGAGGAGACGTGATGCTGTAAGCTGAGCGACAGAACGGACCCCGAGCGGGAGTCCGAGGCCCAGGGTCTTCGGCAAGGAGAGGAGACAAGGACAGACTCGAGTAGAGCATTTGGTCGATCACCGAGAGTGGTCCCATTTGTGGGTCAGCGGAGTTCAGAGTACATCACAGGAAGGGGGACCCGGTTCTGTAAGAGCTCCAACGATGTGTGCACAAACTGGTTAATAATAATGGCACCTTTTTCTTTTTTTAAAAACAGTTAAACAGTTCTTATTTTGTTCCTTTACTATCTACATAGTCAAAGTAAAAGTTATAAAATGTAATCATTTCATCGCATATGGTGTGCTGTCTGTTATTTGGGTGGGGTGGGGTACATCACACAGCATCCACACAAACTTGATCACCCAGTTTGGCAGGGCCGAAGGCTGCTCCCCCTCGCTGAAAGCGAGCTGAGCGAGCCTGAGGCTTATGAGGAGGCTACAATGATAAATATAGGGAAAAAATGTGAGTTACTGTAAATATACATTAGTTAAATAAGTAGTGCAAAAACAGAAATTTAAAAGAAGTAGTGAGGTGGTGTTCATGGGTTCAATGTCCATTCAGAAATCAGATGACAGAGGGAGAGAAGCTACTCCTGAATCGTTGAGTGCGTGCTTTCAGGCTCCTGTACCTCTCTCCTGATGGTAACAGTGAAAAGGGGGTGTGTTATGGTTGGGGATAAAAGGAGGGACCAGAGAGAAATTCTGTGATGATCAATAATGAATTGTCCTTGCCTGGTGTCTCACGGTTGGGTGCTTCTGCACCCGTGCCACACACCCCTCCATCTCTGGCACTCCTTCTCTACAACCTGTCGCACACCCCTCCCGTGATGTTCCTTCCTCGCCATTCCCAACATCCTTTGCTCCCACCAGATTTACCAGCTTGCTCTCTGTTCCATTTTGGCAAATACAGTACTGCGCACAAGTCTTAGACACTGCAGTGATACATACGTGTCTAAGACTTTAGCACAGTAACGTAGGCATAGAAACAGCAGCCAAAACTGAAAAAACAACTTGTTCCCCTGATTAACTATGCTTTTTGGAGCATAGATTCACAGCAATTCATGACACCTTTAAAATCCATTCAGCCAATCACATCCATTCCAGCAAACAATCAGCCAGGGGTTTGTCCCTCTTCCCAGCTTTTGGTCCACATTCCTACTGGTTATGACTCTAAGCTCACCTGGATTTTTTTTTTAAAATGCATTAGCTCCAGAGAAGTTCGAGCTGATCATAGAAATACTAAACTTTTGAGGGAAAACTTTCAAAATGTTAAATACAAAACATGCAGGATTTTTAATATGTAGCTTGCATTATGTAAGTAAAGAGGTAATTTTAATACGATCAGCACACAAAATCAGGCATGTTCCACTTATTGCGTAATGGAATGCAGAAAGGTTTCACTTCCTCGAGTGGCTACAAAGCCTTGACGCAAGACAGGCTGGTTCTTTGTAATACTGGGCCAAACTGCCCCAGATCCAGCCCTCTGCCCGCATTTGCCAGCTGCAGTATCCACCCCACCCACTCCAACGGCCAACAGGCCCCAAGTGGCATTTGAATGAGGCCTTGCATTGAGAAAGACCCAACAGACTTGAACTGATCACTGCTATTCTTTGATTCTGAGAGCCAAATACAATTAAATAATAATTCAAACAGATTTACTTAACAAATAAATTTTAAAAATTAAATAAAAATCTTTGTGACTGCATAACTGATTTAGCTACAAGCTCACAATAGGAAATAAGAAAAAAAAATTAAGACTCTAGAAACCAGAGTTGAGTGTAAATAAGGATGGGAGACCATCAAATCTGTTCCACCACTGAAGAGTTCGAACTGTCACCTGATTCACCTATGACTGGCACAGCTCCAAAGCCATATTCAAGTTGGCTAACGACACCACTGTTGCAGGCCAAATCAAAGGTGGTGATGAATCAGCATATGTGAGGGATATTGACAATCTGAATTACTGGTGCCATAACAACAACCTCTTACTCAATGTCAGTAATACCAAGGCACTGATTACAGACTTCAGGAGGAGGAATCCAAAGCTCCACGAGCCAGTCCTCATCAGGGGAACAGAGGTGGAAAGGGTCAACAGCTTTAAATTCCTGGGTGTTATTATATGGGAGGACCTGTCCTGGCCCGGCACATAAGTACAGTTATGAAGAAAGCACAGCAGCACCTCTCCTTCCTTAGGAGTTTGTGGAAATTCAGCATGACATCCAAAACTTTGATTAATTTTGGCAGATGTGTAGTGGTGAAAATATTATTATTAATCTTTTTATTGATTTAAAAGGAGCATAAACACAAACAGCTGTCCCATCCAAGACCGGAAAAAGCTGCAGAAGATCGTGAACACGGCGCAGCACATCACACAAACCAATCTTCCATCCTTGGACTCACTTTACACCGCACGCTGTCGGAGCAGTGCTGCCAGGATAATCAAGGACACAACCCACCCAGCCACACACTTTTCGTCCCTCTTCCCTCCGGGAGAAGGCTCAGGAGCTTGAAGACTCGTACGGCCAGATTTGGGAACAGCTTCTTTCCAACTGTGGTAAGACTGCTGAATGGATCCTGACCCGGATATGGGCCATACCCTCCAAATATCCAGACATGCCTCTCGGTTTTTTTGCACTACCTTACTTTCCATTTTTTAATTTTCTATTTATGATTTATAATTTAAATTTTTAATATTTACTAATTTTTACAAATTTTAATATTTAATATTTGTAATCCAGGGAGTGGGAAGCGCAGAATCAAATATCGCTGTGGTGATTTACGTTCTAGTATCAATTGTTTGGCGACAATAAAGTATAAGTATCAAGAGAATTATCTCAAATATATATATATATCAGTAACAATACAAACTGAGATTAAGATAGACATTGTCAAACTCATAGATATTGTTAAACTAGTATAAAATATATAATTAAAAAATGAAAATAGCAATTCTCCTCTTATCAGTTTATGAAGTGGCGAATATATTAACTGGTTGCATCTAGCCTGGTATCAGGGGCGTATCTACAGAAAATAGCCCCTATGGCAAGCACTGAAATTGCGCCCCGTCCAAACATCTGACACCCATCTTTTAGATAACTTTACCATAATATCAGCTCAAAAATACAAGTCAAGCTCGTTAATCTTTTAATTAACAAACTATGGCACTACATGAAAATTATAACTGCACCTTCCTTGCTTTCACGGATGCAAATTGGTCTATGATGTGACCAAAGTCAGTTTTATCAGTTTCTTCTCTTTCTACACCCAGCAGAGCAAGATCACAGAGTCTGCCTTGACCCATGGAGGCTCTCAAATACAAAAGTATCAGTTTTAACTTGCTGAATGATCTTTCACAGCTGGCAATGGAAACTGCGATGGTTAGCATTATCTGAATAGCAATGCGAAGATTGGGGAAGACGCTCTCATCTCCATACTGAACAATAAATTCAAGAAGCTCTTCAGGTCTTGATATTTTCATGTTGACCCGCCTTGATAGCAACATTCTGCAACCCAAAATGTTTTCATATAGCTGCTGTCCATCAACCTCAGAGCTGTAAAATTCGCCCAAATTTTCGCACTTCTTCTTTAGGTCGTTACTGTCAGCGCCGTAACACAGTACCTCGACATCGAGAAGGAACCCAAACTTGGTGTCAGTGTCATGCAAATGAGCAAACCTTTTGTCCATTTCCCTGTGAAGACGGTCGAGTGTTCCCTTCATGACTCTTTCCATTTCCTCCTTAGCTGTTAACCCAGCGTCTCTTGAGTTCTCATCAGCCATTCGTTTCTTTCGTCTCTGACGTCTTTCAACTTCAATATTCCATTCTTGACAGAGACCAACTCCTTCTTCGAGCGACTCACTGACCAACATTTCTCTTTCATCATAAAGATGATCTCGGATGGCTTTCAAATCCAGGGCAACATCGTGGAAGTCCATGCTAGGATTCTGCAGCCTCTTTTGAATACGGTTAATGCGAATGAGTACTTTGATCCAAAATCCTACCAAAATCAGAAAATTGTAACTCAACATGCGCTTGTACAGCTGCCTTGCGTCACTTCTTGTTTCACTGGTCTCGTTTTCATCGTCTATCATGTCCTGGAGAACTTGAAGTATCTCCTCAAGGTACTTGTTGACGGGCTTCACTGCTTCTGTCCTTGCACTCCACCTGGTTTTGGACTCCAACTTAACAACCACAAGCAAGGCGTTTTTGAGTTTTTCCCAGCACTGTGTTGAATGAGAGAAAAACACGTAGAGAGCTTCGATAGTTCCAAAAAACGTGACCATTATTGTATCCTGCTTGGCTGCATGTACACTCACCAAGTTGCGTGAGTGATTGTCACAATTCACAAACACTGCTAGGTTGTTTTTCTCACTTATTCTTTGATGAACACCACTTCTGTGTCCAGCCATCACAGCAGCGTTGTCATAGCACTGTGACCAACAATTGTGTAGCTCCATTTCGTCCTTCTCTAGCTGTTTCAAGATGTCTTCAACCAAGCTCTCAGCAGCCTTCTGGCTTATCTGGATAAAACCAAGAAAGAACCTCTAACATGGACTGTTTTCCTCTCAAAATCAACTTCCACATACCTCACTACTTCTGACATCTGCTCAGGAGTCGAGTCAAACATGAGACCATAGTACTTGGCTTTACGAATGCTTCTCAGTAAACTCTGGCAAACAGTGGATGCCATCATGTGGACGAATTCATTCTGGACACCCGGTGAAAGATGAGACGTGGATCCAGGATGACTTTCCAAATGAGTGAGGTGTTCTTTTATGACAGGGTCAAAGATGGCCAGTAGTTTCAGTAAGCCAAGGAAATTTTCCACATTGGAGTCATTGTCTAGCTGAAGTGACTCCCTGTGTCCTCGCAAAGCCAGGTTCTGAGTTGCAAGAAATTTTATGCAGTGAAGGATTCTCATCAAGATATCACACCACTTCTGCTTTTCTTTCTCAATCTGTGACTGAAATACCGCGTCAATAACTCCTCTGTTTCCAGCTAAATTTCTTTCCATTTCTTTCCACTATGTGAAGCATTCCCAATGATTCTTGGCATTTTCATGAACACTAATCCTTTCAGGTGCTTCTTTTTGGGGGGAATTGTGGAAGGGGAGTTAAGGATAGAGCGGGTGGGTTGGGGTGGGTATTTGATCCTCCACAATATTCCACGTGGGAATTTAAACTGGAGGTGGCAGTGATTTTTTTTGCAAGGTCGAGTTGCGAGCTCGACATCAACCTGGTACGGATGGAGAGCGTGCTCAGGAGCGGTCTGTCATGGGATTGAACTCGGGAACCTCCGTTCTCGAGTACGGCGCTGATCACACTGCGCCACCAGCCGACCAACTTTCCACTGATTGAATCCACTTTCCTGCTCCAATGAGGATTGATGGTCTGTCCGGGAATAGGGAAGACAACAGATACAAAATGCAGACTTTTTAGAAGGGGAATAGACCAGCCATGAGCAAGTCACTTCCTCACCACGACCATTTCTCAATTTCCTCTTGAACCAAGTTTTGTTCATTGAGCAGTTTTTGTTGATAGGAAAGGCCCCTCACTGTTCTGGAAATACTTCGAACCCAGCTTTATTATCTCTGTTCTCAACGTGTCAGGCAGAATTGATTTTCCAGTATCCTTGTCGAACTTCAGAAGTCCAGTGTCATGCTGTTCAATCACTTCTGGTATGACAGTTCCAGGCTCTTTGCCACCGACCAGTTCACTAGATTCAGTGTTGTCAGGTTCAATCTCGTCAGGTAAAATCTCGTCAATAAACTCAACATCACCACCTCCACCATCATCTTCCCCTCCTTTCATGTTCACGTTCTGTGTGGCAGCCTCACTCTTAATCTCGTCATACTCGGATTTATCTGACTTGACTTACTCCTCGGCTTGTGACACATTTGTACTTGATCCACCTTCGGATTCTGACAAACTTGTAGCAGGTGCAGGCGACTCCATGGAACGTGTCGAACTACTTGTTCCGGGCTTTTTAAAGGGCATGAAGAACTTGCTCGACTTCTTGGCTTCCTCCACCTCCAACTTTCATCTCTTCTGTCCTTCAGCTCCACTTTCCTTCTTCTTCGTGAAGAAATATTTCATGGTCTTCTTACACAATGCTCTGAAATAAGGCCATCCTAATGCTTCTCACCCATGATAATCAAAGACCGATCATATATCTGAAGAAAATTCTTTTTTCACTATCCAAGGATGGCTTGTCTGACTTTAATAGAAACTGCTCAGTGGCGTTTCCCCCCCCCCTTCAAGTGGCGCCCAGGGCACGTGCCATACCTGCCACACCTTAGATACGCCACTGCCTGGTATGGAAACCCAATGCCCTTGAATGGAAAATCCTAGAAAATGCAGTGGCCCAGACCATCACAGGTAATGCTCTCCCCACCATTGAGCACATCTACATGAAACTGGGTCAGAGGAACAGCATCCATCATCAGGGACCCCCACCACCCAGGACTTGCTCTCTTCTCCCTGCTGCCATCAGGAAGGTGGAGCCTCAGGACTCACACCACCAGGTTCAGAAACAGTTACTACCCCTCAACCATCTTGAACCACAAATGATAACTTCAATTACCCCATCATAGAAATGTTCCAACATCCAATGGACTCACTTTCAAAGATTCTTCATCTCATGTTCTCAATATTTATTGCTCTTATTTATTTAACATTAGTTCTTTCTTTTTCTACTTGGACAGTTTCAGTAGAGTCAGGTTTATTATCACTGGCATGTGTCATGAAATTGTTAACTTAGCAGCAGCAGTACAATGCAATACATGATAATATAGAAAGAAAAATAAATAAATGTCATAGTGCAAAAAACAGAAATAATACATATTTAAAAAGTGACGTAGTGTTCATGTCTTCAATATTCATCTAGGAAATGAGATGGCAGAGGGGAAGAAGCTGTTCCTGAATCGCTGAGTGTGTGCCTTCAGGCTTCTGTACCTCCTACCTGATGGTAATAATGAGAAGAGGGCATGTCATCGGTGGTGGATGATAGATGGTCCTTGATGATGGACGTCACCTTTCCGAGGCTCCGCTCCTTGAAGATGTCTTGGATACTACAGAGGGTACTACCCAAGATGGAGCTGACTAGTTTTATAACTTTCTGTAGCTTCTTTCAGTCTTGTGCGGTAGCCACCCTGCCCCCACCCCCCAAACCAGACAACGATGCAGCCTGTCACAATGCACTCCTCGGTATATCTATAGAAGTTTTTGCGTGTTTTAGGTGGCAAAACAAACACTCTTCCAACTCCTAATGAAATATAGTTGCTGTCTTGCCTTCTTTATAATGACATCGATATACTGGGACCAGGTTAGATCCTCAGAGATTGTGACACCCAGAAGTTAAAATTGCTCACTCTCTCCACTTCTGATCCTTCAATGAGAATTGGTGTGTGTTCCTTCGTCTTACCCTTTCTGAAGTCCACAATCATCTCTTTCATCTTACTGACATCGAGAACAAGGTTATTGCTGAGACACCACTCCACTAGTTGGTATATCTCACTCCTGTACGCCCTCTCATCTCCATCTGAGATTCTACCAACAATGCTTGTATCATCAGCAAATTTATAGATGGTATTTGAGTTATACCTAGCCACACAGTCATGGATATAGAGAGAGTAGAGCAATGGGCTAAGCACACATCACTGAGGGGCGCCAGTATTGATTGTCAGCGAAGAGGAGATATTATCACCAATCCGCATAGATTGTAGTCTTCCACTTAGGAAGTCAAGGATCCAATTGCAGAGGGAGGTATAAAGGCCCAGGTTCTGTAGCTTATCAATCAGGACTATGGGGATGACGGTGTTAAATGCTGAGCTATAGTCAACGAACAGCATCCTGACATAGGTGTTTGTATTGCCCAGGTGGTCTAAGGCCTTGTGAAGAGCCATTGAGATTGTGTCTGCCGTTGACCTATTGTGCCAATAGGAAAATTGCAATAGGTCCAGGTCCTTGCTGAAGCAGAAGTTCATTCTAGCCATGACCAACCTCTCAAAGCATTTCATCACTGTAGATATGAAATAGTCACTGTGGACAATAGTCATTAACCACAGCAGGGACTGGTTGAAAACGTCCTTGCCTTCCACCTAGTTTGTATTCCACCTAGTTTAACAATTTTAGATTCTTTAAAGACTCTGGAAATATCTTTAAGACTCCCATTGGTAAATAATTAACCCAATTTTATGAGCTCTAAACTAGGTCCGTGCTTATAAAAATACTGATAAAAAGCAGGAAGTTTTCTTGTAGAATGTATCTGAGAAGAGTTTAGCCCACCAAGAACGTTCTATATAAATTCTCATATTCAACAGCAAATGTGAAATGCACCCACTGATAAAGGAACTGCTGTTGCTGCTTTGTTTGCTCACAGATCAGTGAGATACAGGTTTCCTGAGCTTGGGTGTCAACCGCATAAAGTTTCTACCATGTGAATTCATGACCAAAAGATAAGGCAAGAGGTCTTCCAGATTGCTGTAAGAGGATCACATCTACAGGGGGCGCTGCCGCATCCATCGTCAAGGATCCCCACCATCCAGGCCATGCTCTCTTTCCACTGCAGCCATCAGGAATAAGGTACAGGAGCCTCAGGTCCCAGAACATCAGGTTCAGGAACAGTTATTATCCCTCAACCATTAGGATCCTGAATGGTTAACTGGCTAACTTCCCTCAGCTCAACAGTGAACTGATTCCACAACTTACGGACTCACTTTCAAGGACTCTAGAACTCATGTTCTCAATATTATTTACTTATTTTGTATTTCCGCAGTCTGCCTCCTTTGCGCATTGGGTGCTTGTGAGCTTTTGTATGTGTCTCTGTGTGTTTGTGTAGATTCTAATATTCTTTGTATTTACTGCGAATGCCCACAAGAAAATGAATCTCTGAGTAGTACATGGTGACATATATTGTACATGCTTTGATAATAAACACACTTTGAACTTTCTGAGTTTGGCTTTTTGCATTTTGACACTGGTTCAGAAATATCAGGAAGGGGGTGCGGAGATGAATTGAGGAAGTCCTCGTGCACGTGGACTGAAGGAAAGTGTCACACAAAGTAAACACCTAATCTGCATTCAGCCCTCACCATATAATGAGCAGCAAACCCAGTTCATAACTAAGAAACAGCATCATCGCCATTCACCTGTGAGTAGCACATGGGGCCCTGATGGTTGGAAGAAATGTAGTAGATTTCTGGGTGTTGCATAGGAAGGTGCCAGGGGAAGGATTGTGAGCAATTTGTCAGTGTGGAAGAGTAAACAAATATCCAATTCAGAAAGATTCCTTCAGAAAGATAGAACACAGAGATGTGCTGGGAGAGAGGTCATAGACTACAGGGGATGGTCCACTGAATATGGAAATCGATGTGATTGAAGGGGAGACAAGGGGAAACACCTAATGATTCTGAGTTGTCAAAGAAGGGTTGAGGTCAGAAATGTTGGAAATGGAGAAGACTTGGTCAACTGCATGAAGACAGTTACTGATGGTGGAGTTGAAACTTTGATTAAGGAGAGAGAAAGAAATATTGGTGTGGGAGGTGGCACCATCACAACAGATCCTGGCAAAACCAGAAAAATTGTGAGAACAGAGTAAAGTCCTTATAGTGGAGAGGAATAATGGTCAAATAAGCTGTGAGGATCCATAGTTTAAACATGGATACTCTTCACTGAAATGGAGGAGGAAGGGAAGAGTTAAAGCTAGAAAGCAGGAAGGTGAGAACAGAATGGAAAATGGCAGCCAATGAAAATTTCCAATTCATGCAGCACTAGTGCTCTATCAATGTACCAGAGAATGAAGCACAGGAGGGGCCCCAGGAGGGATGAACCAGATAATTTTTCCACAAACCCCACGGGGAGATGGGCCTTGTTTAGACCTGTACAGATCCCCAAACCAATACCTGTCTGGAAGACTTAAATGCGGTCAGGGGAGTTGTTTCAGAACTTAAGATTAAGTTTAAACCAAGTGAAGGAGGGTATTGGGGGGGCCACTCCTTGTCAAAGGAAGAAGCAAAGGGTCCAGAACTAATTCTGGTGTGGAATGGAGCTCGAGGGAGATTAGATACTCAGTGTGAAAATAGGAGAGAAATGGCTAAAAGAAACTGGAAATTGTTAATGTGGTGGAGAGCATCAGTCGGAAGTGCTGTAGGTGGTGATGGAAGGAGAATGGGAGTACAGGAGTTAAAACATTGCCTAGATAGGAAGGGATGTGATTCATGGACAAGATGAAACAATAGGACAGTACTGTTTGTGAATTAAACAGATATGGGGGATTGTGCTTTTTTATATACAGTGGATTCCAGTAAATTGGGCTATTGGTAAATGGGGGACAACTCTTAAAGGACAAAAACTAATCAAGAAAATAGCCAGGATTTCCTTCATTTATTTGGGATGCTATGCCACTTAAATGGAGCAGGAGACTGTTGCTGGACAGTTTCTAACTAGTGTCAGTCACATGCACTTGTGTGACCTTTATACACTACATCGTGTTTATAGCAATCAGATTATAAATACTGTCAGTTGTGTGCGTTTGTGTCGAGAAAGCAGTGATTTTTGTCACAGATAGTTAGTGAGAACTAAGTAGTAAGACAATTCAGAACTGCTTTGCCCACTGCAGTTTCAAGCAATCAGGATTGGAGATGGCAGAAATGGCCGGGAGTGAAAATGAAACAATTCAACTATTTCATCAAGTTAGGAACTACAAAGAATTAAGGTATTGGCAATCATTTTCAATATTACAATGAAAATGAAGATTTGGAGGATGCAATTGTCGATAGCATTATACAGAGGCAGGCCATTATCCACACCAGATGTCTGCTCTGATTTTGTTCATTTACAGTCAATTAAAAGAATGAGGCAGCGTACATGTACAATGAAAGAATTCCTCTGTCGATAACAATTATGAACTAATGCACAGTTTTATAGTACTGTAATAGCATTTAAAGTCTAAATTTTTCTCTATTTCTTGTAAATACATAATCTATTATTCAGTTAAATGGTAGTTTGTATATTTAAACCATTTTAACTATTTCCATGAAAGTTCGGCTAATTAGGGCAGCCATTTGAAAAATATTTACAAGAATAAACTGTGCAAAGCCTTTTCATTCTCACATTCACAGTCCATGCTTTCTCTGATGCAATCAGCATTCTGTTAAATCTCTTCTGCATCCTCTCTAAAGCTTCCACATCCTTCCTATAATGTGACCCAGAACTGAACACAATACTCCAAGCCTGATCTAAGCAGAGTTTTATAGAGCTGCAACATTACCTCGTGGCTCTTGAAAGCAATCCGCCAACTAATGAAGGCCAACACATCAACCGCCTTCTTAGCAACCCTTATCAACTTGCGTGGCAACTTTGAGGGATCTATGGATGTGAACCCCAAGATCCCCCAGTTCCTCCTCCCGCCATTAACCCTGTGTTCTGCAGACAAATTTGACTTTCCAAAGTGAATCACTTCACACTTTTCCAGGTTGAACTCCATCTGCCACTTCTCAACCCAGCCCAGCTCTGCATGCTATCAATGTCTCATTATAGCACTCAACAACCTTCTACACTATCCAACAACCTTCGTGCCATCTGCAAACTTCCAACCCACCCTTCCACTTCCTCTTGCAAGTCACTAATAAACTTGGATCTAGCAGTTTCTTTCGCCTTCAAACTTAATTTTAAAGACTTATGCCTTTGAAAACTTTAATATATTTTCTCCTCCACATTTACTTGTATACTTCTGTACAGTTTCAAGTTCCCGGGTGTCAACATCTCTGAGGATCTATCCTGGGCCCAACACATTGATGCAATTACAAAGAAGGCATAATAGCAACAATATTCCATTGGGAGTTTGAGGAGAATTGGTACGTCACCAAAGACCCTAGCAAATTTCTACAGATGTACCACGGACAGCATTCTAACTGTTTGCATCAATGTCTGGTATGGAAGGGTCACTGCACAGGACTGGAAAAAGCTGCAGACGGCTGAAAACTCAGCCAGCTCTATCATGGGCCACCAGCCTCTTCAGCATCGAGGATATCTTCAAAAAAGCGTCACCCATCATTAAGGAGCTTCATCACTCAGGACAATACTTTGAGAGGCTGGTCAAGGACTACATCTGCAGCACACTACCACCCAAAATAGACCCCCTACAATTCACCTAGCAACACAACCAATCGACTGATGATGCAATAGCCACAGCTCTACACACTGTCCTTATACATCTGGAGAAGGATGCTTATGTGAGAATGATGTTCTTGGACTACAGCTAAGCATTCAACACCATAATTCCCTCCAGCTCGACAAGAAGCTTAGAGACCTTGGCCTTCACCCTGCTTTGTGTAGCTGGATCCTGGACTTACTGTCAGATTGCCGGCAGGCGGTAAGAGTGGGGTCCCTCACCTCCGCCCCTCTGACCCTCAACACAGGTACCCCTCAGGGATGTGTACTAAGCCCCCTCCTTTACTCTCTGTATACCCATGACTGTCGCTACCCACAGCTCCAATCTGCTAATTAAATTTGCTGACAACACTACACTGATTGGCCTAAACTCAATTAATAATGAAGAAGCCTACAGAGAAGAAGTCATCACCCTGACACAGTGGTGTCAAGAAAACAACCTCTCCCTCAATGTCGCGAAGATAAAGGAGCTGGTTGTGGACTACAGGAGGAATGGAGACAGGCTCACCCCTATTGACATCAATGGATCTGGGGTTGAGAGGGTGAACAGCTTTAAGTTCCTCGGTATACACATCACCAAGGATCTCACATGGTCTGAAGTTACGGGATGTGTGGTGAAAAAAGCACAACAGCGCCTCTTTCACCTCAGACGGTTGAAGAAGTTTGGTACAGGCCCCCAAATCCTAAGAATTTTCTACAGGGGCACGATTGAGAGCATTCTGACCGGCTGCATCACTGCCTGGTACGGGAACTGTACTTCCCTCAATTGCAGGACTCCGCAGAGAGTGGTGTGGACAGCCCAGCACATCTGCAGATGTGAACTTCCCACTATTCAGGACATTTACAAAGACAGGTGTGTAAAAAGGGCCTGAAGGATCACTGGGGACCCAGGTCACTCCAACCACAAACTGTTCCAGCTGCTACCATCTGGGAAATGGTACCTCAGCATAAAAACCAGGACCAACAGGCTCTGGGACAGCTTCTTCCACCAGGCCATCAGACTGATTAATTCATGCTGACACAACTGTATTTCTATGTTATATTGACTATCCTGTTGTACATACTATTTATTGTAAATTACTATAAATTGCACATTGAACAATTAGATGTAGACGTAACGTAAAGATTTTTATTCCTCGTGTATATGAAGGCTGTAAGTAATAAAGTCAGTTCAATTCAATTCAATGCCCTCTTCTCATTGCTACTATCTGGAGAAGGTAAAGGAGCCTATAGACACACAACGTTTCAGGAACAGCGTCCTCTCCCTCCACCATCAGATTTCCGAATACCACCTCACAATTTACTCTCTTTTTGCACCGCTTGCTTTTTTAAAATATTTCTTTTTGTATCTTGTGGTAATGTTTAAATGAATGAATGCCACCTCTCTAATTTTTTGCTCTCTTTTTGCACTAATTTAATTTCATATACAAGGTTGTAATTTAGTTTATGCATTGCACTCTACTGTTACCACAAAATAACGAATTTCACAACATATGTCAGTGGATCCTGATTCTGAGAAAATATCACTTCCCAGTTCTATCATTAACTCACTCTCTGACTTCCAACTGTAACTTCCTGCACCTGACTGCAAAATTTAATTTCATCGTCCGACATTGTCCCCTGAAAACTTAAATCCCCATATAATTGTATTTTTGTAAGCCAGTCATTACTGTATGGTGAAAAACCGAAGCCCTTCTCCAGCTTTCTGAAGGAAAGTGCATGTCACAGACCACATATCAAAGTTTATTCCTTTGATTCGCCACTCTCTGTCATCTACAGTGTTGCTCTTGCCACAAAATTATCACTCAAGGGAAAGAGCATTGACTGAATCTTCTACCAGAGAGGGACTAGAGAGCTACAGTCAAACACGTGGAAAGATTTGGGTATTTGAGACACAGGTTGTTATATTAATGTGCCAAAGGAAGGGGGTAAGTGAATGGAGAAGTTATGGACACAAGAGATTCTGCAGATGTTGGAAATCCAGACCAACACACAAAATGCTGAAGGAACTCAGCAAGTCAGGCAGTATCAATGGAAATGAGTAGACGGTCAACATCTCAGGCCAAGACCCTTCTTCAGAATTGAGAAGGAAGGGGGTAGATGCCAGAATAAAAAGGTGGGGCGAGGAGAAAGAGGTTAGCTAGACAGTTAGATGGTTGGGAAAGGTGAAGGGGCGGAGAAGAAGGCATAAAAGAGGATTTAAGTAGCATTGGGGCGGTGGTGGGAGAAGGAATTATCTAGCAGAGGAAAACATAGGAATGGATTTCCAACAGGGTTCAAAACCTAGGCTATGGTTAAACAGGATACTCTGATCTGGGTGGGAATGAAGTCACAAGCAAGGGTACAATGCCTTCTGTCTAAGATGATCTGATGGTTTCAATCTCACCAGGACTCAACTACAAAACGCTCCACCTCACCTCCACAAACGGGAGACACGGTGACGAGGAACGGGGCTGTTGTACGTGGGGGGAACACAGGCATGGAAGGTGACCACAAACCCTCAGCCAACGTCCCTGACCAGCTTTACAGATGAGCCAAAGGCAGGCAACATGGGTGATGGAGACCTGAGGTGACCTTGCGAAGGTCAGCTGCTGGTGAACTGACTGTACTCATCCAGGCAGAGGTGGGGGGGGCGGGATAATGGGAAAGATTAGAGACAGTGCAGGGGTACAGCGGTGGTAATCATGTTGAATTTCACAGTCTCAGTAATTACAATGTGATTTGACTTTGGGAAGTGATTGGAGACTCGGGAGGGTCAGTCAGGCTATATATTCAGTGAAGTACCGCTCCAAAGATTTTTGTCCGCTGCCACACGGAGCAGTGATTGGATGAGTGCCCTCGGTAATGTGATTTGAGACAGCGGCTGGTCCCAAGCTCACCTGAAGCCATCCTCTCCCGCAGGGACTGCCTCCGGCACGGACGGGGAGCCGACCCTCAGCCCGGGCTGTTCCTGGTCCACAGCACCGCTCATCCTACAGCAGCGAGAGATAACAGATTGAAACGATATCCAGGAGAGGGGAAAAAAAACAACGTCAAACAGAAAATATATATATATCCACCGAAGGCATACTCTGCAGGGAAGACAGACACCGTGGGCTCTCTGTAGTGTGGTATCGCAGAAGGTCACACTTCGTCCTGACTCTGTGCTGCGGGCTCCCGCTAAGCGGATGAAGGGTCAGCGAGCAGGTGCTCGTGTTTCGGGCGGCGATCTCCGGCTGTCGGCAGCCGCAGTAACCCTGACTGTTGACGGCCGGCTGTGCTGCCGGGACTCCGGGCGCGTCGCCCGCTGCACGGCCTGACGTCAGTACAACCACATTGCACTCACAGGCACTTAAAGGGGAAACACTGAGAACGGGAGCATTGGTCTGCTGCTGCCTTAGAGGCTATCTAAAGCTCGTCCTGATATAGTGATTGAGATTCTCTTAGTGTTGTTGAGATGGGTTGTGCAGTCAGATTTTCATGGATACCTGGGCATGCTGGGGTGGAGGGAAATGAAATTGTGGATGGCATTGCAAAGTCTTCCTTACAGAGCAGGCAAGTAGAAATTAGAGTACCCCTAGGCAGAGCAGAATTGAGAAGTAGGATTTAAAAAAGGTCTAGAGAAGAAGTGGCAGGAGGATTGGAAAAATGAATTAAGGGGCAGGCATTATTTTTCTAGTCACCCACTGGTTAAAAAGGTCTCAGGCTGTTACCTTTTAAATCGTAGAGATATGGTGAAATTTACAAGACTTAGGTTGGGGCATTGTGGGTTAAACTATTATTTAAAGGTAATAGGAAAACATCCTACTGGATTATGTGACTGTGGTAGTCCAGAGACAGTCCAGCATGTTTTGCTGAGCTGTAATCGATACAAATTTGAAAGAAGCATGTTGTTCCAGAGGCTGTCTGGCTTAATTGTATTTTGGTTTTCTATTAAATCTTTGTTTGGCCGTCAAGAGAACCACCATCTGATTGAAGAGTTTATTATTCAGTTTATACGTGAGACTAGGTTATACAGTATTCAAGAATTTGAGTTCCTTGAAGTTCTATGATTAATTATACCTCCCGCGGAGGGCTGTAATACGCCTGGATGTGTCTAAACAGCCGGAAATAAAAGAAGAAAGGAGCATTGCTATGAGAGAGTCTCCCAGCCCACAGGCGCACCCTCCCACATAATCCAAAAGCCTACAATTTGGAAGGATTCCACTGTGTCCCCTCCCTCCTCTCCCCTCAAAGACTGGGACCATCTACATAGAGTGTTTTTGCAGGAAAGCAACATCCATCATCATCATCATCAGGGATCTCCACCACCCAGACCATGCTCCCTTCTCGCCGCCGCCACCAGGTAGAAGGTACTCACACAACCAGGTTCGGCAACAGTTGTTACCCCCCCGACCATCAGGCTCTTGAACCAGTGGGGATAACTTCACCCAACTTCACCTGCCCCATCTTCGAAATGTCCCCATAACCTATGGACTCACTTTCAAGGACTTTTCATCTCATGTTCTCGAAATTTTTTTGTTGTTTACCTGCGCAGTTTCTTGTATTTTACACACTGGCTGAACGCCCAAGTTGATGTGGTCTTTAACTAATTCTATTATGGATTTATTGAGTATGCCCGCAAGAAAATGAATCTCAGAGTTGTATATGGTGACCTATATGTACTTTGATAATAAGTTGATTCTAAATTTTGAAAATCCATCTGAATTTTACCCAAATGAGCCACTAGCTGGTGTCAGACTATTCTCCGAAGGACATCACGAGCCAGTAAGTATCACTGGAGAGCAACTGAATTAACAAAAATATTAGTTTCATCCATTAGACACTGTAAAGTATATAGATAGTCAGGTGAATATGTTCAAAACATAGAGCAGTACTGTACAATGCAGGCCTTTCAGCCCACAATGTTAGGCTGACTTACATAAAACTACTCTACCATTAATCCAACCTTGCCCTCTGACTTTATAGATTAAATTATTAGATTATGAGGACATGCAGTCCTCTTTTATTGTCATTTAGTAATGCATGCATTAAGAAATGATACAATGTTTCTCCAGAATATCACAGAAACACATGACAAACCAACTGAAAAACTGAAAAAAAACATATGATTATAACATATAGTTACAACAGTGCAAAGCAATACCGTAATTTGATAAACAACAGACCATGGGCACAGTAAAAAGTCTCATCATCTCAAAAGTCCCATCATCTCACGCAGACGGTGAACCTCCAGCGCCGCAAACTTGCCGATGCAGCATACTGGAAGCATCCGACCGCAGTCCAACTCTGAGTCCGTCCGAAAACTCCGAGCCTCCGACCAGCTCTCCAACACCGAGCACCGAGCACCATCTCTGCCAAGCGCTTCGACCCCGGCCCTGGCAACAGGCAATAGGCAATAGGCAAAGCCGAGGATTTGGGGCCTTTCCCTCTGGAGATTCTCGATCGCATAGTAGCAGCGGCAGCGAAGCAGGGATTTCAGAAGTTTCTCCAGATGTTCCTCTGTGCTTCTCACGTCCGTCTCCATCAAATCAGGATTGTGCACGGCCCCTAGTTAACACATACGATATCAACATGCCCCATAACGACATGTCCCATAACACTCCACTTTTTACATCCAATGTTCAAAGTAAATTTTATTATCAAGATACATAAATGTCACCTTATACAACCCTGGGATTCATTTTCCTTCGGCCGTACTCAGTGAGAAGAGAGCTTAGCAAGTCTATAGATTAGTAACTATAACATGATCAATGAAAAATCCACTAGACTGCAGAAGACAACAAACTGTGCAAATGCAAATACAAATAAATAGCCATAAATAAGGAGAACATAAGACAATGAGATCAAGTGTCCTTAAAGTGAGACCATTGATTGTGGGAACATCTCAATGACGGGCCAAGTGAGTGTAGTTATCCCTTTTATTCAATAGCCTGATGATTAAGGGGTAGCAACTGTCCTTGAACCTGGTGGGTCCTGGCATTCTTGTATCTTCTACTTGCTGGCAACAGCGAGGAGAGTGCATGGCCTGGGTGGTGGGGGTCCCTGATGATTGGTGCTGCTTTCCTGGAGTATGTTCCTGGAGTATGTTCCAGTCACCCGCCACTCTCTGTGTAAAAACCTTGCCTCTGCCATCTCCCCAAAACTTTCCTCCACTCACCTGAAACAAATGTCCTCAGGTGTTGGCCATTGCCGCCTGGGCTGTCCACTTGATCTATCCCACCCATACCTTATACACCTCTATCAAGTGTTGAATAGTAGGGGCATGGAAGGCAGGAGAATGGGGTTTAGAGGGATAATAAATCAGCCATGATGGAATGGCAAAGAAGACTCGATGGGCTGAATGGCCTAATTTTACTTCTAACTAAAGGGCTTGTAGCTTCTCATCCTCATTCACGCCACAGAGTAACACCGTAGCTTTCTCAACCTTTCCTCACTAGGCATGTTCTCCAAGAGTTCTCCTTATCCCACCAGAATCTTTCTTTCATAATCTTTTTATTGATTTTCAAATATACAGACATAACAACAGTATTAATACAGGGAGTTTGGGATTACATTGTAAATAATTGACGTACGCAATTAGAAACTACAGATAATACAAGTAATTCGGCCTCCCAAACTCTTAGTGTGATTGAACATGGTAGAGACATCCTACCAGAATCAATCATCGCTTCCACACTCCCTTCCAGCTGGTGCTGCCACATTCTCGTATTCTTCATTCTACCTCTCTCCCTCCTATCCTTACTTCCGCAGTTTTTGCATTACTTTGTGATAGGAGCTGTCCTCGAGCTTTGTGGTACATGCTTTTGGGCTTCGTTATCCTCTTTTGAAGAGGCAAACACATTGGGTATTTCAGAGACACATAGATAGGCACATTAGATTAGATTAGATTATGAGGACACACAGTCCTCTTTTATTGTCATTTAGTAATGCATGCAATATTCCTCCCACAGGACAGACCAAGACTGAATAACTAACAAAAACCACATAATTATAACATATAGTTACAACAGTGCAACAATACCATAACTTGATGAAGAACAGGCCATGGGCACAGTAAAAAAGTTCAAGGTCTCTCGAAAGTCCCGCATCTCACGCAGACAGGAGAAGGAAGAAAACTCTCCCTGCCATGCCCGACCACAATCCGACTCTGAGTCATCCGAAAACTTCGAGCTCTGATCAGCCCTCCAACACTGAGTACCAAGCACCATCTCTGCCGAATGCTTCGACCACAGCCTCGATCGCCAGCAGCAGACAAAGCCGGAGATTTTAGGGCCTTCCCTCCGGAGATTCTCGATCGCACAGTAGCAGCAGCAGCGAACCGGGCATTTCAGAAATTTCTCCAGATGTTCCTCTGCTTCTCACGTCTATCTTCATCAAATCAGAATTGTGCATGGCATCCTACTTACAAATAAGATATCATTTCACCAGAGAGGCTGCGCGCGCTGCGTCACGCCGCCATCTTCTCCTCCTGACATGGTTGATTGAATAATGGCAGGATACGAGGTGGGGAAAGGGTTAGGTCTTCAAGTGGATTAAAAGGTCAACACAACATCGTGAGCCAAAGAGCCTGTACTGTGTTGTGGTGTTCTGTGTCTGATGTTCAGATCACACTGAAGTCTTTGCACCACTCGGCTGTTTTCTGCTCATGGTTTGGTTTATCATTCCCACGTAAACACCGCTATCTCTGCGAGCTTCATACAAACAAGGAAATTCAAACCCTGGTGCATATGTCAACACACTAATCTCATTTAATCTAATCTACTTCTGAAGACCACCAGCGAGTATGTGCATGTTAACATGAACTGGGCACTTTGTGTGCCCGAGGAAAAAAAGCAGGTCAGGCAGCATCTATGGAAATGAATAAATAGTTGACGTTTTTGGCCAAGTCTGTTCCAAACAGAGTTAATATTTTGGGTTTAATACCCTCCAGCTGGGTGGAGGTTTGGAGATACGTCTCTACCAAAGGAGGTAGGCATTGCTTCCCCCTGCTAACCTGCGGGTCACCCTCGGGCAAGGTGTAGCACCTGCTTAACCCCCAGTCAGGGTCCTGTGAAGTCATGGGAGCAGGTGGTGGATGGTTGTATGAGCAGCCGGTGCACATCACAAGTCCTGGTTATGTGATCACTGACACCAGGCAGACAATCTCTGAAGAGAATTGATAATGGCTGGGGTCACCCGTCTTGTAAAGACACTGCCCAGAAGAAGACAATGGCCAAGAACAACAATGGTCAGGGAAAGACCATGAACACCTATGTCATATGAGATGGCACATAATGAAGAACAATTCAATCTTCCACCCTGTGCAGACTTGAACCTGTCCAGGACCCTGCTGCTTCCTAACTTTCATAACTCACCAAATACGTTTTGCCCTGTTCTGACTGAAGTTCTTTTGCCCTTGAGTGAGGAGTCCATCAAGTTTTAAACCTTTATGTTTTCAAATATTCTCACAGTCTTCTCCCCTCTCATTTACGGCCCTCTCCTCCAGTCCTATAATTGTCAGAATGCCTCTGCCTCTACGGTTCATGTGAAAACAGAGAATAACACAAGCAAGCATGAGGTTCCCACTCCAAAGCAGAAACTGTAGTGGTGAATAGGCTGAGATATTAACAATACAATCAGTGGTTACTTTGTTAGGTACACCTGCTTGTTAATGTAAGTATCTTAGCAACCAATCATGTGGCGGCAACTCAATACATTAAAACATGCAGACGTGGTCAAGAGATTCAGCTGCTAATTCAGAATGGGGAAAAAATGTAATCTGAGTGACTTTGACCGCTGGTGCCAGATGGGAGTGATTCGAGTAACTTAGAATCGGCTGATCTCCTGAGATTTTCATGCACAGCATTCTCTAGAGTGTACAGAGAATGGTGTGAAAAACAAAACAAACATCCAGTGAGCGACAATTCGGTGGGTGAAAGCACGTTGTTAATGGGAGAGGTCAGAAGAGAGTGGACAGACTGGTTCAAGCTGACAGGAAGGTGACAGTAACTCAAATAACCACGTTACAACAGTGGGGTACAGAAGAGCATCTCTGAATGCACAACACGTTGAACCTTAAAGTAGATGGGCTAACAAAGCAGAAGATCATGAACATACTCTCAGTGGCCACTTTAGCAGGTACAGGAGGGACCTAATAAAGTGGCCATTGAATGCATGTTGCACCTGTCTAGAAGACTTAAATAATTTCTTGGAAATTTAGGAGGCCAAGGGTCTGGCAAGAGAGTAGGATTTAAACTAATCAATATTAGTAAAGGAAAATGTACATTGAAAATTGAGGTAAGAGTTGCCAAAAGTGTTTCTCAGCTGGAGAACCAAGAACCTAGAAGAAGGTAGATGAGGAGACAATAGATGCATTGGTGGCTGTCATTCAAATTTCCACTAATTCTGAACAGTCTGAGAGTATTGAACGTTAGGAAATAGAAAAATGTATCGCAAACATGAGGGAACGAGAAAGTAAGAAATTACACAACAGTTAGCCTGCCTTCTGATTTTCAGTGTTTGTTGGATGTTTTGATGATGACTTAGGCAACGGGCTGGATTGAAAAGGTTAGGGTGTCGATGTCCGAGGTGAGAGATATTTTTTTCTCTGCCCTTTGGGTGTTCAACGGTCTTTTTTTTAAGGAGTTCTTTGTTTTGTGGCTGCCAGTTAGGAGACAAATCTCAAGGCTGTATAATGTGTTTTAATAATGAATATACTTTGAACTTTGAATCATAAAGCAAAGAACATAGATTCGTGCAGCGCAGTACAGGCCCTTCAGCCCATAAAGTTGTGCTAACCCCTTAGCCTACTCTAAGATCAATCTCACCCTTCCTTCCCACATGGCTCTTCCCTTCTCTATCATCCATATGCCTATCTAAAAGTTTCCTAAATGCCTCTACCACCACCCCTGGCAGAACATTCCAGGCACCCGCCACTCTCTGCATAAAAACTTACCTCTGACATCCCTGTACTTTCTTCCAGTGACTTTAAATTACGACCCCTCCCTGTATCCTCTATTAAAAGATGTATCAGATCGTTTGGCAAGGTCAGCATGGCTTTATGCAACTGAAATAACACTTACCAAATCCAAGGGGCACGTTTGATGATGTAATTTCGAAAGATAAGGAAGAATCAGTGCAAATAATTTATGCAGGTTGTGGTTGAATGTGGTTGGTGTTGGCACTCCAGCATGGACAGAGGACTGGATACAAAACGGGAAACGTGGAGTAGGTAGGTACTGTATAAGTGGGTTGTTTTCAAGCTGGCAGAATAACATTCAGAGGGTCCCACAAGGATCAGTAGTGGGACCAAATTTTGTCTTGTCAGACTTGCAAAAGGGGATTGGGACAAGTCATCTGTGCTGCAAGCATGTGGTAGCTGGATTTTAATGTAGGAAATGAGAGACTTTCATTTTGATGGGAAGATGAGCAAACAGAATATCTTTGAAATGATGCACAGAGTCATAGAATCAATGAAAAGTAAAGCACAGAAACAGGCCCTTCAGCCCATCTAGTCTGTGCCGAACCATTTAAACTACCTACTCCTATCGATTTCTCAAACTTCCGGTAATGCTTCCAAACCCCCTCCAACCCTCCACCCCCACCTTGCTCTTTCACCATTTCCCATTCCCCTTCTCCCCTTCTCCCTCCCTCACCTCATCTCCTTGCCCGTCCATCGCTTCGCTCTGGTGCTCCTCTCCCCCCGACCTTTCTTCTTTCTTCCATTGCCTTCTGTCCCTTTCACCAGTCAACTTCCCAGCTCTTTACTTCGTCCCTCCCCCTCCAAGTTTCACCTATCACCTGGTATTTCTCTTTCCCTTCCCCTCCACCTTTTAAATTTACTCCTCAGCATTTTTTCTCCATCCTGCTGAAGGGTTTCGGCCCAAAACATCAACTGTACTTTTTCCATAGATGCTGCCTGGCCTGCTGAGTTCCTCCAGCATTTTGTGTGCATTACTCCCATTGACTTGCATCAGGACATAACCCTCCATACCCCTACCATCCATGTACCTATCCAAACTTTCTCTTAAGCATTGAAATCTAGCCTGCATGAACGTCTTGTGCTGGCACCTCGTTCCACACTCTCATGGCCCTCTGAGTGAAGAAGTTTCTCCTCATGTTCCCCTTAAACTTTTCACTTTTCACCCTTAACCCATGACCTGTGGTTGTAGTCCTATGCAACCTTAGTGGAAAAAAGCAAAATCCACTAACAGTTGGAAATCTGAAATAAGAAAAAAAAATTTAAGTGTTGACTGAGCACAAGCTGAGGTTCTGCCTGCAGACTCACGGTTCCTGGAGACAGAAGGTCTATTCAATGTTTTATAAACGTCTCTGGTTATCAAAAACATTTCAAAGTTCAAAGTAAATTTATTATCAAAGTACACATGTGTCACCCTGAGATTTGTTTACTTGCAGGCATGCACAGTAGATTCAAGAAACACAATAGAATCAGTGAAAGATTGCACCCAATAGGACAGACAAACAACAGATGTGCAAAGAACTACAAATGGAACAAATGTAAAGAGAATGATTTTGTGGAGACACATTCGTTCACGACTGTTTGAATACAGACCGTGACAACTGCGGTCTATTCACTCGGATCCTCTGATGAGTCCAACTCAAAGCAGTCCCGTAGCCACTCCTCTGCCTCTCATGACTGCCTCCTTGTTGTTCTTATCTCTGGAGCCGTGCTCTTCAGCCTCTGTCAGTACACAGGTAGGAGTATGACAGCCAAGTGATCACATTTTCCGAATTGTGGTCTTCACATGGAATGGTAGGCATTCCTAATTGTAGTGTATTGGTGGTCGAATGTGTTGAGACCCCAGGTGCTGCAGGTTATATGCTGATGGTAATCGGGCAAAGGTTTCTTCAAACAAACCTGACTGAAATCCCTGCCTATGATTCAAAATGCATTGGGATGGGCAATTTCTTGTTTGGTGATGGCAGCATCCAATACCTTGAGTGCCTAGTTAACATAGGCTTTTGGCAGTATGTAAACTGCGTTCAAGAGGAGAATTGTCTTTGTAAGTAGAATGGTCAGCACTTAATCATTAGATGTTGCAAGTCAGGGGAACAAGAGTGTGACTAGACCAAGATCATTGCATCTGAGCACCACAGAGTTTATCATGAAACACAAATCCTCACCTTTTGCCTTCTTCAAATCAGCAGTTCGGTCCATCCTATGTATTGAGAAGCCTTCTGGTCTGATTGCCAAATCTGGCATACTCTAAGTGAGCCATGTCTCCGTAAAACACAGCATACAGCGATTTCCCATTTTTTTTAAGATTATGAGAACACTCAGTCCTCTTTTATTGTCATTTAGAAATGCATACATGCATTAAGAAATGATATAATGTTCTTCCAGAGTGATATCACAGAAAACAGGACAAACCAAAGGCTAACACTGACAGAACCACATAATTATGGCATATAGTTACAGCAATGCAAAGCAATACCATAATTTGATGAAGAGCAGCCCATGGGCACGGTAAAAAAATGTCTCAAAGTCCCGATCGACTCCCGAGTCCCCGATAGCAGGCGGCAAAAGGGAGAAACTCCCTGCCACAAACTTCCAAGGCACAGACAACTGCCGATGCCTTGGAAGCAGCCGACCACAGCTGACACCGAGTCCGTCCATCCGAAAACTTCAAGTCTCCGACCAGCCCCTCCGATACAGCCTCCCGAGCACCACCCTCTGCCGAGTGCCTTCGACCTAGCCCTGGCCACCAAAACAAGCAAAGCCGAGGATTCAGGGCCTTTTGCTCCAGAGATTCCAGTTACCACACAGTAGCAGCGGCAGCGAAGCAGGCATTTCAGAAGTTTCTCCAGATGTTCCTCCGTACTCTCACGTCTGTCTCCATCAAGTCAGAATTGTGCACAGTCCCCTACCTGACAAATTACCATTTCCTTCTGATACAACATTCTCGACCTTGGGTCCTCAATCTTGCTCTCCAGTGAATGTACATTTGCTAACAAGGTGCTGGATAGAGGAGCTTTCATTGCTTGGCATTCTAGCCTGGCATGCCCTTCTTTCAACTGGTGCAAGGTATCTTTGTTATCTTAAAGGTGCTGTATCTGCTTGATAGTTAAGTCCGCCAAATCCTTCAGAATATTGTGAGATCGCTGGTTCATTAAGATGGTTCAAAAGTTCATTGCTTAAGGGCAAATTACATGCTGCAGCTTTCAGTGAGAGTAAGTCAGAAGAGGCATATTTAGAAGTTTTGTAAGCATCCTGCAACACATCACCATGATTCACCAGTGCCATTTTGACATTTAGAAACAACTGGAAATCATAAAAATTAAAACTTAATTAAAATTTTGAGAAGTAATAAATGCATGTAAAACACAATTAAATTCAAAGAGAATTTATTATCAAAGTACATATGCATCATCATATGCTACACCGAGATTCATTTTCTTGCAGGCATTCACAGTAAAACAAAGAAATACAACAGATTCAATGAAAAACTACAAAGACTGACAAACAATCAATATGCATAATAAGACAAATTGTGAAAATACAAAAAAAAATAAATACATGCATAATAAAAAATGAATATATACTGTAGATAGATGGATAGATCGATTGATTGATCAGCAGATAGATAGGTAATACTAACATATGAGTTGTATAATCCTTGAAAGTGAGTCCATAGGTTGTGGAATCAGTTCAGTGTTGAGGTGAGTGAAGTTATCCACATTGGCTCAGGATCCTGATATATAAATAAATAAATAAATTAGTTAATTAATAAAGCATGTATAAATTGATTAAAATGTTGATATCAATTACAACATACTGATAATAATGCCAAATAACTGACCTTCCCTGAACAATTTAATAAAGACGGGTGCACGCACTTGAATTGCTTTTCTAGATGCCCCAGCTATGGCTCGGTAAGGCTGATGGGCCAGAAATGAAGCAGAGACGGTTATGAAGGACTTTTGACAATGGCAATCTCAGGAACGTAGTGAGAGTCAGATGCAGCCACCCCCAATACACTCAGCAGTTCAATGTGCTGCAGTGCTTGGGGACCTGTCCAGACAGCACAAGTGTGCACACTGCAAGCGGCCGGCAATTCTCAACGTCTGGCCACCAGTGTGATCTAACGCAGTACAGGTATCTCCTTCTGTGACTTATTGTCAATTTTTGTGCAGAGCCTGGGGATATTTCAGTAAATTCCAGAGTTATACCAATACATGTTGGTGCTATTTTTACAAGATGTTTAATTTTCCTGACCTCTAGCTAACAGTGTGTTTTTGCTCTATTAATAGTACCAATTATCATGCTGTGTTGAAATTCCATTGGTGCACTCAATTTCTTTCCATTAATGCAAGTTCTGGTTTAACCTTGATGCTTATTTCTATTTAATTACACAGACATTCCACTCGTTTCTCTGATAAAGAGTGATAGACGAAGTCTTGCATCAGTTTGGAAGCATTAATGAGGGAAGTAAATTCTCACACTTAACTCTCATTATGAACAATATCCTGAGTTTCCATTTCACAGATGGAAGTTGACCTGCCGAGCAGCAAGGTGCAAGAAGGCAGTTAAACCGGAGAAACTCTGTTTTCTGAGGAAGGGTCTCAGCTCAAAATTTTGATTATTTATTCCCCTCTATAGATGCTGCCTGACTTGCTGAGTTCCTCCAACACTGTGTGCACGTTCTGGGGCGGCATAGTAGCGTAGTAGTTAGCACAACGCTTTACAGTGCCAGTGACCCGGGTTCAATTCCCACCGCTGCCTGTAAGGAGTTTGTACGTTCTCCCCATGACCGTGTGGGTTTCCTCCGGGTGCTCCGGTTTCCTCCCACAGTCCAAAGACATACCAGTTGGTAGGTTAATTGGTCATTGTAAATTGTCCTGTGATGAGGCTAGGGTTAAATCAGGGGATTGCTGGGTGGCATGGCTCAAAGGCCCGGAAGGACCTATTCCAAGCTGTATCTCAATAAGCGATTAAATAAATAAATATTGTTCAAGATTTCTTGCATCTGCAGAATCTTTTGTGTTTTTGATTTGAACCTCTATTTTCTATTTTCTTCCCCATTTTAACCCCACTGGTTTTGGACTCCAACAGAGAGTATAGAATATCTAATAATTGCAAATTATTGTAATTGTTATAGACATTTTCTTTTAACCAATCGGGAGCAGCCCTTGACTCCGATAGGCATCAAGTCTCCTCTACTTTTCTCAGTGAAGTCAGGAGGTGCAGGGCTGCAGGAATCAGAATCAGAATCAGGTTTATTATCACCGGCATGTGACGTGAAATTTGTTAACTTAGCAGCAACAGTTCAATGCAATACATAATCTAGCAGAGAGAGAGAGAGAGAGAGGGAGAAAAAAATAAATAAAATAAAACATAATAATAAATAAACAAGTAAATCAATTACATATACTGAATAGATTATTAAAAAACATACAAAAACAGAAATACTGTATATTAAAAAAAGTGAGGTAGTGTCCAAAGCTTCAATGTCCATTTAGGAATCGGATGGCAGAGGGGAAGAAGCTGAGTGATTCAATTCTGCCTAGATTGTAACTGTTCCCCACACCAGCAGGTTGAGAAACAATTATTACCCCTCAACCATCGGGCTCTTGAACCAAAGGGGATAACTTCACCTAGCTTCACTTGCCCCATCATTGAAATATTCCACAACAAATGGACTCACTATCAAGGACTCTTCATCTCATGTTTTTGATATTTATTGTTTATTTATTATTATTGCTATTATTATTTCTTCTTTTTGTATTTGCACAGTTTGTTGTCTTCTGCACTGTGGTTAAACAATCTAGTTGGGCAGTCTTTCATTGATTCTGTTATGGTTATTATTCTGTAGACTTACTGAGTATGCTCACAAGAAAATTAACCAAAGAGTTGTATATGGCGACATATATATACTTTGATGATAAAGTTTACTTTGAACTTTATACTCACTGTATTCCCGGGCAAGGTTCAGGAATTCACTACAACTGTCTGTGCTGTGCACCCAGCTATCCTTTTATTAGCAATAAATTCTGATAAATCACGGAGAATCCTTTACATAGATTGTTCAGTAGTTGCTGTTTATTAAATCCATCAACCACAAAATATTTTCATAAATGCACATGGCATCAAAGTTTAATGCACAGAATGTGAATGAGTGATTTATGTCAAATGAACCCAGTACAAATCTCTGAGGAAGTCATAGTGGGACCTTTGTCTGCTGTGCTAATTGGGTTCAGCCTAGCCCTCATGGTACATGGGCTTTTCCAAATACTCTGAAATTGCTCAGATTGATCTATTGTTATCATAAATCATTGGAAGCTCTTTAGTGTATGCTCGGCTGAAAAACACTCCTGTTAAATATAAATACGGTGGACTCTGGTTAATTGATCTATTGGTTAATCAGAGCAGCTGCTTATTTGGGACAACTCATAAAAAACAAAAACTAATTGAGTAAATAGCCAGGATTCCCTTTGCTGATTTGGGACACTATGTTGCTTATTTGGGACAGAAGACTCCTGCCAACCAGTTTCTGATTAGCATCAGTCACGTGAACTTGTGTGGCCTCGAGACACTACATCATGCTGAGAGCAAACAGCTTTTAAATAGCATCAGTTGCGTGTGTTTGCGTTCAAAAAGCAGTGATTTTTGCCACTGATAATTGGTGAGAAATAAGCAGTAAGACAATTCAGAACTGTTTTGCTCACTGTAGTTTCAAGCATTCAGGCTTGGAGATGCCAAAACAGGCAGTAGTGAAATTGAAATGATTTCACTACCTCAGTAAGTTAGGAACTACACAAAGAATTTGAAGGTATCGACAATCATCTTGAATGTTACAATGAAAATGAAGATTTGGAGGATGCAAGTTTATTCAAACTTCATTTAAATACATAATTTGCTACTCAGTTAAATGGTAGCTTGTTGCCTTTTGCCCATTGGGTGCACTCTTTCATTGATTCTATTATATATCTTGGATTTTCTGAGTATGCCCACAATAAAACAGATCTCTGGATTGTATATGTTGACAAATATGTACTTTGATAATAAATTTACTTTCAGCTGTCTCCATTTAGGGTGCACCAGGATATCTAAACATATGGGTTCCCTCTATATATTAATACTGTACATGATGTTGTTTCTGTATAACACTGAACAGAATATCCTACTGCAACTTCCCACTGACAGACTCTAAAAATCATAGTTCATGTTTTGCATGTCCTAAGATGATCCAAAATATCTTACATCCAAGGAGATATTTTTGAGATAAAAATAGATTAGTTTCATTTGTCACCTGTACATAGAAACACGTGTTATTTGTGTTGAGAATGTATTGGGAGTCGCCCACAAGTGTTGTCATGCTTCCGCTGGAAACATACCACGCCCACAACTTACTAATTAACCCTGACTCATACATCTTTGGAAAGTAAGAAGAAAATATAGCACCCAGAGGAAGTCCACACAGGCAAAGAGGGAATGTACAGCCTTATTATAGACAGCAGCAGGAATTGAACCCAATCTTACAGCTGATGCTACAAAGCATTGGGCTAACTACAATGGTACCATGTCACTGACTCCAAAAATACGTTCTAAGGCAATCCAAAATACTTTGCAGCCCAGGGATTATTTTCGATATCTATTCATTTTTTGTTTTCTCAGCTAATTCAGTGGTGACGCACTGATCTCTCTGAAATGCTCCCATGCACATAGCCTTTGTGCCACATGGCTGGTGTTTTCTTTTATATAATATTAATATAACTTTAAAATTATGTTAATATGATTTTGAAATCTATGTTAATATTATTGTGAAATACCTTGTAATTAATTATGTGTTAATGGATATAATCTATAAATTTTCTAAATAATATGTAGCCCCCCCCCACCCCCGGCCAGCCTCAGGGTCGCTCAGCTCGCTGTCGTCTAGGGAAACAGCCCTCAGCCCCACCAATCTGGGTAACTAGTTTGTCCGGATGCTGTGTGATGTACCCCACCCCACCCAAATAACAGACAATACACCAGATACGATTAAATGAATTACAGTTTATAGATATTACTGGAACTACATAATTAATAGAGGATAAAATATAAAAGGAAAATAAAACGTGCCACACTTATCAAAGTTCAATCTCTTCGTGCACAAACAGTTGGAGCTCAGGACCCTCCTTCTTCACCCTGCGTCTCTCCTCGGACCACCTCGACCTGCTGCCTGCGACCAACAACAGTGGTCGACCAGATGCTCCACACGAGTCCGTCTCCGTCTCCTCTCCTCTCCTCGCCGAACACCCTGGACCTCAAACCCTGTGCGGGGTCCGACCCCATTAGCGGACTCACAGCATCTTGTCCATCCTCTGTGTCTCTCTCCGCCTTCTGCCCAAAAATCCACGCATCACACTAACTTACAGACACACAGAAAGAATAACATCTATCCCAATTGGTTTGTCCATCCTCTTATCAGTAACATAATCCAAACAAATTGCTAGTGGGAGGACTTTCTCAGCAGTTAACATAACAAAGAAGCTATTTCAACTATAACATAAAAGAAGAAACCCCTTACAAATAAATATACCACAACCTTTATTTTAAAACTTTTTGGAGCTTCAATGTATCTATATTTTTAGTGCTTCAAGTTACAACACTGTTACAAATTGCAACAATAAACAGAATGGAAGTTGGTAGTTCATTTTTAATAAATTGCTGGCCCACTGAACACCAACACCATCTAGTCAAAACATCTTACTTTTGCCATTATGCTATCAGCTGTTTTGACTGCCCAACATTGTTTACTTGTGATGTGAGTTGTGGTTTGTGTTTGTTTGATGTGCATATTACCAAAAAAGAAGCATTTAACGTGCCATGTGAAAATTTCCTGCTCAGAACAATGGTTGGTCCATGCAGCTGTAAAAAAATTAGAAGAATGTTAGTGGTGAGCTTCCACACAGCAATTTCCCCCAAACAGCATGTGATCAGATAGTGATTTTGCCAGAAGAAAGAGCATTGGCCAACGCACTGGATGAATTTACAGCTTATTTTTAAATAGCACCATAAATTGGCTTAATTGAAACTCCCGTGGGAGAGCATGTTGCGCTTTCAATGGAGATAAAAACAGATATTAGTGTTGCTAAAGGATGTCTGGAGGAGAAAACAGTGATTAGCTGAGATAGTAATAGCAAACGTTTTTAAAATGGATCAGAAGTTAAAAGATAATTTGGAACTGCACAAGTCCCTTGAAGCTAATATCAGAGTGGATAAAATTGTGATGGAACTGAAATAAAACAGGAACTGCAGAAACAGTCGATCAGGCTGCCTCTCTGGAAGAGAAATTGCACTTCATCAGAACTCACAATAATGGCACTAAGTGTAGGCAGATTATAGAGAAATCTGGCAGGTCTGTTCTTATCCTACAAACTGAGAGTTTTTTTGATGAAAGAAGAAAGAGGATCAATGTGGGAAATGCAGCTGATGTGATGTATCGGGACATCCAAAAGCTTGCATTTGAACTGCACAAGAGTAGGAACATATAGGGGTAACAACGGGTTCGGTGGCCTGCAGTCAATGAAAGACACAGTGCTAAATTAAACTGAACTAAACTGAACATTCCTACACAGTTTCAAGGACTTTATGGTTTGATGTCTAATATTCTGTGTATTTTTACGCTCATTTTTTTGCTGCTTGTGCGATTTGTTCTTTTTTTTGCATGCTGGATGTTTGATATTTTCTTTGAATGGGTTCCATGGCGTCTCGTTGTTTTGTGGCTGTCTTTGGGAAGTCGAATCTCAGAGTTATATACTGTATACATGTTTTTACAATAAATGTACTTTGATTCTTTGAAGCAACACACATCAAAGTTGCTGGTGAACGCAGCAGGCCAGGCAGCATCTCTAGGAAGAGGTGCAGTCGACGTTTCAGGCCGACACCCTTCGTCAGGACTAGAGACTAGGACCACACAGCAATTTCCCCCAAACAGCATGTGATCAGATAGTGATTTTGCCAGAAGAAAGAGCATTGGCCAACGCACTGGATGAATTTACAGCTTATTTTTAAATAGCACTAGAGACTAGGACTAGTCCTGACTTTTATGTGTGTTGCTTGAAATTCCAGCATCTACAGATTTCCTCATGTTTGATTCTTTGAAGGTAGTTTATTTTCCCAGAGTATGTATGGCATTGGACTACATTGCTGATTGGTGTGCTAAGCGAGGTAAAAATAACTTCACGTAGAAGACAAGAATTTTTACAGACTGTAACTCTGGAGTAGGTGACTATCATTAAACTACATCTTCAACATTGCAGTGAATCATAGTAACCAACCAGTAACGTGTCTGTGATCTACTGCCATCTGCTGCTCACTAGAAATATTACAACAGATGGGATTTGCAGCAGACGCCCCACATTGACAAAACACTATCATTTTTTTCAGTCATTGGAAGAGCGTTTAAAATTCAGATAATGAACTAATAAGTGAAGTCACTTTTTTTTTAAAATTCTGCATAGATTGTGTTAATGGTCAGGATACCAACCAATCATGAGGAAATTACACCGACAAAATCACTCACTCTCTTCAGCTTATCAGGCAACTTATCTTGCTCTCACCTTTGGCCCTCTTCCAGTTTACAATTATAACCACTTAAATGGGCATCTTTGAAACAGGACACACTTAAACGCTCTCTGAAGGAGGCTATCTGAGTAGTTCTCAGCTTTTTGTTTTTTTTTAAATATCCATTCATCAAACACATCAATTTTGCTCAGGATTTCTGCTTCCAGTTCCATTACTGATACATCCACTCCACTCCACCCACTCCTTTTTTCACTGTTTTGGTGACGATTTTTTATAGATTCATTGAGTAGTGAATATAGGTCATCTTTGCTTAACTCATTGAAGAAATCAATTTTTTGATTTTCCTAGTTCCTGTAAACCAGCTTGCGCTGCATTCAGTGGCATGGTTGAGATTCACATCATCTGTCTCGGGCCTGGGTCCGACAGCGAGGGACGGCTCAGGGTCAGGTTGGAAAGGTCAGGGCTGTAGGTGAGGAACAGGCCCATGTTCGGCTCACTGCTCCACGAGGCTTACTCGTCTCTGTGCTGAACTGAGCCTGTGGCCTGCAACTAACGGGCTCCTAGATCGGCTGCAGTGATCACTGTCTCCATGGCTGTGGACTCACTTCCCTGAACTTTCGTTGTTTGCTTTGCTTTTATCGTTTGCATGATTTTTTTCCTGCACATTGTGTGTTGGATAGTCTTTATTTAAATGGTTTCTGTTGGGTTTCTTTGTTTCGTAGCTGCCTGTAATGAGACGGACCTCAAGGTTATTTGATAATAAATGCACTTTGACTTTGACTTAAAATAAAATGATTTCACGATTGTGGTAATTTTCATCTCCCCTCTGTATGGACATTGACCACCTTACTGTGAGATGCTGTGTGTGTGTGTGTGTGTGTGTGTGTGTCTCAGAGACAAACAGCATGAAAACAGATCTTTTTGACCTATCAAAACAAGTTTCATTGCTCACGTTTGGCTGATATCCATTTAAACCTTTCCTATCCATGTATCTGCCCAACTGTCCTTTTATTGCTTCAACCACTTTTTTTTTAAATTTCAAAGTATACTTTATTGAAAAATAAAATTATATACAATAAATCATTCAATAACTTTCCATCCTTTACATACGTTCCCTTATGGTCTGTATATATCCATACTTTTGGCCACCCACGTGACACTCCATTGGTTCACCTTACCACATCATTGTTGAGGGGTATACTCCCAGCCACCCAACCCCTCCCACTCCTGCAGGTGAAGAAATCTATACCATGGTCCTTCCCCACCGGGCCCTTGCGGTGGCTGCACCAAGTTTCAGTGCGTCCCTCAGCACGTACTCCTGCAGCTGAGAATGTGCCAGTCAGCAGCATTCTCCCACGGACTTCTCCATGTGCTGGTAGGTCATCAAGTTTCGAGCCGACCAAAGAGCGTCTTTCACCGAGTTGATGATCTGCCAGCAGCACCGGATGTTATTCTCCGTGTGCGTCCCCAGGAACAGCCCGTAGATCAGAGAGTCCTCTGTTACGCACCTGCTGGGGATGAAACGTGACACCAGCCCGTCCATCCTCCTCCACACCTTCTCTGCGAACTGACAGTGTGCAAAGAGGTGGGTCACTGACTCCTCCTCACTGCTGTCCTCCCGTGGGTAGTGGGGTGTGGAGACGACGTCCCGGGCATACAAGAGGGAACTGACTGGGAGGGCCCCTCTCACTGCCAGCCAGGCAAGGTCCTGGTGCCTGTTGGTGAGATCTGGCGATGAGGCATTTTGCCAGATGAACTGGATGGTCTGCTCAGGGAAACACCCCATTGTGTCCATCACATCCTTCTCCTGCAGTGCCTGCAGGACATTACGTGCCGACTACTACCTGATGGCCCTGTGGTCAAAGGCATTCTCCTGGAAGAACTTTTCTACGAAAGACAGGTATGGCGGCAACGACCAGCTGACTGGAGCGTTGCGCGGGAGTGCGGCCAGACCCACCCTTCCAGTGGCGGTGCCAGAGATTTTTTTCTTGCTGGTGCTACAGTGGGGCTGAATTATTCAGTGATGGTGCTGAGGGATGTACCCTATGGTAATATGTATTCACAAGGCCAGACGCGTGGCGTTCAAAAGTCAGTTTCAAGCATTATGTGCCTACTATAAATGCCTCTGTTGATTCACAAGTAACAGCAATTGATAGATCTAATATAGAAGTGAACTGTGACAGTGTCAACAGCATCGGAGACAACCCGGACTACACAGAGCATAAACAAACAAACCAA
The DNA here is from genome assembly GCF_030028105.1 of Mobula birostris. Lineage (NCBI taxonomy): Eukaryota > Metazoa > Chordata > Chondrichthyes > Myliobatiformes > Myliobatidae > Mobula > Mobula birostris. Next base: position 31,196,695 of record NC_092400.1, read on the forward strand.
CAGAGCATCCAACCCACAGCACACAACGTGAATCACGCACCAATCGCACAATCAGAGTCAAATGCGTGCTTTTCAACTGAAAAGCACAACAATGTCCATTGCTATTCGCATTACATAGACAGACAATGCCAAAAGATACACCGTTATTAAAGTCAAATAAGGCAGACAACAAATGCAAGGTTTTACCAGGAGTTGGACAAATCGTACTCTGACCATGCAATACCTCAATTAATTCGGCTACTGAATTTAAAACAAAAATCAACAGAATCACCGCTTTGAAGTCTAAGCAAAACCAGTAGGCTTAATAGCAGTAAATGTAATATTTTGGGATTTACAGGAATCATAAAGACTATGAGGTATCCACCACAAAATAATAAGAATAATCAGCATTAGTCTTGAATCAATTTTTTTTAAATCAACTGCACTCACCATTGATGTTTTCAGAGAAGCACAATCTGTCTGTTGTTGTGATTGGTGGCGAAACGATTTCCTGGATGTCAAGTGCTTTGGTCCTTCGTCTGTTTATGGCCAACAGGGCCAAGTTGTTGTTCCGAGCATCACCACTGCTATTCCTTAGGTAGTTTTTGAGGCGTCTGAGGCAAGAGAAACTCCGTTTGCATGAGGCAGATGTCACAGGTAGAGTCAGAGATATGCAGATTAGTTTGTATAAATCTATAAATGCATCGCGGTAGGGTCTCATTGGAGCTAGAAATTCCACTGTGTCATTCACTGTCTGTCCTTGCTAGAGACTCAACTACTGCTCTCGTATACTCACGATTTTCTTGGACAATCTTTTCATGTCCTTTGTCAAGCATATTTCCCAATCTTGAACCGTCTTGTTCTCTCAATCTGAATTCGGCCCATGCCTCCGTAGCAAACTTATGAGCTGCACTTACATGATGGGTTTTGAAAGCTGTTGTAGCTTTCTGCCAATTGCGGTAACCAGTGACAGTGAAGGTAGATTCAGAATGGAACCCATGTCCTCCACACAGGAAATGCCTGCATGCGAAGCAGAACGTAGTATCTTTCGTGATCGAATATTCTAGTCAGTCAAACCAGCCCAAATAAAACTCCTTCGCTGATTGCCAAACTGTTGTGAGCAGTGAAGGGTACTTTTTCAATGCTGGCCGACGGGGTCCTTCCTCAGGCTGCTGGCTAACATCGCTAACAGTATTCCTACTCACACTAAGAGCAGCTTCATCCACGTTCTCTTCCGAATCCCGCTCCATTTCTTGTTCCTCTACTTCACCCTCACACTCCTTCGATGAACTGCTGTCGTCCTCATCCCCACTTACTTCTTTCTGCATGTCACTTTCAATTAAGACAGGCTCAGGCTGAGACACCTCTGATTCCTCTGGATCAGGTCGTTTTCTCACTAAAAATCAATCTATCTTTCACGCCGACCAAAATAATGCACGTGCCAGGCCCATGCTAGCTTGCAAAAGCACAATGTGTGTGTGTGTGGCATCCATTAGTCTCGCAAGACCACGGATCTGCGCCTGGATGTATACTATCAGTCTCCCGCGTGAGTGAGAGTGAGTGACACCACCACCTTAAGTGATCTTAGATCAGCTTAACTGATCTGAGGACAGCAACAGCAAGACATTAACAATGAACAAATAAGCAGAAGTGTAGAGTGGATCTGACAGAGTTTGACTAGATCTGACTAGGTCAACTGGAGAAACAAGCTGTATTCAAAACTATACAGAGAAAGCAAAGCAGCTGCAATTTGTATGTCAAATTTCAGTTAATTTCTTGGTGATGTTACGGTGGGTGCTATTGTAATTTCTGCTGGGGCTCTAGCACCAGCTAGCACCACCCTTGCGCCGCCCCTGTATCCTTCGTAGCCAGGGCGACAGGTAGAACCTGGGCACATAGTGGTACTTGGTGCCCACATACCTGGGTTCTACACACAACCTGGTGCAGCCACACACGAAGCTGGCCATCAGGGTGAGGGCAACACTGGGGACGTTCTTGCCCCCATTTTTCAGGGACTTGTGCATGACAGTCCATCTGACCTGCTCCATCTTGGATCCCCAGACGAATCTGAAGACAGCTCAGGTGATTTCCGAGCTGTAGGAGCGGGGGACGGGCCACACCTGCGCCAAGTACAGCAGCCCTGACAGCACCTCACACCTGATGACCAGGTTCTTGCCCGTTATTGATAGGGAGCGCCCTCCCCACAGTCCCAGTTTCTGTTTCACCTTGGCAGTCCGCTCCTGCCAGTTCCTGTTGCACGCTTCGGCCCCTCCGAACCAGATCCCCAACACCTTCATGTGATCTGACCTGATGGTGAAGGGGATGCTGGATTGGTCGGGCCAGTTGCCGAAGAGCATGGCTTCGCTCTTCGTGCGGTTGACCCTGGCCCCTGATGCTAGCTCAAACTGTTTGCAGATGTTAATCAGCCTGTGAACTGACCTCGGATCAGAGCAGAAGACGGTGACGTCGTCCAGGTACAGGGAGGTTTTCACTTAGGTCCCTCCACTGCCTGGCAGCGTCACCCCACTTATGCCTTCATCCTCCCTGATGGCTTCGGCAAAGGGTTCAATGCAGCAGACAAACAAGACACGGGAGAGGGGGCAGCCCTGCCTGACTCCAGACCTGATGGGGAAGCTGCCTGTTTCCCAACCATTGACCTGGACTGCACTACGGATGTCTGTGTAGAGCAGTCTAATCGAATTCCGGATTCCCTCCCCAAATCCCATTTTGGAGAGCACATCGGCCACGTACGTGTGTGATATCCTGTCGAAGGCTTTCTCCTGGTCCAACCACTTCCTCTGAAAGTGCATTCCATATACATAGCACCCTCTGTGTAAAATTTGCCCCTCAAGTTCCTATTAAATATTTTCTCTCTCACCTTAACCCAATGCCATCTGGTTCTTCATTCCCCAATCTTGGGAAAGTGACTGACTGCATTCACCCTGTCAATGTCCCTCATGATTTTGTACACCTTTATAAGATCACCTCTCAGTCTCCTACACTCCAAGGAAAAAGTCCTAATCTGTCATTCTCTCCCTGTAACTCAGCCCCTTTTGAGTCCTGGCAACATTGTTCATACTGATTTCTGCACTCTTTCCAACAATAATATCTTTCCTATAGCAGGGTGATCAAAACTAAACACAATACTCCAAGGGCAACCTCTTGTACAACTGCAACATAATTTTCTGACTTTTAAATGATGAAGGCCAATGTGCCAAAAGACTTCTTCACCACCCTTTCTACCTGTGACTTCACTTTCAGGGAACCACGAGATTCTGCTTTCAGGGTACCTCTGTTCTGCAACTATACAACTAGGGTTACATCATTTACTATGAAAGTCCTACTTTGATTTGACTTTTTAATATGCAACACCTCACATTAAACTGAATTAAACTTCATTTGCAATTCTTTGGCCTACTTACTCAGCCGATCAAGATCCCCTATAATTTTTTGACATCCTGTTTCACAAACAACAATATCACATATTTCAGTGTCAGCTGCAAATTTACCAACTGTTCAACATTCCCTCTCAATATTTTTACAATTGCATGGACCAATCATTGCTCTGAGCAGGAAAGTTTTACACAGCCTGAAAATTGTGTGGCACTTTAAATGATTTTTTTTTAATACTATGAACACCTAGAATGAAAATTTTAAAAATCACATACTTCTGATTACTTACCAAAAGAGTCAGAATATGGAACTTTTCACATTAAACAAACACAAACCACACCTCTCAACACAAACAAATGACATCAGGCAGTCAAAACAACTGACAGGCACAATGGCAAAAGTAAAATGATTTGAGTAGACAGCATTGGTGTTCAGCAGGCAGCTATTTATTAACAACGAGCTACCGACTTCCATTCTGTGTTTATTGTTACAACTTGTAACAGAGTTGTAACTTAAAACACAGACAATGTAAATACATTTAAACTCAAAAGTGTTTCAAAGTAAAGGTTGTAGTACATTTATTATTTAGAAAGTTTATAGATTGTATTCATTAACACCGAATTAATTTCAGGATATTTCACAACTACATTTACATAGTTCTCAAAATTATATTATCATTATATAAAAGAAAATTCCAGCAACACAGCAACAAAGGCTATTTCCCCGGGGTATTTCAGTCACTATGCAGCATCCATGTCCTTAGAGGGAACAGTGCAACAGTGCCTTGTACATTCTCATCTAGGTCGTTGATATAGACGACAAGTAACAATGGATCCAGCATTGACACTTGAGACACAAAACTGGTTTACATAGAAACATAGAAAACCTACAGCACAGTTCAGGCCCTTCAGCCCACAAAGCTGTGCTGAACATGTCCTTACGTTAGAAATTACCTAGGGTTACCCATTGCCCACTATTTTTCTAAGCTCCATGTACATATCCAGGAATCTCTTAAAAGACCATATTGAATCTACCTCCACCACTGTCGCCGGCAGGCCATTCCACACACTCACCACTCTCTGCAGAAAAAACTTACCCCTGACTTCTCCAATGTACCTGCTTCCAAGCACCTTAAAACTGTGCCCTCTCATGTTAGCCATTTCAGCCCTGGGAAAAAGCCTCTGACTATTCACACAATCAATGCCTCACATCATTTTATACACCTCTATCAGGTCACGTCTCATCCTCCGTCACTCCAAGGAGAAAAGGCTGAGTTCACTCAACCTGTTCTCATAAGGCATGCCCCCCAATCTATGCAACATCCTTGTAAACCTCCTCTGCACCCTTTCTATAGTTTCCATGTCCTTCCTATAGACCAGAATTGAGCACAGTACTCCAAGTGGGGTCTGACCAGGGTCCTATATAGCTGCAACATTACCTCTCAGCTCCTAACCTCCATCCCATGATCGATGAAGGCCAATACACCGTATGCCTTCTTAACCACAGAGTCAACCTACACAGCAGCTTTGAGTGTCCTATGGACTCGGACCCCAAGATCCCTCTGATCCTCCACACTGCCAAGAGTCTTATCATTAATACTACGTATATTCTGCCATCATATTTGACCTATCAAAATGAACCACCTCACACTTATCTGGGTTGAACTCTATCTGCCACTTCTCAGCCCAGTTTTACATCCTATCGATGTCCCGCTGTAACCTCTAACAGCCCTTCACACTATCCACAATACCCCCAACCTCTGTGTCATCAGCAAATTTAGTAACCCATCCGTCCACTTCCCCATCCAGGTCATTTATAAAAATCACAAAGAGTAGAGGTCCCAGAACAGATCCCTGAGGTACACCACTGGTCACCAACCTCCATGCAGAATATGATCTATCTACAACCACTCTTTGCCTTCTGTGGGCAAGCCAATTCTGGATCCACAAAGCAATGTCCCATTGGATCCCATGCCTCCTTACTTTCTCAATAAGCCTTGCATGGGATACCTTATCAAATGCCTTGCTGAAATCCATATACACTACATATACTGCTCTACCTTCATCAATGTGTTTAGTCACATCCTCAAAAAATTCAATCAGGCTTGTAAGGCATGGCCTGCCTTTGACAAAGCCATGCCGACTATTCCTAATCGTATTATGCCTCTCCAAATGTTCATAAATCCTGCCTCTCAGGATCTATTCCATCAACTTACCAACCACTGAAGTAAGACTCACTGGTCTATAATTTCCTGGGCTATCTCTACTCCCCTTCTTGAATAAGAGTACAACATCTGCAACCCTCCAATCCTCCAGAACCTCTCCCATCCCCATTGATGATGCAAAGATCATCACCAGAGGCTCAGCAATTTCCTCCCTCGCCTCCCATTGTAGACTGGGGTACATCTCGTCCAGTTCCAGTGACTTATCCAACTTGATGCTTTCCAGAAATGTACATTCTCTTTCTTGATGCACATCGTCTTTCTTAATATCAATATGCCCAAGCTTTTCAGTCCACCGTAAGTCATCCCTACAATCACCAAGATCTTTTTCCATAGTGAACACTGAAGCAAAGCAGTCATTATGTATCTCTGCTATTTCCTCCGGTTCCATACACACTTTTCACACTTTGTCACACTTGATTAGTCCTATTCACTCATGTCTTATCCTCTTGATCTTCACATACTTGTAGAATGCCTTGGGGTTTTCTTTAACCCTGTCCACCAGAGCCTTCTCATGGCCCCTTCTGGCTCTCCTAACTTCATTCTTAAACTCCTTCCGGCTAGCCTTATAATCTTCCAGCCTCATATTTCCCCTTACTCCAATTAAACTCTTTCCTAATTTGTCTGTTCCTATCCCTCTCCAATGCTATGGTGAAGGAGATAGAATTGTAATCACTATCTCCAAAATGCTCTCCCACCGAAAGATCTGACACCTGACATGGTTCATTTCCCAATACCAGATTAAGTACAGTCTCTCCTCTTGTAGGCTTATTGTGTCAAGAAACCTTCCTAAACACACCTGACAAACTCTACCCCATCTAAACCCCTCGCTCTAGGGAAATGCTAATCAATATTTGGGAAATTAAAATCTCTCACCATGACAACCCTATTATTATTATACCTTACCAAAATCTGTCTCCCTATCTGCTCCTCGATGTCCCTGTTTCTATTGGGAGGTCTATAAAAAACACCCAGTAGAGTTATTGACCTCTTCCTGTTCCTAACTTCTACCCACAGAGACTCTGTAGACAATCCCTCCATGACTACCTCCGTTTCTTTCAGGCCTGTCGACTGAGAAACAACCTTCTACCATCACCCCTGCCTTCTACTGTGAAGCCAATTGTCTATCCAATTAGCCAACTCTCCCTGAACAGACTACCATGTGGAATCTATCAAAGGCCATACTGAGGTCCGCATAAACCATGTCTATTTGGTTCAGTTTTGGTTTGTGTTGTCTTGAGTTCTCAGATAACTAGCCACATTGTCACACCAGCCTCAGGTTACTGTCTTTAAGTGTGGGAGGGCTCTTTCTGTCTGTCGTCAATAACTGTAAATGTGTGAATGTGAGCATCATAATGTGTATGTGTATGTAATCAAGCGAACACGTACTTTGAGCGTGAGGGTATCTCTGCTGACTCTGACTCTGTCTTCTCTCGATGTCAACATTCATACCCTTACAATTATCGTCTGCAGATTAGAAACCAGTAAACTGAGGCCAGTATTTTAACGCAGTAAGACCACATGCACAGTCTGACGCACAACACAGCAGTGTGATTACCATGACATCACTGAAAGTTTATTCACTGTTTCTAGTCAAACTGCACATTGCCTACGAGTCCCTGACCTGAACTCCTCTTCCAACCCCCACGTTTAACCCCATTTTGCTTCATTGTCTGCAATAGGTTGCCTTTAGAATGTAACATCACAGCTGGACAGAACTGAACATGCTGTTTGAAATTAAAATTTAACACCAGTGTTTCTTTGTTAAATAAAACAGAACATGCTGCACATATTCAGCAGACGAGATGGAACCTATGGAGATAGAAAAACAGAGTAAACTTTGCAAGTTAATACCGTTTCATTAGAAACAATCAGCTCTAATGCAAAATGAAATGGCTGATTATCTGAAATTAAGGAACAGTACAGGCCCTTTCACCGACGATACTGTCCCAACCCTTTAACTTACTCTGGGATCAACCTACTCTTCCCTCCCACATAGACCTCCAATTTTCTTTCATTCATATGCCTATCTAAAAGCCCCTTAAATGTTCCTGATGTTCTGCCTCTACCACCACTCCTGGCAGCACATTGCACACACCCACCACTCTGTGAGTAAAAACTTAACTCTGACATCCCCCTATACTTTCCTCCAAACACTTTACAACAGAGAACATAGAAGGGTACAGCACAGAACCAGGCCATTCAGCCCACAATGTTGTGCTGACCAGCTAAAAAGCAAATCAGAAGCATCCAAACATTAATCTCTCCCACCTACACAATGTCCCTATCCCTCCATCTTCCTCACATCCATGTACCTATTCAAACATTTCTTAAAAGCCTCTAATGCATTTGCCTCTACCACTGTACCAGGCAGCGCATTCCAGGCATCTACCACTCTCTGAGTAAAAAACTTACCCCTCACATCCTCCTTTGAACCTATCCCTCTCACTTTCAATGCATGCCCTCTGGTATTTGACGTTTCAACCCCAGGAAACAGATAATCCCTGTCTACCCTACCTATGCTTCTCATAATCTTATAAACTTCTATCAGATCTCCAATGCTCCAGGACTTAAGGTTATGCCCACCTGGACAAGCCAGCGAGCACTGTGAGGGTCATGTTTTTTGACTTCTCCAGTGCGTTCAACACCATCCGCCCTGCTCTGCTGGGGGAGAAGCTGACAGCGATGCAGGCGGATGCTTCCCTGGTATCATGGATTCTTGATTACCTGACTGGCACACCACAGTACGTGTGCTTGCAACACTGTGTGTCCGACAGAGTGATCAGCAGCACTGGGGCTCCACAGGGGACTGTGTTGTCTCCCTTTCTCTTCACCATTTACACCTCGGACTTCAACTACTGCACAGAGTCTTGTCATCTTCAGAAGTTTTCGGATGACTCTGCCATAGTTGGATGCATCAGCAAGGGAGATGAGGCTGAGTACAGGGCTACGGTAGGAAACTTTGTCACATGATATGAGCAGAATTATCTGCAGCTTAATGTGAAAAAGACTAAGGAGCTGGTGGTAGACCTGAGGAGAACTAAGGTACCGGCGACCCCTGTTTCCATCCAGGGGGTCACTGTGGACATGGTGGAGGATTACAAATACCTTGGGATATGAATTGACAATAAACTGGACTGGTCTAAGAACACTGAGACTGTCTACAAGAAGGGTCAGAGCCGTCTCTATTTCCTGAGGAGACTGATGTCCTTTAACATCTGCCAGACGATGCTGAGGATGTTCTACGAGTCTGTGGTGGCCAATGCGATCATGTTTGCTGTTGTGTGCTGGGGCAGTAGGCTGAGGGTAGCAGACACCAACAGAATCAACAAACTCATTCGTAAGGCCAGTGATGTTGTGGGGATGGAACTGGACTCTCTGACGGTGGTGGCTGAAAAGAGGATGCTGTCCAAGTTGCATGCCATCTTGGACAATGTCTCCCATCCACTACATAATGTACTGGTTGGGCACAGGAGTACTTTCAGCCAGAGACTCATTCCACCGAGATGCAGCACAGAGCGTCATAGGAAGTCATTCCTGCCTGTGGCCATCAAACTTTACAACTCCTCCCTTGGAGGGTCAGACACCCTGAGCCAAATAGGCTGGTCTGGACTTATTTCCTGGCATAATTTACATATTACTATTTAATTATTTATGGTTTTATTCCTATTTAATTATTTATGGTGCAACTGTAACGAAAACCAATTTCCCCCAGGATCAATAAAGTATGACTATGACTATGACTATTAGCTATTTGAATTATTCAATTCAATATTGATTTCTAAAATTACAACATGTCTGGGGGGAGAATAAGGTGCTGTGTCTCAAACTTGCACTGGGCTTCTTTGGAGAATTCTGAGAGGCCATGGAGTGGGGATTCAGGACAGCAGAGAGGCGGAGAAGTAAACTCAGGTTCACCTATATGAACTTAAATGCTTTACTCAGTTTACCTTTTGGTTTCCGCACTGTAGAGGGGACCATATCATGAGAACTAAGCACAGTGGACTCAACTTTGAAAGAGTACAAGTGAATTACTGTCTGACCTGGAAGGACTGTTTGGGTCCCCAGAAGGTGCTGCTTACAAACAAGAGAAAATCTACAGGTGCTGGAAGTCCAAGCAACACACACACATACAATGCTGGAGGAACTTAGCAGGTCAGGCAATATCTATGGAAAAGAGTACAGTTGACGTTTCAGGCCAAGACCCTGGGTGAGGCGCTGTTTATCCTGCGGTTGCTTTTGGAAAGTGCCATGAAACAGAGAGAGGGTGTTGATAAAGGTTGAAAAGTGGGCTAGATGAACTTAAGGCAAAAGAGAGCTTAGGGTAAAAAGAACCCTAAGGGGTAAGTGATCATAATATGATCAAATTCACCCTAAAATTTGAGAAGGAGAAGTTAAAGTCAGGTGATTCAGTATTACAATGGAGGAAAGGGAATTACAGAGGCATGAGAGAGGAGTTAGCTAGAATTGATTGGAAAAGAGCACTGGTAGGGATGGAGGCAGAGCAGCAATTGCTGGAATTTCTGGAAGCAATTCAGAAGGTGCAAGACATATACATCCAAAAGAGGAAGAAGTAGTCTAAAGGAAAGATGATACAACTATGGCTAACAAGTCAAAGCCAGCATAAAAGCCAAAGAGAGGGCTTGTATAGGCCAAAAATTAGTGGGAAGTTAGAGGATTGGGAAGCTTTTAAATTCCACATGGAATACAAAAGTAAGTAATCCAATAATATTAAAGAGATACCAAAAGTTTCTTCAGATACATAAAGTGTAAAAGAGAAGCAAGTGTGGATATCGGACCGCTGGAAAACGATGCTGGAGAGATAGTAATGGGGGTTAATGAAATAGCGAATGAACTGAATAAATATTTTGCATCAGTCTTCACTGTGGTGGAAGTTTCAGGTGTCAGGGGGCATGAAGTGCGTGAAGTTACCATAATTAGAGCGAAGGTTCTTGGGAAACTGAAAGCCCTGAAGGTAGATAAGACACCTGGACTAGATGGTGTACACCCCAGAGTTCTGAAAGAGGTGGCTGAAGAGATTGTGGAGACATTCTCTAGATTCTGGAATGGTTCCGGAAGACTGGAAAATTGCAAATGTCACTCCACTCTTCAAGAAGGGAGAGAGGCAGAAGAAAGGAAACTATAGGCCAGTTAGTCTGACCTCGGTGGTTGGGAAGATGTTCGAGTCTATTATTAAGGATGAAGTCTCAGAGTATGTGGAAGCACATGATAAAATCGGATGTAGTCAGCATGGTTTCCTCAAGAGAAAATCTTGCTTGACAAATCTGTTGGAATTCTTTGAAGAAGTAACAAGCAGGATAGACAAAGGAGAATCAGTTGATATTGTGTACTTGGATTTGCAGAAGGCCTTTGACAAAGTGCTACACATGAGGCTGCTTAACGAGCCCATGGTATTACAGGGAAGATTCTAGCCTGGATAAAGCAGTGGCTGATTGGCAGGAGGCAAAGAGTGGGAATAAAGGGAGCCTCTTCTGTGGCTGCCAGTGACTAGTGGCGTTCCACAGGGGTCTGTGTTGGGACCAATCCTTTTTACATTATATGTCAATGATTTGAATGATGGAATTGATGGCTTTGTTGCAAACTTTGCAGACAATATGAAGATAGGTTAACGGGCAGGTAGTTTCGAGGAAGTAAGGAGGCTACAGAAGGACGGACAGATTAGGAGAATGGGTAAAGAAATGGCAGATGGAATACAGCGTCTGGAAGTGTGTGGTCAAGCACTTTGATAGAAAAAATAAAAGGGGTGACTATTTACTAAATGAAGAGAAAATACAAAAAACTGAGGTGCAAATGGACTTAGGAGTCCTTGTGCAGGATTTCCCAAAGGTTAACTTGCAGGTTGAGTCTGTGGAGAGGAAGGCAAAGGCAATGTTAGCATTCATTTCAAGAGGTCTAGAATATAAAAGCAAGGATGTAATGTTGAGACTTTAAAAAGCACTGGTGAGGCATCACTTGGAGTATTGTAAGCAGTTTGGGGCTCCGTCTGAGAAAAGATGTGCTAAAACTGGAGAGAGTTCAAAGGAGGTTCATGAAAATGATTCCAGGATTGAATGGGGTGTCATATGAAGAGTGTCTGATGGCTCTGGGCCTGTATTCACTGGAATTTAGACAAATGAGGGGTGACCTCATTGAAGCTTATCAAATGGTGAAAGGTCTTGATAGAGTGGATATGGAGAAGATGATTCCTATGGTAGGAGAGTCCAAGACCAGAGGACACAGCCTCAGAATAGAGGGACGTCCTTTTAGGATGGAGATGAGGAAGAATTTCTTTAGCCAGAGAGTGGTGAATCTGTGGAATTTGTTGCCACAGGCAAATCTTTATGTATATTTAAGGCAGAGGTTGATAGATTATTGATTGGTCAAGGCATGAAGGGATACGGGAAGAGGGCAGGAGACTGGAGCTGAGAGGAAAAGGATGTAATGGCAGAGCAGACCCAATGGGCTAAATAGCCTAATTGTGCTCCTGTATCTTATGGTCTTAAGGTCTTAGGGAGAGGGGACAGCCCCTTTGGGATGCTGAAAGGGAGGGCAGGGTGAGGAAAGATGTGTCTGGAGGTGGCTTCATGTTAAAGGCGGCGGAAATTACAGAGAGTAATTATTGAACAGGGGAGGTAGTAAAAGAGGGTGGGGCCCAAAAAAAAAAAAATTAACATCATACAGCTAGAGGACTACACCACAGAAAGAGGCCCTTCAGTCCCTCTAGCCTATACCATACTGTTATTGTGCCTAGTCTCATCGATCTTCACTTGGACCATAGCCCTGCGTACTCCTCCCATCCAAACTTCTCTTAAATGTTGCAAGGGAGTGCAGGATGGACCTTGGCAGCAAAAGTGGTGAAAATTATAGGCAAGTAAATGAGCAGGTGGTTAAGTGGCCTGGCTGGGCCTTTGTTCAAGGAAGAAATAAAGGGTCCTCATGCCTTCATGTTGTATGTTTGGTGTGAAAAGTGATTGGAAGTTTGTGGTGAAGATTAGATGGTTGGGACCAGGAAGCTAGCAATCGAATAGGTGGTATAAGTCAACAGAGGTGTCACAGATGTAAGTGGGAAAAGACCATATACCATAAGACATAGGAGCAGAATTAGGCCATTCAGCCCATTGAGTCTGATTTTCCATTCCACCATGGCTGATTTATTATCTCTCTCAACCCTGTTCTCCTGCCTTCTCACCGTAACCTTTGACGTACTTACCAATCAAGAACCTATCAATCTCTGCTTTAAACATACCCAATGACTTGGCCTCCACAATTGTCGGTGGCAATGAATTCCACAAATTCACCATGCTCTGGCGAAGAAATTTCTCCTCATCTCCTTTCTGAGGCTTTCTGGTCCTAGACTCCCTCACTATAGGAAACATCCTCTCCACATCCACTCTATCTAAGCCCTTCAATATTTGGTATGTTTCAATGAAATCCTCCCTCGTTCTTCTAAAAAGACTGGATGAGGGAACAAACAACGTTTGATGAAGGAAGAATGAGTTTGTGAGACAGTAACAAGTTGAGACAATGGATCTGAAGCAAGATGGGCTGGAGCAGAATGATCCTGCTTGTGGACGTTGGATAAGAGATAGAATTGAGATGTGCAAGAATGGGGAGATTGACACTCGAAGCATAAAGGGACTATCACCAGTTAAAGTGAGGTCAGTGACTACCTGGGAGACAATATCAAGCCATGAGGAGACGTTGGAGAGTGGCATCCAGTCTCTTCGAAGCAGATTGCAGATGTCTTTGAAGCGATCCGTCCAACAGGTTTTGGCTGCCTTTGTCTCCTGGAGGAGTTCACTCATGTTATTGGGTCCCAATGGCACAAGATTGTGGGTGGCTTTTACAGAACCGATGAGCGCACATATACAAGAGCAGTCCGTGAGTTCTTGAGCCTCCCGTGCTCTTGCCATCCTCCGGCTGGTCCTCAGCTCATTGTTTTTCTACTTTTGTGCGTCCGTGCACTTGTTCCTTTTGTCTTGATCTACCAGCCCAGGAACACTGTACGCTTGCAACTGATTGGCTCCTTGTTCTGGTCGATCTCAGCGAACTGAGCCTGTTTTTTCCTCTCTGGTGGGGTTCAGGGCAGTCTATGAGCTGAGAACCCAGCAGCTCCTGGCGACTGGGCGTTGACAAGCCCTCCAGTGTGTTGTTTGAGAAGAACTTCCTTTGCAGAGTTTCTGAGCGCATCTTCAATAACCTTCTTGTAGTGATGCTTTAGTTGCCACTGAAACTTTAGGGCGAGGATTTCTTTCCTTTGGGGAGGTAGGTCAGCTTCGTCCGAAGCTTCCTGTTTGGATCAATGATGTTGGAGCGAGCTGGGGTGGGAAGAGTTAATTCCACGGGTCGTCACTTGAATGCTGGTCTGGCTCATTCTGTGGGGACAATATTCCTAGTACAGGCAGAACAGACAGTACCAGGCACACACTAACAGACAGGCAGGCAGTCAAACACACACACACACACACACACACACACACACACACACACACACACACACACATACACACACTGACGGGCAGACGCACAATCAGACAGGCAGACACAGACTCTTTCAGACGGCAGCCCTTGCCCTCGGGAGGTGCAGTTTGTGGGTAACGCTCACTAAGGCCGGTGGTGAGGGGACTGAATGTTTCGAGTGATGAAGCTTCAGCCGCCTGCTTGGTGCTGGACGGCGTCGGTGGAGTACAGTAGCCGCACTCGCCCCGGCAAAGTGCACAGTAATCCATCATTCTCCTGGCTTGCGGATGGTGGGAACGTTTATTTCTTTTGGGGGGAGGTCAAAAGGCGATTTACTTAAACCCATAGTATTGATCATTCCCTCTCGTGGTAACGAGGAAACGCAGAAGCAAGTTGTAGGACCATTCAATCCCTTTTGATGGACAAGAGCCCAAGTTGCACTCAGTTCGCTTGTGTTTTACCGAAGTGGATTTAGCGAGACCGTCAAAGCATCCCGCGCAGGTTTGCGGGTGGGTGGGTGGGTGGGTGGGAGGTGAGTGTCACACGGAGCCTCGCCTACTTTACTGACCTCCCCTTTCACGCAGAGGCTCGGTCTCCGCCCCCAGCCCGCTGCCCCCGGCCGCCCCGCAGCCCGGAGTCTGACGTGGCAGCAGCCTTTATAGCGGGGCGGACTTGCCCCGCCGAGCCGTGTTTGCGGGAGAGCCGGTGGCTGGCGACCTTCGCCACAATGCTCATCGTCGCCCTTCTGGGGCTCTTTCAGGCAGCGTCCTGCTACAAGCTCGACTTCGGGAAGCTGCCGGGACTGGCTCGGGGCAGAGTGGAGGTAACGGAGTAGGGGGGGGGGGTGTGGAGTGCAGACACCAGGGCAGGGCAGCCGGGGAGACCCACTCTGAGTCACTCTGCCTTAAATGTTCAACGTTCAATGTGATAATTTTTTTCTCCGTTTTACAGACCTGCGGGGGATGACAGTTGAGTGTCCTCCCGGAGGTAAGCAAAAATTCCCTCTATTACTTCCAGAAAACAGTCAAGGTCTCTTGTTAGAATCTTTAGCGAGATTTGAAGACGTCAGTCATTCTAACTCTTTGTCAGCGATGGGCGACGAGACAGTCCCAAGTCCCAATCCCGTGGTTGTTTTAGGGTATTGGGTTTACGTACAAGGCTGCTGTTAATACGTGAGAGAATAGTTCTTGTTTCAGGCTTGCATCGACGAGCCAGGTGGCAGACAGCCTTGTGGTCCAGGTCAGACGCACCTTCGTGCGGGCGATGCGTGACAAACTGAGGCTTGGGGCGGACAGTGCAAGTTGGACACTTAAGTTTTCAAATCGAGATTCGGCCAAAGGATGTGGCTCAGGGAAGCTCCGGGTTTCAATTGCGCTAACTCTTTACAATAAAGATTCCCAACGCTGTCCAGAGCATTGACAAATTTGCAGAGTTTACTTTAGAAATTTGAAGAAATTTACATAGGAAAGAAAGCACACGTAACGAAGCGTTAATCGCTGCACTCCGGAATACCGAGAGAGATAATCTAGAAACATGATGACGCACCCAGACCCTGTTCTGGTGATTTATCCTGGAGGAATGAATGACTGAGCTTGGCTTCTTTAATATTTTATACCGTCGTTACAAAATGCTGGAGGAACTCAGCAGGCCAGGTAGCATCTATGGAAAAGAATACAGTCAATGTTTCCGGCCAAAATCCTTCGGCAGGACTGGTGAAGAAAAAGATGAGGGGTCAGAGTTAGAAGGTGGGGGAGGGGAGGAAAAACGCCATGTGATAGGTGAAACCGGGAGGGGTGAAGTAAAGAGCTGGGAAGTTGATTGTTGAAAGGGATATAGTGCTGGAGAAGGGGAGATTGTCATGGTCCGGTCCGTGAAGTCCGCATTCCGGTTCATGGTCTGGTCCATCGACCCTTGCTCCAGATTTTCCTGTCTACCCTGTTTCTGTTCCTGTTGAGCACTAATTGAGGCAGCTGATTCTCGTTGGGGCTGGCTGCATAAATACCTCCAGAGACCAGGGTGTGGCTGCTGGATTGTTCTTGTCCTTACTCCTTGTATCCCTTCCCTTCCCCTGCCTTCTGTTTCCTTGCCTGAAGCCCTGCCTTGTCTTGCCGGTGAGTCTCGTCTCACCTGAAGTCTTGTCTTGGAGCCACCCTGTACCTAGCTCCCTTCCTGTCCCTTGCCTCCATCAGGTAAGTCAGGCCAGATTGCCATTACCCTGCGGTTGGTTCTGTCCCTTGCCTCCGTTGAGTAAGCCAAGCCAGATTGCCATTACCCTGCGATGGGTTCTGTCCCTTCCTGTCACTTGCCTCCATCAGATGGAGATCCGCGCCCTGACCAGGAGGAGCTTCAAAACCCCAAGTCTCTAGCCAAGCCTCATCTCGAGTCTCTGGTCTCCAGCCTCGCCTCGAGTCTCTGGTCTCCAGCCTCGTCCTGCCTGCCAGCCTAGTCATGTCCTTGCTTAGTTCTGGGGTCCAAGCCAGAGGCAAGACCCAAGTTCTGGGTCCTTGTCCAGTCTCTGGCTCGGAGTCCAAGCCCGGGCTCCTAGCTCTCTTGTCCAGTCCTGTTCCGGGTTCCCGGTTTTTGTGTCCATGTCCTGGACCTCACCCTGTATCCTAGTCCTGTCCCTCGTACTTCAGTGTTGGTGTCTTGTACTCGGGTCCATTCCCAGCCACCCCTGTATGACAGGGATCTGATAAGAGAGGACAGAAGGTGTTGGGTCTCTTTGATGGATTCAACAGTTATAATTCCTTTGTATTTGCAGGACTGGAGGACTTGAGTTATAGGGAATGATTGAATAGGTTAGGACTTTATTCCTTGGAACACAGAAGTTTGAAGGAAGATTTGATAGGTATACAAAATTATGAGGGGTATAGATAGCGTAAATGCAAGCAGGCTTTTTCCACTGAGGTTGTGTGGGACTACAACTAGAGGTGATGAGTTAAGGGTGAAAGGGGAAAAGTTTAAGGGGAACATGAGGGGAACCTTTTCACCCAGAGGGTAGTGAGAGTGTGGAATGAGCTGCCAACACCAGTGGTGCATGTGAGCTTAATTTCAATGTTTAAGAGAAGTTTGGATGGGGATATGGATGGCTATGGTGCAGATTGATGGGACTAGGCAGTTTAAATTGTTTGGTACAGACTAGATGGGCGGAAAGGCCAGTTTCTGTGCTGTACTTTTCTATGAGTATCCTTTCAGGCAATTTTGCCTTTTCAAAAATGTTCTGAAGAGTTATTTCTGTAGCAGACCGTTTAGTGTAGGAGCAAATCACACAAAATGCGGGAGGAACTTGTCAGGTCAGGCAGCACCCGTGGAGGGGGATAAACAGTTAATATAATGGGCCCAGAACCTTTATCAGAACATCCTGATGAAGATGATTTGTGACATTCCACAAATGCACCATAGATGCTGCCCAGCTTGCTGAGTTCCCCCAGCATTTGTTGCTTAAGATTTCCAGCATCTGTGGAATCTGCTTAATGTAGGACTTGTGTCATCTAGGTCACCATTTTGCATTGATTCACCTTTTGTTGCTGGTGACGCCAGCAATGATGGACCAGCTCTCAACCTCAGTGCTTAGTTTCTGTCTTAGTGATGACTTGTTTGCCTTCTAAAATGCTAAAACTTTATCAGACTTCTGAAACTTTGACAAACCTCTATAGATGTGTGATGGAGAGGTTGCACAGAGCCTGATATGGAGGCACCAATGCCCTTGAATAGAAAAACCTTCAAAAAGTAGTGAATGCAGCCTAGTCCATCACGGGTAAAGCCCTTCCCACCATTGAGCTTATTTACAGGGAGCACAGTTGCAGGAAAGCAGCATCCATCATCAGGGACCCCCATCATCCTGGTCATGCTTTCTTCTCATTGCTGCCATCAGGAAGGGGGTACAGGAGACTTGGGGTCCACACCACCAGATTCAGGAATAGTTATTACCCCTCAACCATCAGGTTGTAGAATTAGAGGAGATAACTTCACTTGCCCCAACTCCGAACTGTTGCCAGAGCCTTTGGACTCACTACCAAGGGCTCTTCATCTCACGTTTTTGATATTTATTGCTTTTGTATTATTATTTCTTTTTTCTTTTTGTGTTTGCACAGTGTATTGTCTTTTGTACACCGCTCCTCTGTCCTGTTGGGGGTGGTCGTCCATTGATTGTGTTTCTTGCATTTACTGTGAATGTCTGCAAGAAAATGAATTTCAGGGCTGTGTATGGTGACATATAATTTGTAATAAATTTACTAGAATTTTACTTTGCCTTTCTGTCCCATCACTTCAGACAGGAACCCTGATGTTAGTTGCATCTTTTAAATGTATTTTGAGGCTATCCTCCGTTCTCATCTATAAAAGGTTCTTGACAAACTTTCTGCAGTTCCCAAGTCAAGAGTATCACATCTGAGGATGTGTGCGGCATTACAATCCTGTCACCTAATGGGATTCTTCTGATTTTTCTTTTTTTTGTCACTTCCAATGTCTGAGTAGTATGCAGCCATATCTATAGCCATCTCTAAACCTTTGCCATTTACCTTTACCTGAATGGCAGGTCTCTTGGCCTTTTCGCCACTGTCTTTGGCACAAACACAGTTCAAAAGTGCCTGTGAGTATCCTCACATATTAAAATGCTATGTAAAGCCCCACTCCCTTTGTCCATAGTAATGTTTCCTTTTAAATTTCCTTGTTGGAGGAGCTCGGTATATGATGCAGCATCCATGGAAATGAATAAGCAGTTGACATTTCGGGCCGAGACCCTTCATCAAGACTGGAAAGGAAGGGCAAGGAAGACACCAGAATAAAAAAGTTGAGGGAGGATAGCTAGGAGGTGATGGGTGAAGCCAGGTGGGTAGGAAAGGTAAAAGGCTGGAGAAGAAGGAATCTGATAGGAGAGGAGAGTGGACCTCTGCTCTTTGTTTCCTTCTGTCTGAATTTTGGTGAACCTCCATCATCCATGTCTGTCTGTGCAGAGAAGCCTAGTGTATCCTTCTTTGTTATAAAGAGAAACCAAGCAATCCTGAATGGATACAGTTGAGTTAAATCATTGCCCTGACAATAACAGGTTTTGCCCTTTTGCACACTCCCAGGAATGAGGTCTTTCCCACTGAGAGCATTCCATCTGATCACAACTTGGGCTCATTGAGGGAGACACCGTCATTACAGTCCACATTGCTGTATTCTCTCCTGGCTCCTACACCATTTTTCTGCCATCTTCTCACACCATTTCCCTTGATTGCCACAACCTCCTTCACCATGTAGATGTGAGCTCTGGTATACTGAATTGCTTAGAAAGGTCATGAATAAACCGGTATCATAAAGTACGAAGCAGGAACATGCCGAAGGTAGTGTGGGGCGACAGTGAAGTAACTGATCACCTCACTGGATGTTTGGTTGTGGGTCCACGTCTGGGTTCTTGGGTTTCAATATCTCTGAGGATCTATCCTGGCCCCAACATATCGATGCAGCTACAAAGAAGGCACAACAGTGGCTATATTTCATTGAGAGTTTGAGGATATTTGGTATGTCATCATCTAGTATGGGTTGGGGAGGTGGGGCTACTGCGCAGGATCGAAATAAGCTGCAGAGAGTTGTAAACTCAGTCAGCTCCATCATGGGGACTAGCCTCCCCAGCATCCAGGCCTTCTTCCAGGAGCAATGCCTCGAATAGATGGCATCCATCATTAACGACCCCTTCACGCAGGTCATGCCTAGTTCTCATTGCTACCATCAGGGAGGAGGTACAGGAGCCTGAAGGCACACACTCAATGATTCAGGAACAGCTTCTTCCCCACTGCCATCCGATTTCTGAATGGACATTGAACCCATGAACACCACCTCACCACTTTTTTTTAATTCCTATTTTTTGCACCACTTATTTAATTTAACTATGTATTTACTGTAATTCATGTTTTTTTTTCTATTATTATTTCTGCTGCCACGAAGACAACAGATTTCACAACATATGCCAGTAATATTACACCTGATTCTGTAACTTGCAGAACTTCCAGACAGCACCGAATTAGAGTGGCTCTGTAATATTTCAACACGGTCGTTGAACTGGGTGTCGGCCAGACAGCGAGGAGGTGGTAGATTGACTGGAAGAGTGGCCTTTTTCTGCAAACTGTTGGCTTCAACAACGTTATCAGTATTTCCATTGCCTTTAATATCTACAGCGATTGATTGCATGAAAGAATAGTTCCACACGTTATATTAAGCACTGAACACCATTCCCCCCCCCCCCCACAAGATAACGTTTATTTACAAAATCTGAACATTTCAAATAGCGTGCATTCGTGCTGGATGAACGCTTCCAGACTGTACCAGACTCTCCGATCCAGGAGCTGCGGTAACAACGTGACAGCAATTGCAGGGACCTCCCTGCCAACGGGCACTCATTGCAATCTCGAGAACAGTTAGCCCTGTGTGATCCTCTCTTACTGAGACAGCCACTGTCACACTGTGGCAACCTGTATTAAAACACTGCAGAGAGTCAGCCGACTGGGTGTGCGAGGCTGATGGAGAGCTAGGATTAGTCACCTCAAGGCTGCCTCACCTCTAACGACAGTACCATGTCACCAACTGCTCTGTAGATTGCAATAACGTGTTACAAAAAGCCCCAGAGACCACCTCGTTAACTTTGGAAGAGAGAGGACTGAAATGTAAGGGAATATTAATTTTTGAAAGAAGTTTTCTCGAACAGAGAAAGGATATTTTTCTGTGAACAATTGATTTGACTTGGTTGGACACTAACAAGCTCTGTTCTGCTTTGCTTTTCTGGTTCACAGGTGAAAGCTTTCGTTAATGAAGACTTGCCTCTTTAGTATCCTTTTGAGAAACTAGGGATATATATAAGTAGAAAGATATTATTGACATGACCAACACAGGGCTTTAATGGGAAAACGTTAGCCCCCCTGGCTCACCTTGCCCATCAGAGATGCTACTTTCCGTCTCCGCTCCCTGCTGTGACCTGACAGGTTCGGCTCATTCTGCGCTGCCCGGTTTGGGGAATTTGTAGTTCATCCTGTGAGACGGCATAGGAGGTGGCGGTGGAGAGAAGGCAAAGTTTCAGATTGGTGGGTGGGAGAGTGGGTTATTGTGATTGGAGGGTTGTCACTAACCAGGCCAAGATTAAACTAATCTATGGACCCTGGGGTTGGGATGACAATTGTTTGGGGTGTTTTAGATCTGGTCACCTATCCTCTCCTGATGGTAATCATTGGGCAGAAATGTACAAAGAGGTGGTATTTGGCTGGAAATCACTCCTGTGCAAACCCAGTGTCTGTGTTCCTGATGGTTCAAGCTTTCCTGACCTCCTGCTAAAGTCACAATCTGGTGTTGAAGTATATCCCGGGAGCCAACCCCGTGCTCCTTCTGTTCAACCGCAACCTCGAAGAACTAGATGTAAGACTTCCTCTGATTTGACATTGTTGCAATTTTTCATTTTGCAATGGGTACCAATAACGTTGCCACAGATTGTGCTTTGGCCGGGTACAACTCAAGGTTGGCTTCCCCCTCCAACTTCCCAACCTTGCCCAATAAAATGCTGCAGCCACTCACCATAGATCGGAACCCTCCCCATCAACCCTCCATTCCCAACTTCCATCCCATGGCGACGCAGATCGATGACAATATCGTGATCATCCTGAGTTGTAGAGCTCAGCACCTCCTTGGATAAGTCAGGAGGTGAAACAACTAATCCACCAGGAGCACTCTGAGAGGTTTTGGGAAGGGACACCAGAGAGAGGGAGAGATTCCTGGAGATAGAGGAAACATTGGGAATGGTGTTTTAAGGCTTCCCATGGATAATGGAGTAATCCAGTAGTTGGAGGCAGGTATCGGATGAAGTTCAACCCAGCCTAGGACAGGAGGATCTCCCTGCACTTGGTGTCCATGTGGGTCCGAATGACATTTCTTGACCAAACGCCACATTCATAACCTGGCATTGACTTACTTCCCTGGAGTGGATCCTGAGCTTATTCTCTTGAACTACGCTTACCAGGAACTGGATGTAAGAAATCAATTGGTTCACATCATTCCTTTATTTCTGATCATTTAAGTGAGTCACGGCTTGTGAATGGAACAGATTGAATTTTGCACCCAGTGTTGGGGGTTATTGCATGCCTGGGCTTCTTGGCAATGGTTATATAGAAAATAAAGCGCAGATTCTGTTCCAGTAGAGGACTGCCTGAGGCACACCTCGTTCAACGGATATAAAAATAGCCATAAACACGAGAAAGCCTGCAGATGCTGGAAATGGAAAGCAGTATGCACAAAGCACTGGAGCAACTCAGCGGGTCAGGCGGCGTCTATGGAAATGAATGAAGAGTTGACGTTTTGGGCCAAGACCCCTCAGGCAGAGAAGGAAGGGGGAAGGTGCCAGAATAAAAAAGGCAGGGGAGGGGCGGAGGATAGCTGGAAGGTGATAGGTGAAGCCAGGTGGGTGGGAAAGGTAAAGGGCTGGAGAAGAAGGATTCTGATAGGAGAGGAGAGTGGACCATAGGAGAAAGAGAAGGAGGGAATCCGAGGGGGAGTAATGGGCAGGTGAGAAGAGGTAAGAGTTCAGAGTGGGGAATAGAGCGGAAGGAGAAGTTTGTTTACCGGAAGGAGTGATAGAAAAGCATAGCACATTTAGTCCATGCCAAAACCATCGACCATAGCCCTCCATATCCCTGCTTTCCATGTACCTGTCCAAACTTCTCTAAAAGGTTGAAATCGAGCTCGCCTGGACAACTTGGGCCAGCAGCTCAGTCCACGCTCCCACGAGAGGAGAAATGGATATTAATGCCATCGGGTCGGAATGCAAGGCGTTGCTTCTCCACCCTGAAAGTGGCCTCATCTAGGTGCACGAAGAGGCCACGGGCCGACGTAGCCAGCAGCTTGAGTGGCGTTCCTGTCGCGGCCGTGTACGCGGGCCTGACTACTCTCAAATCTGCTCAGGTTCAGATCTTCCTCTTGTCTCCGCAGCGAATAAACCTAATGCCCATGACCAGGAGCCAGATCAATGAACTACTGCAGAAACTGGGCTTTTACAAGAAGGAGAGTGCCAATGCCCCAGTGCCCCCCGAGTTTCTGCACGCACCGATGGCAGGGAAACCTGACAGCCAGCCTACAGCCGAACCTGTTCACGGGGTCATGACTGATCAACAGGACGAGCCTGATGAGATGAAGCAGGACTTGTAACCGATGGTTGAAATGTTATTGCCTTGCCTCCTAATCAGAGGGCAGGTACAAGTGGATTGTAAATGTAATGGTTCTTGTTTTGAGTGGAGGCTTTGGTTCTCATTACTAACTGTCTACCTGCTGTCATTACCTTGTTTCTTTTTAAACACACACAAAATGCTGGAGGAATTCAACAGGTCAGTCAGTAGCATTATGGAAGGGGTTCCCAACCTTTTTTGTGCCATGGATTGATCTAAGGGGTCTGTGGATCCCAGGTTGGGAATCCCCTGATCTATAAACAGTCAACGTTTCAGGCCGAGATTCCTCATCAGGGCTTGTGGCTTTTTAAGTCTGACATGTCCAGTGGCAGGTGACTGAGGGAAATTGAAATAAGTCTTCCGTTCATGGGCATATACCTGGCCTGGAAACCTTGTTAATGGTAGGTGGATTTTGTTCAGTTGGGTTACTTGGGTCAGATGTTCATGGAATTATCTTGAGCAGTTTCTTTTTGTTCCTTTTCATACTTTGTGGTGCATCAGGTGGCATTTTTTTGCCATTTTCTTAGCATTTGTCTGTTTTTACGAGGCCAAGTTGCTAGCTGGACAGTCAACCCAGCACAGGTGGAAAGTGTACAAGGAGCTGGCCGGATTTGAACCTGGGACCATTTGCCTCCAAGTCCGGTGCTGATGCCACTACACCACCAGCTGGCTAACAATCTCAGGCAGTAGGATTGATTAATTTCTCCGAAGGATCTTCCTTGGTCTCTGCCCTATGATCTGCTGTGTGCAAACCTGAATACCCTACAATGTCTCAAATGAGGCTCTGAGATTTGCAAATTGGCTGGCTCCCACCTCTAGTCCAGGTGTGTGTAAACATTACCTGGCGATGGGTGCGCCACGTTCAGAGTAGGTCTCTCTCTTTTCCTGATGGTGAAAACCCTGGCAAATGATCTTGCCTGCACACTAGGGAAGGATTGGATTGTGAAGGTGCTGCAGCCCAGCTGTGGTGGGGAGGTTTGAATTGCCCTTGTACAACAGCGGGCCAGAACAGAACAACAAGCTGGAAAATGGAAGTCAGGTGATATAAGTAGCGACCTGACTATTAAACCTGTGAATGATGTGTAGGGACGGCGGGGTCTACTGATTAATACTGCCGCCAGCAGTGATGATCATTTTTCCTTCACCCTGGTCCAATGCCAGCAATTCTTAACACGTTGTAGACAACAGGGGGCGCTGGAGACCGATGAATGTGTCCCTTTGTGGCTTCCCCACTCCCTCCTGGTCTTCTGTCCCACATTAAACTGGTCAGAACATGTGGATTCTGGCTTCTGTCCCCTTCCTTTCAAGTCTTGATGAAGGATCTCAGCCCAAAAAGTCGATGTTTATTAATTTCCAATGAGGCTGCCTGACCTCCTGTGTTCCTCCAGCGTTTTGTGGCTGAGAACACGTTCAAAGAATGCAGAGATATATTGTGCTGTTTTACTGCCAATATTGTTTCTTCCCCTTCCTGGTGCTGGGGATAGGCAGCTGGATGATGCTGACAGAAATGTGGCATTTCATTGAGTGGCGCTCAAAATGCTGGAGGAACTCAGCAAGTCAGGCAGCATCCATGGAGGGGAATGAACTATCAACGTATCAGGCTGAGACCCTTCATCAGATCCTACTTCTCTCCATAGATGCGGCCTGATCTGCTGAGTTCCTCCAGCATTTTCCCTGTGTGTTGATCGATTATTTCCAGCATCTGCAGAATCTCGTGTGTTTGAGACACTTTATTCCTTTAACTGCCCAGCAGTATCTACACCAGGGGAGAAGACATTATTTGAAACATCGTTCTGTTGTTCACATCTAAGTCTCAAAAACTGGCATTCCATTTATGGGGAAGCAAATATTTTTTTTAAATGACAATCAGTAATTGTGATAATATGGTTCAATTTAATATCAGAGCATGTATACAATATACCACCTGAAGTTCTTACTCTTCACAGACATCCACGAATCAGAAGAAAACCCCCAAAGAATGAATGACAGACAAAAGTTAGAACCCCAAACGTCCAAAGCAATTACCAACACATAGTTGATGTGTAACTAATTGTTGCTAAGGTGTTGCCAATCTACCCTTCTGTTGCTTCACTCAGGTTCTGACGAAGGGATTCCACCTTGCCCAGTCTGGGGTGTATATGGTCCATTCAAATAAGAAAAAATCCATAAAAAATAATTTTATTTTTTAGCTTGTAATAAAAGCAGAATATGTTTGAAACACTCAACAGGTAACATTTCTGTATGTTTCAGGTTGATGTTCTTTTAAGTTATCGGTCGAGTGTTTTAAAAGTTTCTTTTTTTTTGTTAGTTTTGGATTTCCAGCTGATGCCATACTTTGCTTTCAACTTGTAACTTTTTGTGTGCTTTTAGCACTCTGAGCTTCCAGAAATCTTGCCTGTTCTTTCGCAGTTCACACTGAATCTGCCCAGATCCACTGAGTTTGAGAGGCTGGGTTGGTGCCGTGTGTACACAAGTACCTTCAGTCCTCAAGGGAATTGAATGAAGCTCTCAGCTTAAAGGTGACGGTGCTGAGAGCAGAGGAGAAATATTCCTGAGGACTAAAGGCACTCGGTGCAGGGCACCAGTATTCTCAGAACGTATTGTTCCTGGCTCTCAGTAAAATTCAACAGTTCCTACACAAACCGTCTGCGTCTTTAATGCTGTGTTTCAGTGTCAGCTGTGTGGATGTTTAAAGAAGGGAATGTACTCTTAAAGTCTAGTTCTTCAAACACCTGCCTTCCCACTCGTTCACTCGTTCAAATTAGCCAGGAGGGACAGTTTGAATCTACTCCCTTTGATGAAAGTTTGAGAGGTACAGTGAGATTCATTTGTGAGTGCCAAAGAGGGCTGTGGAGCTCAAAACATTGGCTATATATTGGGGTCATAGATCACTACAGGATCATAGATCAGGTCAGGTCACTGGTCTGAGTGCTACTGGTACCATGTAACCCAGTACTACCTGCTGCGTGGTCAGGTGGTCGATTAAACCGGCTCCCCCACCAGGCTTGCCTGGTGAGGAGGGTGGCTAGACACCCTGCAGGATGAAAAACAAGACACTGTCAAAGGCTGGATGAACCCTCTCGTAGGGTCAACGCCCATCTAGCAAACACGTGCCATGAAGCGCGGAAAGGGCATCCCTTGCATTGAAGCTTGGTCTGGCCATTCACTGCAGCAGAACTTCCCCCAGCCGTCTTGGACCCCACCATGCCGCTGGATCCGGGAGGGGATGTTGAGAGGGTGGGTCTGGACCCATACAACCCCCTACTCACCTAAAATCCACTCACGCACACGCTGTTCCTTTCTGAGGAGTGGGGTACCACTCCACTAACTGACTGAAAGGAACCGTCATCATCCTATGGGATGGATAGCCAGACAGAGAGAGAGAGATCACTACAGCACAGAAGCAGGCCCTTCTGCCCATCTAGTCCTGCAGCCCGACCATAGACCTCCACCCATGTACAAACGATACTTGTGCAAATTTCGATTCAATGCTGAAAATTGTAAAGCAGAACTTGACAGGTTGTCAAAGTTTATGGGGAGGAGTTCAAAAGAAATCTTTATTATCAGAGTACCTACATATCTCCACATGCAACCCTGAGATTCTTTCTCTGTGGGCAAACTCAGCAAATCCAGAGAACAATAACTGTAAACAGGATCTGTAAACAAACCCTGCAAAAGCAGATCATAAATAAATAGCAATAAATAACAAGATGAAAGAGTCCTTAAATGAGTGTTTTTGTTTAAGAGCCTGATGGTTGAGGGATAGTAACTGTTCCTGAAGCCGGTGGTGTGGGTCCTGAGGTAGCAGCAAGAAAAGAGCACAGCCTGGATGGTGAGGAACTTTGATGATGGATGCTGCTTTTCTTCATTAGCATAGGAAGAGGCAGGAGAATGGAGTTAAAAGGGAAATAAATCGAATGGAGGAGCAGAGTCGATGGGCAGAATGGCCCAGTTCTACTCCTACATCTTATGGACTCAACCAGCAAAGTAGAGGGACTCAGGGAGGAGTTACCACGTTTGATCCCCAACTGGTATTGAGTTAAACCTCATCTCAATGGAAAAGAAACCAAGAGTCCAGGTTATCTATTAGTGAGAGCTGCTGGAAAATCACATGCCAAACTGAATAATATTAAACTAGAAATTATTCCAGAGTGCAGGTGTCATAAGGCTGATTTATACTGCTGCGTCAAATGGACGCCGTAACCTATGCAAGTGGCCTACGTGCGTTGTGAGCATTTATACTTGTGTGTTGGTGTGTCTGCATCACTCTGCAATTTGGGCACGTCGCGCATGCGCACACACCTGCCCATGCAAGGCTTCATGGTCATGGTAGTCTTTCGCGGGGTAAACAAGTTTAAAGCGAGTGTCTTTTTTCGTAAAAGCGAAATGTGTCCTCCATAATTTCGGAGGTCTGTAAAGCTTCATGGAAAGCATTGCAGCCAGAGTTCCTTCCCTGCCCTTCAGTCGCCCGATAGGAAGCTATTGCAGCGTAGGAGGAAATACGATGCTCCCAGGCGAACCAATCACAGTTGTTGCGTTTTGCGTTGCCGCAGCACGTAGTTACATTTTGGGAGAGGTGCGCGTCAGGCTACGGCGTAGGGATCTGCATAGGCTCTGTGTAGGGTTTGTGGTGACGCCGTACCTACGGCGTCGAGTTGATGCAGAAGTATAAATCAGCCTTTAGATTGAGTTCAGTAATGATACATCCACGGTCACTCAGTGACTAAAATGTAATGAAGCACAATGCTTTGACTGACCCATCGGTAACAGGTAACAGAGAACCCACAGGTCTTAATAACACGTGAGGTATGACAGACCAGAACAGAGACTTACAGCACAGAAACTGGGCATCCATGTGCACTCTAAACATTGGGTATCTTTCTACTCTAATATTCTACCAAAATTCTACTGATATACCATGGAGAGGGCATTACACAGGATCGGAAAAAGCCGTCGAGCATTATAAACATCGTGGTCATGAGCTTCCCCACTGCCTAGGACATCTTCAAACAGAAATACCTTCCAGAAAAGGGAGGCAAGGACCCTGACCACCTAGGACATGCCCTCTCCTCATTGCTACCATCAGGGGAGAGATACAGGAGCCCGAAGACACACACTCAGTGTCTTAGGAAAATCTCCTTCCCCTCCGCCATCGGATTTCTGAACGGACCATAAACCCATGAGCACCGCCTCACTATTTTTGTTGCACTCTTTATGGACTACTTTTTATTTATATACTCTGTGTGTGTGTGATATACAGTATACAGTGCACTCCAGTCAATTAGACACATGACCTAGGTTGGGAACCCTTGATTATACCCTTGGCAAATCAAGTGCTCATCAAGAATTTGTGAGGGTCTCGGCCTTCACTATGGGGAAAAGTTTCTTATTATCCACCTGATCCATGCCCCTCATATTTACAGATACAGCAGGATAACAACTCTTTTGCCCGATTATACTCAAGTGTAATTCACCTTTGGAATTTGGGAGGAAACTGGAGAACCAGGAGGAACCTCCATGCGGTCATGGGAAAAACATCAAACTCCTTACCGACATAGGTGGAATTGAACCTGGGCCCTACCTGTCTGTTCAATCTCCTGCCATCTGGTAGGAGATACAGAAATATTTTAACCGAGACAGTGAGAATGAAAAACAGCTTCTTCCCAAGGGCTGTGCTGCAGCTGAATAATGCTACACCCCAGCTTGCCAACAGCCTTTGAGTGTTATGGAATAGTTTTATTACTAAACCGTACCGCATGCTTTGTAAACATCTGCTTTGCACAGACTGGAGCAGCACTGCAATTTCACTGTCTTGAACAATTACAGTTAAGTTATATTCTATCATTCATTGCATATTTCCTATCCTTCATTCTTCCCAAAATACGTTATCACTTATCAGGGTATCAGGATTAAATTCCATCTGCCCTTTGCTCTATCCATTTTTAAAATGCCCCATATTATTGTCCTCACCATTAACATCATCAATTTTTCCATCATCTGAAAACCTATTAATTATACTCCTTTCACTCAGTTGAAATCTCTATTGTATATAACAAGCAGCAAGGGCTCAGCACTGATCCCTTTGTAGACTGCTGGTTACAGGCTTCCAACCATAAAAACGACTCTCCACCATCTCCCCTTGCCTCTTATCACCAAGCTATTTCAGGTGCAGTTTACCAACAGATTCCAAGAACTCCACTCTTTTGGACCAGTTTCCTCTTTGGGACCTTTCCAAAGTTTTATTGAAGTCAATGTAGACTATGTTCATTATCATTATTTTGTACCGTGTTAGCTACATTCTTACCATCAATACATTTCATCACCATTTCAAAAAATTAAATCAACTTGGCCAAATTCCCTCAAAACCTGCTCATCTCTACCTTAAACTTATATCTGCAATGGGAAAAAGTTTCTTATTATCCATCCTATCTGAGCCCCTCGGTATTTTCCTCACCACCATTGTATGCTGTGGGTCATCACAGTCTTTGACCATAATTGTTCTTGGCAAATGTTTCTACAGAAGTGATTTGCCATTGCCTTCTTCTGGGCAGTGTCTTTACCAGATGGGTGACCCCAGCCATTATCAATACTCTTCAGAGATTGTCTGCCTGCTGTCAGTGGTCACATAACCAGGACTTGTGTTATGCACCAGCTGCTCACAGAACCATCCACCATCACAGAAATTGTTCTGAGCTGCATCAGCCAGGCCCGGGTGCCAGTAACAGTTAGTTAATCTAGACACACAGTCATCTGATTTCTGCCAAGCTGCGTGAGAAGTTGGGTGAACTTTCTAAATTGCGCGAGTGGATTGCAGCAGCGCTCTGCAAACGGTTACCACTAGAGAGCGCTAAGAGACCGGAGTTTGACTTCATTTTTGCTCATTACGATTGCCCTGAATTTCAATCAACTTAACCAAGTACGTACCCCAAAGTCGCGCAAAAGAATGTGTATGTTGGTTGGATTCAAACTTAACATGCACAGGTGGAAATAGCAAGAATCCTAGTCAAACAGGTTCGCTCTTGCAGCAAAAAAACAATTTTAAGACAGGAATATAAAGTAAGAAATGATGCTCTATGGATGTACCATGGAGAGCATTCTGACAGAATGCACCACTGTCTGGTATGGGGGGGGGGGCGACTGCACAGGACCGAAAGGAGCTGCAGAGGGTTGTAAATCTAGTCAGCTCCATCTTGGGTACCAGCCTACAAAGTATCCAGGACATCTTCAAGGAGCGGTGTCTCAGAAAGGCAGCGTCCATTATTAAGGACCTCCAGCACCCAGGGCTTGCCCTTTTCTCACTAACAAGTTGCTGGTGAACACAGCAGGCCAGGCAGCATCTCTAGGAAGCGGTACAGTCGACGTTTCAGGCCGAGACCCTTCGTCAGGACGAAGCCTGTCCTGCCGAAGGGTCTCGGCCTGAAACGTCGACCGTACCTCTTCCTAGAGATGCTGCGTTCACCAGCAACTTTGATGTGTGTTGCTTGAATTTCCAGCATCTGCAGAATTCCTCGTGTTTGCCTTTTTCTCACTGTTACCATCAGGGAGGAGGTACAGAAGCCTGAAGGCACACACTCAGTGATTCAGGAACAGCTTCTTCCCTTCTGCCATCCGATTCCTAAATACACATTGAACATAGGAACCCCACCTCACTTTTTAAAAATATTTCTGTCTTTGCACGATTTTAAATCTATTTTATATACATAGACTATAAATAATTTGCTTATTTATTACTTTTTTATTCTATATTATGTATTGCATTGAATTGCTGCTGCTGTTAACAAATTTCACAACATATGCTGGTGATAATCAGCCCGATTCGGATTCAAAGTTCTAAGTTTAAGTTTTAAATAAAACATAATTGCATTTGTCTGTTTATAAGTTTAATATTATACATTATGGCATCAGTTGAAGTATTATACCAACATCTTTGATTGCAATGCGCCGGTGAGTTGAGATGTTACATAAGAACCGTTTTAAAGAAAACTCGGAGTTAATGAGTTGAAGGTGGGGCAGAACATGTCCATTGTAAAGAAATGCTGGAGGAACTCAGCAGGCCAGGCAGCATCTATGGAAGAAAGTATAGTAGACGTTTCGGGCCGATACCCTTAGACAGGACTTCCTTTTTTTAAACACAGAAACCAAAGGAAAGCAGAGGACAGAAACAGCGGTGGAAACAAACTAGAGCAACTTCTCCTGAAAACGAATAATTGTTTATTTATTTGAGCATAAAGACAATCCCAGATCTTTAAACCAGCGGGCATTAAACTTGATTGACAGGACAATTAACCAATCAGCGCACACATGCCGGAGGAACTCGGGGGGCCAGGCAGCATCTTGGAAAAGGGGGGAGCAGCTGAGACCTTTGTCGGTACTGTTTATTGATTTCCATGGATGCTATCTGGCCAGCTGATTTCCTCCAGCATTGTGTGTGTTGCTTTGGATTTCCAGCATCTGCAGATTTTCTTCTGTTTGCAATTACCCAATCACATCCACTTACTCTGACATCGCCACCATAGGAATCTGCTGTTTTTTTAAAAAGTGTTTGTTGAAAATCTAAAAATTAGGAATTGTTAAGAGGGAACGGCAAAATTGCCTGGAAGTAAAATTTGAGGAACACTATGGGTTTATTACTCCAATGTGTCAATGAATTGTTTACTAACGGATGGGAAGTGACTGGTTGAATATGTCGCGGGTGCACTAACGGAAGCACAAAATATTGCGGATGCTGGGAATCTGGAATTAAAACAGAAAATGCGTGGAAAACAGAGAAGTGTAAGGCAGTATCTATAAAGAAATGGATAGGGCTTATATTTCAGACTGATGGTCATCCCTCTTTAGCACTTGTTAGGTGTGACAATGCATGGTCCTGCTGCCGCCCCACTCTTCAGCAGCCTGGCTTCAATCCTCAATTCAGCGCAGTTTGCACGTTCTCCTTACACCGCATGCGTTTCCCTTCGGTGCCGTCCACATCCCAAAACCCTGTACGTTAAAAGGTTAATTATCTGCTGTAAACTGCTCCTAATGTGTTGAGAGGAGGAATCCCGTTGAAGATGATGGGAATCTAACGAGGAAAGAAATTGGGTAGCACTACTGTAAATGTATCTAATGGCGCCACCTCGTTAAATATACAGTAGTTAGATAGTTTTGCAGAGCAGGGGAATTAAGGGTTATGGGAAAAGGCAGGTAGGTGGAGCCGAGCCCACGGCCGGATCAGCCATGATCACAGCATTGGTCAGATTACTCGGAGTATTGTGAACAATTTTGGGCCCCTTATGTAAGAAAGAATGTGATGGCATTGTAGAGAGTCCAGAGGAGGTTCACAAGAATGATCCCAGGAATGAAAGGGTTAACGTGAGGAGCATTCCATGTCTCCGGACCTGTAGTCGTTGGAGTTCAGAAGAATGGGGGGGGGGGGTCTCATTGAAACATCGAATATTGAAAGGCCGAGATGGAGTGGATGTAGAGACGATGTTTTCTATAGTGTGGGAGTCTAGGACCAGAGGGGACAACCTCAGAATAGAGGGGCATTCGTTTAGAACAGAGATGAGGAAAAATTACTTGAGCCAGAGGGTGGTGAATCTGTGGAATTCATTGCCAAAGGCAACTGTGCAGGCCAATTCATTGGGTATATTTAAGGCAGATGTTGATAGGTTCTTGATTAATCGAGGTATTAAAGATTGTGGGGAGAATGGGGTTGAGAGGGACAATAACTGAGCTATGATGGAAAGGCAGAGCAGACTTGATGGGCCAACTGGCCTGATTCTGTTCCTCTGTCTTGTGGTCTTATTGAATGGCAAAACAGGCTCGATGGGCCAGGTGGCCTACTCTTCTCCTACGTCTTACGTTTCTTATGTCATTAGTGGTTAGCCCAGATTGGATGGGCTGAAGGACCTGTCCTTGTGTTGTAGACATCTTTTGATGATTCATTTTTCTGTTTTCTTTTCCTGACAATGAGCATTGTGCGATGTAAAGTTTACATCTCTGAAATTTTATGATTTTGTCACTGAGCCTTTCATCTCCTGTCTTGTGGCATTCAAGGCCTCAACTAAGCTTCAATAATGTTATTCAGATGAACCTTGTCAGTAAGTCTTGACAATTGTTTTGGCATTTAGCATTATATATCCGTGACACATGCTGCCCTCAAATGAAATCAACAGAAACACAAAGATTAGAAAAGCATAAATCTTTTATTGATAATTTTCCCGTGTATCTGAAGGTAACTAACTTAGTCATGTGAATGAGAATTGAATCGGAGTTGGTGATGCGTAGTGGACCAGGTGGTGTAAGTTGCTGTTGTACCGTTAAAGATTAACTGGTTCACTAATGGAGGTTTATCCAAATTGGCCTCTAAAACTGTAAATATAACTAGAAAGCCTAAGGAGGAAAGGGGAGAAATAACTCAAAAACTGCTACAAATTTTATTACAAAAAATAATTGAAGTTATAATGGTATTGAATGGTGCTTTAGGTCTAGATTCCAAAACTGGACCTTAATAATCACAGGGAAGAAGATTCTTTCATTGAGAATATATCCTGTTCAAGCAGTTACACTCCGTACATTATACCCTAGGCTGGATGAAGGGTCTCATCGACCATTCATTTCCCTCTTTATGGATCATAAACACAAGAGATTCTGCTGATGCTGGAAACCCAGAGCAACACACACAAAATGCTGGAGGATCTCAGCAGGTCAGGCAGCATCTATGGTTCAATTTAATATCAGAGAGTGTATACAATACACAACCTGAAATTCTTACTCTTCGCAGACATCCACAAAACAAGAAATCGCTAAGAATGAATGACGGAAAAATCAGAAACCCGAAGCCACGCCTCCCCCTCCCATCGCAAAAGCAACAGCAAAAACTTCGACCCTCCCCCCACTTGTGCCAGCAGAAGCCCCCCAAAAGAGACCTCGATCTGGGGTCTATCAAAACCTACAGTCCATAACCCAGCACTTCAGTATCTCAGACAGGTTCTCTCTCGCTCTCTATCGAGGGAGAGAGAGGTCATTCCTGCAACAATGAGAGCAGGAGACCAGCAATCTTCTACCTCTCCAACCCCCGCCTTTGTCTCGGGGACCTACAGGAATAAGCAGTTGACATTTCAGGTCCTGGAAGAAGGGTCTCAGCCCAAAACATCAACTGTTATTTCTCTCTATAGATGCTGCCTGACCTGCTGAGTACCTCCAGCACTTTGTGTACGTTGTCCCTCTACAGATGCTGCCTGACCTGTTGAATTCCTCCAGTCATTTTGTTTTGCACTCCAGATTCCAATATCTGCAGACTCATGGGTCTCCATAATACTATATCGTTGGTGTTCAGTCAGTTATGAACAGAACTGGGTATCACATATTTTCCTCATATGCCAAGGTCATTATGGTCAATTTTTATTCCACTTAGGTGGGCATGAGGTTGTTGAAAGTAGTTGGGGGACTCTGCACCAGGGTGAAGTTTTGCCTGTTCTCAGCAGACCTGAGGAGACGTGATAGTTCTGCATCGACCTGGGAGCAGCCCTTCAGATTGAAGCACAAAACCTTTGAGCTTTATGAACCAAATGTGATATATCGACAGAACAGTCAATCACGTTTTCTGTGTGCATAAATTCTCTGACCCCCACAAAAAAAATTCCAAGCCATTTCTACTGGGAATTCTTGCACATTACTGCTCAGCTACTTCATGTTGGACTCGAGAATGTTTCTAATTCACTTTGCTTTTGTGTTGCATTCAGTCCCAGTGAGGGCAAGGTAAGGATTTAGCATTCACTTGATTCCATGGTCCAATTTGATATCAGAGAATGTACACAGTATACTACCTGAAATTCTTACTCTTCACAGGCATCCATAAACCAAAATAAACCCCCAAAGAATGAGCGACAGGAAAACTTTAGACCCCCTCAGCACCCCAACCCCTTCCCATGCACAAACAACAGCAGAAGCATCAATCCTCCCCCTCCGTCGCTCTCCCACCTCAGCAAAAAGCATCTGCCCCTCCCACCAGCCACCTTGCAAGAAATAGCAAAGCCTCAAGGGAATGATGATCTAGAGTCCATTCAAAACCAATGTTAACCCCAATAGTTCAACGTGCCACAGGCTCGCTCTCTCTCTCTCTCTCTCTCTCTCTCTCTTTCTTTCTCTCTCTCTCTCTGTTTATTTTTACTAATGGTTGATCATTACATCTGAGAAAGAGGAACATTCACCACTGTCATTAGGAGCTCCTCTTTAGGGCATGCTCTGTCCTAACAATGTCGAGATTTCAAAACAGGACCTTGCTATTGACAGGGAAGAAATTCTTTCACTGAGGGTCTAGCCAGTTCAAGCAGCAATATTTATACCTTATACTCCAATCTGTAAATAAAAATTATATACAGGGTCCAACGATAGGAGTATAATTTGCACAAATGAGCAGCCTACGTCCTGCTTTGCAAGTCTGTTTAGTGCTGATAATACTGAGCTCAGGGCAACGCCCTGGCCAGCATGGCAAGAGTGGATCATTGTCAGGGGCGGCCAGCACCTTCCACAGGTCATTGGATTCTTTCATCAGCTCCTGTTGGGCATGATGGCTGTGGTTATCTGGGGATGGTGAGACAGCAGGGAAGAGGAGAAGGCAGAAGGAGCAGAGGAAAAGACGGGAGGGAGCTTTATGGAGAAAAAAAGCACGTGAACATCAGTTAAGACACGATCCGAATGTGAGAAATAAGCAAAACCAAGACAATACCAATCGTAGATAGTTTTATTTTGTGCTTTAGTACATTTCCATGTAAACGGTGTAAAACAGATATTTCAAAATACATACTGAAATCTGCTGACTATTTAGAATGGTGGAGTGGTCTGAAAAAGACACAACATGCTAAACTGAAGGTAAAACCAGGCTTATTCCATACGTAAATTAATTCTAGTGCAAGCAGGAATACAGTCATGTTGTGAGCTCTCCAAAACAAAACTAAAATTAAATAGCATTTTAGTCAAAGAGTTAAACTCTAAAAGAGCAAAAAGCCAAGTTTACCTGCTCCACAAGTTGTGAATGAAATGGACTTTAAGTAGCAGGTGTTTGTGTAAACATGTTTATGTGCATCCTACATCTGCAAATCTGAGTGCAGAACGAAAAGCATTGGTAAAACCTTTAACTGAAGCTATTGCCCTTTAGGAACAGTACTGGCTGTTTGTTCCCTGAGCTTTGGCGATGACTATTTATTGAAAACAAATGAGGACAACCTGTGGAAGGCAGAACTGATGCGATAGTGAATTTTCATGTAAGTGTGTTTGAACAGATCAATAAAATCAATCCTGTACTGGAAAGATAGTGGCAATGGCCTGAATTTTAAATTCCAATCAGATTAACCGGCTCATGTCAAGAGCTTACAAAACATCTGGAATGGGAACTGAACCTATTCAAACTCACCTATTCTTCTTTAAGAAGTAGGGTAAAGCATAGGAGACCTATCATGTTGGGGGGGGGGCGGTCATTTAAATATCATAACAATTCAATCTGCTTTAGTTTAACCATCAACATGAACCAGCCTGGTTTCCCTTCCCTTATTTTCTTGCTCTAAACTCAGAAATTGAAAGGCAAAATTGATTTTTGCCTTTGGAATAAGGGATGTTTCTACAGGCTCCAAACTGTCCAATAAAGCTCCAATCCTCACCATTCCTCCCAAGAGCTCTCAGTGCCTGCTGGTCGCCATCTGCTCCCATGTTCCTGAGTATCAGCAGAATCACCCTAATCTGAGCCACTCTCATGGAGTTCCTGACCTCATTTGCCCCCTGCCCACCCCATAGTCTCTCTCAATTTCCCCTGACTACTCTCAAAGTCTTTAGCTGTTCCCTTCTGAATGGGTTCCAGCTTATTGATCATGTTGCTCATGGATGGGAATGCCGCAAAAAACCTGCCAGTTTACTTCTGTCCGCTATTCCGGCTTCATCATCATCTCATAAACGAGCATCCCATGTCCTTGCCCCTCACCCCTCAACCTCCTGGCGCAGAACTGGTCTCCAGACTGAAGTCCACAGCAATAAATCTATTTCTGATCCATGTCATACTTGCCTGGGAAATAACTGAAGTATATCCAATCCCAAACACTGGTATTGCATATTATTATGAGATAAAGTATCTTAAAATCATGAAAATATAAAATAACTTCTTGTGGCAAGATTGCCAGTGCAGGCCAAGGAGCCTGTAAGGTGGCACAAAACCAATGCAGTCTCAAATATCCTATCATCCAATGTTACCTAACTCAGGGGTTCCCAATCCCCTAGGTTACTGGTAGGGGTCCATGGCATAAAACAGGTTGGGAACTCCTGTCCTAACTAATGGTTTTTTAAAAAATCCTTTTGTTGGATTTCAGTCATTTACATTGCACTGTGAATTAGCCTGAGGAAAGTCAATGGGCTGGACCTTTGATTGAAACTGACAGTAAAACTATCAGAATTCACCATCACTCCCTAGGAATCTGGTGACAACTTCTGGAGTTCATACACATGCACTAAACTCGAGATAGTCATAGCTGAGGGCCTTCTGTGGTTGTTTTATTTATCAGCCTTCTCTAGTGTGACCTCTGAAAATCATTGAGTTGTTGTTTTTATTGCAAAATACCCTGTGAAAAATTGGGCGTACTAGGGAAGTATGACTAGGAAAGTATGACTATGACTATGACTATGAACCCTTTGAACTGCTTTCAGACCACAATCAAAGGGAGTAAAAGGCCAATTGATGCCAGAGTTTGCTAGTACTGAATAAGTCTTGGTCTGAAATGTCGACTGTCTATTCATTTTCATAGACGCAGCCTGACCTGTTGAGCTCCTCCAGCATTTTGTGTGTGTTGCTTTGCTAGATTTTTGTAGACAGCTGTCTTTGAGACCAGCAGTGAATATTCAGAAAACTGGGATTTAATTTGCTTTGAGATTTCTGGAGTAGAGTTTAAACTATATCATCGACAGAATGGAATAATTACAGCCAGCACTCTGACTTGCGGTCATACAAGTCTCACTAACAACTCATTTTATTATAACATGGCATGAGCCTATGATTGAAGAACACCTGTACGTTCAAGCCCACTAACATAAAAATGTAATTATACGGCAGTTTATTTATTTGTTGTACATTTTGAAACCTTAGCCTATTTTTTAATAAGACAAAGAATAACATTTGGCACAAGCTCCAAAATTGAACATGCAGTGGAGCAGGCATCATACCCGTCTTCCAGAACAATGTATGAACTTGCAGCCAGATTGCGCGGGTGTATCTGTGAGCCCCGGATCTATATGCTGCTTGCAGTGAATCAGGTTTGAGAACATCTTCTCCTTCATACAGTCACTGTCTTCCTTACAGCAATCATTATCCTCCATGTACCAATGAACTAAAATTCATGGTTTAACTACCGATCTATCAGTCAGTATTCATCCAACACCCAGTGGTAGTGCAATCTTAAAAGAATCTACATTCTACATTTTCAGATTTAATCCTGGCTTAACTCCAACTTCCTTGCTAACCTATTCTTTGCTCTTTATCTGCAGAATGTAGGCAACACTGGCAAAATGTCGAATGGACACATTAGGGAGGCTTCACAAGGCTGTGCAGTGGGTGAAATATTACCCAACAGAAGATGTTACAAGTGTTTGCAAAAGATAATATGGACCAAGTCACTGCACTGTAAACACTCCTAAAAAAAATCAAACTGGCAACCAAAATACTGTTGTTCAGAATAGAGGAAATTTATTGGTATTTTTATATTTTAAGATGCCAATTCATGATTAGTATTTAGTTTTTACCTTAAAGCACCATATTCAAAACTTTTTTTATATGGCAGTTTTCAGCTAGCATGAGGAGAGAGCTAATTGCAACATCTGAATGTACTTGTAAACAGAAGTTAGGATCTTGGGCTGTTGACATTTAGACATACAGTGTGTGGTTTACTTTGTATAAAAAATGCCACTCCGGGTGGAGTCACTCTAAACCATGGTCCTGCATTTTCCACATGAGCATTAGCTTCCTGACTCCATGTGCTTTTATTATCAAGTTACTTAGTTTTCTGAAGGCCAGTCCCTGCAGGTCATCTTTTTGCATGGTTGCACCAGAATGTGTCCGTAGCAAGGTAGATTTATTTGGACAGCACATTACAGAATTCACAGGAATCTGGGCAGATTGGATCTACACTCTTGTCAGATTTCTCAAATTGCTTTCTTTACATTATGGTAAACTATCACTAGTCAGGACAGGTATGTGTCTACGCTTTCATTTATCCCTCAAGGTAAAAATCTTGAAGGAGGGACATGGATTAATCAGTAACTACAAGCTGGTTAGCTGGTAAAGCTGGTCAAAGGCCAACAATTCTCCTTCCCCAGTGTCCAAAAACCACCGGTTTCCAATCCAAGAATTTCATCATTTTGAGTACAAGGAGGATAATCAATAAAAATAAATCTGGATTTCTAGAAACAAATATTAAAACTATCTTTAAAAAACTGTAGCAAGCTCAATGCTAATTTTAATAAGAAAACATAGTCCAAATGGACAATAAAAATATTTATACAGACATACACATGCGCATGGCAGTTTTCTTCATACAGTTACATATAGAAACATTGCACTGATTTATATATATATAAAATGTGGCACTAATATCTACAGTGAATATGCATGTGGTTTGCAAAGGTCAGTCTGCCCTGTGTAGATTATTTAAAACACACACATATAATACCCTTGACAGAGGGAAACACACCAAGCTGATTTTGAGTACTGTAATTTGAAAATTAGAGCCTGCAGCATTCTTGCTTCAATAAACAGTGCCAGGGATTTGAACCCTCTACTACAAGGTGACAGAAACCTGAATATTATAGTGTAATTATTTGCTTATGATACTGGTGATTATTAAAAATAGCAGACCGTGGGAATCATTTTTTTTTCTTTTAGTTAATGTAATGGAAGAAGCTGGTTTGAGCATCAAAGCATTTTTATCTATAATGTACTTGTATAGTCAAATTTGTCTTCTGCCTCTGAAATTCATTTCACTGGCTTCAAATGCAATGAATTTCCAGAGTAGAGCACAATGTAGTGTTGCATCTCCATGTTCTTCTTAAACACCCTTGGGATTGAGAAAGTCTAGCTGTTTCCGCTCTAGTTCTGTGGGTTCTGGGAAGCCAGTGTGGGAACCACAGATTTCTCTACAGATGAGGCAGGAGATGCCTAAAGGGTTGGGCAGGTAGGTAGTTTGTGAAGTGATGTAACACACACACACACAAAAAATGCTAGAGGAACTCAGCAAGTCAGGCAGCTTTTATGGAGAGGTCCTGATCTATGGATTAGTCCTAATGAAAGGTCTCGACCCAAAATGTTAACTACTTATCCCCTTCCTGACTTGCTAAGTTCCTCCAGCATTTTGTGTCTGTTGCTCTAGATTTCCAGCATCTGCAGAATCTCGTGTTTGTGAATCGGTGTGATTGCTCTGCCTGTACTGTACACTGCATGTACCATTACCAATGGACTATAAATATCTCAGCTTACTCCTGTTTTGCACCACCAGCAAACTTTAAAAAATGTTCATGGTTTAAAAATATCACCAAAGCTGCACAACATGGTAAGTGATCGCTTTATTACATAACTTGCTGATCAGAATTTCACATTTGCACAGTTCTAGAATTGAAAATTATAGTTAAGCCAGTCATAAATCTTTCAGCCCCTCTCACTCCAGGAATTAATGGTGGGTAGTGCATGGGTAGTCCTAGTCATAGGGACAGCATGTTGCAAGTGAGAGTCTGGTTAGTATTTTGGGTGTACATTTTGGCACAATTCTTACAGGTGTTGATTGCTCGATGTCTATGATTATTATTTCTGATTTATCATATTTGCATTATTTCCACAATTTATATATTTAAAAAAAGATTTTTATTTAATTATGTGCAATCATCTTTCTTCGTTTGGAGATGTGAAAAGACACCATACTGTTTTAGAATAGTATCACTATTAATTATTTACCTGGCTTGACAGTGGAATATTTTAAAGTACAACTTTGAAAATAATTTGTCATTTGCTCTCCTAGAAGTTCTAAGCAAGAGCTAACAGCCACGAGCAAAATATAAAGTTAGTAAGTATAAGCAGGCCATTAGAAAGCTTACACTTTCTCTGCCGTAGCTATTTCCTTTTTTTACCCAAGTGCCATTTTCTTACACAACTCTCATAACTTCCAAAATTCTATACATCATAACCTTGGCTATACTGGGTGACTGAACCTCCACAACTTTGGGTAAAGAATTCCAAAGATGCTCTATTCTCTCGGCAAAGAAATTTCTCAAGATCTTGCTCCTGAGTGGCTGACCTGGCTATTGACATGCTTCAGGAAATGAGCAATATTTAAATTTACCAAAAGTATTGCAATAGTGTGCAATGCAAAATCTACCCAAAGAATGGAGTCTCCGTAATATACACCATCAGTCTATTTGCCTATCCACAGCAAATTTCTCATTCTCCCACCTCCAAGACCAGAAAACCTAGTTAAAGAGCAAGGTTGGCCAGGTTAGCTCATTATTCCTTGGAATGAAGGAGAATGAGGAGTGAATTTAGACAAGTGTTTAAGATCATGAGAGGCATATATAAGGTGTATGGTAGTGGGTAGTGGCTCCATATGTCACTACTACAGGGTGTGACGACCCTGCCTTACATGAACCCTGGGCTCAGCTGGCTCTGGCAGACAGTACCCGGTATGGGCCCCTATTCGGGAGAGGAGAAGGCTAAGGAGTAAACCCTACACAAATCCGGAGTGGAGCTCCTAAGGTGGCTGGATGACATATCACGTCACCTCCCGGCAGCTCCTGCAGCCAAGCTGATGCCAAATGTAATGCTTCGCGTTCATTTGGACCACATCCGCGAGGCCGAGAGGGGGATCTTGATGTCTGGGCAGCCCAGGGTCTCCATATTCATCACCCAGGTCTGCGCCCCGGGTGGGCACATGCACTGTCTACTTGACAGACGGAGCCATTAATATATAAGGTGTAACAGTCTTTTCCTCAGGGCAGAGGAGTCCAAAACTATGGGGCATGGATTTAGTGTGAGAGGGGAAAAGTTTAAAAAGGACAGTTTATTCACACAGAGGACGGTGAGTGTCTGGATGAGCTGCCAGAGGAAGTGGTTGAAGCACGTACAATAAGATCATTTAAGATGCACTTGAAGAGATACATGGAAGGGAGGGGCCTGGAGGGACGTTGGCTGAAAATCAGGGCAACACAACGGGCATGGATTCATTGGGCCAAAGGGCCTGTAACCATGCTGTAATGCTCTATAAGCTATAGAGCCTATCTGTATGTAGGCTTTGCAACAACATATTGACATTCTCAGTTCTGCGCTGGTCTTTAGTTGTTATATTTTTCTATCAGATACTCAAGCGTGCAGTAAGCTATATTAATGAAATGGGGAGAATTAACTGTTAGACTTGCTACATGTGCAAGTATCACCTGGTGGTTGGCCTCATCTCTGCACATACAGATTCAACAAAGTCAATGGAACTAGTCTAACAGGTACGATCCAAGTGATACTAATGCTCTTGCAAGTGCTAGGTGCTGATTACCAAAGACAAACTTCTCTCCCAAACAGCAATTAAGTTAGCTATTAATTTTATTGGTGTCAGGAATACTGATTTTTTTTAGTATTATAACCAAATGACATGCCCACTTCCCTTTATCTTACTAAAGTGCATTTTTTTTCCTGCAGATGCAAACAATGAAATATAATTTTAATTGTACAACACAGAAGCTACCTTGCAGAAGTGAACATGACAGTATAACTGTACACTGCACTGCAAAAGAGATGTATCAGAATGAAGTGATAAGCCACTGGATTTGAAATTACCTTTTACTGCTTCTAGATATGTCTGTTGGGTGATGAGTGATGCTGGCAGAATGAGAGGTGAGAAAAAAGGATGTGCTGCATAATTACAAATCATATTATACCAATTTTCCTTTCTCTAATGCTAAAAACTGTTATGCAGCCTTCCGTGCTTTAATACTCTGCAAATATGTAGGTGGATGGTTATACAACATAAAGATTCTTTCTCAGTACATACATAAGATTTTTTTTTCCCTGATTTGGAAATAAAAATAGTCATGTGCTAGAATTCTTTAGAACACATAACATGAATAATACATCACCCTAGGATCTTCACCCTTGTCCGTTTGCATTAAAAGAAAGAAAATCCAAGCATGCAAATGCAGTACATAGTGACTCATGTCTGTACATGTCTTTGACAATTGTCTGAAAACACAGGCAAGCTGTGGATATATTTTATAAACAGAAATACAAGGCACTCTGCCTTCTATTTGCCGGGTCCTGCTACTCGTACCTTCGTAGATGGTTATACAGGGACTGAACATAGGTGAAGACACACTTAGGATCGGGTCTTTTGCGCATTATCATCATATCTTCTACGTCAATGAGGGGATCACAGGAAGCTACCCGTCTGCAATGAGAAAATATAAATAAAGCACATTGCACCAAAATAAACTTTAAAGCTCTACAGTGCTATAAACATGCAATTGTTAAAATAATTACTTTCTGTATGCCTGTATAAGTCTGTCAATGTAATACACTATTTTTTTAATAAAGACAGTGCCTCTTCTAATGCCAGCTATCGGAAAGTGAACAAGAACACTTCATGGTGATTCTTAAATCTTTCATCATTGTACCTATAATAAAGACCACAAGAGATACAGATCTTGTCTCTCGGTTAGGATGTATTCTATGGCTGAACCCAACATATTTTTTAAAATCTCTGTTAACTAAGCTGACAGGAGAAAAGAGTGACTTCAGTCAGGAGGAGGAACAAGGTGACCAGGGTGCCTTTTACTGGAACAGCAAATAATGAAAGTTTGCATTGAGAAAGGATGCTGAATCAAGAAAAAAAAACAAGGTATTTAATTGGAGATAATCAAATAACAACAATCACAAAATATTAACTTGGACCTTAAATTGTCAGGCATAGAAATCTTGTGAATCTCTCAATTCACAAACAACTCATAATTAATCAAACA
Organism: Mobula birostris; assembly: GCF_030028105.1. Taxonomy (NCBI): domain Eukaryota; kingdom Metazoa; phylum Chordata; class Chondrichthyes; order Myliobatiformes; family Myliobatidae; genus Mobula; species Mobula birostris. Next base: position 31,240,936 of record NC_092400.1, read on the forward strand.
ATTAAAAAAATAATGCATCATCTAAAAATATAGTAAAATCGGTGCCCAGATTTCACAGCAAAAATTATGAACTTAAGGAAGGTCAGAATTTCCATAGTGCATGAAAGTGATTAAGAATCCTTTATTTTCTTATTTAAGATACATGAAGTTATCATCTAAATATAGCTGCACTCAGACTCAGACTAAACTAACTAACAGAGGCAGTTGCTACTGAACAGAGGGCATTATGCTTTTTTTCATAAAGTAGACATTGCTGAAACTACTCAGTAGGTCAGGCAGCCTCTGTGGTGAGGGAAACAGAATTAATGAACAAAATTTGGAATCTTTAACTCTATTCCTCCCTTCACTGATGCTGCCTGACCTGTTGAGTATTAGCATCAATTTTAATCTTAGATTTATTTCATCTGGTTTTCTTGTCTCATTCTCTTTAACTTAATTATTCTGATTCATAACAGCCAATATATATTGAACAGATTTAACATTCATGTGGAATCAAAACTGAAATATCTGCATCAATACTGAATGGGTAGTCTATTTTCTATACAATTTTTATACAACTGTTAATTTTCACAGATGAAAATATAGTCCTTCAGTGATATCAGAGTATATACCTTCATGATCTAGCAATATTCTGAGTCCATCCCTGCACAAATTACCACAGTGCTATTGCTTTGTGTTCTATAAATCTTTATAGTTGAAATTACTATAATGAGATGAACTTGGATGTTTCTAGTCCTCTAAAATCAGACATCACCGCATGTGGGGATATATCCATGTCTTTCTAGATTGGCTCTCAAATTCTTGTTTACCATCAACATGATCAGCATGACTTTGCCAAAGGCAGGTCGTGCCTTACGGGCCCAATAGAATTTTTTGAGGATGTGACTAAACACATTGATGAAGGTAGAGCAGTAGATGTAGTGTATATGGATTTCAGCAAGGCATTTGATAAGGTACCCCATGCAAGGCTTATTGAGAAAGTAAGGAGGCATGGGATCCAAGGGGGCATTGCTTCGTGGATCCAGAATTGGCTTGCCCACAGAAGGCAAAGAGCGGTTGTAGATGGGTCATATTCTGCATGGAGGCTGGTGACCAGTGGTGTGCCTCAGGTACCTGTTCTGGACCCCTTCTCTTTGTAATTTTTATAAGTGACCTGGATGAGGAAGTGAAGGGATGGGTTAGTCAATTTGCTGATGACACAAAGGCTGGGGGTGTTGTTGATAGTGCGGACGGCTGTCAGAGGTTGCAGCGGGACATTGATAGGATGCAAAACTGGGCTGAGAAGTGGCAGATGGAGTTCAACCCAGATAAGTATGAGGTGGTTCATTTTGGTAGGTCAAATATGGTGGAAGAATATAGTATTAATGGTAAGACTCTTGGCAGTGTGGAGAATCAGAGGGATCTTGGGGTCCGAGACCATAGGACACTCAAAGCTGCTGCGCAGGTTGACTGTGTGGTTAAGAAGGCAATAGATGTATTGGCCTTTATCAATCATGGGATTGAGTTCAAGAACCGAGAAGTAATGTTACAGCTACATAGGACCCTAGTCAGACCCCATTTGGAGTACTGTGCTCAGTTCTGATTACCTCACTACTGGAAGGATGTGGAAACTATAGAAAGGGTGCAGAGGAGATTTACAAGGATGTTGCCTGGATTGGCAAGCATGCCTTATGAGAATGGGTTGAGTGAACTTGGCCTTTTCTCCTTGGAGCAATGGAGGATGAGAGGTGACCTGATACAGGTGGATAAGACGATGAGAGGCATTGATCGTGTGGATAGTCAGGGGCATTTTCCCAGGGCTGAAATGGCTAAGAGAGGACACAGTTTTAAGGTGCTTGGAGGTAAGTACAGAGGAAATGTCAGGGGTAAGTTTTTTTTTAACGCAGAGAGTGGTGAGTGCGTGGAGGTGGATACAATAGTGTCTTTTAAGGGACTATTGAATAGGTACATGGAGCTTAGAAAAATAGAGGACTATGAGTAACCGGAGGTAATTTCTAAAGTAAGTACATGGTTGGCACAGCATTGTGAGCCGAAGGGCCTGTATTGTGCTGTGGGTTTTCTATGTTTCTCCGTTACTGTTTGTATCTTAGCCGCTCTGTTCCACCATTGGATGGAAATCTTTTAAAAAATAATCACCACACTACCTGTCTACAACCTTTCAAACCCTCATTGTAATCTTACTCATTGTATTAAAGCAGCCTGTGGATTTTTTGTTCATTTTTATTGTGTTTGAAAATACTACATATATGCATCCTTTTTTGAAAATGATATTTTATTCCATATAAAATATTGATAAAATATTTTTAAAACTTAATTATCATTACAAGTTGTAGTATAAATTGGAATTGGAACTGTTTTATTATTGTCATATGAACTGAGATACAGTGAAAAGCTCGTTTTACATGTTGTTCAGATCATTACACAGTGCATTGAGGTAAAACAAGGTAAAACAATAAAGTGTAACAGCTACAGAGAGAGTGCAGTGCAGGTAAACAATAAGGTGCAAGATCATAAAGGGTGTGAAGCCAAGAGTCTGACTTTTCATACTAGGAACTATTTAATAGTCTTATACCAGTGGACTAGAGACTGTCCTTGATCCTGGTGGTATCTTCTGCTCAGTGGAAGAAGGCAGAGGGAGAATGTCCTAGGGCAGGTGGGATCTTTGATTATGCTGATTGCTTTACTGATATAGGTCATCGAGGTAGACAGAGGTATGTGCACCATCCCCCTTCCCGAATCCAATGATCGGCTCCTTTTTTTTTGCTGACATTGAGGGAAAGGTTATTGTCATGTCACCATGTTATTAAGCTTTCTATCTCTTTCCTATACTCCAATGCATCATTAGTTGAGATACGCTCACTGTGGTGGTATCGCCTGCAAACTTGTAGATGGAGTTAGAGCAAAATCTGGCCATGCAGTTATGAGTGCACAGGGAGTAAAGTAAGGGGCTGAGGACACAGTCTTATGGAGCACCAGTGTTTAGAATAATCCTGGCAGATTAACCTGTACACTGTTGTGAATTACAGAGTAATTTTCTGTAAAGTTTCAAATACTTTAAAATTACCCACTCTAATTATAATCAATAACTAGGATGTACAACATGCTGCAAAAGTGTTCAGCTTCTTCCAGAAGTTCTACATTTACTCCAAAGTTTTCCCATTCGAACTTTTACATGAAGATTATTTAATGTCATAACATTATGTTTCATCAGGCGCCGATCTAGATTTTTTATGGATTATCCTGGTAATGAGAATTAGTAGATCCTTACTTGAGATTCTAAGGTGCCACATTGAAAGGTCACATTGCTTTTGAAGCTAGAATAATATGGAAAATGATTAAAAGAAGTCTAGAAGTATGCCATCCGTTTCTATTTACCATGTTAGTACAATGGAATGGTAAAATATTGGAACACTTTCTCTCCTTAATACTTATGCGTAGAGCACATTCTTCTCGTGATTAATCTTACAGTTGAACCCAACTGCATGGCTAATACAGTTCATGGCTAATTAACCATGAGAGGGAATTGTAGTTAAGTTCAATCCTCTTCCCTGTAATATTCACACACAAGTATTTTCCAGCAGCAATCACTTGGTGATACTTACAAATTAAACTAACTACAGCAGTACCCAGTCTTTTCTTGATAGGAAGGTGAAACTGATAAACTTTTCAATGGCAGGTCCCAAACTTCCTGAGAGGTTCTTGGTGACTGTGACCTGACACTGAACTACTCACAATGCCTAGCAATGAAGTGACAGCTTCCACAAGTTTCTCAGCATCTTATTTGGAAATACGGCTGTTTAAATTGTGTGATGCCAGACCTGGCACAGGATCAGTCAAGCAATTTGCTTCAGCGGAAAGGAATGGCTTCACGGCCAATTGGAACATATCAGTAATTTCTGTTTTTGAATTAATTGGTCTAAGAGACAAATATTTAATGTATTTCATCATTTACAATATTTTAAAAAATAAGTAACATTTTCGTGGTATGCTTTGTCTTTAATCGTTTTAAAAACACCTTTCGTATTTATGAAAGTCACAGACATAGATATTCAAAGTCACTTGACAGTTTTGAAAGCTGGTAATCATGGATGTGCAGATTAACCAGATTCCACCCATGCTTTGTGATGGGGGCTTGCATTGTGTACTTGGAACCTGGATGATCACAACCCAGATCTGGAAGCCAAGTAGCCAGCTTCAGTAATTTACTGTTTGCTGTGGTGGGTTGGACTGAGTTATCCTTCAGCCTGTAGATGGTGCAACACTGCTATATATATATAAAATGGCAACTCTTGTTTAAAGTAGATCCAGGTCAAACATAGGCATTATATGACTTCCATGATGCAGTAGCATACAGTAATGGGAAATTCAAATACCATGTTAATGCATTTTTTGACAATACAATTCAACAAGGAAAAGAACTGCCTTCCTATATACTCTAACATTCTTACATGATGTCCCTGTATATATTTCCATCAATTTTCTCAGTTACCAAAGTAATTATTTTATGTGAATACACAAATTGGAATTGGGTAAATTGTATATCATTGACATCATATACAGATCAAGGGCTCAAACACCAGCATATTTAATAGTTTTAATTTACCATATTACTACATTATTAAAAAATTAATTTATGATACAAATCCTTGTGGTGAATTGGTATCTACATTTCTTGCAACCAAGTGCACTGATATTTCTGTCCATGTAAAGCTTTCAATTTTCTCCCGGAGAAATATCAGCACAAATGAGGGCTGGAGTTCAGCTTGGAGGTTAAAGTGAAAACCTCACCTGAACCCAATCACATTCATTCTGAACCTGGTCTGTATCTACGGTCTTTTTCTTGATAACAAACCAACCAGAAAACACATGGTCACATTCTGGAGCCAGAGTCTTCTACACTGGGAACCTGTTCCAAAACTGAAGATGGAGCTTTTTTCTTTAGAAAGGCATAAAGGTACTCTGACCCAAGGTGGGTAAGGACGATTACTGTGGATTGCTAGAAGGGCAGATAATGGCTAATGCCACGTTACTTTGGTGACATGGTGGGCCAATGCGCCTGTTTCTGTGTTGTATGACTCTCTACTATTATCCACTTACAGGCAGTCCCACTCCAAATTGGACCTTATGCCAAGTAATTGTGTCCTTCCAGGAATAACCAGCCCTGCCTGTTTGCTTAACTTATTTGGCACAGTGAGCTGAAATGTCATTTTCAATACCCTTACAAAATTGCCTGCAGTCAGTGTGTCAGACCACACATTAATTTGGAATACTACATCTTTCAGATACACTGACAACAATTTATTTTTCAACTCTAACCAATTACGCCCAATTTCCATCAGCTACTGGCATTCACATCATGAATGCGGTCAACAATTTCTCTACTGCTTTGACCAGTTAACTCAGAACTGCACAATTCAAATGGGTCTAACAAACTAAAGATAAGGTAAAGACTAGATTTATTTGTCACATGTACAGTGAAATATTTGCATCAACAAGCAAGACAGTCCGAGGATTCATCGAAGGCAGGTGTCGCCATGCTTCTGGCACCAACATAAAATGCCAACAACTTACTGGTAGTCTTTAGAATATACGTATGTGGGAGGAAACGGGAGCACTGGAGGAAGCCAACACATGTGGTCACGGGAAGACAGTAGTAGGAATTGAACCTCAGTCACTGGTGCTTTAAAACATTACACTAACTACCAGATTATCGTGCCACCTTCATACTAACCCAGTTTTAGTCGTATTCTGCTCTCTTAGCACTGGTTCCCTTGAATAAAATAGCGGCTGGGAATGGCTGCTGTCATCTTCTTAGGCAGCCAATCAGGATCAAGAATGACTCCTTCCACTCTGGTCTAGTAGGTTCTGAGGTGGCCAGTAGGGCCAATGTGGAAAGTGCAGGCTCTGCCACAGATGGGCAGGTCCATGCATAGTTTATGAGGTGAGATGCTTCTTCCACCATTAATGCAGAGCTTCTGTATTCTCTGGGCACATGGCCTTGGTGGTTCTCAATACCATCATGAATGATTTTACCGAATTTGAGAGTCACAGAGGTTGTGGGAGGCGAAGGTTGCTGCTGCTCTTCTTCAAGGATACTTTGAGCAACTTCTTCAACTTTTTCTCTGTCTACCCAGTAATCTCCTCCCATGACAGTTCCACTTGAGAGGCATGTTCAGAGTCATTGAGAGTCATGGAGAGATACCCCATGGAAAATGGCCCTTCAGCCCATTGAGTCTACGACAGCCATCAACTGCCCATTAACACTGGCCCTTCATTAATATCACTTTATTCTTCCTACACTCTTATCAACTCTTCCCAGTTTCTACCCAATTTAGGTTTGTCCAATGTAAGAGATGGTTGTGAGAAAAAAAAAATACTGTGATTGATTTTCTTATCCTACCAGTGAATTGAGAAAATTTGGAAGAAGTGACATTGGAAACATTTTTCTGCTACCTGAGATATCTGCTGCAGGTGGTCCTGATTTCAGAAGGAATAGGAAGCAGGAATCCCTGTTGTGCAGTAGACCATAAGTTGGTGCCAGATCTGAAGTACATCATTTTCCTCAATTCAGTATTGGACCAGTTTTTAAAGAATACAGAATCTACTTATAAATCTTTATTGTAGGAGGGCAGTGTCGTACAGTTGGGACAGACTGGTGGAGGACCAAGTTATTGGGATATTGAATGTACGGCCTATTCTCTGCTATCCTTCGGTAAATATGTCAAAAGAAACTTGGAGTTTGGTCTGTAATTGGGCAGAAATGCAGAGGTCAAATAACTTTGGGGTGGTCCTGTCTCATAAGTTTAAGTGAGTTTTTTTGAGAAAGGGTCAAAATGATAGTTAGCTGTAGACATTGTTTACATGGACTTCATTAAAGTGTTTGACCAGGTCCATCGTGGTAGGCTAGTCCAAAAAATTAAGTCACGTGGGATCCACAGTGAGTTGGTAAACTGAATGCTTTTCTGACCAGAGATCTTAGATTAATGGCATTCTACAAAGCCTACCGCTGAGACCTTTTTTATATGTTAATGATTTGAATGAAAATGTACGTGTTCTGATTAGTACCATTGTAGATAACATGAACACTGGTGGAGTCATGGATAGCAAAGGAAGGATCCAGCAGAATGCAGACCAGTTTGAAACATGAGAGGAGAAATGGCAGGTGTTTAATTCAGACACAGCATAAGATGCTGCATTTTGGGAGATCAATGTAAGAGGAGACAATACAGTAAATGGCAGGATCCTTAGAAGAACCGATATCTAATACGATCTTGGAGTGAAAGTCCATAGCTCTATGAAAGGAGCAACACAAGGAGGATAGACTTGTAAAGAAGGTGGACAATAAACTTGCTTTCATCAGTTAAGGCACTGGGTATTAATGTTTGGAAGTTATGTTGCAGCTACATAAAACTTTGGTTGGGCCACATTTGGAAAATTTAGTGCCATTCTGGTTGCTACACTATAGGAAGGGTGTGGAGTTTTGGAGAGGGTGCAGAAGAGGTTTACCATGATGTTTCCTGAATTGGCTTTAAAGAGAAGTTAAATAAACTTGGATTGATTTAAAGATCATTGATGGTTGAGCAGATCACCTGATAGGAGTATATAGTAGTATGAGAGGTAACAGAAAAGGTTTTCCCCCAGGGTGGGAATGTTAAGTACAAGAGCATAGGCTTAAGGTGAGAGGAGGAAACCTTTGGGAGGCAAGATTTTCTTTACATAGAGAGTCCAAGAGACACCCGGAACGCCTGCAGTGGAGGCAGTGAAGGCAGTGAAAACAGGTATCAGATCACAGATAGGCAAATTGGATTGATTTGATTTGGTGTTATGGTTAGCACAGACATAGTGTGTCTAAGGGCCTGTTCTTACATCATACTTTTCTCATTCATGATGTGCCTATCTATAAAACCTGACAGTTTCACCAAGTCCTTACTCAACTGTCCTAATATTTCAGGGATCAAAACATGCTCATGAAAGATCAATTATCTCAGTGGTTCCCAAACTTTTTTTATTCCATGGACTCCTACCATAACCGGGTTGAAACATTATCTCAAACATTAAGTCTTTCACGACCTTTGTATAATTTACTGAACATGTCCAGCATTTTCTCTTTATTATTTCAGATTTCCAAGTTCCACGATTTTTTTCTTTGTAGTTACTAATCTTCTGTTAATCACCACAAAATCTGCACTATTAATACACCACTCCTTTTAAAGTCGTAATGCTTTTGATTCAAAGGCAAACCGAGACCACTTCCTCATACAAATATCACCATCTAAAGTCAGTGTTTATAGCTGATAAGTACAAGTGACCTCCGAAGCTTGGAACGGTTTACGAATGCCCATTAATTTACTTGACAGAAAAAATTTAACTTGTAATGTTTTAGAAACACACGTAACATACACAGTCATTAATCCCAGAAATAACAAGATGTCAGAGACTGTGGAAAATCTTTTCAATAACAAGACTTCAGTTTGGCACTCTGTTTAGTAGCCAAGGAGACAGATGCTGTGTTACAAACAGACTGGTTAAATTAATGTAAACCTCATTTCAACACTTCTCGAATAGCTGTTGTCAAATTTGAGCCAAGATATGATGTAATCAATGTGTCAGTGACTGCCTGCATGGACTGGCAAGGAAATTGTATAATGCAAAAAAATGATTTACTCAAACTATCATTTTTAATAAATATAATGGGGAAAAGCTCAGTAAAACACATTATTTCCAGCACAGAAAAGTAAGCTAACGTTAAAAGAATTGCTCTTAAATCATACCACTTCATAGCACATTATATGACCAATGTTTCTTTTGTCATAGAGTAACACAGCATGGAAACAACCTTTCAGCCTATCTAATGCTGACTAAAATACCACATCCATGCTAGTCCAATTTACCAGTGTTTGGCCCGTAGCCTTCTAAAACTACCAAATTATCGTACCTGAGCAATTTCATTTTAAAAGGAGTTACTGTACCTTCCTATGGCAGCTCATTCCACATACCTTTTGTGTTAAAAAAGTTTCTATTAAATCTTTCCCCTCTACATTTTCTAGATCTTCTGCCTCTTTATCTTCTTAGTAACAACTTTGAATCCACCATGTCACTAATTTCATGATTAGGAAGAAACATATCAACACTGGATTTTCTACTCGTACATCTTATCAACACTCACAACACGCTGGAGGAACTCAGCAGGTCGGGCAGCATCCGTGGAGACAATCAGTCAACGTTTCGGGCCGGAACCCTTCGTCAGGACTGCAGAGGGAGGAGGCAGAGGCCCTATAAAGAAGGTGGGGGGAGGGTGGGAAGCAGAAGGCTGGTAGGTTCCAGGTGAAAAACCAGTAAGGGGAAAGATAAAGGGGGGGAGGGGAAGCAGGGAGGTGATAGGCAGGAAAGGTGAGGAAGGAATAGGGGAAAACACAATGGATAGTAGAAGGAGGCAGAACCGTGAGGGAGGTGATAGGCACCTGGGGGAGGGGGCAGAGTGAAATAGGGATAGGGGAAGGAAGGGGGAGGGAATTACTGGAAGTTGGGGAATTCTATGTTCCTACCAAAGGGCTGGCGACTACCTAGACAGTATATGAAGTGTTGCTTTTCCAACCTGAGTTTAGCCTCATCATGGTAGTAGAGGAGGCCATGTATGGACATATCTGAATGGAAATGTGAAGCAGAGTTGAAGTGGGTGGCAACTGGGAGATCCTGTTTGTTGTGGCGGACGGAGAGGAGGTGCTCAACAAAGCAGTCCCCCAATCTGTGTCAGGTTTCACCGATGTAGAGGAGGCTGCACTGGGAGCACCGGATGCAATAGATGACCCCAACAGACTCACAAGTGAAGTGTTGCCTTACCTGGAAGGATTGTTTGGGACCCTGAATGGTGGCAAGAGAGGAGGTGTAGCACTTAAGCTTACAGAGATAAGTGCTGGGTGGGAGATCCGTGGGGAGGGGCATGTGGACCAGGGAGTCGCGGAGGGACCAAACCCTGAGGAAAGCGGAGAGGGGTGGAGAGGGAAAGATGTGCTTAGTTGTGGGGTCCTGTTGAAGGTGGCAGAAGCTGCAGAGGATAATGTGCTGGATCCGGAGGCTGGTGGGGTGGTAGGTGAGGACAAGGGGAACTCTGGCCCTGTTGTGGTGGCGGGAGGATGGGGTGAGAGCTAAGTGCGGGAAATGAAGGAGCTGCGGGTAACAGCATCATTGATGATGGCAGAAGGGAAATCACAATCCTTAAAGAAAAAGGACATTTGAGATGTCCTGGAACGGAAAGCCTCATCCTGGCAGCAGATGCGGTGGAGACAGAAGAACTGGGAATAGGGAATGACATTTTTACATGTGGCGGGGTGGGAAGAGGTATAGTCGAGGTAGCTATGAGAGTCAGTGGGCTTGTAGAAGATATCAGTGGACAGTCTGTCTCCAGAGATGGCAGCCGAGAGATCGAGAAAGGGGAGAGAAGTGTCCAAGATAGACCAAGTGAATTTGAGGGCTGGGTGGAAGTTTGAAGTAAAGTCGATGAAATTGATGAGCTCAGCATGGGTGCAGGAAGCAGCACCAATGTAGTCATCAATGTAGCAAAGGGAAAGTTGAGGAGCAGTACCAGAATAGGTTTGGAGCACAGACTGTTCCACATAACCAACGAAAAGGCAGGCATAGCTAGGGCCCATGCGAGTTCCCATAGCTACACCCTTGGTCTGAAGAAAGTGGGAAGAGCCAAAAGAGAAGTTATTAAGTGTGAGAACCAGTTCTGCCAACCAGAGGAGGGTAGTGGTGGTGGGGAACGGGTGAGGACTATTGTCCAGAAAGTAGCGGAGGGCTTTGAGGCCTTCTTGATGGGGAATGGAGGTGTATAAGGATTGGACATCCATAGTGAAAATGAAGCGGTCGGGACCGGGGAACTGGAAGTTATTGAAGAGGTGGAGGGCATGGGATGTATCCCAGACGTAGGTGGGGAGGGACTGAACTATGGGTGACAAAATAGAGTCCAGGTAGGCAGATACAAGTTCGGTGGGACAGGAGCAGGTAGAAACTATGGGTCTACCGGTTCAGTCAGGCTTGTGGATCTTGGGGAGGAGGTAAAACCAAGCGGTACGGGGTGTGGGAATTATGAGTTTAGCGACTGAGGATGGAAGGTCACCGGAGTTGATAAGGGCGGTGATGGTACGGGAGACGATGGTTTGATGTTTTTTGGTGGGGTCCTGTTCCAGGGGTAAGTAAGAGGAGGTGTCAGAGAGCTGCCGTTTGGCCTCAGTGATTATCAAGTGCCTCTGAAATACCTACGTCATTAATGGAAACAGCAGTTGTATAGGATGGAACGTATCATTACTGATAGTTTAAAATATGCCCTTTACAGATAATTTCAGCTTGCATTTGGTAGTTCTGATGTGACAGATCCTCAGATAATATGTCAGGACTGATGTCTTAATCATCCTACATATGTACACTAGAACAAGTTCCAGTGGGATCAATAATAATCTATTCCTTTGTGAATATTTTAGCATTTAATTGTTCTAGGTATTTGCAGCTATCTTAGAAAATAATGTGGTTATTTTCACATCAGAAAAATAAAATTAAGGTCAAAATAGGTGATAGATATTAAGCGAAAGAAATGTTTCTATTTTCTCCATTGCAATAGTTCAAAAATACTAAATGATTAAACATAAAAAAAACAATTCCTGAGAATAATCCCAAATCATGAGAGATTTGTTGTCTTGATGTGATTTACATACACTATCAGTTTAGTTCCTGCTGTTCCTTTAGTTCCTTTGAAGTTTTCTGTGACTAATTTATATTGACTCACTGAATGGATCATTAAATGAGACTGTACCACAAAGGTTTACAAATTGTTTGCATGTATGGACAATGAAGTGTAGACTTGTTGGAAGCAATGGCAATTTTATGTACCAGTGCCTGCCTCTGAAATTTAGTGGACTGGAGGTGAATTTCCAAGCAATTGTATTTTTGCTAGAATGTACAATAATTATAAAGTGCCAATAATCCGACGTAACTTATAATGACTGGCAAATATTTCTTTCTGCTCTTCTCTCTACATTTGCCTCTGATGTTGATTCATGCTGGCATGAGAGTAAGCAGCCTTGTGAAATATGCCCATGTGGATGAGCAGAATGACAATGGAACACAGCTTTGCTAGCCCGCTGGTGCAAAGCCACCTACACTTCCTGACACACAAGTGATCCGAGAAAAACTGCTTTCCCTTTGTCACAGCGTCCTCAGTCACTTTTTAGCTCCCAGGTTTCTCCAAAGTCTGAGTAACCTAGTGTTAACTTTGGAAGCGTGGATAAATCTGGGGCATGCAGTTACATTACAGTTTCTGAAAAAAGATGATAATTCTGCTAGTACCCTTTACATCGGGAGTTCCAACCTGTGGGTCCGTGGGTCCATGGGTCCCTCAGTTAATGGCAGAGCTCCATGGCATAAAAAAAGGTTGGGAACCACTACTTTACACCTTCTTTTGACCCGCTATAGTCCCATTGCCACTTTCTTTCATCTTACATATAGCTTTTCAATTCTCTTTCTTCTGCATATCTAGTCTATTACAGATATTCCTTGTTCTCTTCCTACCAACACCCTACCTCAGCATTTTAAACTTGTATTTTCTATACTTTCTCCGTCTTGTTTGGAAATGCTAGCTCTCTCCCTACAGGCACTGCTTGATAAACCAAGTACATCCAACAAATCATATTTCATATTTTCAGAGCCTATAGGATTATATTTCCATGTTTTCAGTAATTATGGTTTTACACAGCATTAACAACTCAGTTAAACTTTATATGGCAAACTATAATATACTGTATTCTGGGATCTTCAAAGTGAGAATTACTTGAAGTTCTCATATATCTAATTTCTTTGTAGATTATATAGTGGATAAGTCTGGTAAGTATCAAATCCTATGGTGAAGCAGGAAATCATCAACAGCATTTTCTAGATTTCTGTCTAACTCTCCAAGTGAATACTCTAAAGACCACTGTTGTTTTCACTGAGGCTACATCCTCACTACGCCGAATAATTTTGAAAACGCCGGTTTCAAGTAAAAACGACAGGCGTCCACACTAAGCGTTTTTCAAAATATCTCTGCCCACATCAGACGGATATTTGGGCAAACCTCCTCCTACTGGGCACGCGCAGGACACACAGAAAACAAGCAAAGAGGAAACGGTATACTTGGTGCGCGTTTGTCCAGTTACAGACTAGAAAAACGTAAAAGGAATTGCTCTTGGCTCTTGCGCAGGAAGACTTAAAACTGAAAAAAAAACAAATACTGGAGCGTATGGAGGCAACCGACAGGGAGTTCATGGACAGCATGACCCGGCTGACGACGAACATTGAAAAACTGACTAACTCTGTTGCATTAATAAAGCACCTTGTTAAATATATAAAGCATGTCTGCATCAGTGTTATCTTGTATTTCCATACAGTGTTACATTAGGCTGTTACACATCTATTGTCGGAGAAGTACTTGCGTAAGTAGGTAAACCACCTTGGTTCTTGGTTCTTGATCCTCCAAAATATTCCGCATGAAATTTAAACTGGAGGTGGCAGAAGGTGTTTTCTGTCCTTACCTTCATACAAGCAAGGACAGAAAACAGGGCAAAGTAAGTATACTTATTTATTCAGTAAGCTACGGGTCGAAGTATTTGGTGAATACATTTCTAACTCTTCTGGCTTCAGTCTCGTTGCCGTCTGTTCTGAAATTGTTCAGTTCTGCGAAGCGCAGAATCAAATATCTCTGTGATGAGTGCACGCTCTAATATCAATTGTTTGGCGACAATAAAGTAATAATAATAATAATAATAAGACAGAGAAAACAATGAAATGCCGGGCTGCCGCCATCTGTTGCGGCACATCATGACAGCGGTTTTAAAAAACTCTATTTACCATGTCCACACTGCAACGGATATTAGGCGTTTTCAGATTTATTCACTCTGGAGACCATTTCTGAAAATCTCCATTTTCGGGGGATGAAAACGCCGTTTTAGTGTGGACAGAGGGTCAAAACGAAGAGAAAAAGTTTCGTTTTCAAAATTATCCGGCGTAGTGTGGACATAGCCTGAGTAATGATGACGAATGCTGTCAACTTCCCTACCATTAACACAAATTATAGGCCATTAGATGTTAATTTAGGCTTTTACTGATGTTAGGTTATCCTTTGATATGTAAAAACTATCTGTAGATGTTAATAGTTGAAACATGTATAAAACTAAAGCTTTAATTTATACAGTGATGCTGTTTCAAAGATAAAGTTTGTGTCAATATATGTCAAAGTTGGTCTTCTGGAAGATCAGAGAGCCAACCTACGTGCGGAGGTGAAAGAGACGGAGGAGATTTTAAATTGATGTTTTGCACCTGTGTTTACAGTACTTGGGAGTTGGAGTCTATAGAAGAGGTCAAAGCAGCAGCTTTACAGAGTACAGAGGAGGAGGTGTCTGCCCTCTTGAGGCAAATTAGGGTGGATAAATTCCCAAGGCCTGACAAGGTGTTCCCTTGGACCGTGTGGAAGCTAGTGCAGAAATTGCAGGAGCCCTCGCAAATATATTTAGAACATTCTTATCCACAGGTGAGGTGGTGGAGGACTGGAGGATGGCTAATGTTGCTCCATTGTTTGAGAAAGGCTCTAACAATAGCCAGGTAATTAAAGGCAAGTGGGGCTGACGTAGAGGAAAGTTGTTGGAAGGTATTCTAAGGGACCTGATGTATACCCAAGTACATGGATAGATGGGGACTGATTAGGGATAGTCATCATAGCTTTGTGTGTGGTAAGTCATATCTAACCAACCTTATAAGGTTTTCGAGGAAGTTACTAGGAAAGTTGACGAAGGCAAGGCAGTGGATGTTGTCTACATAAACTTTAACAAGGCCTTTGGCAAGGTTCCACATGGGAGGTTTTCAAGAAGGTTGCTTGGCATTCAAGATGAGGTAGTACATTGCATTAGACATTGGCTTCGCTAAGAAGCCAGAAATTGGCTATAGAGGGCTACCTCTCTCACTAGAGGCCAGTGATGAGTGGTGTGCCCCAGGGATCAGTGCTGGGTCCATTGTTGTTTGTCATCTATATCAACGATCTGGATGATAGTGTGGTAAACTGGATCAGCCAGTTTGTGGATGACACCAAGACTGGGGTGTAGTGGACAGCGAGGAAGACTATCAAAGTTTGCAGTGGGATCTGGACCTGCTGGAATAATAGGCTGAAAAATGGCAGATGGATTTTAATGCAGACCAACTGTGAGGTGTTGCACATTTAATAAGCTCTCACTACCTATTAAATCCTACCAATAGCATACATCTTTATTAGGCTCTGACAACCAAGACAAGATCCTGACCTTTATGTGTGGCTTAGCTACTAAACTCAGCGAAACCATTTCCACTGACCGGAGAGGAGGCCGCAGGGATTACTGCCACCTTAAAACCAGTCACTCTGGGGAGATGGAGCTTGTCAGCTGTGGTTGGCAGCTCATCTAGTAAAACTCTGATCTCAAACCTTCGCTGCCTTGCAGCTCTACCCACTCATGGGGAAGGCTTCAGGTGTTAACGCCAAGTAAAATCTGAAGTGGAGTTCCTAAGTCAGTCCTACATTGAGTTCATTGCTAACCGGCAACTCCTGTGATGCCACTGGTGCCAAACTGTATTGGTCTCTGCCCTTCCCTTGGATTCATCAGCTCCGTGGAGAGAGGGAACATGCTACATCAGCAACAGCAACAGTAACGTCCTGGCTTATGTACTGACTTGTGTTCAAAGTAAATTTATTATCAAAGTACATATATGTCACCATGTACAACCCTGAGATTAACTTTTCTGGTGGGCATACTCAGTACTTCCAACAACCATAATAGAATCAATGAAAGACTGCAAAAGACAATAAATTGAGCAAATACGAAATCTATACTAATAAACAAACAAATAAACAATACATATCAAGAACATGAGTGCAGGTCAGTGGGACTAGGTGAGAGTAAGAGTTCGGCACGGGCTAGAAGGGCCAAGATGGCTCGTTTCCGTGCTGTTATTGTTATATGGTTATATGAGATGAAGAGCCCTTGAAAGTGGGTCCATAGGTTGTTAGAACATTTCAGTGATGGGCTGAGTGAAGTCATCCCCATTGGTTCAAGAATCTGATGGTTGAGGGGTAATAACTGTTCGTAAACCTGGATGTATAAGTCTTGAGGCTCCTGTATCTTCTTCCAGATGACAGCAATGAGAAGAGATCATGGCTTCTGTGGTGGATGTCCCTGATGGATGCTGCTTTCCTGCAATAATGCTCCATGTAGATGTGCTCACTGGTGGGGAGGGCTTTACCCATGCTGGCCCAGGACAAGTCCTCTGAAATGTTAACACTGAGGGATTTAAAGTTGCTGACTTCTCTAACTCTGATTCTCTTATGAGAACTGGCTCATGGACCTCTGGTTTCCTCCTCCTGAAGTCAAAAATCGGCTTCTTAGTCTTACTGACATTGAGTAAGATATTAGTCATTGAAGCAGGTTATCACATTCTTTGGAGGTATCTGTATAACTGAAGCCGACTTGAAGCAGGTGGATACCTCAGACTGCTGAGGTTAAGGATCTCAGTGAACACTCCAGCCAGTTGATTGGCACAGATCGTTAGTACTTGGCCAGGTACACCATATGTATGGTTTCAGTGGGTTCATCCTGTCCTTGGAACATCCTGCTAGCAAAGATAGATGCATCAGGATGCTCTTTATCGACTACAACTCAGCATTCAGTACCTCAAAAATAATTAATCAGCTTCATAATCATGATCTCAATATCTCCTTGTGCAATTGGATCCTTCATTTCCTCAACCGCAGTCCCCGGTCAGCTTGGATTGGCAACAATATGTCCTTCACGATCTCCATCAACACAAGTGCCCCACAAGGCTGTATGCTTAGTCCCCTGCTCTACTCACTTTACATTTATAGCTGTGTGGCTAAGCACAGCTCCAATGCCATAGTCAAGTTTGCTGCCCACACCACTGTCATAAGCCGAATCAAAGGTGGCTGAGTGGTGCCATAACAACAACCTCTTACTCAATGTCAGCAAGACCAAGGAGCTGATTATTGACTTCAGCAGAAGGAAACCAGAGGTCCAAGGGCCAGTCCTCAACTGGGGATCAGTGGTGGAGAGGGTCAGCAACTTTAAATTCCGCAGTGTTAGCATTTCAGAGGACCTGTCCTGGGCCCAGCACATAATGCAATTATGAAGAAAGCACAGCATCGCCTCTACTTCCTTAGGAGTTACTGAAGATTCGACATGACATCTAAAACCTTCTCACCCAGAGACATGTGGATCTGTGGAATGCTCTGCCTCAGAAGGCAGTGGAGGCCAATTCTCTGGATGCTTTCAAGAAAGATATAGATAGAGCTCTTAATGATAGCAGAGTCAAGGGATATGGGGAGAAGGCAGGAACGGGGAACTGATTGTGGATGATCAGCCATGATTACGGTGAATGGCGGTGCTGGCTCAAAGGGCCCAATGGCCTACTCCTGCACCTATTGTCTATTGTCTAAAACTTCAACAAACTTCTATAGATGTGTAGTGGAGCCTGGCATGGAAACACCAATGTCCTTGAACAGAAAATCCTACAGAAAGTAGTGGATACAGCTCAGTCCATCACAGGTAAAGCCCTCTCCCTAACCACCCCCCCCCACCCCAATGAACACATCCACATGCAGCATCCATCATCAGGGACCCCTATCCCCAGACCATTCTCTCTTCTCACTGCTGCTAACAGGAAGAAGGTACAGGAGTGTCAGGTTTGGGAAGTTACTACCCCTCAGCCATCAGCCCCTTGAACCAAAGGGAATAACTTCACTCAACTTCACCTGCTCCATCACTGAAATGTTCTCACAACTTTCAAGGACTCTTCGTCTCATGTTCTTGATATTTATTGCTTATTTATTTATTTATTGATTGATTGATTTGCTTATTGATTTATTAATTATTTCTTTCTTTTTGTATTTGCACAGTTTGGCGTATTTTGCACACGTTGAATGCCCAGCTTGGTGTGGCCTTTCATTGATTCTATTACCGTTATTATTCTATTATGGATTTATTGAGTATGCACCCAAAGAAAATGAATCTCACAGTTGTATATAGTGACATATTTGTCCTTTGATACTTTGAACTGAAGGATGCTCACACATAAGCCTCAGAGACTGAAATAACAGGATTATTGGGGGCTGTTGGAGTTTGTGATGGTTGCTCCATGTTTTACCATTCAAAGCAAGCACAAAAGGCACTGAGCTCATCTGGAAATGAAACCCTGTTGTCACCTATGATGTTTGATTTCATTTTGTAAGAGGTGATAGTATTCAAGCCCTGCCAGAACCATTGAGCATCTTTCATTGATTTAAGTTTAGTCCGGAATTGCCACTTACTTGTGAGGTGGCTTTCTGGAGATCGTACCCCGACCTCTTGTAACTTTCTTGTGTATCGACTAGGATAGCTAGGACGCAACGTTCATGATCAACTCCGACCAACAGAGGGCCATACTTTAGTTAACCTTTGGATACTGACACAACATCATACTCTGCTTGATCCCATCTCTCTCCACGAGAAGATATGCTGCTGCTTGATTTAGATGGGAAACAAATGTGTGCTTTTCCAGCTGGAACCAACACCTAAACTGAGATTAGGAGCAAACATACATGTAGCATGTGGGAAACAAAACAACTGCCCTTGCTGGAAATGTGAAATTGGAACAGCAATCTCCAAATCCTGAAATATTAACAGGTTATTTTGCTGACTAACCAGCCAAGTATTTCCTGCATTTTGCTATTATGTAACCTGAGGGAATTGGTGACCAGATCCAAAGTCTGTGCAATCAAAAATTGAAGAAAATCTTGGCTAGTTAAACAACGTAGCAGTAGAAATTCAGTGAATCAAATGAAGATTTTAAAATCATAAATATAAAATTATATTCTAAGAGGCCATGTCATAACATGAATATAAATAAAACACAGACTGAGTACATCCAAATAATTATTAACTTTCTACATTTTGTTTACACCATCCCTAATAAAGAAACTGATACAATGTTTATACACTTAAAACAAAAAGGAGTAAAAGAATAAACTGGATGAAATATAAAGAATAATTAAAACTAACAAAAAACTGCATAGGATAAAAATTTTATTTTTACCAACGACTACTATGACCCAAGTTTCTAAGTCAGATGAGGTCTCTCACCCTTTACTCCGTTAATCCCTAGGTGGTGGTTTTGGTTTTAACCAGACCCTTCTGCACCAGACAGCGATAATATTCTTGAATGTATGTGTAAACACATTTCCAGTCCGGCTCCTTCATTCGCACCATATCTTCCACATCAAGCAGCTGTGGACAGTCTGCACGTTTCCTATGGGGCCAGAGAAAGGGTCAAACAAGAAAGGAGATGGGACACAACAGGGTTCAGAAGGAGAGAGGGAGAAAAAAAAGCAAGAAAACAAAAGAACATAAATTACATTCATTCAGTGACGTACAATGAACAAAAAGAAAACAAATCCATGCTTCATGATACACAACAGCAATAACATTGTGCTCAATACAAATTGACTGAACATGGAATGTTGCATGACAAAACATAGTAACTACAAAGGTAATGATTCTAATGGGGAAAATGTGTAACTCATTGAAGAACGTGTAGAACATTCAGAGGTGCATTAGCAAAGATAGTGCACAAAAGACCAACAAAGAAGGTTAAATAATAAAACTTTTTGGACACAATGGAACATGGTGGTGAATACTGGTAGCTTGGGCTGAGTGTTTGATGTTGTGCTCTTCTCCAAGCTTGGGAGTTAGCTTGCAAACATTTCATCACCAGTCGAAGTAACATCCTCAGTTCTCAGCTATCAGTGTTTTTCTCTGGGAGTGCTCGCATTTATATAGCCACCCCCCCCCCCATTTGCTTGCCTCAGTCCTGATTGGCTACCCCTTCAGCTGACCTTTGAACTCTATTGCTTTGCAATTCTTTGGCTCTTAGGGATTTGCCTGCACCAGAACCTCCGACACATATGAGAATTTGTAGAAGCAAGGTTCTCTTCAGATAACACTGTAAACAAGCAATTCAAAATAGATGCCATCTACGAACCTCTTAGAACCAAAGAAACACAAGCCAATAAAATTCAAAGATCAACCGAAGGGGTAGCCAATCAGTACCACGGTAGAATGGGGGGGTTATATAAAAGTGAGCACTCCCAGAGAGAAACACCAACAACTGTACACTCAGGATGTCAGATCAACTGGTGATGAAATGTCTGGAAATTAATTGTCAAGCTTAGTGAATACAGCAACCTCAAACTATGGAGCATTATCTGTGGAAAACAAAAATAACAGCAAAATTGAACTTAATCTCTCTCCACAGATTATACACAGTGGTATCAAATAGAAAGCTTTTAGTCAAAACATAGCCCAAATTGACATGTTGCTTTGACCTAATAATTCAATATATAATATTGTTTCTGTGTTATTTCCAGGGTTAGCTCATACTTTTCTTCAAACTAGATAAAATAATCCTATTGCTCAAGCAGACACATAATTGCTAAAGCATGGTGGAGCAGAATTAGGTGAGCACAAAGCCATTTAATTTAAATATGGAACGCCAAGTATAAGTGTGCAAGTTTTATATTCTCAGTGGGAGAAACGAACAAGACCCTGAACACAGTATACATATTGGCCATGCAGAAACAAGACACAAATATATATATATATATATATATATATATATATGAGAGAGGGGGGGAGAGAGAGAGAGAGAAAGAGAGAGAAAGGAGAGATGGAGTGAGTGAGAGAGCAAGTTAGGAGAAAGACAAAGGTAGATTTTGGATCTCAAGAACTCCAATACATTTTCATCCACACTCCTTAACAGTAGGGTTGGGTTTCTTTGAAGAAATAAAACTGCAATAAAGATGATGCTGTTCATAAGAATCAATTATTTCACTGCAAGTAGAATATAAACACTAACATTTTATGGAAAGGCAAGTTTCTCAGTTAATGCATAAAGCTTACAGCAAGTTATCCTGTAAAGATCATTATGGCAGATGACAAGGAGCTGGATTAAAAATTCAAAAGAAAACTTCCATTTAAATAGACAAGCACTTTATTTACATTAAAATTTTATTATCACTTTTAAGACTTCTAGAATGGAAAAATCAGTGATCGAGCTCATGAGAAATATCTCCCTAAATAACAACTTTGGGAGATGATAGGGATGCATGATCTAATTGGTCTAATGTGTAGACTTGCAGCATTCATAATCCCTTCTCCCTCTTTTGTTCTCCAAAAATATTTCAATGCACTTGCATCATCTCCCTGTTCTGTGTGGCTCGTAAATGTATAAGGATGGCATTAATCCATAACTTTACCGCCATTGCAGTCAGTTGCATATTTTCAATCGAGGATGTTTTAGAACAATATCAGAATTACAACAATATAACATGAAGTCTTTCCTGGGCCGGCTGGTGGCGCAACGACATCAGCGCTGGACCCAGGAGCAGAGGTTCCCGGGTTCTAACCCAGTTGGGTCCGCTCCCAAGTATGCTTTCCATCCGTGCCAGGTTGAGTGTTGAGATCGCAACTCGACCTCGTAAAACAAAGGGAAAAATACTGCGAGAATGTCTGTGTGAGGAGTGGCGCGCCACACAGTCTCTCTCTTGCTCTGCGCCTTGTAAAAAAGCCATGGAAAAGACATCATCATGGACACACACGCACAGACTCCCAGGCACACAGGCACACGCCAAAAAAAAACATTAAGTCTTTCCACAATCAAGATCACAGATCACCTTGCAATTAAAATGCAATAGAGAATTACAGGTAAAAATCGACTGCTGAGATTTCTCATAGTCCCACAGGTTGGCTGACAATAATGAAATCATTGCTCACAACATAAGCACTAAACCTACAAACCCACAACTTCTACTACCTAGCAAAGCAAAGGTGAAGATTGCAACCACCCACAAGTTCTTCTCCAAGGCAGATACCATTCCATCTCCAGAAAAAAATCTCCATTCTTCACAGTGTTGGAATAGAGTACAAAATTGTTCTTTTTCTCTTAGTTTAGTTTTTCTTATGCTTTCTTATAATTTTTACGTTATCACCAATACGTGTGTAATCATGGTATACTGTATTGTTCAGTGAATTTTGAGTACGTAATTGTAATATAGATGATCCCTTATTTTTCTAGCTTCTCTGCAGCCTGTGTCATGCCACTGAACACAACCATTTCATAAGTTACTTCTTATCAGTGGAATGTCTTTTTTTATTTTTCTGGCTTGTATAAGACCGCGATGTCTTCTTTGTTCTTTGTTTTTGGGATTTTCTGCCTTTATTTGTTCTCCCCTTCTTTACAGCAGAGTAAGTTGGACACCGTTATTTCTCTATGATAAATGCTTAATAAAACAGCCGTAACTACCAAGTTTTATGCACTTCTAAACAATATCACAATATTGGATCACAATATCACCAGGACCAACAATGGTTATTGGGTTAAAATTTGGGAAGCATTCCATCTATCTATCAAGCTACAGTGCGGAATTGGGCCTTCTGGTCCTTTGAGCTGCACCACCCAGCAATCCACCAATTTAATCCAAGCCTAGTCACAGAACGATTTATAATAACCAATTAACCTACCAACCAGTAGGTCTTTAGACGGTGGGCGGAAAATGCAGCAGCAACATAATCACGGGGAGAATGTACAGGCAGCAGTGGGAATTGAACCCAGGTTACTGGTACTGTAAAGCGCTGTATTAACCACTATGCTACTGTGCTGCCCAATATCAAGGCACCTCACTACCACATTTTACTTATTACATCATAGTAGGCCTATCAGGTCCATGGGGGTTTTCAACAGAGTACTTCAATTGGCGCCATTCACCTCCCTTATCTACATTAAGGGGCAATTTACAAGAGCCAATTAACCAGAGCACTTAGTTGGTACATATGCAATTGCAGGCAGATCGTTTGGATCCATGCAGACAGCAAGCCCTGGTCTCTGAGGCAACAGTTCTCTCTGCCACTCGTTTGTCTTTTCCAAGTAAATCAATGATGGACCTCAAGCGCCAGACTTGAATATGATCTTTTACATTTCAGGAACTGGAAAAAACAGAATTGTCCATATGGCCAGTCAAAGACTCAAGGAATATTTCTTGTAGAGATTAGCTATCATTTGTTAAATTCACTATATAGGTAATAAATAGGGCTTGCTTAGATTATTAGCAGAACACACTTTAGAATCCCAGTAAAACAGTTATGTTTCGTGTGTCATTTCTAGCAGTACTGTTATATAAAACAAATTTTCCTCAATAATTAGGAGCATAACAAACCATTTCAGAAGAGAAAAGGTATAAAGAGGATAGATGACACTCAATAAATATCAATAAGGTTACTACTGAAGCTATTTCTTCTAATTAATCATGTATGACCCTACAGATTAACAGACATCCATCAGTATCAAACAGTACAAGTTACAGTAGGTACAAAAATCGAATCTGAACTGATACAAGAGCTGCACTAATAGCACGTCATCAGCAAAATCAGACATACTGACATGTATAAATCAGAAATGGAGTAGAATTTTTCAGGAGTATCTGTTAGAAAACATTTGTTGCCACACACAGATGCTGTGCACATTGTGCAAGAGACTTTTTTGGAATGTGGCAATTGAAAAGTAGAGTTATGGTGTTACTGTTACATATGTAAAATATGTATGTTACTCACCCTTTAACAAGACAGATGGCACATCTTAGCTGACAGATATCAAGCCTGTATTAGCATTCACTAACATCTACTCCACATCCATACTTACATTATTTAGTGATTCTCTTTACAGCAGCCAATATAATTACCCATAGTTTACTTTGTACAGAATGCTTAGTCGATATCAATTCATCAGACATCAATGGAATGCTACACCAATACTGGCTTTTTCTCAGATGTAAATTACATTAAATGCAACTTTACATAAACAGGCAGCTTTACATAGGAGACTTACTTCAAAAGTTTGAAGTTACTAATGCCAAATGCATCTTTTAAATACCAAAAGTATACTGCACCAACAAACAAAACCAAAACTGCATCCACACTGTGATAAAATCATTGCAGTGAAATTCCATAGGCAGAAGATATTCTTAATGAGCAAGATTATTACGCCTTTTGCACAGGAAATTGGTTATCCAGTATTTTGATTTACAGAGACTTCAAAATCTTTCTCAATGTACAGGGCATACTTATTTACTTTATTTTCAGTGAAGCACTTACAAATCATTCTTCATTACGACAGTTACATTTTTCAAGACAATATTCTGTAAGGTTTATTATTTAACAATAACTGTTATTATCATGTTTTCAAAGTAAAAAGAGGCCCTTGATAATTACTGTCAAAAGCACCAATCTAATATTTAAGATAATACAATGCATGTGGAAGTCAAGGAAAGGTACCTACTCTGCCATGGTGAATGCTACCTCGAAGTTGTGCCTGGGGTTGCTGGGATTCAGTTCTGAATAATCAAAGGCATCAGGAAAGAAGTTATGAACCAAAGCACAAAAAGCCATCCCATCACTCCAGCTGGAGGAGAAGTTCTGGATAGCGACATGCTGATGAACAAAATAATATATTAGCATGAGATGAACAAATCTTCAATTACTATGAAATTCAGTATTATTGCATACAGGATGAATCAGAACACAAGATCCCATCTACATGATTCTCTTTGAAGACTTCCTTTCCAAAACACAGATGAAACCTCCGTTTCTCTCTCCACAGTTACTGCCTGATCTGAGTATTTCTGGCACTTCTGAATTTGCTACACACTATAATTGACTTAGTAGCAATACCTGCCTTTGCTCACTGCTGTGGGCAACTCCATCCCATTAATATATTCAGACAAATAGATAGGAAGCAATTAAAATAAGAATGATGAATTGATTGCAAGTGAAGAAACAAGGCAATTGAGATGGTACTTGTCAATAGTAGTTACATTTCTCCCGCATGATCACTTTCAGAATTTTTCTCCAAAGAACTTCTCAACATTGTTGTTCAGACCAAACATACCAAAGTATAATTTGGGAAAAAATAGTTTGCATCTTTTTTATAGTTACTGATGCTAAAACTCTTCTGCAGGTTCAATGTAAGGTAACCTTCTACATGATTCTCTCATTCACAGTCATATTCATAGTCATACTTTATTGATCCCGGGGGAAATTGGTTTTCGTTACAGTTGCACCATAAATAATAAATAGTAATAGAACCATAAATAGTTAAATAGTAATATTTAAATTATGCCAGTAAATTATGAAATAAGTCCAGGACCAGCCTATTGGCTCAGGGTGTCTGACCCTCCAAGGGAGGAGTTGTAATGTTTGACGGCCACAAGCAGGAATGACTTCCTATGACGCTCTATGCTGCATCTCGGTGGAATGAGTCTCTGGCAGAACGTACTCCTGTGCCCACCCAGTACGTTATGTAGTGGATGGGAGATATTGACCAAGATGGCATGCAACTTAGACAGCATCCTCTTTTCAGACACCACCGTGAGAGAGTCCATGCCATTTATATTCACAGTTAAATATAGGCCATTGTTCTGGTGTCATAATTGTGCTCAAAAGGTGCAAAGGATATTCCAAAGAGAAAAAAATAATTCATGTGACTTACAAACTTATTGGTTTGAAGTAGGGCTCAGTGAAATCCATGACATTCTTTTGCTGTTTTAAATAAGAGTGATTTCAAAGCAGGACAATGGGAGAAATAGAGAGACTTCTATGACTATGTCCATTGTTACCATCAAAATACAATGCAATTTCAATCAAACTAAATGTTAAGAGGATTTAGAGAGTATAAAGAAATATTTCCTCTAGTGGCGGAAGACTCAAAATTGAGAGGAAGATGAGTCGTAAGTGAAATCATTCAGGAAGACTGAGCTGTATTGATCAATTGATTGGGGTATCTAGAGATGGAGGACAAAAGGTGGCAAACAGTTAAGGTACAGAGCTATCATGATCTATCTGAATTGTAAGACAGGCTATAGATATCAAATGGCCAATTCCTTTTCTATATTCCAAACTTATCCCTTAAAGAGTCTTTTTCTTGCTAGAAATTAAATATTTCCTCTTGCATGGTCATAGATTTTTCACATTTATATGCTTATTATATGGTGGGGTAATAATGCCTACCTCATAACCACGTGTCTTAGCTCTGCACCAGTCGAGCAGCATCTGCTTAATACTATTAGCATTTGGTACACCACAGCTTGCAGATCTCTGCACTTTCACTTTGGCAACGGCTAAATTTCCAGGACTGAAATGTAGAGATAAATGTTAATGATTATTTATAAATTAATAAAATAGCAGTTAGACTTTTGATATTTTTCCCTATAATATCTGTTTGGGAAAATATTTCAGAATACTTAAGCACTATATGGATATTCACATAAATATACTTTATTTTAGTGCATTATGGCAAATTGGCAATGCAAACAATTTTATCCGGTTGGCAATTCATTGCACGGAAATGGTAAAATGAATTGGAGGAACTTTGTTTCTGTTGAAGAGAACCTTGCTCAGATCCTGTAAGTTCTGATCAGATTCAGAAACTGTAACTCACTACAAGAAAGGTATACGTATTAACCATGGAAAAGTAATCATGTGACTCCTGCCAAATTAAACTCAGCAGATATTTCCTTTAATAGAATACACTGAAGGGTCAAATGTTTTCTCTTCTGGCTCAGGGAAGTCCAGAAGAAGTGAAGGAACTAAAAAACAAACAGTGCCATACTGAAGCAAAATCAGAAATTATAATTCATTTCAAGGGTTGTAAAGGGATCCAGCTTTCAGTCCAAAATGGCTGTGGTGGCTATGATAATAGTGGCTTTCAAGACAAAAGTTGTTTTGTTTGGTTGAATGGCCTACCTTCCACCTTCTTTCTCTAGTTTCTCAATCAATGCCTTCCGTGCCTGTGATCCTGAAGTCCGTGGCAACGTCTGTGACCTCAACACCTCTTTCCTCTTCTCAGCCTGTTTCCTTTCAAGTGCTAATACACTGCTAGACCTCGTATTGTCTTCTCTGTCAAAAATACTGAAAAGCAAATCATAAAATTATTGAGTTGCTAACTACAAATCTCTATACTTTCACTTCGACAGTGATTGGATTTTCTGCTATGAAATCTAGCTACAGCATGAGCCCCCCTTATCCAAAATGCTTGGGGCTGGAAGTGTTTTGAATTTTGGAATATTTGTATCTACATAATGAGATACCTTAGGGATGGGACCCAAGTCTAAACACAAAATCCATTTACATTACATATACAGTTTATACATATATCCTGAAGGTAGTTTTATATAATGCTTTTAATAATTTTGTACATGAAACAAAAATGTGTACATTGAACCATCAGAAAGGTAAGCTATCACTACCTCGGCTGCCTATGTAGTCTTTGACTTACACCTGTTCATCACACTTGCAGTACTGGGCAAAAGCCTTAGGCAAATGTATAGCTAGGGTGCCTAAGACGTTTGCACAGTACTGTATTTGTCAACATGGAGCACAGAGCGAGTTTGTTAATCTAGCGAGAGCAAAGGATATTGCAATGGCGAGGGTGGAGAGCTGCAGAAAGGGTGTACGACAGGTGGCAGAGAAGGAGTGCTGGGGCAGAGTTCGTGGCGCAGGTGCAGACGCACCCAGCCCTGAGACACGGGGCAAGGTTATTTGATTCCAAATAATTGGTTTATTAATCATTACAGAATGTCTCTCTGGTGCTTCCCACTCCCTCCCCTCTCCCTTCCCCTTTCCCCACTCTCAGTCCATATCAGCATCAGGTTTATCATCACTCACAAATGTCTTGAATTTTTCTGAGGTAACAGTACAATGCAATATATAAAATTACAACGGTTTTGTGCAAAAATCTTGGGCACTGTAGCTATATATATGTTTAAGACTTTTACACAGTACTCCAGATCAGCATACTGTTAAGTGGCATATGTTCATTCTGACGCTGATGAATCCACTCTTTCAATACATGTGCAAGATATCAATTTTTTTGCTTTATGCAGTGTTTTTCTGTTTTTCATTATATTCTGTTCATTACATAAATGAGGTCACTTCTGGGAATTGTCTGTGGTGCACAGAGATCTGTACATTGCCTGGGAACCTTCCCAGTGCCTTTTAGGGTTTTCCATTTGTGAAATCATGTCAGTGTACAAAAAATTTTAGAATTCGGAGGTTTTCATATTTTGGAATTACAGATGAGAGGTACTCAACCTGTACGATCCTGGTTAACAACAAGAGATTCTGAAGATGCTGTAAATCTTGAGCGGCATTCACAAATGTTGGAGGAACTCAGTAATCAGGCAGCATCTACGGTGGGGAATAAGTTGTCGGGGTTTTGCATATGAGACTTCCTCACCTTCCCCTTCATCCGGTCTCACTTATCGCCTGCCAGTTTGCATTCCCTTCCACTCCCTCCACCTTCTTATTCTGACCCATTCCTTTCCAGTCTCACCCAAAATGTCAACTCTTTATTCCACTTCATAGTTGCTCCTGACTTGTTGAATTCCTCAGCATTTTGTATGTATTATATTGTTCCTTACTTAACACTAACCTGTAGAGCACTGAATCATTATAATGCTCTTGGTTCTAATGGACTCTCAAAGGAAGGTGGCCACAGAACGTTACAAAAGGCAATCATCTTTGTAGTGTGCTGCCTACTGCTGTGCTGGGAATTTGGCAAACACCCAACACCCTCCCCATTGTTGTCTGCTGCTCTGCCAGGAATCTGGTGTGAACCTCTGCCCTTCTTGTGGTTACATTCCACTGTGCTGGGATTCTGGTGCTAATCCCTGTCTGCAGCTGCTATTCCCCTGAGGGCCTGTGTTGGGCAGGCAAGGAAGAAAGGCACAGCCAAGCAGCCTTCCCCATCCGCAGCTATAAGGGAGATTGGTAACACTATACAGAAAATTACCAGGTTAAAGGGAGTTGTGCTGACGAACCATCGGCTCTCCACTCGACCTTTAATCACTTGGACAATAGTAATACCTACATCAAGCTGCTGCTTATTGACTACAGCTCAGCATTCAACATAATCATACCCTCATTTCTAACCAACAAGCTCCAAAATCTGGGCCTCTGTACCTCCCTCTGCATCTGCAGACATCCCACCTCTCCTGGTAGTTCCGGGAATCTTCCGCATATTAATAGTGGCTCCCTGATGCCCGCAAATTATATACAATATCACGGAAATCAATTTTTTGAGAGCGAGCGAGCGAGAGAAAGCAAGAGAAAGTGCGAGAGCGACCACAAGAGAGAGCGCTCACGCGTGAGAGCGAGAGCAAGCAAGCAAGAGCGCATGAGCGAGAGAGAGAAAGCAAGCGAGAGCAACAGAGAGAGAGAGAGAGAGAGAGAGAGCAAGAGCATGCCATGGCAATGTTCCAAAAAAAGAAAATATAAAACGTACGTCACCCCAGACGACCCTAAAGTGTACCCCTGCCTAATAGGGGTCAAAATAATGACAGTGTTGCTCGCTGCCCTGTTTGCAACAGTGACTTTTCTATTGCCCATGGTGGGTTAAGACTGTAAAAGACATGTTGAGGTGAGTTTAACAGGTGTCATTTGTTCATTAGCATAGCTAACGTTATTTAAACTAGCTAGCTTGATAAGGAGCTACTCTAGTGCAAACATCCCACCTCTCCCGGAAGTTCTGGGAGTCTCCCGCAAATTGATGGTGCTACCTCCCTGAAATGAGTTTTTGCAGGGTGGGATGTCTGCATCTGGATCCTTGACTTCCTCACTGGGAGACCACAGTCTGTATGGATTGGAAGTAACATCTCCTCCTCACTGACAATCAACACTAATGCACTTCAAGGATGCACGTTTAGCCCACCGCTCTACTCTTTCTACACCCACGAATGAGTGCCTCAGCACAGCTCAAACGCCATCTTTAAAATTGCTGATGATACAACTATTGATGGGAGAATTTCGGATGGTGCCGAGAAGGGGTACAGGAACAAGACAGATCAGCTGGTTGTTAAAGGGATAATAAATCAGCCATGATGGAATTGTGGAACAGACTTGATGGGTCAAGTGCTCCTATGTCTTATGGTCTTAATTACAAAGAAGGCACAATACTGGCTATATTTCATGAGGAGAATTGGTATGTCACCAACAGCACTCACAAATTTCTACAGTGTATCATGAAGATCATTCTAACTGGTATGGAGGGGCCATTGCAGAGGACTGCAAAAAGCTGCAGGAAGTGGTGGTCTCAGTCAGCTCTGTCTTGGGCAGTAGCCTCCCCAGCATCCAGGCCCCCTTCAAAAGGCAGCATCCATCATTAAGGGCTCCCATCACATGCCCTCTTCTCATTGCTACCATCAAAGA
Source organism: Mobula birostris (assembly GCF_030028105.1). NCBI lineage: Eukaryota > Metazoa > Chordata > Chondrichthyes > Myliobatiformes > Myliobatidae > Mobula > Mobula birostris. Next base: position 31,271,286 of record NC_092400.1, read on the forward strand.
GGAGGTGCAGGAGCCTGAAGACATACACTCAATGTTTCAGGAACAGCTTCTTCTCCTCTGCCAGCAGATTTCTCAATGAACCCATGAACATTACCTCAGTTTTCTTTTCCTATCTTTCCACAGTACTTATTTAATTTAATTTTATACTTCTTATTGTAATTTACAGTTTCTACTGTTATGTATTGCAAAGTACTGGTGCCACAACATATGCCAATGATATTAAACCTGATTTTGATTATGAAGAGTTTGAGGCGCTGTCCATCTTCAGCAATAATCCACACTCAAGGTGTCACTTAGGGCCATCTGTGAGTCCCGCATCTCAGTGTTGAACAGTACCTTGAAGCACAGGTAATTCATTGCTGCAGGAGCACCAACAGAGGGCAGAGATCTGTGCTAGGTTCCTGGCACTCAGCATGGCACAGAGGCAAAGAGTGCAATGCACACCAGATATCTGGCATTCCGGGTCCCAGGCAGTAGTGGAGAGGGATGGATTTGCACCAGGTTTCTGTCAGTAATGTTATTATATGATCTATTGTCTAGCACTTATCTCATTAGTGCCCTTGCTGCTGGGAATGCATTCTGAGTGCTAAATGATTAATGGTGATTGAAAAATTATGCCTACTGGAGGGAAAACTTCAATGCATATTAACTAAAGAGTAAAAGATGCTAGACCCTGCTCACCTGCCAACCTTTTTGGATGTACTGCTGCTGGAACTGAAGGAGGTCTTGGTCTGGATGACAGATGTTCCTCCTGTTTAAGAGGGAAATAAAGGTATCAATTTTGTCCCATATTACTCCAATAATGTACCTCAGTAAAGTTGTCCCAAATGAGCAATATGTAAATCTAATTTCTTCTTATGGTCTCAACATGAAATGAAACTAAACCTCTCATGTGGGATATTGTAGCATAGGACTAGTATCCAGACATTTGAGTTATTTGACTTGAGACACGAGTTTGAGTTCCCTACTCTGACTTCCCAGTCTCTGGACTGGAAACCCAAAATAAGTTTGAGAAATATGCTAAATTTTAGAAATAGCATTTGCTATAAATGCAGATTAAACTCCAGATATTCCTGGTAGTTTACGATCTGAGGTTAACTTTCAGCTTTTTTCTCGTGGGATGATATATCCTATTCCAAGACTTCGCTACTTCATCCATAGCAGAACAGAGCATAGTAAAAGATCTCATATTAATCCAATTTTGGTTGCTTACCATCAGTTTTCTTCACGACGCTGGATTCCACAGTTGTTGTTTGCAAAGTTCTGTTGCCACCACCTAAAAGACCAGAATAATTATCAGTAATTCTGTACATGGAAATTTGTCTCAACACAGAATCATTATGCAGGTACTTTTAATAGGGTAGAGCACCAGCCAAAACTGCATTTATTTTTGAAAAGTGAATAAGTAATTTCATTCAAGGTTTAAGGTAACACAGGGATTCCAATAAATGGGATTCATCGCTCAGTGAGAGAGATTGGGGCTGCCAGGAGTTCACACAGGACAAGTACAAGTACAGAACTATTGTGTTTTCTGGCAGATACCTGTTTGTAAATATTGGCAGGATTTTTTCACTATTTTCACTAATTTTTGATGCACCTAATAAACACCCTTGCACTAACATGCTAAGTGAATCCAGCCATTTTTTCATTGGTCATAATCCACATATCTAACACCCATAAAGTACATAATTATGCAATTATTAATTCATATATTCAATGCAACTATTTACCCCCATTGGATCGATCAGAGAATTTTTCATTGTCTTATCTATCCCCCACCCTCTCTAATTTAAAGCTAATATTTTTTTTAAATTTCCTGGTTCTGTTAAAGGGTTTTCAACCTTTTGACAGAAGTTGTTTGCACTGCTAAATTGTTTGATCTTATTCATTTATTTGCACCAAATTTCAATTACCTCTGAAAACAAAGTGTAAACTTGGTCAGCTTCCAATTGACTTCAAACAAGCCAATGCAAATAATAGGTGGTACAAGGTTTTTGGATTGGATACAGAAGCTAGGTTATAGATTCATCTGAAAGTGAAGCTTTCCTTATTGTGAACAATGTCCACAAATATGTTAGCTGATAGTTCTATGCTCATCAAAGCATAAATTTCATCACCAAATTTACAACAGGAGGAGTAGACCACCTGGTTTCTCAAGCCTATCCTGTCATTCAATATAATCATAGCTGATCTAGTCATAGTTGGCCGCGGTTGTTAGTTCTTCTTCTCTGCTAGATCCATGTAGCCCTCAATTTCCTGATATTTCAATATGTATCCACTGTCACCTTAAATGATCTAGCCTCCATAACAATCTGGGATAGAGAATTTGTAAAATTCACCCTCCTCCGTGAAAATAAATTTCTATTCACCTCCATTTAAATGATTGGCCCTTATTTTTTAAATAATATTTCCTTGTTCTGGTAAAAACCAGTTGGCAGACCACTATATGAAAAAATTCCATGACTTTGGAACTGAAAAGGGTTTAAAGTACTTTGTAATCTGTAAGGAGCAAACCCTGTTCTAGTGTTACAAACATTTAATTTTCCACAACCCCGGTGCTCACCTCCCTCACACTTTCATCTGTCTACATAATTTTCTTCTCCTTTTGTTTGTACTCCATTTCCTCCCCCCACCTGGTTCCATCTATCACCATCCCCTTCCCATCAGGTCCCGCCTACTCCACCTCCCTTCGTGTTGCTATGTACTGGCAATCTTTCTGATTCTCTCAATCCTCATGTAAATTCTCAACCTGAAAGGTCAACTTAATCTTCTGTCTCCACAGATGCGGCTTGACCTGCTGGGTTCTTCCAGCATTTGGTGTTTTCACTGTCTTGAATGCATTAACACAGAGGTCTATCTAATCATCCCTGACTTTCTAAATATGCAATGGCGAGCCCCCTTTATAGAACATAGAATAGTACAGCACAGTACAGGCCCTTCGGCCCACAATGTTGTGCCGACCCTCAAACCCTGCCTTCCATATAAGCCCCCACCTTAGATTCCTCCATATACCTGTCTAGTAGTCTCTTAAACTTCACTAGTGTATCTGCATCCACCACTGACTCAGGCAATGCATTCCACGCACCAACCACTCTCTGAGTAAAAAACCTTCCTCTAATATCCCCCTTGAACTTCCCACCCCTTACCTTAAAGCCATGTCCTCTTGTATTGAGCAGTGGTGCCCTGGGGAAGAGGTGCTGGCTATCCACTCTATCTATTCCTCTTATTATCTTGTACACTTCTATCATGTTTCCTCTCATCCTCCTTCTTTCCAAAGAGTAAAGCCCTAGCTCCCTTAATCTCTGATCATAACGCAGACTTTCTAAACCAGGCAGCATCCTGGTAAATCTCCTCTGTACCCTTTCCAATGCTTCCACATCCTTCCTATAGTGAGGTGACCAGAACTGGACACAGTACTCCAAGTGTGGCCTAACCAGAGTTTTATAGAGCTGCATCATTACATCGCGACTCTTAAACTCTATCCTTCGACTTATGAAAGCTAACACCCCATAAGCTTTCTTAACTACCCTATCCACCTGTGAGACAACTTTCAGGGATCTGTGGACATGTACCCCGAGATCCCTTTGCTCCTCCACACTACCAAGTATCCTGCCATTTACTTTGTACTCTGCCTTGGAGTTTGTCCTTCCAAAGTGTACCACCTCACACTTCTCCGGGTTGAACTCCATCTGCCACTTCTCAGCCCACTTCTGCATCCTATCAATGTCTCCCTGCAATCTTTGACAATCCTCCACACTATCTACAACACCACCAACCTTTGTGTCGTCTGCAAACTTGCCAACCCACCCTTCTACCCCCACATCCAGGTCGTTAATAAAAATCACAAAAAGTAGAGGTCCCAGAATAGACCCTTGTGGGACACCACTAGCCACAATCCTCCAGTCTGAATGTACTCCCTCCACCACCACCCTCTGCCTTCTGCAGGCAAGCCAATTCTGAATCCACCTGGCCAAACTTCCCTGGATCCCATGCCTTCTGACTTTCTGAATAAGCCTACCGTGTGGAACCTTGTCAAATGCGGGGGTGGGGGTGGGAAATGCATTCCCAGAAAACAGCCTGCATCACAATTTTTTGTTATGTGAAACTGCGTCACCTGTTGGAAACACAAGCTGGGAAAATTTTGCATTCATATACTTTTTTCTCCTCCATGAAAATGCTATGCGAGCGAATTTTATTCCATATCTCAAATTCTTGGGTAGTAATTTGTGAATTCTGTAAGGGTGAATTTCCATAACCCAAACATCAGTAACATGGGTTGACCTGCAGCTTTTTTCAGTCTTAATATATTTTGATTGCTTTCTCTCCTATATAACTTCCAAGTACCCACCAGAATTTGCCAATAATGTTAACCTTGAAAGTTTCTTCAAGCAGCATGTTACATTTTCTGTAGCTAAATTTTACTTTCTTTCCTCTAGGTTCTGTCTACACATACCTGTATTTGTAGAGCTTGTAGATAAATAATCAAAACTACAAATTTATTTTATCAATACTTTTCAATAATACAATCTTCCCTGAACCTCTCCTCTGTATAAATACCTCTACTCTCATAATACTCACTTTGTAGGTGAGGTATCTAATCCATGTCTCACTTTAACTAAGATCAACATCTTACTGTAGTTATTTTTCTGATTTTCATGCCTTCATCTGAACTAAGAAGGATTGTTTGGTGCTTTAGCTAACTTGCCTTCTGCAAAACTAGCAGTTGAAAGACGATAACTTCACATTAACTGTAGAAAGCATTACGACTCACTGCAATTGCTAAATGTTACCTGTGGCTTTAAGCCCACTTTTCTATTTTATACAAATTATTCTTCAACAGACCAATAATATTGTGGCGAGCATTTAGTCAATGATGTTCAACAAGAAAAGCTCATTTAACTCAACAAGCACAAGAACAGACTGGCGCAATGACCTGGGGAGAGAACCCACTCAGCCACACATGCCGTTTACAGTCAGGGTGACCCACAAATGCATGTACGAATAACTGTATAATCCAAGCTAAAATGTAACAATAAATGAACTTGAACATCCCACCATAATCCCACAAAGCATTTTAACAAGAACAATAAATAGCACTGGTCATTAGGAATGTTGGGCTGTTGACCACGCCCCACCCCCCACCCACCCACAGTGCCACAATATCTTCCTTTTCTACCTCTGAACATAATACTTAGTACCTGATTGGGTGATTCTTTCAGTCTTTGACATTGAGGTAACAGTCTTGCCATCTGCAGATTTTTCTGTTTTGGATACAGTCATTTCAGCAGTATTTGAAGACTTTGTTTTCTTTGCATCTTCTGATTTCTGTTTCAATTCTTGTAGTCTCATTTCACGCTCCTTTTCTCGTTCATCTAAAGAGAGATGAAATAAAAAAATCCCAAATGTTATAAGTCGAAACTCTGGAACTTCTGGGATTCTCCAATGCCTGATGAGAATTCGTACAAATCTCACGATCAATTCATTGATACATCCACCCAACATGCCCATCACTGATCTTTGGTACAAATACTGTTAGAAAACTGAGTCTCTTACTTCTGCTCCCAGGCAATATTCTAATTTGCTGCACAAACTTGGAAAAACAAATACTGCAAGTTTAGAACTAACATTTTTCCATGGTTATAAACCAATTTACTTTATTCAAAAACAACATACCAAAAATGTATTAATCTGTATATTAAGTTGTAATACTCAAATCTATTCCTCTAGTAATTCTTGTGAATTATGAATGTGTCACTTCCAATTAACTGGGTAAGAGTATTCTCCAATTCAGCCTCCAACCAAAGAAAATTAGTTCATTTCAACCTTCTGAAATTAGAACATCTAAATTAAGATATTTTACTTTATATATCATTTTAATTAATATTTTTGGATTTTGTGATCATGCAAAATCACAAAATTACTTTTAAAAATACAGTTAAGATGTAACACAAGCTCAGAACAGTATTTAAATCTCCAATTTGATTAGTTGCATAATGTGAACATTTTATAATATGAATGCCTTATTTGGTAGATCTAATAAGGTTATCAGGTCCACAACAGCAAACTATATCACTTTGTAAAGTATCTTTTGACACATAACAGCAGCATTGAAATAATCAATTGACTATGTTGTGCTTCGGGACATCCTGAGAACAAAGAAGCTTTATATTATTGCAAGTTTTCATATACAGGAGCTTGGCAAGATCCATCGCCTATCTATGAGCTTTCTTACACATAACGAGGCAGCTCTTTTGAGAAAACAAGAATTAGTATTAAAGCCATATTAAAAAGATGATAGCTATGTTCATCAATATATACAGACATTAGAAAAGATTTTAGCATTATCACAAGCTGTATCAAATCCAATATTTTCACTTCTATGTTAGGCAGTGAAAATGATACAAGAATGAGCATCAAGCACTATGATATCTATTTTGATAACTGAGAAAACTTGAGTTAACAAGACACGCTTTTGTAGATCTAGTGTAAGAGAAAAGGGGAAAAATGTAAACATCTTACAACAGCAACCTGTTTGAATCTGTCAAATGTTTGTTTATATATTATGCAGCAGACTGTGCCTCTCATATTGGTCTTGATAATCAATAGCATATTCATAAAAGATTATTTAAAAAACAGAATTGCAGAGGAATGAAGCCAATCGCCACTGAACTATCAAAATAAACAGGGTCTAGGCCAAGGTCCGTTGATTTAGGATAGCCTTGCACAATTCAGTTAATAATCTACTTAACCTACTAAATATAAATCCATCAAGAAACCAAGATGTCAGCAATGCTCTACCATTATCTGGTTTCCCTGAGTTCCAGGAAATCCAAGGATAATCACTCCTTATTTGCAAGATCACAAGACAAGCACATTGTTTGTGCTGCACAATGTGCCTTCTCATTTAAAGTACCCACCTCTTTTCTTTTTCCGAAGTTCTCGCATTGCAGCTCGAATCAATTTCCTTTTCTCAAAGTCTGTTGTTGCATCGAGCTTTGAAAAATATATTACAAAGTAGTATTATTTATTTAGATAAATGTGTTTCTCTTTCCTACTGAAACCACAAGATTTAAACACTCAGAATATCTCAAATGTTTAAGGGTGGAGAGATGTATCACATCAATCGTGAAAAAAACTCACAATTTTGATTGGCAACATATGCTGAGTTAATTGTCTTTAACCAAGTTTGATTGACTCTGAACAGGGGAATACTGATCATTCAAAGTTCAAACTTCAAAGTGAATTTATTATCAAAGTACTGTCCATATATAGTATGTCACCATATACCACCCTGAGATCCATTTTCTTGCAGGCATACTCAGTAAATCCAAGAATCATAATAGAATCAATGAAAGACCGTACCCAACAGGACAAACAACCAATGTGCAAAAGACAACAAACTGCAAATACTCAAGAAAAAGAAGAAATAAAAATAAATAAATAAATAAATAAATAAGCAAGAAATATTGAGAACATGAGATGAAGACTCCTTGAAAGTGAGTCCATAAGTTGTGAAAACAGTTCAGTGAAGGGGCGAGTGAAGTTGAGTGAAGTTATCCCCACTGGTTCAAGAACCTGGTGTTTGAGGGGTAATAACTATTCCTGAATTGGGTGGTGAGAGCCCTGAAGCTCCTGTACCTTCTTCTTGGTGGCAGCAGTGAGAAGAGAGCATGATCTGGGTGGTGGGGAGTCCCTGATGATGGACGTTGCTTTCCTGTGTCAACACTTCATGTAGATGTGCTCAATGGTGGGGAGGGCTTTAGTCGTTTCGGACTGGGCTGTATCCACTTATCTTTGTAGGATTTTAAATTCAAGGGTATTGGTGTTTTGATACCAGGCTGTGATAAAACCAGTCAATATACTCTTCACCACGCACCTATAGAAATTTATCAAAGCTTATTGTAACCGATCTTGATCATTACCCATAAAGCTCTGGAAATACATCTGGATGAATACGCCAGACTGAGACTTGGCTGTGCATTCATCACTGACAGAACATTTGCTGATACTTTTTGATACAAAAAGTACATCCTCAAGGTAATCTAATACATTTGTCAAACACAAGTTTCCTTTATTAAGCAACACACATCAAAGTTGTTGGTGAACGCAGCAGGCCAGGCAGCATCTGTAGGAAGAGGTGCAGTCGATGTTTCAGGCCGAGACCCTTCGTCAGGACTAACTGAAGGAAGAGTTAGACCTGACAAAGGGTCTCGGCCTGAAACGTCGACTGCACCTCTTCCTACAGATGCTGCCTGGCCTGCTGCATTCATCAGCAACTTTGATGTGTGTTGCTTGAATTTCCAGCATCTGCAGAATTCCTGTTGTTTTCCTTTATTAAATCATATTGACTCTGTTTAATTACTGTATTATTTTACTTGATAGCCTATTAATTTCTGAATAATAAATACCAGCATTTTTCCCCACAGCTGACTTTAGACTAACTAGCTTGTAATTCTCCATTATCTTTCTGCCTACAGCAGCACTGTTACACTTTCCAAATTGCAGTTGGTATTGTCATAAAAATCACGATTTTACCTTAAAATTACCACGGATTTTTATTCCTGTATAACATATCTTTAAAAGGTAGAGAATTAAGTGACATGTAATTATGTTCAGTTGTCATTTGAAAGCTCTATATTAATTGAAGCTAAAATTTAGCTTAACGTTGTACTTTGACCACTGAATTGGTACATTTAAAGTACAGATTACTGATAGCTCATATGAATAAATCAATGGTGCTGAAGCAGCTTTTCACCACAACTCTATTATGAAACCGTTATGATTTCTTCAATGAAAACGTACCATTTTGTCTAGGACCTCTTCATCTTCAATAGCACTCAGATCTTCTTGGATGGCTATGCTACTTTTCTCATCGGCATTCTCCTTCTCTTTCTCCTCTACCCCATTGGGAAGAGTAGCCTCAAACTGTAGTGACTGGGCTTTGACTGGCTCTGTCTCCATCTACAAAGATAAATAAACAGACTCCTTTTGATTAAGTTGCCTCATCTACACACAGGTGTGATTCAGTAAAGCTTTAACATTTTTAACCAGGTTAACATCTCTATTAAAATAAGACAGTAGATTAACTGATGGTATATTAATTCTCACAGAAATTTATGAATTTAACACTGCACACATTCATCAAAGTAAGCTTTACCAATTTAATTGAGGAAAACATGAATACCTGACTAAGCCACATTCAAGTTAAAATAAGAGCTATGCAGAACCACCAGCGTTTGGGAAACTTCAGGATCAAATTCAAACCTGTATTATCTCCTTTCCAGTAATTATTCCATCTCTGACTTTTACTTCCTATAGCCTTAAAATCAGAGCTCATACTCCCGTAAATGTTAATGATTTGTGTGCTCAGTGGTTGCAGAATCAAAAATAGTTCACTTTAGTCATTTCTAATTGTTATACCACACATTTATATAATTGTAGAACATAGTACACAACACAGTGCAGGCCCTTCGGCCCATGATGCTGTGCTGACCCTTTAACCTACTCCAAAATCAATCTAACCCTTCCCTCCCATGTAGCCCTCAATTTTGCTTTCATCCACGTTGCTATCGAAGAGTCTCTTAAATATCCCTAAAATATCTTTCTCTACTACCACCGCTTGCAGTGTGTTCCACACATTTACCATTCTATAAAAACCTGCCTCTGCCATCTCCCCATACTTTCCTCCCAACGTCCTAAAGTTATGCCCATTTGTATCAGCCATTTACAGTAATAGAGTCATCGAAAAGTACAGCAAAGAAACAAGCCATTCGGCCCATCTAGACTGTGCTAAACCATTTAAACTGCCTAGTCCCATCAACCTGCCCATCCATGTAACAATGCAAACTTCTCATAGACGTTGAAATCAGGCTCACATTCACTACTTGTGCTGGCAGCTCATTCCACACTCTTGCATGTGAAGAAGATCCCCCTTAAATTTTTCACCTTTCACCATTAACCCATGACCTCCAGTTCAAGTCCCACTCAACCTCAGTGGAAAAATCCTACCTATACCCCTCATAATTTTGTAAACCTCTATCAAATCTCCTGTCAATCTTCTATGTTCCAAGGAATAAAGTCCTAACAGATTCAATCTTTCCTTACAACCCAGGTCCTCCAGTCCCAGAAATATCCTTGTAAGTTTTCTCTGTACTCTTTCAACCTTGTAGGTAGGTGACCAAAACAGTACCACCTTGTACTTCTTCCTCCACTCCCTCGCTCGAACTTCTCATCTTTCTTTCTAGTCCTGATGAAGGGTCTTGTCCTGAAACATTGACTGCTTACTCTTTTCCATAGATTCTGACTGGTCTGCTGAGTCCCTCCAGCATTTTGTGTGTGTTGCTTTGGATTTCCAGTAACCGCAGATTATCTCTTCTTTGTGTTGTACTGCCTGATCCGCTGAATTTTCCATTATCTGTTTAGGTTTTCAGCAGTGACTTTGGTTTTGACAAACTACTGTTGTTTACCAACGTATTAGAAGATGACTTTAAGCATTAAGAGCTCAATAGTTACTGTATGCAATACAATAAAAAGCATGCTGCTTTACTTTTGAGTTTGTGCACATAGCTAAATGTCACAATATGACCTTTCAACAATATTTTCTGTTTGCTGCCAGTATTAAAATAGACAACAAAAGTCAAGGAGTGTATATTTAGAACGCCAGGACATTCCCTTGGCTTACATTCACTGTAGCAAGCAAGCAGCTGCTCTGCTCTCAGTCATGCTGTCTTAAGCAAATTGAGTAGACATGAATGTTATGGAGGCCAGATCAGTAGTATACTCCTCCTGTAGGATGTGAGAGAGCAAGGACATTTCCTGTGTGCTTATTTATTGCACTTGCAGGAAGCACATCCAGCTATAATTCCTGGAAGATTTTTCAAACTAAATAGAGCTGCGAATGTACTCACTATCGCTAATTTAGTGAGATGGCCATTCCCACAGGTACGTAAAGGGAGGCAATGGGTGACCACCAGGAGAGTCTTGCCCAAAACACAGGCTGTTATTTTTCCTGCACTGATGCTGCCTGACCTGCTGAGTTCCTCCATGATTTTGTGCATGTTGATACAGGCAGCGCAAGAACAACTCAAGTCATTCTCCTCTCTAACGAGTATAGTATATTGGATCCTGTTGTAGGGATATGTCCTCCTAAGAGAGAACTACTTTGTTGGATGGCAGTGGGGGGAGGGGCTAGAAAACAGGACTGGGAGAATGATAGTGGGGGGATTTCTTTTGTAAGGGAGGGCATGTCGGTATTCCTGTGCTTGCAAAGAGACTCTAGGTTACCTCTCTGGTTGCAGGATGTTCTGAAAGGGGAGGATGAACAACCAAACATCATGATATATCCTTACTGGCTGGCTGGTTTGCTAATGTTGATGGGGATGGTTTAAACAGAATTAGCAGAGGGAACTCAGAATATTTGTCCAGAAGGAGAGGTAAAATCACCTCATGCAGAAACAGTTAGTAAGTGTAGTAGGCAGAACAAGTACACATCAAGTGAATTCAGAGCTAAGCTGTGTCTCTATTAATGCAAGGAGTATTACTAGTAATGTAGATAAATTCAAAGCTTCTATTAACATAGAGGTCTATAATAGTGTTGCCACCAATGAGACATGGTTGAAGGACAGAGAACACTGATAATTCAATATCCCAGAGTAGAGCACTTTTAGATGAGACAACCCTTTACAGTACAGGTGACCGGGTTCAATTCCCACCACTATCTATAAGGAGTTTGTATGTTCTCCCCGTGATCACACGGGTTTCCTCTGGGTGCTCTGGTTTCCTCCCATGGTCCAAAGATGTATTGATTGGTAGGTTAATTGGTCATTGTAAATTGTCTCATGATTGGGTAGATTGGGGGATTCCTGGGCAGTGTGGCTCGAAGGGCCAGAAGGGCCAACTCCACACTGTATCTCAATAAATAAAAATGTGTATAGGTACACATAGAAAGAACGCCATCTGCAGAATGTATAGGAAACTTTCAGAACCTGTGGAACTGTACCACTGAAACAGCACCTTATTGAGAGGTGACTGTCAGTAGAAAGAACAAACCATTTATTCCAGAACCATTTTCTTTCAGAAACAACAGGCTTGTTACATTTTCAAAACTACATTGCCTTTTCTTTATTATATTAATAACATCACCAGAAAGTAACATACAAATTCAGATTCACAATTAGAAGGAAGCATATGTACAATTAGCCAACTGGTGGTGTAGTGGCATCAGTACCAGACTTCGAGGTAAATGCTCCGAAGTTTGAATATGGCTGACTCCTTGCATGCTTTCCAACCTCTCATTATAACTAACACTTTCTAACCTAAACAATGTACCCTAGTAAATCTCTTCTGCAAACCCTTCACATCCTTCCTATAATATGACAACAGAACAGCACATAATCCAACAAGTGTAGACTAATTGAAGTTTTATACAGCTACAACATAACTTCCCAACATTTAGACTCCATGCCCCAATCGATGACGGCAAACATAACATAGGTCTTCTTTCCCACTTTATCTACCCAGGTTGCCACTTCCAGGAGCTGATGAACTGCATCCAAGATCCTTCTATGCATCAATATTCCCAAGGTTTCTGCCATCACCATTTGACCTCCAATACTGCATCTCACATTTGTACAGTTGAACCCAACCTGTCCAAATTTCCAACTGATCTGTATCCTGCTATATCCTTTGACAACCTTCTTAGCTGCCATGCCTCTGCCAATTTTCATAACAGTGCACAATTCCACTGATTTTTGTGACAATTTTCTCTTCCATTATTTTTTTAAATGGATGTTCATGGAAACAACATTTTCTCAGGTGGGGAGATTGAAATTTGGAAAGTAAAGAGCTGTGGCAGAGATGGGCCATGAGAACAGTGTGGAAATTGGCAGCAAAAGTAATTAAACATGATTTCTATATAGATGATGATTTCCATTTTCTGAACCCTATAAGTAATAGATTAATACTTTATTATGCATGGAAGCTGTAATTACGCTTACTTTTAATTTGCTTAGTTTCTCAGATTCTTATACCTTTGCTCTGTTCTAGCATCAAAATTATTCTTCAGGAAATAACTTTCACTTCTTGGCATAATGAAATAACCTCTGCTGTTAGATAGAGTACATAGAGTATCAAAATATTACTACATTTCGCTAATAATACCTATGCACTAGTGAATTCACATCAATTTTTCAAACTTCCAATAAAATTTTAACTCAGCAGATAATAACGATGTCCAAAGCCATCAGTTCTTCAATGATTTAGTTCATACAGCTTTGTTTACCTCATGCTTATATTTTCAGAATCAGAATCAGGTTTAATATCAGCAGCATATGTCATGAAATTTATTAACTTTGCAGCAGCAGTACAATGCAATACATGATAAATATAAGAAAAAATGAATTACAGTAAGTATATATATGTATATTAAATAGTTAATTAAAATAAGTAGTACAAAAACAGAAATTTTAAAAAAGTAGTGGGGTAGTGTTCCATGTACATTTAGAAATCTGATGGCAGAGGGGAAGAAGCTGTTCCTGAATCCCTAACATTGTGTCTTCAGGCTCCTGTACCTCCTTCCTGACGGTAACAATGAGAAGAGGGCATCAGCTGGGTGATGGAAGTCCTTAATGATGGATGTCACCTTTCAGAGGCACTGCTCCCTGAAGATATCTTAGATACTACAGAGGCTTGTACCCATAATGGAACAGACTAATCTTACAACATTCTGTAGTTTCTTTCAATCCTGTGCAGTAGACCTCCCACACCAGACAGTGATGCAGCCTGCCAGAATGCTCTCCACGGTACATCTGTAGACGTTTTAGAATGCTTTAGATGATAAATCAAATCTCCACAAACTCCTAATGAAACATAGCCGCTGTCTTGCCTTCTTTATAACTGCATCGATATATTGGGACCAGGTTAGATCCTTGGAGATATTGACACCCAGGAACTTGAAATTGCTCACTCTCTGCTCTTCTGATGCCTCCATGAGGACTGGTGTGTGTTCCCTCATCTTACCCTTCCTGAAGTCTACAATCAGCTCTTTGGTCTTATTGACATTGAGTGCAAGGTTGATGTTGTGACATTACTCAACTACCTGGTATATCTCACTCCTGTACGCCCTCTCGTCTCCATCTGAGATTTTGTCAAAAATGGTTGTATCATCAGTAAACTTATAGACTGCATTTGAGCTATGCTCAGCTACACAGTCATGGGTATAGAGAAGTAGAGCAGTGGGCTAAGCAAACATCCCCGAGGTGCGTCAGTAAGAAGGAAGTGTTTTTACCAATCCGCACAGATTGCGGTCTTCAACAAAATCTTATTTATCTCAGTCTGTATATTTCTCCAGAGAGCAGATAACTGACTTGTACAATCCTTTCATTAAATATCAATGTATTATCTACAATATTTGACACTGACAGTTTTTGCCTGATTTAGCAATTGCAAACAGAAAACACTAAAAGCAATCGTGATTTTTATTTTCTATTTGAAACACTCACACAAAATGATGTGAGCTGTTTCCCTCAGTCTATCAGGATTTTAGCCAGAAGCAGCTGTTCAACACATTTGATCTTTGCTGTCAGTGATAACACACAAGAACTTCAAATTGATTACAGGATACATCAAGTGAACAAATTATGAAAGCAGGGACAGCACATGGCAACCAGTATCACTTCATATCCCCACCCTCCCTCCATTAGCCACAATAGCTTTATCGAATGTAATGGTTAATAGGCAAGTTAAGAATATCTCTCTCTCTCTCTCTCTCGTAAAAAAGTTATGAGGAAAGGAAGGTGCACAGGGTGAAAAGGTTCGTACATTCAGCGCAAATACACATTCACAAGCCAATGAGCTGCAGCAATACAAAAGAACATGGACTGTGGTACTGTAACATGGTATTTTTATAAATTTAATAATTCATGATTTAAGCCACACCTGAAATAATAAACATAAAAGGTGTGTTAATAGGTCTCTCCGTTCCAATAATCTGTATTAAATTATTACAAAATAGCATATAAAATGTTTGTTTAGGCAAAAAAACATAGTGGATTCCAGTTAATTGGGACAGATCAAGACTAGTACATTTTGGCCCAATTAAGCCGCTGCCCCAATTGGTCAAAATTTCATGGAAATAGTTAAAAGGTATTAAAAAAGACAAACTAGCATTCAACTGAGGAACAATTTATGTATTTAAGCAAAATACAGAACAAAATAGAACACTACCAGTATCTCCACAGTACTATAAAACTTTGTCTAGGCTCGTAAGAGTTATTGATAGAGGAATTCATCTGCTCTGCTCTTTTGATTGACTGTAAATGAACAAAATCAGCTTAGACACCTAGTGTAGTTAATGGACTGCCTTCACAGAATGCTTTAGATGATTGCATCCTCCAAATCTTTATTTGCATTGTAACATTCAAGATGAAAATTCTTCAATGTTCTTTATTTGCATTGTAACATTCAAGATTAAAGTTCTTCAATGTTCCTAACTTGTTGAAGTAGTGAAATCATTTCATTTTCGCTCCCAGGTGTTTCTGGCATCTCCAAGCCTGAATGCTTGAAACCATGGCGAGTAAATCAGTTCCTAATTGTCTTACTGCTTATTTTTCACCAACTATCAGTGCAAAAAGTCACTGTGTATTGAACACAAACACACACAACTGACATGATTAACAATCTGATCGTTCTAAGCACGATTTAGGGCCATGCAAGTGCACGTGACTGATGCTAGTTCAAAACTATTCAGCAACAGTCTTCTGCCCTAATTAACTGGCATATTGTCCCAAATAAATGAACAGAATCCTGGTTATTTTCTTGATTTAGTTTTGTTCTTTAAGAGTTGTACCAAATAAATGGCTGCCTTGATTAACCAGTGATAGCCCATTAACCAGAATCCACTGTATATTATTTATTATAATTGTAGATTTTCTAAGGATTAATGAGATTTTTCCTACACTTGAAACATTGTACAAGAATGAGGGTCAGTTTGGCAAGTACTGGAATTTGTGGTTGGCAGGTCCTGAGGTCAGAGGCCTATGATCAGTGAGTCATTGGTTCAAAGTCCAGAGGTTAATGAATCTAGAGGTCAAAGGGCTGAGTTCAGCGAGTCCAGAGGTCTAAGCCTTTGGTTGGTGGGTCTGGAAGTCAGAGGTCAAATGTCTGTCCAAAGTTTGGAGGCCTGTCTGTGTGTGTGGGTGGGGTGGGGGAAGGAATTTGTGTTCTTCTCGCTTGTTGTATTTTGGATGCGTGTTATTCTGCTGATCATTGTGATGAGACTTGCAGACTGTCCCCAGAATATTGTGTTGGTTGTTGACACAAATGACACACATCACTGTATGTTTCAATGCACATGTGATTAATAATTAAATTAAATCTAATCTAATAACTCAATATTGTCCATTAAGTGGCCAAAGGTAAAATTCTGTCAATTTAAGTTACACCTCCAACAGGTGTTTAATAACCTTTTCAGTCAATGTCCAGGCACCGCTTCATGACATGTAACAGATGGACAGATTTAACCATCATCAATCATAAGTTTCTAAGAATGATCCATAAGTGATGGTAAACTGAGGTCTGCACTCTACACAATGAATTCCATGACGCAGAAAATTGAAATTGAATCTATCCCAATGGCAAGATATCGCACATTTCACCTTCAACAGATGCAGTGTCAGATATCTGTTACCCAAAAAAAACATGCAGTATCCTCAATGATCAACAAAAAAAAGTGTCCTGGATAATCTACAAACTGGGGAAAATATTATTTTTCAATCCTTTTCAAAACTATACAATAATTCATATTTTGTGATGATGCCATGCAATGTAAGGTAAGTTAAAAATTAAAAATCCCATTTATCAACAGCATTTGAAGTGGGGAAAAATCTGAAATTCACCATCCATGGCAAAATTTTACTCATAGGTAGCTACATATATCCAGTATATATAATTTATATCATTTTGAATGTTTGCTCTGAAAGTACAGTGGCTTATCTAAATTCACTTTTATTATCTGCCACTATATGAATAACGAGCTGAAAAAAAGACCTAAAAGATGATTCACAAATTGTATATACGCCAACTGGTTAGAAGATTATCAGAAAAAAGATTTCAGGCCTAAAATCACTTAATCCATTTTAAGATTTTGTTTGAAGTAGGGTTTAATCTCATACCAGCTTTACTACAAATTTAGTGTACAAGAGTCACTTCACTTTCTCCGGCTTTATTGATCCAAAAAAGGGATTACAATCATTCTGACAAAATTAGACAGGCAAAAATAAAATGAACACACACAAAAAAATTGAATTGCAGATTTTGGATATCTGAATAAAGCAAGGAAGTACTCAGCAGGTCAGGCAGCGTTTGAAGAGGAAAAAAGAGAACGCTTGATCAGATAGCACTGGCAAAGGAAGAAGCAGAATTAACCTTTCATGCTAATTAAATCTGCTTCTTTGTGCTAATGAAAATGTAATTTATTATACTTATAGATTTTCTAATAAGATGAAAGGTCATCAATAAACGGGGAAAAATCTTTTTCAGTTCCGTTTATGACTTTTCCTTCACTCATTTTGTGATTATGCCATAAAATGTAATGAAGACTAAACATAATTCATAATTCTTATCAATAACTTATCATCATTAAGATTCAGCTTGGTTTCATTCCAGCAACAGCAGGAAAGGTTTAATAAATCTCCACAGATGCAGCCCTGACCTGCTGAGTACTTTCAGAATCTTATACTTTATTTGAAATGAAAAGTAACTTCTTACTTCAGAACTAATCACATGTTTCAACCAGAGGGTTTTTGCCCAGCAGAAATTTGTGAATAATTTCCAATATTCAACTAATAATCTTAGTAAAAGAAATCTTGTAACTGAAGTACACAATTGATTTCGTAACATTGCAAACTAGGTTCAGTCAAACTCCTGTCAGTGGGACTAGGCAGAAAATGGTTCGGCACAGCCAAGAAGGGCCAAAAGGCCTGTTTCTGTGCTGTAGTTTCTATGTTTTTTTTTCTGTACATGTTTGAATAAAACAGCATGAATAATAAATAGCAAATTTAAAGATTCATTACTGACTTTTAAACTGCAAATAGCCCTAATGTGTACAAAGCCTAAATCAGGGCACATTCAGTGGATTCCAGTTAATTTATTGGGACCAGTACATTTGGCCCAATTAAGTCGCTATCCCAATTAGCCAAAGTTTCATGGAAATAGTTTGGAAAGGTATTATAAAAGACAAACTACATTTAATTGGCTAACAAATTAAATATTTAAATGAAATACAGAACAAATTAAAACACTATCAATACTACTACAGTCCTATAAAATTGTGTATTAATTCCTTCCCAATTGTTATCAACGGAGGAATTCATCCAGTGTACCTGTACCCTGCTGCATTCTTTAGACTGAATGAACAAAATCAGCACAGAACACCTAGTGCAGATAATGGACTGTCTTTATACAATGTTATCGACAATTGCATCTTCCAAATCTTCATTTTCATTAAAACATTCAAGATGATTGTCAATACCTTCAAATTCTTCGTGAGTCTACTTGTTGAAGTAGTGAAATTGTCTAATTTTCACTCCTGTCTGCTTCCGGCATCTTCAAGCCTGAATGCTTGAAACCACAGTGAGCAAAAACTTGTGAGTTGTCTGACTGCTTATTTTTTGCCAACTATCAGTGACAAAAATCACTGCTTTTGAACACAAGTGCACACAGCTGTTGACGCTAAGCACAACATATTGTTTAACAACCACACAAGTGCACGTATCTGACACTAGTTAGAAATTGTTCGGCAACAGTCTCCTCCCCCAGTTAAGTGGCATAATATCCCAAATAAACAAAAAGACTCTTGGCTACTTTCTCAATTAGTTTTTGTTCTTTAAGAGTTGTCCCAAATAGGCAGCTGCCCCAATTAACCAGAATCTATTGTATCTGGCAAGACATGTAACTGTTACACTGTGAAATCCGCAGAATCATTCCACAGATAAATTACATCAAAACATGACATTTTGCATGTGTTCAAAACACTTCCTAGCAATGTTCGCAGAGTGAGGAAATAACATCGTTACTTGTGCAATTTCCACATGGATCAGTGAAATATTCTTCACATTTTCACTGTTATCGTCATAGTAAGAGAACACTCATGTGATAAGGAATTTAATTGAGAGTAATACCTCTTCTATTACACTCTTCTATTACACTCCATAATTGCAATGTATTGCAAATCTTCTTGACAAATCATTGGTAAGTAGAAGCTCATGTCAAAAGGCAGCGTATGAACTCATATACAAAACAGCTTATGGAGTTCATCAATGTGATCCCTAACTGCACCTGAAAAAAAATCCTGAGCTATCCATTTCTCATGCTTTCAATTTAATTCTTCCGGTGCTAGTTTCTAGTTCTAGTTTCTTCTGGTGACATATGGACTGTTCAAGAGGTTAGAACTAATTTTTAAATTATAATCATAAGAAGAGTGTAGGTACTCTGAAATCCAATATGCAACTTCGTTAAAAACACCAAGTTGACAATTCTGTGGCATCTGCTGACAGGTAACAGCTTTTCTTTAATTACTTAAATAAAATATTAAACACAAGAGATTTTGCAATTGCTGGAAATGTGTTATTGAACAAAACATTTCTTGTCAAATAAATTACTTAAGCTATGACTCTGTATTACAACTGCAGGATAGGTCTACTACAAACTTCATGAAATTCCTTCTAGTTCTCCAAAGCAGTCATTCTTCAAATATGAATGATCTTTATAACAATTGCCATTAGGCCATTTAACTGATGAAGTATTAATACCATGTCTGATCTCCTCCTTTTCTCAATGGCTACTGGACAAAGTGTAGAATTTCTGTCTGATTTCCTCTTAACAGCCTGTGATAAATCATACAGGAATACTGAAATAAGCAAAGATAAGGAAATATTCCTTACTGACTCAGATGAGAACAGATTCACAATGATTACATAACTGATTTTGAAGAAGTAATATTTTAAACATTATGTTGAAACAGCGACTTCTAACTGGATGATTTAAATCTATTGAGAGGAAGTAAAATATTGCTTATGAATAGACTGAAACTATGTATGAACACTTGATTAATAAACACAGTAGTCAGTTTTTGGATGTGCTGGAGCAAAAAAAAACAATATATTTTGTGGATTTTCTCCAATCATTCCTTGGACACATGCAAATTCCCAATCCTAGCAGAAACACTGAGGAAAATCAAAACGTTACTCTCATGGAAAAATCAGAGACAATTTATTATTATTTGGCAAATTCCAAGCAAATAATTGAAGTGAACAAAGAGCAGCATTATGGAGATTAGAAGGCAGATTATATTTGCTTTCAGAGTTTTTGAATTTGGTCTTATTGTGGAGTAGGGCTTACAAAGCAATAAAAAGGAGGGCTGATGTGGAGAGATAGTATCCAAGAGATACTTTAACTGACTGTGAAGTACTTAGTGCAATATTGTTGCTTTGCAGTGAAGTGTGAAGTCACTGACTTCTGCTAGTTACTTACAATGGAAATGGTTGGTACACTTTTTGAGAATATGAGTAACTGTGAATGATTCTAGCACATTTTGGCAAACTTTGATCAGTTTGCTGGGATTTTTCTTATATACATACACATATGCACTTCCCTGCAGAGACCATTAAAACCACCAGCTGGAATAAGATTTGTTTTTTTCTCTTTCCATAGTGTACGAAAGCTATGAAATATCGGCATAGAGACACAAGGGACTGCAGGTGCTGTTTGTTGTTGAAGTATTACAACAGCTATTTCCATTACCTCAGTAAAAGCCATGGGCTGAAATTGGATGTTAAAAGTAATAAATCTCTATATTCTATTGCAGAGGTTCCCAACCTTTTTAATGCCATGGACTCCTACCATTAACTGAGTTTCCCAGTCTGGGAAACCTTGCTACAGAGGTTGGAAGTAGCATATTTTCCTCTGTAGATATATTCCATACAAGAAACACCAAATTAGATCCAAGGCAAGCAATGAGAATCAGCTAACTATGAGGAGATTAACTAATTCTGTTACAATATATTGAACAAAGTTGCTAAGATCATCAGTTCTCTGCAATTTCCTTGGTATGGAAAGTGTCACCTTACTACTATTGTGGGACAACTGGATGGTAGAGATCATTCTGTTTTAGAAAAAAATCATGCAGACAGATCTTTTGCCATTCATTAGCAAGAATACAATAACTTTAATGGCTTGAAGACAATGGAAATTAAGTTCAAAGTTCAAAGTACATTTATTATCAAAGTATATATGCTCATACAACCTTGAGATTCATCTCCTTACTAGCAGCCACAAAACAAAGAAGCAAGATAGAACCCGTTAAGAAGACCGTCAAACACCCAATGTGCAGAAAAATAACAAATTGTACAAACAATAAAAGTAAGCAAATATTATCCAGAACTGAAGTTCACGAAAGTGAGTCAACAGCCATAAAGCGAGACACGTCTGATCTAGGAGCCCATTAGGTGCAGGCCAAACCTCAATCAGCACAGAGACAAGTAAACCTTGTGAGCCATGAGGTGAACACTGGCCTGTTCCTCTGCTCCAGCCCTGACACCCTGACCTTTTCAATCTGGTTGCTTGCTCTCACACCCGGGCCCTAACACTTTGATATGCTCTTGGGCCCGAGACCCACCAGCTTGATTTAGCCTGTACCGGACCTTTCCAATCTGGCCTGGCGCCTAGAAGCAAGAATCATTCATTCATCTACTTCTGATTACTCTTCCTTTCCATGAAACTGTGGGTGAGCAGTTATCTCAGTAAAATCCTTTATTTTTCACCATATTCACTGCATCTTCACCATGCAAAATAATGTTAGACTGATATTGACATTAATAGAATAGCTGATCTTTTGTTTAAATTTACAGGTAGACAGCAATAAAAACTTCAACATGCTTTTGCACTCACCAAGCTATTGTTTCTAGATAGACGAGTTGTTCCTGAGGAGGATGATCTTCGAGTACTTGCAAAAGTCGGAGGATGTGGTACCAAATCTTCATTTGCTTCCACCTTGACGACACTGGCCAGCGCTTCAACCTGCTGCGCCAACCTCTGTTGTTCCTCCTTGAGCTGCAAATTCTCCTCTCGCAGCATGTTCACAGTGGTGGCCAGAGGCAAGATCTGGTTTTTGACCTCTTCCACCTGTTCATTTATCACTTTCCTGAAAACTTGTAGATCAACGTGGATCTCTTTTATTGCACTGCATAATGCATCTTCAAAGTCC
This sequence comes from Mobula birostris, assembly GCF_030028105.1. Classification (NCBI taxonomy): domain Eukaryota; kingdom Metazoa; phylum Chordata; class Chondrichthyes; order Myliobatiformes; family Myliobatidae; genus Mobula; species Mobula birostris. The sequence goes on from NC_092400.1 coordinate 31,293,544, forward strand.
TCAACCACAGTCGAAAGGGTTTGGAAGTTTTCATTCTTTACATTCCCAACGTTAACACCAGGCATGCTGACAGAGATGTACAAAGGCTTCCAGTTTTCCCTTTATATAAAAGACCTTCCCTTGTGATTTATTAACAAGAGATATGCACTGTTAGATATGATCACGCAGCTTTTCTGACCTTCTGCATATCCAGTTACATAGTAATATTCAGTTTTAGGAGCAATCAATGGCTTCACTGTACAACAGCTCCTAATGTCACTTTTGCAACAAATCCACTAGCATGGTCTATATTTAACTGCTTTGTCTTGACAGAAAGCTATCTAATTTTAGGATGCTGTGGAACAAATAAATGTGATTGGCTTCCAGGGTTGTTTTTGCCAGCCAATTACTAGCAAAAGCAAGAGTAGAGACAAAAGGATGACAGCTGCACTGCTGTGTATGTGCTGTAGAGTTACTCACAAGAAGTATCAAGCAAGCATGCACACATGCCTTGCAGTCTGTGTGTCCTAGTCCTGCACATTCACTGAAGGGCAGGCAATAAATTCGGCCTTTTGTCTTCTGCTTTGACCTGAAAATCGCTTTTCAAAATCAAAAGACTTGAGCATCCTGTTTTATTGAAACATAGAACTGTACTGGAATATTTATGGTATTTTATCACATGGTATGGTTGTTACTTGCCAAATCCATCTTCATTGACCCTCCATCTACAAACGTATAATTCCTCAATCCATCGGCACACTAATTTCATGCTTAATTTTATTCTTCTTTGAAAATAGTTACCATAAATACTTCTGAATTTCGGTGGTTGCTACATATTCAAACATGCAGCCGGCAAAGCAGCAAATGTATAACCTGAAGCAGACAGATGAGAAAGTAACTCTCAGTACAGTACTCTACTCTGACAGGAGAAGGAGCAGAGGTGGGTTACTGACACCTTAAAATCAATCGCTTTGGGCAGATGGGTCTTGTCAGTCATGGCTGGCAGCTCATCTAGAAGGAAAACTCTGATCTGAAACCTCTGCTACCTTGCGGCTATACCCACTCATAGGTACTATTTCTGGTATTCTATTCTTATCACATGTAGTAAGTTCTAATTAGTACACAGAAGACTTTTAATTTCGATTACTGGCAAATCTAAAGGCTATACAGGAAGCAGGATTCCTTAATGTTGTTATAGCCAGGAGTGGTAATGGGGATAAGCCCCCACTACTTATTAAATGTTCCCAATGGTGTGCACCTTAAATAACCTCAGATAACCAAGTCCAGCTCTTGGCCTTCACGTGTGGCTTAGCTACTAAACTCAGCAGAACCATTTCTACTGACAGGACAAGGAGCAGAGGTGGGTTACTGATACCTTAAAATCAATCGCTTTGGGCAAACAGGGCTTGTCAGTCATGGTTGGCAGCTCATCTAGAAGGAAAACTCTGATCTGAAACCTCTGCTACCTTGCAGCTGTACCCACTCACAGGGAGGGCTTCAGGAGTAAACCCCAAGGGAAAAATCTGGACCTGGATTTCCTAAGGCAGTGCTATGTTGAGTTCAATGGTGACTAGCAACTCCAGCGATGCTGCTGGTGCCAAACTGTATCGGTCTCCGACATTCCTTTGGGTTCAACAGATGCATGGAGAGGGAAGCTTGCTATGTGGGCAGTATCTTGCTCTCCATATCATACTGCCCAGGCTGCGTATCTAGACAGCTAGGGCACAACATCCATGGCCAACCTGGACCAACAGAGATCTTCGATGGGAAGCATATTGTCAAGTTCTCCACCCACAACCTAAAAATGGTCATTAACACACTTCACTTGTGGAAAAAGAAACAATATTTAATTGTACTTAAAAAACACAGCAATGCTGAGCATGCAAAAGTTCATATTCCATGAGTGCATGGTAAACTCCAAGAATATATGGTAAACAGTGGAAATAGATAAGAAACTGGCTGAAAGATAGAAAGTAACTATAACAAATGACAATGTGATGATATTGAGGGAGGTGATAGAGAGATGGAAGAAATGTTGGTAAGTGGAGAGGTCATGTTTTAGTGTTACAACACTGATGTTCAATTACATAATTTCTGTAAGTGAACAGATAGAAACAAAAGATGCACTTTGTACCTCACAACTTGCAAAGTACAAATCTTTAGAATGCAACACCTTAACTAGCCAAGGATAGATTTGAAAAAGACAAAGAGGTCTTTGTAGACTAGCTGGGCAGTGCATCTATCAACACAGTTGATGGAGTGTTAAGATGACACCAGATAGCAAATCTCTTCAATTATTTCACTTTTTCTATGCCTTTTGCTTGATATTTTTGTCTTTTTTGTGTTACGGAAACTGTTGGAGCCCGTGACGTACCACTTGGCATTCCATCGAAGGATCCAGTACTATGCTTCGTGGAGATCAAAGACGGAGGGCCAAGAAGGATGGAGAACACAAGCTGACTCAGAGGAAAGACATAGGGTCATGAACAACTCCATCTTGAAGCGGCAAGGAAGATTGAAGCATCAAGGTGAATGCGGAGGCTGTCAGCGATGGCTCCCAACAGAGGCAGTCAGCAGCCGGATCAGTGCGTTTGGCCCCAGATTGGTGTCTCTCGGACCTGGGTCAGCAGTCACTCATTACAGAAGGACTGAGTTTGCGTGGCTGCTCTCCTCATATACAGGTGAAAAGGCGTTTCCTAAATTCTGAGATTAGTGTGATTATTGGACTGTACTTTATATTGGTTTCCTTCAGTTTTTCGGTGTTTTCTTAATGTGGACAATTGATGGGTGGGTGATTTGTTAATGTTTTGTACGCAGGGAGGGTGGGGCTTTGGTGCTACTGGCACTGTTCTTTTCTGCAAGTGAGGAGATTGGGGATTGTTATATTGGCTGTTTTTTTGCGGAGGGGCAGGGGGGACTGGGGGGGGGTGCGGTTCTGTGAGTTTTGTTTCTTTTCCTTTTCTTTTCTCTGGCCTGGAGGGCGGAAGGTGATATCTTTTCTTTCATCAACGCCCATGGTCTTTCTGTATTTAACGGCTATCTGGAGTAGACAAATATGAGAGTTATATTGTACAGTACATGCATACTGTGATAATAAAATGAACCTTTGAACCTTTGTTAGAATATAAAGCAAAATAGGCAAATACGGGCCAGAGCAGGTCAAAGCAAAGATGCAGATCTCTTCTCCTGCTGTCACTCAGGATCAAGGATTACTTATATCCACTCCAGTGTTGGTATTTCCAAGGTGGCTAAAGAGAGCAATGTTGGAAACACAGACATTTCCATAAATAGGACAGGTAGAGCTTGACTGAGCAGATGGGTGTACAGCTTATGAAATGATCTACTACCTCCACCACTAATGCAGGGCTTTTGCATGCTCTAAAGACCATTACAAATGCTCTTTCCATCATTGAGTAGTGATGAGACAAACATTCCTAAGAGTTAGTAACAATGTTGCATGTCTTCAAGAAGGTTTTAAGTACATCCTTTAATGAATACCTTTATCTCTTCCAATAATAAGCTTGAAACAGGGCAAACACAATATAATTATTGAATGTAAGTATGATACAAGCACTAAAGGCAGGATGGGGAGCTGTGAAGTTGACCCCATTGGATGTTTGATCTTTTGGTAAGTCCTGGAACAACACAGGTACTTAAATGAGAAATGTGATATTCTAGAGCAATGTTCCCTCTAGGATGTGAGCAAGTGCACGCGCACACCTCTTTTGCTACTAGCGCAGAAAGGCATTTAAACTGCACACCCTCTACCTTCATTGGCATGTTAAGTGTATTTCACAATGGTACACAATCACATTTCCTTTCCCAGTTTCTGATGCAGACGGTGTTGACGACATGGAATTTGAGAAGGTTTGTCTGCAGATTTTAGAACTGGCTTATTTACGCTGTTTTTATTGAAGAAATAATTCAGTGCGCATATGTTGTTGTCACTGGGCAAAAAATTGCACAGAACAAGACTTTTGCACACACTGGTCATTACAAATTAGAAGCAACATTACAGAACCTTACAGAACCATGCAAAATATTTAAGAATATGGAAAATGTAAATCCAAAATATTACTTAAAAGTAAACCAGAACAAGTTGTACAGGGTAACGTAGGATCAAAGTAATAAAGCAACAACTTACATTTAAGTAGAGCTTCTAACATATGAAAATGTGCTCAGACGCACAGTGGAGAGTATCCTGACTGGCTGCATCATGGCCTGGTATGGAAACATTAAAGCCTAAGAATGGAAAAGTCTACAGAAAGTGGTGGGTATTGCCCACAGCAAAGCCCTCCCCAACATTGAGCACATTTACAAGGAGCTCGACCACCAGAAAGCAGCATCCATCATCAAGGACCCCAACCATCCAGACCATACTCTCTTCTCACTACCACCATCAGGCAGAAGATACAGGAACCTTAAGTCCCACACAACAAGGTTCAGGAACATTTATTACAGTATAACCATTCAGCTCCTGAACCAGCATGAATAACTTCACTTGCTGTAACACTGATCTGATTCCACGTCTACAGACTCTGTATTTCAACATCTGATTCTACATTCCATGTTCTCAGTATTATTTACTTATTTGCACAATTTGTCTTCTTTTGCACATTGGTTGTTTGACAGTCTTTATGTACAGTTTTTCACAAATTCTATTGTATTTCTTTATTTCCTTGTAAACAACAGCAAGAAAATGAATCTTAGGGTAGTGTATGGTGACGCATATGTACTTTGATAATACATTCACTTTGACTTTGGCTTAATTTGAAACCAGAGGAAATGTTTGCAAAACTAACAAAATTCTTGATTGGAATTGAGAGATGGAGTTGCAGAGAGGTTTAAGTAGGGAATTCCAGGGCTAATGCTAAGACAGCTGAAGGCACAGCTGTCAATATCGATCTTGGGAAGTAGTGTTGCTGAAATAAGAACCAGTAAAGGAGGAATATATAGGGAAAACTGTGGTGCAGCAGGTAATTATAGGATTAATAAACAATATGGAAAATGAGCAAAAGGATAAGAATTCTAGGTTAAAATTCACATTATAAAGTTAATTAATTGAAAAGGGAAGAAGTCATAAAAAAGGAAAAGGCATTTTATAGTATTAAAGGGTATTCATTACTGTACTCTTCAGTGCACATTAAAATACCAAGAAATAAACACTGAGCAAATTGTAAAGGACTGAAGGAAGAGCAGAAATGAATGCAGAGTGTTCTTTTCATGTGCCAAGTTAGGAATCAATCATCAGAAACTCTTCTTGATTTATATTTAAAGAATGCATCACTTTCCAAGAAGATAGTTTTATAACCTACACTAAACAGGAGAAGCAAACACACACAAAATGCTGGCGGAACGCAGCAGGCCAGACAGCATCCATAGGAAGAAGCACAGTCGATGTTTTGGGCGGAGACTCTTCCTCAGGACTAACTGAAAGAAGAGATAGTAAGAGATTTGAAAGTGGGAGGGGGAGGGGGAGATCTGAAATGATAGGAGAAGACAGGAGGGGGAGGGATAGAGGTAAGAGCTGGAAAGTTGATTGGCAAAAGGGATACAAGGCTGGAGAATGGAAAGGATCATGGGACAGGAGGCCTAGGGAGAAGGAAAGGGGGAGGAGAGCGCCAGAGGAAGATGGAGAGCAGGCAAGGAGTTATTGTGAGAGGGACAGGGAGAGAAAAAAAGAGGAAAGAAAGAATGAATGAATGAATGAATGAATAAATAAATAAGGAAGAGATGGGATAAGAACGGGAGGAGGGGCAACAACGGAAGTTAGAGAAGTCAATGTTCATGCCAGCAGGTTGGAGGCTACCCAGACGGAATATAAAGTGTTGTTCCTCCAACCTGAATGTGGCTTCATCTGACAGTAGAGGAGGCCATGGATAGACATTTCAGAATGGGAATGGGACGTGGAATTAAAATGTGTGGCCACTGGGAGATCCTGCTTTCTCTGGCGGACAGAGCGTAGGTGTTCAGCAAAACAGTCTCTCAGTCTGCGTCCTTTTTTTTTGGAGAAGGGAAGCTTGAATTATTTTTTCATTGATTTGCCACAGGGTTCAAGTTAGGAAGAAATCCAAAAATCTGAGTTTAGGAAGCAATGGAGGAAAAGCACCTGAGACCATAAGATGAATCTGGTTCAAATGTGTACTTTTGATCTTTTATATATATCAGGAGGGGTTGGATCTTCTGTATCAGGAAAAGTAAAGAAAAGCAAGATTCCACAGATAGTGGTAACCTGACACATAAAGACAGAGTGCTGGAAGTACTCAGAACATCAGGCAGCATCTGTTGTGGGAAAAACAAAATTTAATGATGAAAAGTAAATTGTCTGAAAATGTTAAACCTGTATTTCTTTCCATAGAAGCTGTCCAAGTAGCTGAATAATTCCAACATTCTCTTCCTTTTATAATAAAAGGTGTTCAACATTGCATTCTCTAATGCTGAACCTCCTGTAGCACACTGATGTCAATTAAACATAGGAAGATGATAATAAGGCTATATGTTAAGCATATGTTAAGCATATGTTAAAGCTATATGTTAAGCATTGTTGAGATTTGTTGAAATGTGGGACTGATTAAAACAAAGAAACAGAATAATTCAGTTCCTTAAATAAAGGCAGTTCTATAGAGGATTCTGTTAGCTTATCTTTAAGATGCAGAGTGTTATGCATTTCTGGCATCAACTGAATGAATTGTGACTTATCTTTGTGGCATTTACACAGTGATTGCCCACGAACAAAATACCATTTCTGCAGACAGAGAACAGTATTCATGGCATCTAGAAGAGAATGGTACATTAGTTGTACATAAACAGAAAACATTACAATATTACCTAATTAGCCAGCTGCCTGTTACATACTGATCGAAGCATCCACTGCTTGTTACACACATAGATTTAAGTGTGTGTTAAAAATAATTCAAATAAATAAACAGTAAAACATATCACTAATTTAAAATTAAATTGTGGGGACTGCCATTTTTTAAGATGTTAAATAATTTGGAAAATGTTAGCAATTTTGGATAATATTCAATTTGTGTAGGAGCAATGGAATTTAATCAGCATTCAGCTAGAAAGGCATTTACTCAGTCATTCCCAATTTACAAATACAATTGAATATGCAGCATTATCTGACCCAAATTCTTTTTATTTGGTTAATAAAAGGGATATAGTTTATTTTGAAGTTTACCCCAATTTCATTTTGCTAGTTGTAAAAATACCACGCTACGTTTTCATGTTAAATAAGCAAGTAGCACACTTGCAAATCCATTTAAACTTCTGCCTTATCCTCTTAAATACAATATATTAGTATCATTGTTCCAAAATGAACTATCAGAGCAGAGCTTATATTAATACAAGAGCTTTTAGTGAATGCACAAGGAAAGTTAACCAACCGCTTCTTTAAAATGATGCCGGTATTACTCTACAATGATAATACACCATTATTCCTCAGCTTTCAATCACTGAAATGTTTTGGAATCCAGCTAGTCTCACATCTTCATCCTCTCATCACTGTTTTGATTTACTTTTCTTTCAAACTTGCTCCAAGGGGATGAAATTCTACATAGTGTATTCAAACAAGAATAGGCAATTGGTATTAGAATCAATTAGATCTATTTGTTGCTGGTGAACGCGGCAGGCCAGGCAGCATCTCTAGAAAGAGGTACAGTCGACGTTTCGGGCCGAGACCCTTCGTCAGGACAAAGACCTGGTCTCGGCCCGAAACGTCAACTGTACCTCTTCCTAGTTATGCTGTCTGGCCTGCTGCGTTCACCAGCAACTTTTATGTGTGTTGCTTGAAATTCCAGCATCCGCAGATTTCCTCGTGTTTGAGATCTATTTGTTTCTGGTATTGCATCATTCACACTCTAACTTGGAATAATTTATACAAGCTTGGATTCTCTTTGCATAATGGTCACTTATTTATTTTACTGTTGGATTGGCTCAGAAATCCTCAAGAGTCTAACATTTCATCATTTTACCAACTGCTCATATGGTATGGCAGTGTATAGGAACCAATGCAGGCCAGAAGGTTCTTATTCAATATTTATTTAATTAGCTAATTTCTTCCACAAATGTCTGGCTCCATATCAATTTATTCAGGTATAAAGTGAGTAACCTAACATTTGGGAAATTGCAAACGTGTTTTTTCACCCTTGCTATGATCCAACGTATTTGTTTCTATTTTTTATTTAGAGATACAGCATGAAATAAGCCCTTTGGCCCTTCAAGCCATGCCACTCAGCAATCTCCCAATTTAATCCTAACCTAATCATGGGTCAATTTATAGTGACCAATTAATCTACCAGTCGGTATGCCTTTGGACTGTGGGAGGAAACTGGAGCACCAAGAGGAAACCCACATGGCCACGGGGGGAGTGTACAAACTCCTTACAGGCAGCAACAGGAATTAAACTCAGATCACTTGTACTGTAAAGCAACGGTCCCCAACCACCGGGCCGTGGACCAGTACCGGGCCGCAGAGCATGTGCTACTGAGCTGTGAGGAAACGATATGAGTCAGCTGCACCTTTCCTCATTCCCTGTCACGCACTGTTGAACTTGAACATAGGGTTGCCAACTGTCCCGTATTTGCCAGGGCATCCCATATATCAGGTTAAATTGGTTTGTCCCATATTTCCCCCGCCAAGGTAGAGCGTTCCTATGAAACCTTTCGTGCCGAAATGGCGTAAAGCGCAGAAGCAATTACCATTAACTTATATGGGAAAGATTTTTCAGCGTTCCCAGACCCAAAAAGTAACCTAACAAATCATACTGAATGACACATAAAACCGAAAATAAATAACACTAACATATAGTAAAAGCATGAATGAGATAAATACACAGCCTATATAAATTAGAAATAATGTATGTACAGTATAGTTGGGAAGATGAAGGCAAAACCGATTTGTGGGGGGAAAAAAATCGGCACGTACGCGCATCTGCACATCACATGCGCGCGGCACACATGCGCACACAGGTGCCTGCGCAAGGCTTCATGGTCGTGGTAGTCTTTCCTGGGGTAAAGTGTCCCGGGATTTGACTGCTACTCCTGTCCCTTATTTGGGAGTGAGAAAGTTGGCAACCCTATCTGTAAAAGACATGTTGAGGTGAGTTTAACCCTACTTGAACACCCCCCCCCCCCCCCCCCCCAGGTCGGCCAGTCCCCAAGAACATTGTCAATATTAAACCGGTCCACGCTGCAAAAAACGTTGGGGACCCCTGCTGTAAAGCTTTGGCCATTATCACCGCAGAATATTCAGAAATTTTTCAACAAAATGGCTATGTTCAACTTCAAGCTAAGAAAGGCCAAACTTGTGCATAATAATATAGAAGTGCCCATCACTGGAATTCCCTTGTATAGTGCAGTTACAGAAGGATGAAATTATCCCATACAATTTACTTCAGAACGTTCAAACTGAGATTGTCCTCCCATGGAAAATCACTCTCTGCTATTCCACCTATACCTTCACAAAAACAGATCAATGTAACCTCGTGGAGAGGCACTCTCAAAATTGTACTCTTTTGCAAAGCTAATAAAGTAATGATTATTGAATGTCCTAGATTCAATTCCTAGTCTACACCAAGCCAGTTGATCTCTGACAAACCGTTTCTGAACAGAATACACTTTAAAAATTAATTAGAACAGTTTACATTCAAATAATAATCAAACTTAACTGCAGATGCTGGAAATCTAGAATATAAACAGCTAAGAGGGCAGGTAAGCAATGTATTGGGAATAACTCTGCAAAAAGACGAATGACAATTTAATCAGAAAATGCCGGAAATACTCAACAAGTCAGGCTGTATCTGTTGGAAGGGAAAATGTTACATTGTCAAAACTTGGAAAGAGGGAAAAGAATCTCATGGGTAAGTGAGGAGGGGAATATTTATAATAAGTTAAACAGGGGTAACCAAAAAGATTATCTGGTTAATGAGTGAATGGGAGCTGTTAGAGAGTGAGATCATAGAGAAAAGAATGCACAGTTGGTGAAATGCATGGGAGCAGGAACGTGTCCAATGGATCAGGTTGGGCACAAACAAGCTGAGTTGATGTCACAGATCGACAACTAATCAAGACAGAGAAATCAAGTTATTTCAAGCTGTAGAAATTCAGAAGGCTGTAACCTGCCCCGATGGAAGATGTAAACTTACCTTGTAACAGTACAGGAGCCACAAAATAGGTCATTGTGCGAGTGGGATGGAGAAAAAGTGTCAGGCAACAAGAAGCCACGGTTATCCATGTGGACTGAATGTAGGCACACTGCAAAGTTGACACCCAATCTGTGCTTAATTTCTCCAACCTAGAGGAGACCACATTGTGAACACTAAATGCAGCACACCACATTTGTAGAAGTCCAGGTGAATCGCTGCTTCACCTAGGAAGTCCCCAGGTACTGGGGAGGGAAGAGGTAAAAGGACAAGTGCTGCATACCCTGTGGTTGCAAGGAAAAGTGCCATTAGAAGAGGGATAGTTGGTGGTCCCTCTGATATGTTGAAATGGGAGGGGAGGAGAAGGTGTGCCTGGTGGTGAAAATTTCTTTGAAGGAGTTGGAATTGCAGAAAAAATGTACTGTAGTTTGAGGGGTAGAAAGTGAAGAATAGATGAACTCTATCCTTATTCTGGTTATATACAGCAACCTTGGGTCTGATTCAATGTCTTTAATACTTAAGATATTAGGCATTTCTCTTCCTGCGCACAGCACTTTTTTTGGATGATAACCCTCCCATATATTAATGAAAAGGTATTAAGTGCAAGCAGGCTGTTAATCCAACACCTCAGACACAATGGACTTTGAAGTTAAGTGAAAGTCTTTCTTGAGAAGTCATTTTGTCAACTGAGACATATTTAAGTTGATATACATTCTAAACACATAATTATTTTTTCTCCAGCTGCATGCTATCAAAATCCTTATGCCAAGTATCAATGGAAAAGTGGCAAAAGCTCAGACAAAGTAATTGCTTCATGTGTTTCTTCTTTGTTTTTAGTCATTTTATAGTTTGCTTTACATTTTCAAAAGACTGGTGTTGTGATTTTTAGGCTTTTGTAACACCGTAGAAGGATACAGCTTGGAAACAGGAGTTAAGCTCACCAAGTCCAGAATGATCATCAACCACTCATTTACAGCATCTCTATTAATTCCAGTTTAATGCTCCCTACATTTGCTTCGACTCCTCCAGGTTCTGCTACTCACCTACAACTTAGGGGCAATTTACAGTGGTCAGTGAACCTACCAACCTGCACATCTTTGGGATGAAGGAGGAAACCAGAGCACCAGAGAAAACAGGAACACCTGGAAGGAACCTGCGTAATCACAGGCAGAACGTTAACGTAAACATGCAAACTACAGGCAGACAGCACATGAATGAAGATTGAACTGGCACTATTAGATGGTGGCTTTATTAGCTGCACCATGGGCTATACATGGAATAGCTGCAAGTACTGACAAGGAACTAAAAATCCTTGGCATAATTTCACCAAGAAATTTGCCTATAGATCAGATAATTTACATCCAATGAGCATTAACCTCTGGACCGTTGTCCCAACCAAGTTGAAGAAAATATTACACGACCAACTGGAATAATGTACTTGTACACAATTACATTACTGGAACTTTCTTTTCTTCCCTAACATCACTAAAATCCCTGCTAACATTAAACACCTGGTGAGGTGAGAGAGGATAAGGATCTCTAAGCAAAATTAGGGAAGATATAAATAATGTCACCAGCAATTCAATGACATCAAGAACTTTGGGTTCTCATCATGAATCTTTTACACACCCCTGACCATAATCAGAAAACTTTAACGATAAAGTGTTAATGCCGGCAAAGCACAACTTGTTTCAATTCAGATGACAGACAGGCTAATGAAAGCATTCTCCGGAAGATCTGAACAGACAGTTACGACCATTTGATTCTATGAAGATGTTGTTTGAGCAAAATATAAGCATGAGAAATAGAAGGAGGAGTACACCATCCATTCCCTCATGCCTACCCTGCTGTTCTACAAGATCACAGCTGACCACCTTTTATACACTAACCCCATTATCCTGGACACAAAAGATTCTGGAAATCCAGAGAAACATACACAAAGTGCTGGAGGAACTCAGCAGGTCAGGCAGCATCTATGGGGGGAATAAACAGTCAACATTTATTCACCAGATCTTGTTGAAGGGTCTCAGCTCAAAATGTTGATCAGTTATTCCCTCCATAGATGCTGCCTGACCTGCTGAGTTCCTTCAGCACTTTGTGTGTGTTGCTCCACTTCTACTCAGTCAAGCCTGTAATAATTTTGTACATTTCAATGAGATGATCTTTCATTCTTCTGAACCCAAGTGAGTACGGACCCAGTTGACTTAACCTTTCTTTACACATCAAAGTTGCTAAACCAAAAACCAACCTGGTGAACCATTGTTGCATTTCCCCTAACACAAGGATATCCTTCCTTAGGTAGAGAGACCAGACATATACACAATACTCCAGATGTGTTCCCATCCCTGTTTGCTGTACTTCAAGGACATTTCCAGGGACTCGTGTACAAGGACATCCAGATTCTTCTGAACACTCACATCTTGCAGTCTTGCCCTTTTGCTCATTATGACACGAGGCCATTCAGCCCACTTCCAGCAATCCTACCAGTCCCACAGATCCTTTTCTTATTTCCTGAGCCCTGCAACCTTTTCCCTCTCATACGCACATCGACTCCCTTCTGATTCTTTCCTCGCTTACTTACCCCAAGGGTAATTTACAGTAGTCGATTAACCTGCAGACATTATGCTTAGGGTGTGAAAGGGATCCAGAACATCCAGTATCACAGGGAAATGTGCAAACTTCACACTGACAGCAGCAGTAAGAGCTGTACCATTTAAAAAGTAAGTCACCTTTCCATTTTCCAACAAATACACCATTCACACTTCGGATAAAGAAAGCAGAATTTCCTAAAACTCTATGTTGCCCACCTTATCAGAAACATTACCTTTATATAGTTGGTTTCTTCCAACTGAACTCAGTTGCTGAAGCTTCCACTTGTAATACAGACTGTGGGTTATATTTTATCTTCACCCTGTGCAATATGAAACTCTAAGTTCCCAGTTAGTTACTGACTCAGTGACTCAACTATCCAGCATCTTTCAACATTTCACTATCTCCGCCTGCCTTTCCTTACTCCTGTGGCAACCAGTGCAGCAAAACATCTTATTAATTACAAGCAAAACAGATGGGAGTTGAAGTTCAGAATGAGGTCACGTTTCTCTGCCAATAAAATTAAGCAGTGTCAAAAATGGAACAATGATCACTAACTTTTTCTAAAAGAATGGAATTCTGTACCCTGCTGTAGATGGATACTAATTAGTTGTAGCAGAGAAACTAAATGTAGTCCAACATCAGTTTGCTGATTTGAGAAAAATCAGTGGTTAACAAGTAAGTATTTTCCACAGCTCATCAGTATTGCAAATCGTTCTCTCAAATACCATTCATTGCCAGCAAACTAATTTTTATACATCTTTTCCTTTCATATTTGTACTAACTTTTATAGACAGAGCAATAGTTACACAGCCGTTTTGTTTTTGTTGCCTTCCTTAAATGAACTTAACAGGAATAGCTGGGCTTTGAGGGCACTCGGAAGTAAAGTTGATCTAATTCACAGCAGTGCATTTTGCATCAAGAATCAGAATTCTTACAGTTCTCCCACACTTTGGCTTTGTACAATTATTTTCTGAGCTCGAAGAAAAAAAGACCTTGAACTTGGGAATAACTAGATGGGTTCCTCACTGTGGCTGGGTAAATAGTGTAGCGAGGTCTTAGCTGTATGAGGAGAATAAGCAATTGCTAACTAATTAGCAAGCACCAATGATCAAGATGAGTTCTTTATTGTTTTAAAATTCAAGGTTTCAGATTTTTACTCTATTTAATAGCTAAAAATGAAAAATAAAGACTTCAGTTCTCAAATGCTTTAAGTGATTCCATACACCTGTGGACAGAAACAGAGTTAACTTTTTAGGTTGACAAGCAGAAGCTGGAAAAGTCAGAAAACAATGATTTAAGATGGAAGACAATGCAGGAATGGAAAGGAAAAATCCTCGTGCCCATGAATGTCCTGGATCCCTTTTGTTTTCTCCACCCCTCTCCATTTCCTATTATTTAAAGATGCCTGTTTTCTAACTTTTTATAGCCTGGCAGAGATTGATCTGAAATATTAACTTTGTTTCTGTCTTCACAGATGCTGCCTTAGCTGCAGAGTGTCTCCAGCATTTTCTGTTTTTGTTAATATTTCAAGTCACTGCTCTTTCTCAAAGAGAAATCAGTAAGTGTGAAACCAGGTGTGTGCACAACATAGGGAGTCAAGCAGGGGGATGTAACACACAAGCCCCTTACCCCTGCCCAATCAATCACCTTAAAAAAAATCACTTCACCCATAATATCATTGGCCAAATTTCAGTTCCTTCTCAAATATCTGCTCCATCTTCCTCTGTACATATGCTACCCGAATTGCTGAGTTTTATCAGCATACTTCACTTTTATTTTATACTTTGTTGATGTTGCTTACTGGGCCTATTAATACTCGGAAGATCTCTTTCAACTTCATCTTAAGCTAATTGAGGAAAGTTACGCTGATTGCTTTACTTCTATCTGTAATACCACTTGTATGATTAAATTTCATCTGCCTTTGATTCATTCAGTTATTTATTACACCCAACTCATATTTCAAGGCTACCATACTAGATTGATTATCAATCCCTATTTACTTTATTCATTTATGGACTGAGGGGATTACTGTAGAACTGACATTTATTGCACTTTTCCAATTGTCCATGTGTTTTTTTTTCCTGAAATACTGTAGAGCTTGTGGTGAAGATATTCCTACAATATTATGAGGTAGAGGATTCCAGTACATAGCTACAGCAATCATACAACACCGATAAATGATGAGCACCTCTGCACCATCCACCACAAGCAGGACTTCCCAGTGGCCAAACATTTCAATTCTGATTCCCATTCATGTTCCAATGTGTGCCAAGATGAGGCCACCTTCAGGGTGGCCTCTGGTTACCCTCCACTTGCGTACCCTCCAATCCATTTTTCCTTCCAGCGAACATATTCCCCACTCCCCCACCCCCTTCCTCTATTCCCCACTCTGACCTTTTACTTCTCACCTGCCTATTACTTCTCCCTGGGTCCTCTCCTCCCTCCCCTTCTCCTATCAAATTCTCACTATTTATAAAGCTGGTGAGAGAAAATAGATATCAACAGACCAGTTAGCCAAACATCCGTAGTACAGAAAGTGCTCAAGTCTATTAAAAGGATGTACAACAGGACATTCAGAAACTACAAACAAGATTAAGCAAAGTCAGCTTGGATTTATGAAAAGGAAACTGGAATGACAAACCCACTGGAGTTTTTTTGAGGATATAACTGGTGGCAGATAAAAAATCTATGAATGATGGTGTATTTGAACATTATTTGATCAAGCCCTCCAATCCAATGCAAAATTAAAATACATGTAATTAAGGTAATATACTTCAGGGTTGCTGGCATGGAAGCAGTTGGTGGATGATCATAAGAGCAGCTAGTGCATATGACAAGTCCTCCTTAAGTAACCACTGATGCCAGGCAGATGATCTCTGCAGAGTATTGATAATGGCTAGGGTCACCCATCTTGTAAAGACACTGCCCAGAAGGCAGCAATGGCAAACCACTTCTGTAGAAAGATTTGACAAGAACAAATATGGCCAACATGATCGCCTACATCTGGCATGGCGGCATGGTACATATTGATGATGATACTTCAGGGACTGAAAACGTTAAAAGATAGTAAACTGGTTCTTCAGAGATGACAGAAAGCAACCAACAGGGTACTGCAGGGATCAATACTTGTGGCTCAGCTGTACACTATATATGTCAATGATTTGGATAAGGAAACTGAATTTCAAGTTTCTATAACTACTGATGACACAAAGCTAGTTTTGATTGTTGCTGGTGAGGAAGACTCAAAAAGGCTTCAAGGTGATTTAGACGAGCGTGTGGGCAAATATGAGACGCATGTATTAAAGGTGAAGGTATCCACTTTAGCTGGAAAAAGTGAAAGGCAGAATATTATTTTAAAGGTGTTCCATTGGGAAACATCAATGTACAAAGGGACCGTGACGTGCAAGTGCAACAAGAGGTTAAGGAAAATGATATGTTGCAAGAAGTTTGCAATACAGAACCGAGGATCTTGTTACAGTTAACAGTGCCCAAAGAATTGCCTGTAGTCATGGTATTCAAAAAGAATATACATGCCATAGAAGGAATTCTGTGAAGATTCACCACACTGATCTCTGGGTCAATGAAAAGGTCATACAAGGTTGACTAAGTCTGCATTCACCAGAGTTCAGAAAAATGAGAGTAGATTTCATTAAGATGCACAAAACTCTGATACAGTTAAATCTACTGAAAGCAGGGAAAATGACATCCCTGGCTGTGGTGTTCCATCCCAGGGAACACAGTTTTGGGATTTGGGTTTCGACATTTAGGATTGAGGTGATGAGAAATGTCTTTACTTAGAAGGTGTCCAGCTTGTGGAATGCTCTAACACTGAAAGAAGTGGAGGCAAAGTCTCAGATCGTATTTAAGAGGAGGTAGGTAGATTTTCTGTATATGAGGGGAGAGAACAGGAAAATGGTGGTATAAAGGGGATCAACTATGGCAGACCATGGAATAGAGGACCTCTCTGTAGTAGCCATGACAAGCAAGCAGTGAGACGTGGTACAAATCAAAAGAACCAATTAGAGTAACTGTGAGGATGGAAAGATGAAAGAAACCATGAATTTCACCTCCATTGACAAGTCAATCCAGGTACATCTATGTTACTGTGAGGTCGCAGCACTTCATAGATTTTGGGAAGATCAAAGAATTAGTTTCAACAATGGCTCTTTAAATAGCATGGTTTCGAGGGAAGTGGATTTAGAAGATATGGATATTCTGTAAATAAATAAGAATATTCCTGTGCCGATTTGTCCAGGTCTGTCTACGGTGGGTTAGATATAAAGTCATTCACTAAAGGATACCAAGTCTCTAACCTGTTCCTATAGCTATAGTTTTGATGTGAATGGTCCAGTTAATATTCTGGTCAACACTCACCTCCAGAACTTGGTAATACTAAAGTCATTGTATACCAAGTGAAGTGATTAGATTTAATCACATGTATTTAGTTGTTAATTTTGTTATCAGCATGATTTAGAAATAGCAAGAGTTCCTGCATTTATCCTGAGAAGAGCATGGCATAGAAATTCCAGTGCCCTCTGAAGGGTGTACTTAATTGGCATTATGACCGTGTGCACTGCCATGTCGGTAGCTTCAGCACAGCGCATTGTTTTGATCTATTTAAAAGTTCTTGCTACTGCAGGCATTTAGGAACGGCAACCTGGAATAATTCTGAGGCCAGGAAGCTGATACCATGAATTTGACCTTCAGAGACAAAGCAATCCAGGTGGAACTACAATAATGTGTTTGAGATCACGAGTTCACAAATCTCAGAGAAGTCAAAGAATTTATTTTTAGTATCAACTCTTTGAATGACATGGTTTCAAGGGAAGTGGATTTAGAAAGGTCTGATTCTGTAATCATATAAGAGGGATCACTTTTCAGACTAGTGAGGTTGAAAATCACATTGCAGACAACATTTTGTTAACTGCATATAGATTTATCATTAATGTCTTTGGAGTATATGATGCCAAAAGTACAAAACTGTGGTAAATGACAATCACCCAGAAGGGTCAAAAACTGACTTGCACTTAGGGGGTTCAGACATTTGGGTATCAGTGCAGGATTCCTTTGCATCAAGTGAAATGTATTTTAATTCCATAGTAAGAAACCTTTGTTGAGCAAAGATCTTGATATCTCCTCCCTTAGGTGCTGATTTCCCAACTTAATCTCCAAGTTCCCCCTGACTAACTGTCACCCAAAACCTTGTATGTCAAGTGTCAATTAATGTTTAAGCAGGAAGCACACAACAATTATTAATGCACCACGTAATAATGGATTAGACCTGCTCAGTGGGCATTAATGAATTTTTAGTTTTTTTTACTTTTACACTGCTATTGTTCGGTGAAGTGCTGTAAAGCTGTGATATACACTCAGTGGGCACACCTGTACACCTGCTCATTAATGCAAATATCTAATCAGCCAATCATGTGGCAGCAACTCAATGCATAAAAGCATGCAGACATGGTAAGGAGGTTCAGTTGTTGTTCAGACTGAAAATCAGAACGGGGAAGAAATGTACTTAAGTGACTTTGACAGTAGAATGATTGTTGGTGGTTTGAGTATCTCAAAAACTACTGATCTCTTAGAATTTTCACACACAACAGTCTCTAGAGTTTACAGAGAATTACACAAAAAAAAACCCAAAAAAAGTGTGCAGCAGTTCTGCAGGTGAAAATGCCTTGTTAACAAGAGAGGTCAGAGGAGAATAGCCAGTTGATGGGAAGGCAACAATAACTCAAGTAACCTTTCTGAATACACATCACATCAAACCTTGAAGTTTATGGGCTACAGCAGTAGAGTACCATGAACATACACTTAGAGGCCACTTTATTAGGTGGAGGAGGTACTATTTGTAAGTTGCAGCTGTAAAAGAAGCATCATATCTAAAGCTTATCCACAGTATGCAGAGATTTGAGCAGAAATAAGACTTGAAGGCTTATTGCTCCAAGCTTTAGGAAAAAATAACATAATAAATAAAATATTGCTTGTTATTATGAAGTTGAACAAATAGAAATTTAGTATGCAACCATGAAATAACTAATAAAACTTCCAATTGTTTGTATTTGTACTGAATATTAACAAAACATAAACATGTAAGAAATAAGAAATTACACATTAAATGGACCTGGGTATATCGGGCATAACTCCAAAAATTTGTAGATGTTATGAAAGTTGGGAAAAGAAAATAGCAATGAATATTAACAAAAGACATTAACAGGACACAGACAATGATGTGATGAAGTTGGAACCATTTAGTAGTGAAGCTCATTTTATGAAGAATTTGTTTTATTGTGTTAAAGATGCTGTACATATGTAAGTTGTTAACATTGTAGGAGAAACTCATTGGGGAAAGAACCAGCAAACTTTAAAGGCAGTGCAGGAATATAAAAATCTGGGAACACATGTACATAAATCTTTGCAGGGCAAGTTGAGTAGCAAGTTACAAAGCCACTCAAAATCAGAAAATGCTGCATACACTTAGCAGATCATTCAGCATCTGTGGAAAGTTTCAGATTTGCAATCCTTCATTAGAAGTTATGCTAAACCTCCATTAAACAGTTGTCAACACAGCCAGACTTCAGGGGCTAGTTCAGCACAGCACATGCTCAAGAAGGATGCCAAGACCTTGGATACCATGCAAAACAGATTTACTTAAATTACGTCAAGAAGCATGGAACTTTCATAAAGTGAATAATATTAAAAAGCTGGGACTGTTCGTTTTGGAGACAAGAAAGTTAAAGGGAAATTTGATAGAGGTGCAAAGATCTTATTTTCTTATTTCTTTAATGGACTAAGAAAATATGTCATTCAACCCACTGAATCTTATGTCAACTCAGAGTAACCACAAAGTTCAAAGTAAATTTATTATCAAAGTACATTTATGTCACCATATACAACCCTGAGATTCACTTTCTTGTGAGCATACTCAATAAATCTATAGAATAATAACCATAACAGAATCAATGAAAAAACACCCAATTTGGTGGTTCAACGAGAGTTCAGAAGACAACAAGTCGTGCAAATAGAAAATGAAGAAATAATAAAATAAATAAATAAGCAATAAATATCAGAAAATGAGATGAAGAGTCCTTGAAAGTGAGAATATTTCAACAATGGGACACATGGAATGTAGTTATCCTCCTTGGTTCAAGAGCCTGATGGTTGAGGTGGTGTGAGTCCTGAGCCTTCCATACCTTCTTGCAGCAGCAAGAAGACAGCATGTCCTGGGTGGTAGGGTCCCAATGATTGATGCTGCTTTCCTGCAACAGTGTTTCAAGTAGATGTGCTCAGTAGTTGGAAGGGCTTTACCTGTGATGGACTGGGCCATATCCACTACTTTTTGTACGATTTTCCATTCAAGGGCATTGGTGTATCCACTCCAGGCCGAGAGGCAGCAACTTATCCACTTATCTCTTTCACCACGCATTTCGCTGAAACCTATCCTCTTGCACATGCCCACTGATTCTTCCAACAGTCACGAGCTCTATAGGCAATTTGCCCTAGCCAGTTATTCTACTGAATGTGAAGAGAAACGAGAGCACTTAGTGGAAACACATGCAGTGTGAGAGAAAATGTGCAAATCCACAAAGGCAGCAGCAGAGGCTTGCACTGAAACCTGATCATTGGAAATGCGAGGGAAACAGCACTTCTCGCTCATATTTTAAGGTGCAACTATTCTTAGTTGTAAAGTCTTGGCAACCAGATATGCAGAATTAGGATAAACATAACAAAAAAGCAAAATAAGGGAAAATATACACAAAAAAAAATTAAAGATACAACAAACTGCTTAGAGAAAGGTGGAATTTCCAGAGAAACATTCAGTAAGGTGCCACATAAAATGGTACTGCAAAGGTAAGAGGGATACGTACAGTGTCTATAAAAATTATTCATCCCACTTGGAACTTTTCCTGTTTTATTGTTTTACAACATTGATCACAGCGGATTTAATTTGTTTTTTTTTTGACACTAATCAACAGGAGAAGACTCATGTCAAGGTGAAAACAGATCTCTACAAAGTTATCTAAATTAATTACAAATATAAAACACAAAATAATTGATTGTATAAGTATTCACCACCCCCCCCTTTAATATGATACACCAAATCATCACTGGTGCAGTCAATTAATTTTACAAGTCACATAATTACAAACGGTTTGTAGTTAAATGGAGATCTCTTTTTGGAGCCTTGTGTGCAGTCTATGTGTTTCAATTGATTGTAGTTAAAATATACAGGAATCTGGAAGGTCCAACTGCTGGTGAGTCAGTATCATGGCAAAAAACACACCAGGAAGACAAAAGAACACTCCAAGCAACTCCGCGAAAAGGTTATTGAAAAACACAAGTCAGGAGATGGATACAAGAAAATTTCTAAGTCACTGAATCTCCCTTGGAGGACAGTTAAGTCAATCATCAAGAAATACAAAGAATATGGCATAGCTGTAAATCTGCCTAGAGCAGGCCATCCACAAAACCTGAGTGACTGTGCAAGAAAGTAGCTAGTGAGGGAGGCCACCAAGAGACTTATGAAAACTCTGGAGGAGTTACAAGCTTCTGTGGTTGAGATGGGAGATAATGCACATACAACAACTGTTACCAGGGTGCTTCACCAATCACAGCTTTCAGGGAGAGTGGCAAAGAGAAAGCCACTCATAAACAAGAGAAAATCTGTAGATGTTGGAAATCGGAGCAACACACACAAAATGCAGGAGGAACTCGGCAGGCCCGGAAGCATCTAGGAACAGAGTACAATTGACATTATGAGCCAAAACCCTTCAGCAGATCATAGTAACGGATTCAATAATAGCTCTCCAGAGGAAAATAAATATATATTTAAGGGGGGGGGGGGGGAATTGAAGAGCTAAAATTGAACAGCAGATATAAGTAGGATTAAATGGATACTCATGGATACTCCTTCAATGAGCCAGTATATCCACCTGTTACTCTATGAATCACAAGAAGTGATTATCCATTGCAAGTCAGGCAATTTCCACAGGACACAAAAATAACATGGATGCAATTACATAGGTGTAATTGGGCAGGAAGGACCTGTTACCACACTCTGTATCTAAACAAAATAAAAACCCACAGCACAAATTGATCATTTGAATGCCTTTTTTCACCTTCTGCCACTGCTGCATTAAAGTAAGTTTACCCTTACTCTAGCTACTCTCCCTAGTTTTTCACCAGCTTTCCGCCCCTCTCTCCCATGCAGTAAAAGGTAATAGTCTATGTTATCTCAGCCACGTATGGGAATATAAATGTAAAATATATGGCCATCTATTGTTAAACTTCTTACCATGTAACTTAATATACCAATTCAGTAGAGCTCCCCATGCACTCCCCATCCCCAGGCATTTGATAAGGTATCCCATGCAAGGCTTATTGGGACAGTAAGGAGACATGGGATCCAAGGGGACATTGGTTTGTGGATCCAGAACCGGCTTGCCAACAGAAGGCAAAGAGTGGTTGTAGACGGGTCATATTCTGCATGGAGGTCGGTCACCAGTGGAGTGCCTCAGGGATCTGTTCTGGGACCTTTATTCTTCGTGATTTTTATAAATGATCTGGAGGAGGAAGTGGAGGGATGGATTAGTAAGTTGCTGATGACACAAAGGTTGGAGGTGTTGTGGATAGTGTGGAGGGCTGTCAGAGGTTACAGCGGGACATTGATAGGATGCAAAACTGGGCTCCTAAGTGGCAGATGGAGTTCAACCCAGTTAAGTGTGAAGTGATTCATTTTGGTAGGTCAAATATGATGGCAGAATATAGTATTAATGGTAAGACTCTTGGCAGTGTGGAGGATCAGAGGGATCTTGGCGTCTGAGTCCATAGGACGCTCAAAGCAGCTGTGCAGGATGGCTCTGTGGTTAAGAAGGCATACGGTGCATTGCCCTTCATCAACTGTGGAATTGAATTTAGGAGCCGAGAGGTAATGTTGCAGCTATATAGGACCCTGGTCAGACCCCAGTTGGAGTACTATGTTCAGTTCTGGTCACCTCACTACAGGAAAGATGTGGAAGCCATAGAAAGGGTGCAGTGGAGATTTACAAGGATGTTGCCTGGATTAGGGAGCATGCCTTATGAGAATAGGTTGAGTGAACTCAGCCTTTTCCCCTTGGTGCGAAGGAGGGTGAGAGGTGACCTGACAGAGGTGTATAAGATGATGAGAGGCATTGATTGTGTGGATAGTCAGAGACTTTTTGCCAGGGCTGAAATGGTTGCCACAGGTTTAAGGTGCTGGGGAGCAGGTACAGGGGAGATGTCAAGGGTAAGTTTTTTTACTCAGAGAGTGGTGAGTGCGTGGAATGGGCTGCTGGCAATGGTGGTGGAGGTGGATACAACAGGGTCTTTTAAGAGAATCCTGGATAGGTACATGGAGCTTAGAAAAATAGAGGGCTATGGGTAAGCATAGTAATTTCTAAGGTAGGGACATGTTCGGCACAACTTTGTGGGCCGAAGGGCCTGTATTGTGCTATAAGTTTTCTATGTTTTCTATGTTTCTATGCACCTCACCCCATTCCATCCTGCTCCAGAAAGGGAACAATTCAATTTATTTCCATAAGTTAATATATCATCAAGTTTATTACCTTTCAAAAAACATCTTGGTTTTAATTTTCTCTTTCCTCTCTCTTAAATTCATTCAGTCCCTCTTTTATTTATCTCATCTTATATCTGATTTGACTTAATTTCTTTTCTCTCCTTGGACATCCATTGCTTCTTTCCCAATTTTTCAGTTAAAGAGATGGTAAATTACAGAAAGTACTGGCTATGATCCCCAACACTTCATTATTCACATCATTATATTATTGCTTGTACCTACAGAAAGCTACAAGACAAAAACAATTTGAAGGGAAGAGAAAAATTGTAATACAACACACAAAATCCCACGCCCCACAAACGGTATTTATTATTTATTGAGATACAGCATGGAACAGGCCCTCCTGGCCTCTTTGAGCCATGCCAATTTAACCCTAGCCTAATCACAGGAGAACTTACAATGACCAACTAACCTAGCAACTAGTACATCTTTGGACTGAGAGAGTAAACCGGAACATCCAGAGGAAACCCATATGGTCATGGGGAGTACAGATAGTGGCAGTAAATGAACCCAAGCTGCCTCTACTGTAAAGCATTGTGCTAACCACTAGGTTGCTGGGCTGCTCGTTTCATTAGGTTTGAAAATTTTAGAATACTTGACACATTTAAAAATATCCCTAACCTTTATCCAGCCTCAGAGCCCCAGAG
The DNA here is from genome assembly GCF_030028105.1 of Mobula birostris. Taxonomy (NCBI): domain Eukaryota; kingdom Metazoa; phylum Chordata; class Chondrichthyes; order Myliobatiformes; family Myliobatidae; genus Mobula; species Mobula birostris. Next base: position 31,317,503 of record NC_092400.1, read on the forward strand.
TTGTACATCTCCAATACAAATAATGACTAGGTTAGTGTATTTTACAAAACAACAATGGATTCAGAGGTGAACATTTCAGTTCAAACCATGTGATCTGGCCACAGGAGCTACCATCTGTTATGTCTGTTATATAAAGAAAGAATGCTGGAGCTCATTTTCAAGGACAAAACTTAAGCTCTTAACTCCTTGATGGCTAAGATACGCAAATCAGCCTTAAGCGCCTCTTCAATAACTTGTATAAACAAACTGTTCCTTCTGTATTTTACTTGTTACTAGATTTTTTCCATCAGCATTGGCTATCTTAGAATTGATAAATTTTGGTCTTACGTAATCCAATTATGATAACTAAAATTAATTACTCTTTAACTGCTGCTGTTATCTGCTTGTTGCTGAAATTGAACGATCTCATTTGAACTATAGCCAAATCACGATTAGTAAAAAAGATCAAAGTACACTTTTTGAGAAGACTGATAATATAAAATACATTCTTTATTACCAACTAGGTCTGTAATCAAGTCTCCATTTAGCGATTAGAATCATACTAAGTAAATTAATCTGTTAATACGTCTTTCAAACAGCAAAATAATCCACAATCATCAAAGACTATTTGCTCTGTGTATTATAATACCATAATACTCAATTTGATAAAAATAATCACTCACATTGAAAGTAGACAATGGAGGACATACAATTTCAGCTTATTTTTAAAAGCTGTTCTTGATAGAATGTTTATTCTGACTGGAAGATACAATATTTGTACACAGGACCCAGTAGCCTTCTTTAGTTAAGTTCCCTCCTACCTTATAATACATAGATCCGTACTCTTCTGATTTTTCACAGAATCATATGTTGCAGGTTCTCAACGTACATGGAGTATTTGTGCAATTTATAGTCAGATTATCTTTTGAGTTTACTTATTTCTTCTTTGGGAACTTCATGGTATTAATTTGACTTGATGTGGTACTGGCTGTACACTTCAGGAATCATAGTTCAACTCAGATTAGCACTGAATGAAACTAACCTTAATTAATGGAGCAGGAGAAGAACTGTATATGACCAAACTGTTATCAAGCTGTGGAAGATATTCATTCAGGAATTCTCTCCTGGAAAATATGTAGGTCTAGATTTCAAGAAAGCAATGGACACAGCTGTGGGTCAGACAGATAGTCAGGCTTCCAAATGAAGAAAGGGCAAGTTCAAGCCCATGCCACTGATATTATTTTTAGTCGAGTCTTCATGGTGTTGGGTAGATGCAAGTGGAGGGTGTGGGGACAGAAATAGCATTACAGGATAATTCAGCTTCGTGAATAAACTAGGGAGGAAGGATGAAAATTTAAGGGCTTGGTATAAACAATCAATCTATGGCAAAATAATGACAAATCATGTTCAAATGGGATACCAAACAAAAAAAAGGGGTTTTCAAAATGCAATCATATACAGTTTATTCAATTAAATTACTTTGATATACTGTTTTACATTTATAATCCAAACATTAAAACTTTTGGATGACTGAATCAGTTTTTAACATTTCTTAATAAAGTGCTAGAATTGCTTAAATACAGTTTTCCTTCAAATCACAAGTTGTTGATGTTATCTACCTATACTTTAGTATAAATTCAGACTGACTGAAATGCCTTTATCCACTTGAAATAGAATTCTCACCTTACAATACAAGATCACTTCAATCCCATGCAAATCATTTACAAATAGCAAAAGGTTTTTTAAAAAGTACATTACCCGTTACCTTCTCTAACTGAAAGCTCTAACACAATTTCGACTTCCCAATGAACTTACATAGAACCTGAGTGGATATCTCACAGCCTGGAATGATGCACTCATAGTTTAATGAGTTAACAAGATTATACGCAGAATACTACAGCCTGAGAAGCCAATCAGCCATCAATAAATCTCTTACGAACAAAGGAGACAGCATAAAAACTCATCTTGCCTTAATATGCATCTCAAACCTCTACCTACAGTTGCACGAACAAGTTTATGAACCCAATTACCTGGTTTTTTGCATTAATTACTCATAAAATGAGGTCTGATCTTCATCTAAGTCACAAAAATAGACAAACAAAATCCGCCTAAACTACACAAACAATTGCACTTCCTCTCGTCAATACTGAGTACACCATTTAAACAATCACAGTCTAGGTTCAAAAAGGTATCTGAACCTCTGGGGTACTGCCTTCTACAAAACCTATTTGCAGTCAGGTTGGAGTCAATGAGATGAGATTGGAGATGTGGGTTATAGAGGTGCCCTGCCCTATAAAAAAAAAGTCACACAAAGTCAGCTTAATGACAGAGCCCTCCCACCCCCACCCCCTTTGCCAATTCCTTTCCCCTTTTCCCTCTCTCTGTCACCATATATCCTTGCCTGCCCATCGCCTCCCTCTGGTGCTCCTTCCCCTTTTTCTTTCTTCCATGGCCTTCTGTCTCTTCCAGCTCTTTACTTCATCCCTCTCCATCCAGATTTCAACTATCACCTGGTTTTACTCTCTCCCTCCCCCCCACCTTTTAAATCTACTCCTCAGCTTTTTCACTCCAGTCCTGCCAAAGGGTTTCAGTCCGAAACGTCGACTATACTTTTTTCAATAGATGCTGCCTGGCCTGCTGAGTTCCTCCAGTATTTTGTGTCTGTCACACAGATTTTCAGCTTCTGCAGATTTTCTCTTGTTTGTGACTTAATGACAGAGCCTGTGCATTCCAAGAAAGATCTACACAATGCCTCAATCAAAACAACTTTTAGAAGACCTTAGAAGAAGAATTGCAGAGATGCATGAAACTAGAAAAGGCTACAAAAGCATTTCTAAAGACCTTAGTGCTCATCAGTCCACAATAAGAGAAATTGTCCCTAAATGGAGGAAATTCAGTACTGTTGCTACTCTCCCTAGGAGTGGGCATCCTGCAAAGATCACACCAAGAGCACAACTAAAGGAGGTGGGAAAAAAAAACAAGGGCAACAGCAAAAGACCTGCAGAAATCTCTCGAACTTGCTGAAGTCTCTGTTCATGTGTCCACTATAAGAAAAACACTGAACAAGAATGGTGTTATTGGAAGGACACCATGAAGGAAACCACTGCTCTCCAAAAAATCATTGCTGCTCATCTCAAGTCTGTGATGACCACCTGGATGCTCCACAACGCTTCTGGAACAATATTCTGTGGACAGATGAGACAAAGGTTGAACTTTTTGGCAGAAATGCACACTGTTATGCTTGGAGGAAAAAGGGCACAGCACACCAAAACCAAGGCCTCATCCCAACTGTGAGGCATGGTGGAAGGAGCATCATGGTTTGGGGCTGCTTTGCTGCCTCAGGGCCTGGACAGATTGCAGTCATTGAGGGAACAATAAATTCAAAACAGTATCAAGGCATTTTACATGAGAATATCAGGGTAGCAATCCGTCACCCGAAGCTTAATAGCAGTTGGGTAATGCAACAAGACAATGATCTGAAAGATAAGAGTAAATCAACAACAGAATGGTTTAAAAAGAGGAAAATTTGTGTTTCGAAATGGCCATCAGAGTCCAGACCTTGACTCAATTGAGATGCTGTGGCATGACCTGGAAGAGGGCTGATTATGCAAGGTATCCCAAAATATTGATGAACTGAAACAGTTTTGATTGGAGGAATGGTCTAAAATTCCTCCAAGCCCACGTGCAGGTCTGATCAACAGTTACTGGAAGCATTTGGTTGATGTTATGGCTGTGCAAGGAGGTCACACTAGTTACCGAAAGAAAAGGTTCACATACTTTTTCCAACAAATACGAGTTATATTGGATCATTTGTCTCAATAAATAAATGAACAAGGATAATCTTTTGTGTTATTTATTTAATTGGGTTTTCTTTATCTAGTTTTAGGACTTGCATGAAGATCTGATCACATTTTAGGTCATATTTATGGGGAAATAGAGAAAATTCCAAAATTCTAGCTGTAATTCCTCAAACGTCAATATAATAAATAATATGGTTAATTTTCATTTTGACAAGACCTTTCTATGCACAATTTGGTTGCTGCCTTACTCTGTGTTACAATGACTAGCCAATGCCAAATTAGCTGTGAAAAGGTTTTGGATTTTCTGAGGCCATGAAAAATACTCTAAGTTTGCAGGTTCCTGTTCTCCTTTTTAAAATAAATTACCAAAAAAGAAACAATGAAAGAACAAAAACTGGTGGACACTAATGGATAAGAATAAGTAACACTAGGTGAATTTAAAAGAACTGGAGGAGGCGTAACCAACTCAAGAGTTTCATATGTTCATTACAAAAATTCCCATGGTATTATATTTTGGAAACTTATCAAATAGTCATTTGAAGTAACAGATAAGTGATTTAAGGAGATAATCCAGTCACATTTCATTGTGTAAAAAAAAACTTCAAAGAAAATCTCATATCTTTCTATTTGAATTTAACCTCAGAGAGCATCATAATTGCCTGGGCTTCAATAATTTATGATGCCAAAGGGGAAAAAATGAACGAACAACACATACAGATTAAACATAACCTAACATGGAGGCAAAGAAGCTGACAGCCACAATTCTCATCTTAATTTAGCTCCAGATTTAATCTGCCACTGAATATCAATAAAGCTTTTCAAAATAAATAATCTTATAATTGTTATTTGTTCAACTGTATTCCAGCCCTCTGTAAGCCTTGAATTACTACTTGTACTTTTGCTATGTGTGATTTGAGAGCTGTGGCTTGTAATGCCTGGGACTATTTACAGCTCTGGAGATTATTAGGACAGTTCATTAAGGTTACGCCCACACTATGCTGGATAATTTTGAAAACGAAGCTTTTTCTCTTCATTTTGACTCTCTGTCCACACTAAAACGGCATTTTCATCCCCCGAAAACGGAGATTTTCAGAAATGGTCTCCAGAGTGAATAAATCTGAAAACGCCTAATATCCGTTGCAGTGTGTACGGGGTAACCGGAGCTTTTTAAAACCGCTGTCATGACGTGCCGGAACAGATGGCAGCAGCCCGGCATTTCATTGTTTTCTTCTTCATATTATTATTATTATTATTACTACTTTATTGTCGCCAAACGATACTGGAGCGTACAATGATCACAGTGATATTTGATTCTGCGCTTCGCAGAACCTAACAATTTCAGAACAGACAGCAACGAGACTGAAGCCAGAAGAGTTAGAAATGTACTCACCAAATACTTTGACCCATAGCTTACTGAATAAATAAGTATACTCACTTTGCCCTGTTTTCTGTCCTTGCTTGTATGAAGGTGGTTTACTTATTTATGCAAGTACTTCTCTGACAATAGATGTGTAACAGCCTAATGTAACATTGTATGGAAATACAAGATAACACTGATGCAGACATGTTTTATACATTTAACAAGGTGCTTTATTAATGCAACAGAGTTAGTCAGTTTTTCAATGTTCATCGTCAGCCAGGTCATACTGTCCGTGAACTCCCTGTCAGTTGCCTCCATACGCTCCAGTATTTGTTTTTTTTTAGTTTTAAGTTCTCCTGTGCGAGAGCCAAGAACAATTCCTTTTAAGTTTTTCTACTCTGTAACTGGACAAACGCGCACTAAGTATACCGTTTCCTCTTCGCTTGTTTTCTGTGTGTCCTGCACGTGCCCAGTAGAGGAGATTCGCCCAAATATCCGTGTTAGTGTGGACAGAGATATTTTGAAAAATGCTTAGTGTGTACACCAGTCATTTTTACTCGAAACCGGCGTTTTCAAAATTATCCAGCATAGTGTGGACGTAGCCTAAGTTGTGGTGGGAACGAGCATGTTTCCCTCAAATGCAGGGAAACCTTTCCTACTGCTATACTGAGACTGTTCTTTAATCACTGACTTGTTTCCTAGTGGTCACTGCGAAAATAAAGCAGCTGTAACTTTGCATTTAATCTTGATGAATGTAGTTTCAGTGTAATGAAGTAGCATGCTAAATGCCATTGTATTACTTCTAAAAATTAAAGATTAGCTTTATTTGTCACATGTGCATTGAAATATACAGAGAAATGCGTCATTTGCATTAAATCAAATCACCAAGGATTGTGTTGGGCAGCCTCCAAGTGTTGCCAACGTAGCAAAGTTCAAAGTTTGAAGTAAATTTATTACCAAAGTACAAATATGTCACCATATACAACCCTGAGATTTGTTTTCTTGCAGGCATACTCAGTAAGTCCAAGAAACATAATAGAATGAATGAAAGACCACACGCAAACGGACGTACAAACAACCAATGCGCAAAAGGCAACAAACTGCAAATACAAAAGAGAAGAATAGAAATAATAACAATAATAATAATAATAGGGAAGAGGACTAACAGACATTAAAAATCTACACAACAGTCATATAAACTTCTAAAGATATACCCTCACCAATGAAAACAGGAATCAGCACTCCACACAAACATATGCAATTCTGATAAAAAGTACACACCACTAAACTTAACGGAGACCACAACCCAGCAAAATGAAGAAATAATTACTACTGAAGAAAAAGTTAACTAAAGGAAGAGCATGACCCTCCATGGAAGACCTCCTCACGATCTGAGCTGACTAGATGTCACCAAGGAAGTGTCATAGATACAGAGGGTTCCTTCAGCAATACAGGACCAAGTGGTTAACACAAAAAATATCAAAAATACATAATAAAGACCAACAAATTCAAGGCGATAAATGTAGAAAATGCCGCGAAGAACCAAAAGCAATCCAACACATTACAGGATCCTGTAGTAGTTTAACACAATCTGATTACTTACTGTATACAGGCACAATCAAGTGGCAAACATCATTCATCAAAATCTTGCTTTAAAATACAAACTCATGAATGAAAGCACATCTTACTATAAAACAAGACTGAGCCAGTTTTAAGAGTCAGAATACTACAAATTGTATTATGACCAATCCATTATTACAGATAGGACAATCCATAATAACTGTCTGGATAGAATAATGCAGGATAAACAAGCAAGAACAACATATTTAATAAATTTAGCCAATCCAAACACACATAACTTACAGAAATCAATAATTACCAGAAATATGCTGAATTCAAAGAGGAAATTGAAAGACTTTTGGAACATGAACGAGGTACACATTGTCCCAATGGTAATATCTACAAGTGACATCATCCTAAAGGCACTACACTATAGTATTAAGCAATTCGGGTTACACAGTAATATCTATGTAAATCTTCAGAAAGTCACAATACTAAACACCACTAGAATAGTCCAAAAGCTCCTGGCAATTGACAAATGAGCGTACTTGGCTATGCCCGTACCTCAGCTTTTACCAGCTTGATCTGAGAGAGAGAAAAATAAATAAATAAAGAAGCACTAAATAACGAAAACATGAGATGAAGAGTCCTTGAAAGTGAGTCAGCGATGGGTGAGTGAAGTTGAGTAAAGTTATCCCCACTGGTTCAAGAGCCTGTTGTATAAAGGGCAATAACTGTTCCTGAACTTAGTGGTGTGAGCCCTGAGGATCTTGTACCTTCTTCCTGAAGGCAGCAGTGAAAAGAGAGCATGCCCTGGGTGGTGGGGGTCCTAGATGATGGATCCTGCTTTCCTGCGACAGTTCTCCAGTCAAGGGTATAACATACAACCTCCTAACAGGCAGCATTAATTAATTGAACCCCATTTGTACAACTGGTCCTGTGAAGCATTCATTTTGTACTTCTGACAAAGTTTTGGGCAGTTTCACAATCTTTTTTTTCAGGAGACATTAGTTCTTTATTTAGCAAAAGGTGCTGAACTCAAATGTCATAGTATTAAACATAAAATTACACAAGTGACCTTCAGCAGAATGACTAAACCTTCCTTTCACAGCTAAACACATCTGGCATTAGAGTTAATGATCCTCAGACTGATACTCCACTGTAATACAGAAAGTTGAGACATTAAATGAGATCCTTCATGTGTTCTATGATTCACTTCCACATAAAAGTTCTGCTTAATAAGGGCAATAGGCTCTCAGGTCATGTGGAGCAAGTATCCACCCTTGACAATTAAACCAGATAAGGTGGTCATAGATTTGTAAGCTCTTGATCACAAGACAGCTACAGTGTTTCTCTACATAATATTCCTTGTATTTCAAAGCAGAGTGCTGAGAAATGCTTCTATTGTATATTTAAGAATATACTTAAAATAAAATTTGTAGTGCATTGTTAAAGTGGAGCACTCTAGAACTCCATAATATCTAGCTTTGTACTAAAAAAAAAGCAAAAGGTTAGCTGGCTTGTCCTCTGGGAGATCTTTTTCACAAAGTTTTTGAACATTTTAATCTCCAGATTTAAATGAGTGCTTTGTTTGGGGATAAAAGTATGACCTTCAGATTTATTTTAGGAAACACAAAACAAAGTCACACCTGGTCACACAAAGATTTCATTATTTGTACAGAACTTGGACTAATCAGAATTCTTATTTATATTATATTAAATATGGAAAAAAGTCATTGATCTTTTGGTGAGCAACTTTTACCCTCTACAAAGAAATAAACAATCAGAATTTGGGGTTATAGATGGGAATGTGCGAGTTTATATGCCAGCTTCTCATTAATATCAAGCCTTGAGGCAAGACTACTACATCATGAGCACCAACTGCAATTTAGTAAGTAGAAAAAAGTTTAAATGATGTCCTCTGTGTCGGAGAAATCAATAGCAGTTTGGGGGACTGTGTAGCAGTATATCTCTATTTAATTTGATTGGGTGACCGTGAGCTTCTAGTTGCCTGTCAATTTAATTCTCCTACCCTAACCTTGGTTCCTAAGGTTGTCATAGCCAGGGGTGGTAGTGGGGATAAGCTCCCACTAGCTATAAAGTGCTCCAAGTGGTGTGTGACTCTAACAGACTCTGACAACCAAGTCCAACTCTTGGTCTTCACGTGTTGCTTAGCGGATCTGTTTCTACTGACAAGAGAAAGGCAAAGGTGAATCACTGGCGCCTCAACACCAGTTGTGTTGGGCAGGTGGGGTTTGTCAGCCGTGGATGGCAGCCCGCCTAGGAGAAGGAAAACTCTGATTTTAAACCTCCACTGCCTTACAGCCATACCCATCCACAGGAAAGGCTTTCGGAGTAAACCCAGTGGAAGAAATTTGGAGCCGGGGTCCCTAAGGCAGTTTGATATTGCTTACAACTTCACTCTGGCAACCTCTGCAACAACACTGGTGCCAAGCTGTATCAGTGCTTGTCCTTCCCTTGGACTACATCAGTGACATGGTAAACGGCAACCCGCTGCATGGGCAACAGCCGGTTCTTCAAATTTTCCTGCCCAGGCCTGCACCCTGGAGAGGTGACAGTCCACCAGAGGTGCAAACCCATGTCCCCTGGGATCGATGGCTACCTACTACCCTAGCCTCTTTGCTTTTTTCACTTACATTGAAACAGAGACCAACACAAACTCAAGGAACAGCAACTCATTTTTCATCGTGGTCCTAGTGACTTGGTGAAATCAACCTTGTCGCTGTCAGAACTGATTTTGAATCCTTTGACATGTTCAGCTGAAAAGTTATCAACCTGCCAATAAATGTTAACTTTATAGTTAGCTCAGACTTTTTTCTCCCAGTTTGTGTCGTATCTGCTGGCCTTTTCCATAAATTTCCTTTTCTTCAGATTGCCAGTAACAGAAATGTTCTGTGTATCACAGCTTCAGATTTTCAAAGTTTGAAGTACTTTTGTTATCAGTACATATATGTCACCACATACAACCCTGAGACTCATTTTCCTGTGGGCATACTCAGCAAATCTATGGAATAGTAACTGTAACAGGATCAATCAGAGTGCAGAAGACAACAAACTGTGCAAATACAAATATAAATAACTAGCAATAAATAACGAGAACATAAGTAATGAGATAAAGAGTCCTTAAAGTGAGATCATTTGTTGTGGGAACATCCCAATGATGTGGCAAGTGAGTGTAGTTATTCTCTTTTATTTAAGAGCCTGAAGGTTGAGGGGTAGAAGCTCCTTGAACCTTTTGGTGCAAGTCCTGAGGCTCTTTTCTCCCCTCCCTCTCATCTGTTCTCATTTATCTCCATTTAATTACACCTCTTCCAGTCAGGTGAGCTGCAGTTAACACCAATTCTCCCAAGCAGCACCAACACCACTGTGCATCTGGTTTCATTTGGTTTCCACCCTATCACAGGCCTTCCTTTGTTCTGTTCATTCTTTCCTTCCTATATAGCTAAAAACATGTTATTTTCTAACTTTTCTTTGCTCTGATAAAAGGTCTTCAGAAACAGGCCCAGTTAAAATGATAAAGTTAACTTTGATTTCCTCTCTACAGATGCTGCCTGACATGCTAAATACTTCCAGCAATTTGTTTCCATTTCAGATTTCCAGCACCTGCCGATTTTTTTTTGCCATTTGATATTTGATTAATGAGCAAGCACTGCACTGTCAGACATAATGTCTAAGGATGAGAAACTTTGGCAGGTTAGCTAAATAGTCATAGTCATAGTCATACTTTATTGATCCCCGGGGAGATTGGTTCCCGGGGGAAAATATAAGAGATGCTACGGTACTGTGTCAAGTAAAAGCAGAGGAATGGTCCTATCCCAGATTAATATATAGCTTCAACGAATCTCATTAAGTAAATAATATTTGTGAGAACCTACTGTGGGTGATTTGATGGCCTCATTTACTATGTTACAAAGGTGAGTACACTCCAGAATGACTTCACTGGGATGACTCAGATCTGTGAAAGGTACCACTCAAATGCAGAACTTCTTTCTTTCTTTCTTATTGGCACAAGTTATCTTGTTGCAAGAAAGAAGAGATAAACATTACTGTCAAAAGTTCCCAAGCCAGAGTGGAGGCCATGGGAGTGATTGTTATCCCTGCTCGAGTAACACATTAATGTAGTCAACTATTAATGAACTGCCGTAACAGACAACTTGTGAGCATAGAATAATCAACTGGTTAGATTTAAAGAAACCAGTGTCTGGGAAGATATATAAGTAAGTCCACTATATATTCCAACGTCTTTGAGCAGTCTATGAAACAATTTTATTTTTAAAGAAACATTACAAAACATAATTGTTGCCTGGCACTCTGGCTGTACGCTTAAATACTTTTGTTCAAAGCCTTCCACATTCAGAAAGGCCACTGGGCACAGAATAAAATATCAAAGTTTGAATTCATTGTATACATCTGTCTTCTCTATATGAGGGCCATAAATGATGTGGGCTCCATGATCTGAGGCAAGCTTTAATTTTAAGAAATAATTATATAAATCCAATTATTCCTGGTCATAATGTTGCCAAGGAGTCCGAAGCACCTATTTTTTTCCAGATAGGCACTCCTTCAGATATTTACTTACTAATTACTCCAACCATCTCAAATCCTCTCAGTAATAATGTATTTATGTTTACAATTATCACCCCCCAATTGATCCATATCGCTCTGCTGAACCAATTCCCCCCAAAATCAGCTGTTCCATGAAACCCCAATTCCTTCTAATTACTTAAATCTCCTCCACGTGCAGTCCTCCCTCCAGATTTTCATACCTCCACTCTCATTTCCCCTTCATCCTCTTTATTCACTCTGACCTTATCTACTTCCCCAATCTTCACTAACCCAAACAATTTCCAAACCAAATGAATTCTGCTGTGAACACTGCGATGGATGAAAGAACCTGGTGTTCATTTCAACATCCAAAGATTGTTCTTTCGTACATAATGTTTCATGTACAAAAGAACTTTGGATATTCCCGCAAATACCTTTTATCAGTCTATTTCTCATTGTGTATTTTTTTCTCTCTAGTCCCAGTTTCTAGCCTGATCACTCTCTGCAGTACCAAGATGAAAGCAACTCGGTGGGAAAAGTTGTACTACGGTAATATATTCTAACTTTCGAGCAATTGTAAGTCAAGGCTACTGGCCTTGCTGTGTTGCCTAGAAGATGTTTTGCCACTCATCCGAGAGGCTTCTTCAGTTCTAATCCATGGTGGGTAGTTTTCCATTTTATAAACTCTGTGAGTTGTTTAAAGGTATAACAATCACATGAGGGCTGTTAAAAGTCTTAGAAGGAATGAGAGGGTCATTCGTCTCATGTTTGCATGAATGGAGCTGTGAACTGCTGTGGAAATGCTGGGGTAAGGATGCTAGGACTGCATTGTAAGTAGCTGATAGGTGGTGTCATGCAGGGATGCGTTTTCCAGTTTGCCAAAGATGGCTTCTTTACCTCTCATTACCTCTATGACTTTTAACGACCCTCGTGTGATTGCTATACCTTTAAACAACTCACAGAGTTTATAAGCCAGAAACTACCCACCATGGACTAGAACTAAAGAGTGGCGAAACACTTTCTAGACAACACAGCGAGTCCAATTGCCTTGATTTACTACTGGTTGATATACAATGGCCTGGGTGATTGAGAACCTTCATAGACATATTCTAACATTCATGTTTATCTTTTATTTTTTTCTCAGTGTTTCCATTATCTGCTTTCCATAATTTGTTTAATGACTTCATGAGCTGAATGGCCTAATTCTGCTCCTATGTCTTATGGTCTTATTCCTATCCACTTGGCTTCACCTATCACCTGCTAGCTATCCTCTTTCCCCTCCCCCATCTCCTTATTCTGGCATCTTCCCCATTCCTTTCCAGTCCTGAAGAAAGGTCTCGGTCCGAAATGTCATTTTAGTTCCATAGATGCTGCCTGACCTGCTGAGTTCTTCCAATATTTTGCATGTGTGGCATGTAAACAACATGCTCAGAATGTTAGTGATGGGCTAACTTTCTATTTGTAACTGAATATGAGAAAAAAAATCTTTAGAATGAAGTAACATTCCAAATGCAGTTAATTAACAAAATTTTAAGACTATTTCACAGAATTCACAAGTCATTGAAAAAATCCTACTAAATTACACATCTGCAATTTGTTCAAGCAATTGCTTCTAGACCATAAGATGCAGGAGCAGAATTAGGTCATTTAGCCCATCATGTAACAAGTATTTTTACATTTTACAATAGTTGGCTTCTTGTAGCTGGTCATAAACCGCCAGAACTAAATTGATAAAATCAGTCTTCAAAAAATGGTTAATAGACAGCTTAAATGTATCTGTTCAAAAAAGTACTGGACAAGTGCATGCATGCTCTGCTCATCAGGGTTCAGGTGGCATCACAAGTTTTTATTGTCATCCAATGATATTGTTACTCATCCTTGTCTATTGAAAACTGGCCAGTTTCTGTACTGCATACTCAGCTAAAACCAGGAAGGTGATTTGTAAATATTTTTCACTAATAGAACTCTTGGATTGCACCCTTTTCAACAGTGATACAACCAAAACTGAGAATTAATAAGTAAGGTAAATCCATGAGCTTGGACCCAGAATTTACCAATTCCGTTCCCAATCTGCTTTTTTTTAATAGTTACTATTCCACTCCACAATAAACTATGCATAACACATATCAGTAAAAGTAATACCAAGCTTACCATGATGCCACTTGGACCCAACATTCTGAAAGGTGTAGCTCTCAAACCAAATGTCAGCTCTGAAGAAGAAAGGGATTACTTTAACCAACTGTTACTGGTGAAATTACAGCACTTATCAAATAATCCTCAATATTGCAGATTGAAAATTTGTAATTTTATCTAAGCAACAAATTGCTAAATGAAGATATGTTTTGAAAATTTCTCCAAAATGATTTCAAAGCAACAGTGCACGCTCAGGTTTTAAATTAAATGTAAAAGATACAGGGCACAATGGAGAAACTGCGGGCAAGGATGATGACCTGTATAGATCTTTCAAGGAGCCAACACAGGCATGTAGGGCTGAATGCCTTCCTGAGCTGTATCATTCATAAAGCATGTTATGTTACCTTCCACTTCGGCTGATTGCATTTTTTAAATATCAAGGCTCTAAAAACTACAATTAATAACTAAAATATTCTGCCTCTTCATTTCACATTAACACGCTTCTTAAAACTTGTCACTCTAGTTATTCTTTATACCACTTGTTTGGAAATTATCCCTTTGTTCAGTGCCTTGGAATGTTTTTTTCTGTCAGTCACCGCTGTCTTGTTTCTTCTTGTGCAGCACAGGAATAGGCCCTTTGGTCAAATTTGTCCATGCCAACCAAGCTGCCTAACTAGTCTAATACCACTTACCACATTTGACACCATACCTCCAAATCAGGGTGTCCCAACCCGTTTTATACCATGGACCATTACCATTAACCGAGGAGTCCGTGGACCCCAGTTTGGGATTCCTGTTCTAAACATTTTCTATCCATGGCCTGTCCATCTACCTACCTCTACCACTTCCTCTCCCAGCTTATTCCATATTTCACCATCTGCTTCAATGACCCCTGTTAAATCTTTCGACTCTCAGCTTAAACTTCTACCTTCTGTAGTTTTAAACTCCCCCATGCCTAGAAAAAGAGTATGACTATCTACCACTTATATAAACATCTGTAGGGTCACTTCAGCCTCCTGTTCTCCAGTGATATCAACACCAGCAAATCCAATCCGTCCTTCTAACTAAAGCCCTCCATTCAAGAGACAATTTTAGACATAAAAACATTAAATTGTAGATATTTATCAGATGCAAACATATTGTTCCTGCTTTTATTTTAACCAGATAGTATGTTATTTCTGGTTAGTGTCTCAATTGTTTCTTGCCATTAGGGAATAAAATTCAAACACACACCAGGAGGGTTGGGTTCATATTGCTTCTGTATTTGTTAGCAGTTCTATCTTTAATTTATAATTATTATTGCCAAAAATTAATACAAGAGCACAAAGACCAGTAACAATAGATGCTACACTGTTTTCATATTTATATTTTAGCATAAAAATTTAATAGAGTATTTTATTCACTGAAAACCACTTCTGGGAGTTAAAGTATCAAACTAACTTGTAAAAGCTTTTGTCTTTGAAGGGAAATGAATTGACACAAACACTGTTCCCTCTAAACTGCGTGGCTGCATGGCCACACAGTAACTGAAATGCTCCTGTACGCATAGCCTTTGTTGCTACGCAGCTGGAATATTCTTTTATTGTTGCAATATTGAAATAATGCTAATATAATTTTGAAATCTGTATTAATATAATTATGAAATACCCTGCAATTATGTGCTAATGAATATAATACATAACTAATAAATGTACAACCTTTACTTTGAAACATCTTAGAGCTTCAATATATTTACATTGTCAGTGTTTTAATTTGTAGCATTGTTACAAATTGTAACATTAAACACAGAATGGAAATTGGTAACTCATTGTTAATGAGCCGCCGCCTGGTTAACACTGACACTGTCTAGTCAAAACATTTTACTTTTGTCATTGTGCCTGTCAGTTATCTTGACTACCTGACACTGTTAATTAATGTTGTGGGTTGTGGGTTGTGGATGTTTGATGTGCAAAATTCTATATTCTTACTTTTTTGGTAAGCATTCAAAAGTATGTGAGTTTTCAATTTCCATTCTAAATACCCATAGTATGCATAATCGAAAAAAAATTAAAATGCTGCGCAGATTTCAAGCCAAGTAAAAATTCCTTGCTCAAAGCAATGATTGGTCTGCGCAGCTTTAAAACAAAATAGAGGGAATGTTGGACACAAACAGGATAGATTTTAAAATGTGCAGTTTACTGAAATAACAACACCAAACATTTACACATATTATAGGTATGAAAGGAAATCAATATCTAAACCAATGGCTGTCAGTGCCTTTACAGGGAAGAGTCTCATGTCTCATTTGACTATATTATCTAGTGTCCTGAGTCCCCCTGTAAATTTCTTACTGTAGTTAGTTCAAATATGTTGAAGAAAACATTCAACAAAATGTCAAAAGAAGCTTTGAATTTATGTTGCAAGACATGCCAATAAAAATTCACAGGAATTCAATTGAAAATATGTACAAAAGTCATAGAAGATTCAAAGGTTTCTCTCCTAATTATATGTTTAAAATGATCTGAAAAGATGAGCTACAAGAGATATTAAGGAAGATAATAAAACCAATATAGATCATAGGTGAGAAAACCACATTTAACAATGGCTTGAAATAGATGCATAATTCAAAGGAAGAAAATATTAAGGAAGGTATATGTCCCGGAGAGCTTACGTGGATAGAACGGTATTCCAAAACTGGCTTCTAATGATACATCTCACATTTATAGCTTTCCTTTTTACATTACATCTGCATTCTTCTTTGTTATCTGGTAAACACTTATAAAAAATATGCATTCATAGTTCTGCTCTGTAAAAAGAAAGATTTTATTAGTAGTGATCCCTCCCAAACTGACTAATCTTGGATTTTGGTGGTGAACATACTGTGGGTATCCAAACCTTTAATATCCTGAAATCAATAGAAAAGGAAAAGGTTGTGCAGGAGAGTAATGTAACTCCCACTCTAATGGCATTCGGAGATAACAAAGGAACAGGACTTGCCATTAAACCCAAGGGTTACATAAATGGAAATCTGTGCTAAATTCAATAATAGCATTGAAATGGAAGAATGTAGTGTATGTAATGGAGACACGAGATGGGTAGTTTAGTTTGGGATTAAATGTACTTCAACCAGACAGAGAAATGGGTGGAATCAGTACAAATTTCCTTCCAAAATTGAGATAGCCCAGTCCACAAAGCAGACCAACCTCCCCTCCAATGCCTGCTTCTTTCTGCAGCCTCAGGAAACCAGCCAAAATAATCAAGGATGCCTCCCACCCAGTCATTCTTTCAGCTCTCCCCCCCCCCCCACCCAGGCTCAAGGACAGCTTCTATTCTGCTGTTATAAGACTCTCGACTGGACCTCTCATACACTAAAAGATGTATTCTTGATCTTCCATTCTATCTCATTGTAGCCTTTCCTAATACATCTCATAGTAGCCCCTGCACTTTTTGTCTCTGTGCGCTGCACTTTCTTTATAACTGTAACAATATATTCTCCGTTCTGTTTCCTTTGTTAACTACCCTAATGTACTGTGTATGGAATGATCTGAATGACACACAAGCAAGCATTTTTCACTGTATCCCAATACATTTGACAATAATAAACAAACTCAATTCCTTGAAACTATGCCTTTCCAAACTGTCTGTTAAATGCACAGACCAAAATAATGATAGCGAAAGATGGAGAAAGATGAAGAGCTGGAGCTGCCTGTCAAAGATAAAAGCCCGTCACTAAAAATAACAACAAAGAACTGGAAATAGACAACAGAAAGGGGCTATTTAGGGCTCAAGAGATAGAATGAGAAGTTATTGCTGGAGACAGAAACAAATATGGCTCATTGCTTGATCCCTACCATAAAAGTATAACAAACTATCCTTATCGTCTGCATTTACCTCATGCTATCAAAGATCAGTCACAAGCTCTTCTTTTACTCGGTAGCCTTTGTAAGATCCAAAACAAACCAATCCCAGAACAGAAATGAGTAAAATTTTTAGTAGCCTTTAAGAAAATCCATCCATCCATTACCCTCTTGGAGAATAAAAATGTGTGTCCTAATCAAGGATTTAAATATCAACAAATGTGTCCTTATTGGAAAAAGTGAACCAATTTTTTTTGCAGATTTTGAATGTCTCAGTAAATTTCAAAATTTTGGGTAAAAGTAAAAAAAAATCAAAATAGCAGCACAAAATAATGAGCTGATCTTGTTGGCCCAACAGTATAAACATATGAGCTCAACAGCAAGAGAGGGGCAGAAAGAGGGAACACAGCAAGCCTCCACAATTAAATATCCAGTAACATTTGAAAGAAAATGTATTAGTGCAGACAGATTTGTATGAGTTGTGCATGCTAAATCTCAGAATCCGGCCTCACATCTGAAGTATGTCAGGCAATGTGCTAACAATATTTAATGTAGATCAGGAAGACAAGTCTGCTTTACTTCAAATTTCTCAGGTCACAAGGATTTAATGCTTCTGCAAATCACTTCACTCAGAAACTTTCCTATAAAATCACCAAGGGGATCGATGACTCATTATTAGCACAGAACAGCCAAGTACTGTTTAATAAAAATTCAATGTCACAATGAAATCAGGCAATTTTAGAACTAAACTGATGTTAAAGTAAATTCTTTGTGGAAAATTTAAATTATTAAACTATTGTGAGATGGAGATATGCTCCTTTCCTTTGAGAAACTAAATGTCCCCAAATATACATACCTCCTCTCTGTGAGGAAGGTGTGCCAGAGATCCGCGTAGTAACAAGATTGGGGTTCCGTCCATCCTTAATTTCAATTGTCATAAGTGTCTTCATGCTGTTTTCGGTGTTATTCGGTTGCTTTTCTTTCTCAGATTGTCTGGTTAAGCTTTGTTGGAAGTGTCTGTTTGATGCGGCGGGAGGATCTGAGGGCTGAGTAGATCGTGGTTGCTCTAAGTGTACTGAGCTGTCTGTATGGGTTTTACTGAAGTCCTTCTCTGACGCAAGCTGCTTTGTTTGTGATTTGCTTATGTTGCTCCTCCCTGGAGTCTGGATGCATGATTTATCAGTAACAGTTTTTTGCATTAGAGATTTCTTATTGCAATCTTTCTCTAAAGATAATGTGGGTAATGTTGATTTACTTGATCCATCCACAGTAACTCCAGATGTGATTGGATGGCTTAACAAGGAAGATGTTGTCCTAAAGCAGCCCTGAGTTTGTACCTCAGGAGTTGTGAAGTTGTATTTGGCAGTGCTGCAAATCAGCCTATTACCAGATTTTGATGAATTCTTTCCATCCATTTGGTCAGAGCTGAACTGCCGCTCCCTTAATGAGGTTGACCTATCCCGCTCTAATCCATTTTTTTTATTTGAGCCTATGAGTTTTTTATTTTTACTGGACATTAAGTACTCATCCTGTTTATCTGTTTTTTCTGTTGACTTGTCCACTTGCTGCATATTCCTAAAATCAACAGAGCTCCCTTTGAAAGTCATTTCTCGGCCTGGAGTTACAGATTCTTTAATTTTCGGTGTGGGGCTGCCCTGGAATGACTGCTGATGCAGCAAAATTCTGCTGTTTCTGTTCTCATTTGGCTGGTTTCTCTTCTGAGTGGAAAAATTTGTACCTAGCTCAGAAGACTGGTTAGACGGATCTGCAGTAAACTTTTTCATTCTGTCTCGTACGGAGTTGGCTCTCCTGAAAGGTGAGCTGGTCAAGCAAGTATCAGATGCAACATCTGTAAATAAAGCACAGTATGAAGACAAGTCATTAAGGAGCACAAGAAGAATCAAGGTATTATATCAAATACCATTCAGCAAATGCTATTTGCAAATACCTGCTCTTAGTAATCACAGAACATAGAACAGTACAGCACAGGGACTGGCCCACTGGCCCACGATGTTATGCCAGACTAATTAGTGATCAAATGTTCAACGTAATGTCCACATCTTTCACTCCTTGCACATTCATGTGCTTATCTAAGAGCCTCTTTAAAATGCCTCTATTGCATTTGCCTCCAACACCACCCCAGTTACCCAACCCTCTGTATAAACAAAATGCCCCACATATCTCCTTTAAAATTAATCCCTCTTACCTTTAATACACGTCCTCTGGGTATTAGACATTTCAACCCTGGGATAAGGATGACTCTCTGTCTATGCCTCTCATAATGTTATAACTCTCTAACAGATCTCCACTCTGCCTCCTCTTCTCCAAAGGAAGATTGGAGAACTCAAGTTTGTCCAACCTCTCCTTATAGCACATGTCACCTAATCCAGGCAACATCCTGGTAAACCTTCCCAACCTCGACATTCTTGCTAGTAGTGGGGCAACTAGAACTGAAAGCAAAACACCAGATGTGGCCTAACTAGACTGACATAAAGCTGCAATACAACTTCCTGACTTGAAGAACTCAGTCCTTCAACTAAACGCTAGCATTCTGTATGCCTTCTTTACCACCCTATCAACCACATTCAGGGAGCTATGTACTTGGATCCCAAGACCTTCTGCACATCAACACCATTAAAGGGTTCTGCCATTCATAAGATGCTGCCTCTTTACATTTGATCTCCCAAAGTTCAAATCGTTCTGTTTATTATCAGATAATGTGTACATTATACAACCTGAAATACTTGTCTTCGCAAACATCCACGATAAACAGAACCCCAAAAATGAACGGCAGAAAAGTGTTAGAACCACAAAGCCCCCTCTTCCCTGCCCTGCACAAGCATCAACCTCCCCCTGCCCCTTTAAAGCAAAAAGCATCAGTGCCCTCTACCCATCAAGCAATAGCAAAACACCCAAAGAGAGACCATGATCAGCAATCAACAAAAACTATTGTTTACTCAACAGTTCAACATGCCATAGGCTCTCCCTCTCTGTCTCTTTCTCACTAGCAAGTGATAGAGAGATATCACCCATTTTCACAGTAAAAGGGGAGACTGACAGTCGCTGTTACGATATTACAGTCTGCTACGTTGCTTTTTATTCTGAGATCCTCTGACTCAAGAATCGGCAGCAAACTCTCTCACAATAGAGAGATACAGAGTTCAACACTCAACATTTGGCCAGGTTAAACTCCATCTCCCATTTCTATGTCCAATTCTGCAACTGATCTACTTCACACTGCATCCTTTGCTACTCTTCCACAGTGTCCACAACACCACCAATTTTTGTATCATCTGCAAACTTACTAACACACCCACCCATGCTTTCATCTGGGCCACTTATAAATATCACAAACACCAGAGGTCCTAGATCACTAGTCACAGATCTCTAGCCAGAATAAGTTTGCTGGACCACTGTCCTCTGTCTAATCAAGTAACTGGAATGAAACATGATTTCCTTTAGCGCATGAACATTCCATCCATTAATAAATTCATCATGTTTACTGGACCTGTGGGGGGTGGGGGCAACAATGTTTTAAATCTTATCCTGTTGGGAAATCTCAAAAGATTACAGTATTAAATGCCTAAGAGTACTGACTTTAGAACCACTGAGCTCAATTCTCTATTCTCTGATGTTTGCCTCGTGATATTGCTAACTTGCAAATTTTGTTCCAAGGGTTGATTTTTTTTTTGCTGAATATGGGAATCCCCGCTTAAAGTTCACAATCAAGGGGACAGGTAACAACCAGTAAGGCACCAGTCACATCAGGTCAGATTTAAAGAAGCTGTGGGAGAATTTCTCTGATCTGGAGAGATGAGGAGAAAGAGATTTGAATGCAGTAAAGATAGAGAGGGGAAGGATCATGCACATATCAACTGAGAGTTGGAGATTGATTTAAATTATATGGAATCAAACACCTCTGTGTGTTTAAGGATAAATTTACCACAAGATTGGAATTGGAATTGGTTTATTATTGACATATGTACTAAGGTACAGTGAAATACTGCTTATACAGATCAATTCATTATGCAGAGCATTGAGGTAGTAAAAGGTAAAACAATAACAGAATGCAGAATAAAGTGTAACAGCTACAGAGAATGTGCAGTGCAGGCAGACAATAAGGTGCAAGATCTTATGAGGTAGATTCTGAGATCAAGAATCCATTGTATCATCAGAATCAGTTTTAATATCACCGGCATTTCTCGTGAAATTTGTTAACTTTGCAGCAGCAGTACAATGCAATACATGATAAATATAGAAAAAAGCTGAATTATAGTAAGTACATGTATGTATACCAAACAGTTAGATTAAATAAGTGGTGCAAACACAGAAATAAAAAGTAGTGAGATGGTGTTCATGGGTCAGTGTTCATTTAGAAATTGGATGGCAGAGGAGAAATAGCTATTCCTGAAAGGCTGAGTGTGTAGTTTCAGGCTCCTGTATGTTCTTCCTGATGGTAACAATGAGAAGAGGGCAGGGAATCATTCAACAGTCTTATCACAGCAGGGTGGAAGCTGTCTTTGGGCCGAATGGTATGTGCTTTCAGTCTTTTACATCTTTTGCCTGATGGGGAGGGGAGTGAAGTGAAATGTCTAGAGTGGGTGGAGTCTTTACGTAGATTGCTTTACTGAGGCAATGAGAAATACAGATGGAGTTCATGGAGGGGAGACTGGTTTCCATGGTGTACTGAGCTGGGTCCAGAACTTTGCAGTTCTTTGCGGTCACAGGCAGAGAAGTAGCCTTACCAAACTATGATGCATCCAGGCATATGGTTTCATTGGTGCACTAATAAAAACTGGTATCATTGAACAGAGCAGGAGGTGCATAATACTGTGGAAATAATATACATTTTATTTTGATAGTATTTCTAAACCACATTTATACTATAACAATGGGGTGCTGCGACCACACCATTTAGGAAAAATGAATACAATTCTACATTAGGATCTTTTAAATCCATGAAAGATGGCAGTGATTTGCATTTGCACTCTCTCAGTAATAGACAGAGATGTCAAGCTAGTTCATCTGAAGTGAGGTGTGACTTGATCTGGAAATGAGACTGCTGCCATTATAACAAGGGTGGGACTAAGAAGACCCACATTTGGATTTCTGGCCCATGGTCAGACAGCTGCTATCTGAAAGGATGCCATGGTGGACAGAGCCAGTAATCACATATCATCTATTGCCCACACCTTTGCTTTCGCTCCTTTCCTCCTAGGTGGAGGAAAAGCAGAGCCTCTCTGGGCCCTGGGCCTTACCTGCCTCATCGTTCTCAAACAAGAGCTTTCACCAGGAGCATATTCTCCTGCACTTCCCCTTCAGCTTCCTTCTCACCTCGCTATTATTTTCTTCTGTCCCTGTCTACTTCCCATTGTAAGGCACTTTCCCATGCAAATGTTCAAAGTGCAATACTTGTCTCTTCATCACCTCTCTTCCCACAATCCAGCGACCTAACCAGTCTATCCAGGCCAAGTAACTATTCACTTGCATTTCTTCCCATCTGGTGCACTACATTTGGTGTTGACAATATGACCTCCTCTGCAGTGGGCACACCAATTGCAGATTGGGTAATCATTTTGTGCAGCATCAGTCTGCAAGAGATACCTGACCTTCCCGATGCCTTCCAATTTAATTCACCATCCTGACTTTGACCTCTCATTTTACCCTAGTGCAGAAACTCCCCACTTTCTCTGCTACCTAGACTAGCTTGTTTTCTTTCTCAGTTTTTATAAAGATGCCTTGACCTCAAATATTAATTCTTTCTCCTGCCTGATCTGCTGAGTTTTTCCAGCATTTTCAGTAAAATTGTAATTAGTGTGCTGAACAGAATTGGCAAGAAAAAAAGTCAGTCTGGTTTCACATTCTTAACCACTATTCAGTAATACCTACTGTATATGTCAATATCATGATCAACTAATCAATGCAATGGGTGTTGGGATGGATATACGTCTCTACCAAAGAAGGTGTAAGGTGCTCCTTCCTTCCACTAGCCTGCAGGTCACCCTTGGATAAGGTGTAGCACCTGCTTAGACCCCCGATCAGGGTTACATGAAACTATAGGAGCAGGTAGTGGATGGTCGAATGAGCAGCCAGTGCATATCACAAGTCCTGTTTATGTGACCACTGTCGCCAGGCAGACAATCCCTGAAGAGTACTGACACAGTTATTGAAACAGGGCTACGGATACTATAATTAACCTTAATCCATGTCAGAAAGGTGCATCGGCTATTATTTGTAATATTATTATGAAACTTAGGAAAGCTCCATTTGATAAGATTAGGTCAGATTGGGAACAAGAATTGGGATCTATTATTTCCGTGGATGACTGGGGGCAGATTTTACAATTAGTCAATACTTCCTCTATCTGTGCTAAACATTCCCTAATTCAATTTAAAGTTGTTCATAGAGCACATATGTCCAAAGATAAATTAGATCGCTTTTATTCTCATGTTAATCCTTTTTGTGATAGATGTCCGGGGCAGATAGCCTCTTTAACTCATATGTTTTGGTCTTGTCCTACTCTGGAAACTTTTTGGAGAGACATTTTTAATATTATTTCCAAGGTATTGAATATAGATATCTCTCCTCACCCTATTATTGCTATCTTTGGACTACCTAAAATTTCCAGTAATCTTTCTCCTTCAGCCCGTAGAATGATTGCATTTCTTACTTTAATGGCGAAAAGATGTATCTTACAACATTGGAAAGAGCTTAATGCTCCAACTACCTTTTTTTGGTTTTCTCAGACGATATTATGCTTGAATTTGGAGAAAATTAGAAGCAATCTTTATGACTCCTCATTTAAATTTGAACAGACCTGGAGATCTTTTATTCAATATTTTCATTTAATGTAATATATACCCTTCTTGTTTTTTTTTACTGTTTTTTATGGAGGTCGGGATTGAGGACGTGATTTTAAGTTTTTTAACTCTGTTTGGTTTCAAGTTAGCCCATTGCTTTGCTTTGCTTTTAGTTAGTTGCACGGTGGGTTTTTTTGGGGGGGTTTTGTTTTCTTTTTCTCTATTGAGATATATATATAAAAATTAGTATACTATTATGTTACCTTGGTACGTTATGTTTAAATTACATTGTTTGTATCTTTTTTTTGTATTAATATCTCCTGTAATTTTATTATATTCTAACAGTGTATTAGTGCCTATATGGCTTACCTTTTTGTATACTTATTCAATAAAAAGATTTAAAAAGAAACAGGGCTACAGTAGGAAACTTTGTCACATGGTGTGAGCAGAATTATCTGCAGCTTAATGTGAAAAAGACTAAGGAGCTGGCGGTAGACCTGAGGAGAGCTAAGGTACTGGCGACCCCTGTTTCCATCCAGGGGGTCAGTGTGGACATGGTGGGGGGTTACAAATACCTGGGGATACGAATTGACAATAAACTGGACTGGTCAAAGAACACCGAGGCTGTCTACAAGAAGGGTCAGAGCCGTCTCTATTTCCTGAGGAGACTGAGGTCCTTTAACATCTGCCGGACGATGCTGAGGATGTGCTACGAGTCTGTGGGGGCCAGTGCGATCATGTTTGCTGTTGTGTGCTGAGGGTAGCAGACACCAACAGAATCAACAAACTCATTCGTAAGGCCAGTGATGTTGTGGGAATGGAACTGGACTCTCTGACGGTGGTGTCTGAAAAGAGGATGCTGTCCAAGTTGCATGCCATCTTGGACAATGTCTCCCATCCACTACATAATGTACTGGTTGGGCACAGGAGTACATTCAGCCAGAGACTCATTCCACTGAGATGCAACACAGAGTGTCATTGGAAGTCATTCCTGCCTGTGGCCATCAAACTTCACAACTCCTCCCTTGGAGGATCAGACACCCTGAGCCAATAGGCTAGTCCTGGACTTATTTCCTGGCATAATTTACATATTACTATTTAACTATTTATGGCTTTATTACTATTTAATTATTTATGGTGCAACTGTAACAAAAACTGTAACGGGATCAAGAAAGTATGACTATGACTATGACTAGGACTATAATGGCTGGGGTCACCCATCTTGTAAAGACACTGCCCAGAAGAAGGTAATAGCAAACCACTTCTGTAGAAAAGTTTGCCAAGAACACGTCATATGACACAGCACATAATGATGATGATGATGATAAATTAATGCAAAGGTACAACAATGATAGACAGCAAAGACTAATTGCCTTTTAAGTGAATCCTACAATGCATATAATTTCATGGGAGGTGTGACAAAAACAGCTACAATTTGTAATCGTTATTATCCAAAGATCTCCAATGGAAATGTATATCAATAAACAAGTCAATTTGACAGTGATCAAGGACTAAAGATCAAGGATCAACATTATTCACCATATATATTTACATGAGGTGTGTTGGCACTACATGTAACAAAAACAACATCGTTCAACAGTTATACAGAATAAAGATTTACATAAAAATAAAATTAAAAGTACATTTTATACCTTAAGTTAGAAGTACAGATAAGGTATAAAATGTGCATAAATACACAAATTCCAGTATGTATTTGCTGGAATTTTACTAATTTACTTTTTATAAACAGCATTATAAAAAGTGGTTGAAAGTGCAGTGATTGAGGTAATAGAGAAATGAGTACTAAAATGAAGTCCCACATGGGTGCACCTACGCAACATGTGCAACAGGAGATTGTGGAGGCATTAGCAATGATCTTTCACAAATTGCTAGACCCTGGAATGGTTCCAGAGGATTGGAAAATTTCAAAGGTCACTCTACTCTTTAAGAAAGGAGGAAGGCAGAAGAAAGGAAATTATAGGCCAGTTAGCCTGACTTCAGTGGTTGGGAAGATGTTGGAGTACATTATTAAGGATTTATATACAGAGTTCTTGGAGGCGCATGTCATCACAGTTTCCTAAAGGGGAAATCTTGCCTGACAAATCTGTTGGAATTCTTTGAGGAAATAACAGGCAGGATAGACAAAGGGGAGTCAGTGGATGTGGTTTACTTAGATTTTCAGAAGGCCTTTCACAAGGTGCCGCACATGAGGCTGCTTCACAAAATTAGAACCCATGGTATTACTGGAAGGGTACTAGCATGGATAGAAGATTGGCTGATAAAGCAGGAAGCAAAGAATAGGAATAAAGGGGGCCTATTCTGGATGCTGCCGGTGACAAGTGGTGTCCCGTAGGGGTGAGTTTTGGGACTGATTCTTTTCACGTTATATGTCAACAATTTGGATCATGGAATTGATAGCTATGTGCCCAAGTTTACAGATGATACGAAGAAAGGTGGAAGGGCAGGTAGTGTTGAGGAAGCAGGGAATCTGCAGAAGGTCTTTGACAGATTGGCAGAATAGGCAAAGAAATCACAGATGAAATATAGCATTGGGAAGTGTATGGTAATGCAGTTTGGTAGAAGGAATAAAGGCATTGACTATTTTCTAAATGAGGTGAAAATTCAAAAATCAGAAGTGCAAAGGGACTTAAGAGTCCTTGTGTAGGGTTCCATAAAGGTTAACTTGCAGGTTGATTCGGTAGTAAGGAGGCAAATGCAATGTTAGCATTCTTTTTGATAGGACTAGAATATAAGCACAAGGGTGTGATGCAGAGGCTTCATAAGGCATTGGTCAGACTGCACTTGGAGTATTTTGAGCAGTTTCGGGCCTCTTATCTCACAAAAGATGTACTGGCATTGGAGAGGGTCCAAAACAGGTTCATGATAATGATTCCAGGAATGAAAGGGTTAACATACTCATTTGAGTTTAAAAAAATAAGGGGGGGGATCTCATTGAAGCCTATCGAATATTTAAAGGCTTAGACAGAGTGGATGTGAAGACAATATTTCCTATAGTGGGTGAATCTAGGACCAGAGGACACAGCCTCAGAATAGAGGGACATCCATTTAAAACAGAGATGAAAAGGAATTTCTTTAGCCAGAGGGTGGTGAATCTGTGGAATTCATTGCCATGGATGGCTGTGGAGGCCAAGTCATTGAGTATTTTTACGGCAGAGGTTGATGGGTTCTTGGTTAGTCAGGGCGTCAAAGGTTATGCAGAGAAGGCAGGAGAATGGGGTTGAGAGGGGTCATAAATCAGTCATGATGGAATGATGGAGCAACCTCGATGGGCCAAATGGCCTAATTCTGCTCCTATGGTCTAACTGTACTTAAGTAATTAAGTCAGCCGCCACTAGAACAAAGAACTCATGGGAAGAAAAGTAATATGACAATATTGTCAAGATTATAAATAATCATAACAAATACTGTAAAGGATAGTAATCACATTCAAGTCCTGATTGGAGTATATACTGACCAGCAGGAAAATATGTTAAATCTCCAGAGAATTGACAGATCAAAGCAAGTCAGCCAAAAGTGTATAGCTGTAATCAAGAAAAGGAACTGAACATTTCAACAGCAGGTTCAGAGTAGGCAACGATGAAAATAAATCATCTAAATGAAAGCAGTGTTTTAGTCTGAATTATATCACTTTAAAATATGACTTGAAGATTGCAAACATTTTGGTACTTTTGTAGTTGCTCGGAACTGAGAGAATTACATAGGCGGCTATGGAGGGGAATAAACTCTTTATGAGACTGGCTTCTTCCCCCTTCCTTTCCAGTCCTGATGAAGGATCTCATCCCAAAACACCAACTGCTTATTCCCCTCCATAGATGCTGCCTGATTTACAGAGTTCCTCTGCATTTTGTGTGTGTATCTAATGCTTGAGGTTATTGTGACTGATTCAAGTTAAGCCATACGAAAGCAGTAACTAGGAAATCTCACTCTCCTGACTCCATGTTTTAAACTTCTTCAACACAAAGATAACAATAACTTATTAACTACAGTTTCTGTTACTATAATCACATATTTAACATTTTGAATATAGTCAGGTAAATTTACAGAATTACATATTTACAATGGTAACACAAAACCTTTGAATAGTCAATAGTTCTAAACACCCAAAATATATCCCTTCTTTTACTGTGTTGAGGGATGGGTCAATAAATATACAACTACCCAGAAGGTTAAGTGACAAAACAGATCTGTCCTGAACAGTGCATTAAACAGCAGGGACACACCCTTAACAATTGCTAATGTGCTAATAGCAGGAATGTTCATCTATTGTCTTCCCCTATGTAATTTCAATGAACCAGAATCAGAACCACAACTCAGTTAGAACCCAAGATTGGTTTCACTTCCACAAAGCACCAGAAGTTAAATTGTATACAGGTTTTACTTCCCAAGGACTGGTCTCATTTTCATTAATCCATAATTATGCAATCCATAATGTCATAATTCCAGAATGACTCCTAACAAAGGTCAGGAAAAAGAAATAGACAATTTAGAGTGAGGTGAAAGGAAGGTATAGCTCAATATCATCATCATCATTAACCTAAAAATGATTGTTGATATTAATGATGAAATGCCTAATGCATTTGTTCTGCAATATCTAACAAGGGGGTTCATTACCAATGCATTAAGCATTAGGTTGTTATATCCAGCCTACTAATTTATAGTCAGATATTTCATAAAAGTAACAGCTCAAAGTGCTCAAGTCACTGCCCCTAAGAAACCACTCTACTGACGCGAGTGAAAATGTCATTAATAGTAGGTTCAAGCAACACACATCAAAGTTGTTGGTGAACGCAGCAGGCCAGACAGCATCTCTAGGAAGAGGTACAGTCGATGTTTCGGGCCGAGACCCTTCGTCAGGACTAACTGAAGGAAGAGCTAGTAAGAGATTTGAAAGTGGAAGGGGGAGGGGAGATCCAAAATGATAAGAGAAGACAGGAGGGGGAGGGATAGAGCCAAGAGCTGGACAGTTGATTGGCAAAAGGGATATGAGAGGATCATGGGACAGGAGGCCCAGGGAGAAGGAAAAAGGGGGAGGGGGGAAAAACCCAGAGGATGGGCAAGGGATATAGTCAGAGGGACAGAGGGAGAAAAGGGAGACTGAGAGAAAAAATGTGTGTATATAAATAACGGATGGGATACGAGGGGGAGGTAGGGCATTAGTGGAAGTTAGAGAAGTCAATCTTCATGCCATCAGGTTGGAGGCTACCCAGACGGAATATAAGGTGTTGTTCCTCCAACCTGAGTGTGGCTTCATCTTTACAGTAGAGGAGGCTGTGGATAGACATACCAGAATGGGAATGGGACGTGGAATTAAAATGTGTGGCCACACAAGATCCTGCTTTCTCTGGCGGACAGAGCGTAGGTGTTCAGCAAAACGATCTCCCAGTCTGCGTCGGGTCTCGCCAATATATTCCACCGAGATGCAGCACAGAGCGTCATAGGAAGTCATTCCTGCCCGTGGCCATCAAACTTTACAACTCCTCCCTTGGAGGGTCAGACATCCTGAGCCAATAGGCTGGTCCTGGACTTATTTCATAATTTACTGGCATAATTTACATATTACTATTTAACTATTTATGGTTCTATTACTATTTATTATTTATGGAGCAACTGTAACGAAAACCAATTTCCCCTGGGATTAATAAAGTATGACTATGACTATGACTACTATGACTATATAGAAGGCCACATCGGGAGCACCGGATGCAGTATATCACCCCAGCCGACTCACAGGTGAAGTGTCGCCTCACCTGGAAGGACTGTCTGGGGCCCTGAATGGTGGCGAGGGAGGAAGTGTAAGGGCATGTGTAGCACTTGTTCCGCTTACAAGGATAAGTTACCAAGTTTTGGAATGTAATTGATCTAGTTAATAGAAACTGCTGTCTTCTCCTTCTCCATCAGGATCATTTTGTAAGTATTTACTGTTCAATAATGCAGGAAAATAATCAACAAAAACATCTGATCAAGCACAATTATAAAAGACCATGTCATTCAGAATCAGAAGCAAGTTTATACATGAAATGTGTTGTTTTGTGTGCAGTAGAATAGAGCAGGCATAACAAATTACTTTGTTACAATAAATAAATAAACAAATATTTACCATGAATGTTACTATAATACTGCATCTTTAATATGCTAGTAGAAATATCCCGATGCCACTATCTCAAATAACAGTATTTCGTGCACAGAATTATCTAGAGTAGAATTTGAGGGACATGATATCCAGTCAACACTCAAGTTCTATAAAGGACAGGAAGTGTCATGACCATGAAAAAAAAGAAATTTAAATATAGACAAGGTACGTTTAAATAAAGGTAACAACAGCCTCTATATTTAGCATGAGAATCTGGTAAGTCAAATTCAAGTTTATTGTCATCTGACTACAACCAAATTAAACATTTTCCTCTGGACCACAGTACACCCACAACACATATCACACACAGCACATAAAAACAAAATATTGCCACAAATAAATTAATAAAATATAATTCAAAACTGAAGTTTGCACCAAACTTCCAGCTTCCACAGGCAGTCAAATGGCTGAGCAACCACTTGCTGAGATTCCCGAGTAATTACATTAAGGAATCAGCTCTCGAGTCTTGTGCCACGCTGATACTAGAGCAGGAGCTCAATATTCACAGGGATTCAACGGGGACTGCCAGGATATGGGGAAGAAAGATAAGAAAACTTGCAACATTTGGAAAATATTTTGATATTTATTTAATGTTCTGGTTATTTTAGTGGTTTTAGTACATGTATATTTTAGTTCATAATTAATTTCATTCTTTATTTCATTTTTAATAGTCCCAAACGTTTTGGATGTCAGAGCTATTTAGGAAGATTTAAAAACTTTGGCTGATTTTATCAACTGCCAAATGCTGGGGAGAGCTTTGCCAACTGTCTAACGCCTCCAGTAAACTTTGTCCGGACAAAGCTGTGGCCTCCTGCACTTGTCACTCCATTATGCTACAGATTGCCTTGACACCACTCAGGGCTTTGTGTTCAACTCCAGGATTGCCCAGACAAGCAAGATCTAGCTCCCAAATTCAGCTGATCTGTTAAACCAAGTGGTACCTGTGGGTGGTGAATAGTGGTAGTAGGCAATGGAAATCCAAGATTAATAGTTCAGTAAAACAAAAGGCACTAAATTAATAAGTAAATACTACCTTAAATGGTTACAATAACATTATTTGAAAGACTTAGATGATAAGGTATGACGTAATGCCTATGCCATTTTTATAACTGTATCAAGTTCAACCAGCATTTACTCAAAAAAAATTCAGCACCACATATGGTACTTCTTTTTTTATCTTTTAAGAGGGCTTACTCCATGGCAGATACCCTAGCATTTGTATAATTGAATCTGAATGTATTAGGTTAACCATAAATATACACAAGACCAAATAACAATTCCAGGGACATTTCTATTTAGTTTTTCCTGTTCATTCTCACAGTTCTGAAGTTGGATAAATATTGGATTCCCTGAGCCATGGGAAGGTTCAACAGCTGGATAACAGATATCAGAGGAATGAACGTCGGGGCAGAGAGTTGGGAGAGTTCCAACAATTTTAGAGCACACTGATCTCCTCACCTTGTTGTTGGTGTGAGAAGACAGATACAGTACTTAACGTGTGGTTTGTGCATGAATACGCTGCATTAGAAAATCAGTTCCTTGTAGCCTTGGCCCTGAATGGGTCCACAAGGAACTTCTTCATTGTGTATTTTCCCCATGAAGAACTTCTAGCCCAATGAGTTGATAATCAGTGGCTCAGCAAAAAGAGTAGCAGTGAAATATGAGGAGGAATTAGTAAAGAAGATGGAAAAATATATTAGATAAACATTAATGGTTAAGGCTAAACAAGAAGGGAGTCTATGCATATCTTTGTATGGTAGGCAAGGGGAAAAGAAGTCAAGCTGCAGAAAATATAGGTCAACCGTGAAATGAAATCTTTCATCATCTGTTGGACAGAAGGGTGAAAGGGATAAAGGAGAAGCTTGCTGGTGGAGAAAAAGAGGGCATCTTTTTTAAACTACTATCTCACTTTACATGTACATACTGAACCTTTAAGTCAGAAACAGAACAGAACTAAGGCAAGGTGCTATCTTAAATATCAACTTAAACCTTGATGAGTATTTTGTTCATTTCAGAAATGCTGCGCATCAGAATTGAAATAAACTTTGACCTTATCCATTTGCACGACTGATTTTGAGGTTCCACTGTATAATGGTGGGGGGGGGACTTTAATATCTGCTCTATTTCCACAGGAGACCAGTTGTAGCTCCATACTGTAAATCAAATAAAACAACAATAAAGATTGGTACTCACTGAATTACACTACTCAGTGAGGAAACTAACAAAGGATTGAAATTTTTCCTTAGAGTTCCATTGTTATATCATCTAAATGCAGGTTGGGATCTCTTACAGAAAGTGTTCATCTGAAAAAAAAACACCAGTACCACAAAAGAGGGGAAAAAACAGAATTCAGATGCCAACTCAAAAGCAAAATGAATAGGAATGAGATTACTATTGTACAGCATATCTATCTAAGAAGGCAAACAAGCAATTTATTGTAAATCATTGTGCAATATGGCAATATGATCAGAAAATGCTGGTAATATTTAGTCGGTCCAGTAGCATCAGTGGAAAGAGAGACAAAGTGAATGTTCTTGATCAGAGTCCCTTTGTCAGAACTGGGCTTCCAGCATTTTATGATTCCCAGGATCTGTACTTGGAAAAAAAATAACAACAGTGGAATCAGACTTGTCTGCAGAGTCCTGCACGGTAGAGTGCCCTGCCAACACTCACCGTCTGGGGTCACAGAAGAAAAAGGGGCGTTGAATTATGAAAGGAATTGTATTTAAGCATGATGCTCATAAGAGTCAACAGCAAGAGAGAGAAAAAATAAAAATTAACACACTTCAGTTATCAGTTATATATGCTTAATTGGACACCTAAATACAAAGACACCTAAATTATCAGCCCAAAGTGTATATAGAATATGCATCCTTTAAAGGTCTGAACAAGTAATAGTTAAGAGGAGAATTTTTCAGTACTGAAAAATTATAGCGGGTTGTATTGTGTCTCACTCGGAATACTACTGCTGGAAGATTCTCTCCTTATGTGGGTAAAATATGTAAGTTAGTACCATGGCTTTCATGTGATTACAGTAATGCCATAGGCACACATTTCCTTTTTTGCCATGTACTGTTCTGTGGGAAAGAATATGCATGAGGCTAGACTTTCCAAACACACAAAATAGGACAGGATGGATGTTCCTAAAGTTTATCTGACAGGAGAGCTCCACCTCGCTTAGAACTGCAAAAGAAAACTTCACTGAAATAATGTAAACACTCCATAAATGGAAACATTACAAGTTCATAACAGGAAACTGCTAGGCAACAGAGGAAAATGTTTTCCTCTTTAACATGACTATTCAAAACAGAAGATACCTTTTGTCATGTTTAAAAGGATGACTGATTGTGAATAAGTCTTCCTCAAGTATCTTGACTGTTGTCACAAGAGAAGAACCAGCATTAAGAAAGGTTTCCTCCTGATTTGCTGTGAAAATGAATAGCTATTGTGATAGTGGATTTAAATTTGGCTTTAATCTCAAACCAATGCTAAATTTACAGATCTAGCCAGGGTAGAAGCAGAGTACTACAAATAGTAAGGGCAGACCCTATTTGCTTAGAGGAAATTTATGAAATATTATCACTGCAAGGATATTCAGTAGTTATATCAACAGAAACTATTATTGTCTTCCATTAGGCTTTGTGATTGAACAGCCTGTTGGCAGTTATAATCTAGACACATTAAGAACAGCTATGCACAAAAACAGCAGAGTAGGGATATTGCTGAAAGGACAACATCACAGCATAAACCAATGTCTTCAGAAAACTTGCAGCATATTATGTCATCAAGGGTTGTGCTTTGATGGTCAACCATACAAGCAATTTAAGTGTGTTGTGATCATTACACAATTGGAATGTATATTTAAATTACAAACTATCATATTCCGTAAAAAATGTTAATTAAAAAGAACTACGTTGTGCCCTACAGAATGATAGTCCAAGTGGTTTTATTTTATTCAATATTGCTATAATCCTACCTAAATTTGTAAAAATTCAATAGACAATAGGTGCAGGAGTAGGCCATTCGGCACTTTGAGCCAGCACTGCCATTCATGGTGATCATGGTGATCATGGCTGATCATCCACAATCAGTACCCCGTTCCTGCCTTCTCCCCATATCCCTTGACTCCGCTATCATTAAGAGCTCTATCTAACTCTTTCTTGAAAGCATCCAGAGAATTGGCTTCTGCCTTCTGAGGCAGAGCATTCCACAGATCCACAACTCTCTGGGTGAAAAAGTTTTTCCTCAACTCCGTTCTAAATGGCCTACCCCTTATTCTCAAATTGTGGCCTCTGGTTCTAGACTCCCCCAACATCGGGAACATGTTTCCTGCCTCTAGCATGTCCAATCCCTTAATAATCAATGCATGTTCTAACTGCTAAATGTATGACCTTGTGAAGAGGTGCATAAATGAGGTTGATTTATGACTTTGCAAAACAGTGTATTAATTGAAGGAACCTCAGAATTACTCAATTGAGTTTCTTTGTTGCCGATATATAGTTCAAATTGGAAGTCAAAAGATATCCCCTATCACTTTAGTGTCTCAGTTAATTAAAAAGACAATGACTAAGTCCTGGATAACTTTCTAGCTTGCATTGTTAAATGAAGAGCAATAATGAAGTGATAAGCAATGACCACCTCCATAAGAAAAGTCTAAACATAAATGGGTAACCAAAGGCAATAAATGGGACCAAAATTATTGATTCTATAACCACTGACTAGATACTTAACTGGACCAGCTGCATAACAAGTATAATGGCAAAAGCAAACCAGAAGCTCACTAGGTATTCTATGAATGACTCACTGCCTGATTGTCCAAAACCTCCCAAGGCACAAGTCAAGAATTGGATGGTATCCTCTCCATTTGGCTATCCAAATTCAGCTCAAACAATGGGCTTGGCCACTGCAATTCATTTGTCACCAAAATAAGACTACAATGGATGCCATTTCCCTGACCCTACGCCAACCTCTGGAGCATCTGGACAGTAAAGACACTTAGTTAGACTATTGTTAATTACACCTAGGCCTTCAATACTATAATTTCCAGTGATCTTGTTATTAAACTTGGGAATCAACACTTTCTTCTGCAACTGAATCCTCGACTTCCTAACTGACAGACGGCAATCACTAAGAATAGAGAGCAATGCCTCTACTACAGTTATTCTCAACACTGGTACTCCACACAGTTGCATTTTTGGCTCCCTACCCTACTCCCCATACACTCATGATAGTGTGGCCAGATTCTTCTGTAACTCTATCTACAAGTTTGCAGATGATACTACCATAGTGGGATATATCTCAAATAGCGATGAGAGGACAGAGCCTAGTAACATGGTGATGTTTCAACAGCCTTTCCTTCAATCTCAGCAAAACAAGACAGCTTGTCATTGCCTTCAGCAAAGGGGCAGTGGACATGGTCCTGTCTACATCAATAGTATTGAGCTTGAAAGTGTCAAGAGCTTCAAGGTCCCATAAGCATTCATCACCAATAGCTTTTCCTAGTTCAATCAGAGAGATACCATTGCCAAAAACTCACCTGTGCCTCGACTTCCTCAGGGGGCAAAAGAAATTTTACATGTCATGTTGACCCTCACCAATTTGCATTAATGCAAGATAGAAAGCTCCTATCTGGATACATCATGGCTCAGTACATCAACTGTTGTGCTCATCACTACAAGAAACTGCTGAGAGATGTGGACACAGCTCAGCACATCACGACAACCAGCCTCCCCTCTATGGACTCTTTCTATACTTCTTGCTGCCTCAGTAAATCAGCCAGAATAATCAAAGACTCAACCCATCCCATATACTCTCTCTTCTCCCCTTCCCCATTGAGCAGCAGATACAAAAGTCCAAAACCTTTCTCTGTAGCTGTTACACTTTATTCTGCATTCTGAAATTGTTGTACCTTGCACTACCTCAAAGCACTGTATAACAAATTGATCTGAATGAACAGTATGCAAGACAAGCTTTTCACCATTCCTTTGTACAATGGACAATAATAAACCAATTCCAATTGTCAGTAAGGGTAGCATCATCCATTTGATTTTGCCTTCTCTAAATTCACCATGTATGCAATATGTACTATCTATATATATGACAGAAACTTGCCAAAGCTTTCTCGGTAGCACACCTCAGTCCACAGTTGCCACTTTGAAGGCAGTAACAGCAGGTACATGGGAACACCACCATCCCTCCAAATTATTCACCATTCAAATCCCTCCTTAAAAGCACTCTCAGAAACCCTTAACCTAATAGACCGCATTGTTTCAAAAATATAGCTCACTAAAACCTTTTCAAAAGGAATAAGCCATAAACAAAGAATTGGCTTTGCTGATGACACCAAATTTCGTGAAGGCACAGAAATAAATCTAATACTAGCACATGTAACCTGTAACATATATAAGAGACGAACAAAACTAATTAAGTAACCCCTTCTTACCAGTTAACTCTTTCTGCTTGGACTGAGTTGCTGCATTCCTTGCCATCTGAGCATTGTATGTGATCTGATTAAAAAAAATAAAATGCATTATTATCATAGTTAAAAATTCTTCAGGCCTTTTCTCCACCAAAGGGATGTTAACATTTGAGATCCTTGTATGTTTTGGGAACATGCCAGGCTGAAAAGATTCGTTGTTCCAAAGAAACAAATGCTTTTATTTGGCCACCTACATTCAATTGTGGATTGGCAGCTGACTTTTATTTACTGATGCCAAACCAGGACAATTCTTCAGCCTTGTTTGGTCATTCAAAGAGACATGTGGCATCTTGGTGGTGTCAATTATCTTTGATATTTGTGAGTAGGTCTTTTAACGGAGGCCGCTAGGCATCAATAAAACTATCAGAAATGACCAAGGCAGCAGAAAAACTGTGTAAAAACAATCATGCAGCAACAGAATACAAATGTGGAACCTCTGTACTTCTCAGTGGAAATGTCATTTTGCACTAATAAAGCGTTCAGCAAAATGATCAAGGAGATGGTTATTCTTTACCTTGGTGATGGTATGTAAACAGAAGTTGAACTGATTGTGACAACATACTGTTCACTGAAATAAAGCAGTAGCTGAAACAAATCAGACAAAACTGTTTCCCTGGATTAACTCAGTCTGGGTTCAGACAGATGAAAGGAGGGACAAAGATTAAGACAATATAGAAATTTCCTGCTACCCTCTTGGGTCATGCCCTTCCCTCCAGTAAATACAGAACAATTAAACTCTTCTAAACGTTGTTTATCTTTCACAGAATCTGCTTGACTTGCTGAGTGTTTCAAATGCTTAGTTTTCTTTATGCACATTTCCAGTAATATAGCATTTTTAAAACTTTCACTTAAGGAATTGACACTCTACTGAGCACTGTTACCGGTGATACTTTCTGGATACCTTGTCATCCTAGATACAAAAATTGTACAACATGCTCCAAGTATTACCCTTCCATTTCACAATGTGGACACATCAACATCTCTCAAAATCTGTACTGTGTCCTTCTGGCTATACTTTCAAAACTCAATTAGTTTTCCTAATTGCAACCAGACAAGCTTGTTCTCGACTCATGCCACACATGCATACTTTCCAGGGTTAATCAAGAGCAGCTGGAATACTTCTACATGCAGCTTTCCTATCAGATGATGTCTGTCACTGCACATTTTGTTTTAGATTTTCTCTGAATGAATATCAGGGAATAACTAGTTTAATTTTGTCATTTCCAATTATTTTCATAGTTCAAAGTAAATTTTATTATCACCATATACACCCTGGCATACTCAGCAAGGTCTATAGAATAGTAACTATAACGGGATCAATGAAAGATCAACCAGCGTGCAGAAGACAACAAACTGTGCAAATACAAATATAAATAAATAGGAATAAGTAAGGATAACATGAGATAATGAGATAAAGACTCCTTAAAGTGAGGTCATTGGTTGTAGGAACTTTTCAATGATGGGACAAATGAAGTTCAGTATAGTTATCCCCTTTTATTCAAGAGTCTGTTGGTTGAGAAGTAGTAATTGTTCTTGAACCTGGTGGTGCGAGTCCTGAGGGTCCTGTACCTTCTGCCTGATGGCAGCAGTGAGAAGAGAGTGTGACCTGGGTGCTAGGGATCTCCGATGTTGGATGCTGCTTACCTACGACAGTGTTTCATGTAGATGTGCTCGATGGTTGGGAGGGCTTTACCCGTGATGAACTGATCTTCAACATGCTTTATAGCACTATGGGTACCAGAACCTCACATTACATTTCATCATCTATTGTGGATTAATTTATGTATAATATCTAGCAGTGCTATCCTTTCTCATCCTTATAAATGACTGAACCTTGACCACCTACAGGTTTGACTTACGTGGCAGCAGGGTAGCATGAAGCCTAGCTGAGCTGCTTCGCTATACCTAGCACAGCTGGGTGGTAAATTCTGGCCGAGCAATAGAAAGAAAATTGGGAGAGAGTTGATAATGGACGATAATGTGGACAGAATAGGTTACAGAGAAAATAAGTGGAGGGATGGGATTGCTCTATCAGAGTAGCTGTATTTTGATTTTGATTTTCTTTTGCCCAATAGTTTAATTTATTATTATTATTAATAACAAAGTGACTCCTATGTTACAGCTCATCTTGGAAATCTCACCATTTTATCATTTGTGAAGCAGGTCTCCCCTTGTTTCTTTTCACTGGCTACTCTTGTAGTTGAAGGGATATTGTCATTTATGTCAGAATGCAGCCTTTTCTGGACACCATTCTGGGAGCTTATCTCTGCCTGGGGAACTGCTGACTCCATCTTTGGTGCAAATGTGTTCTTATCATTGACGGCAGAGGAACAACCATTTTTTCTAAGATCAGCATTTTTATTCTTTGCATCGTCATCTTCTGCTATGTTTGATGAGTTGTCAAATGTTTTCTGTAATGCTTCATTATGCTGCGTTTTAATTGTCCAGTGGGTTTCCGATGTGCTCCCAGTATTTTCAGCTGTCGGTCCTCTATGGGAATCCTTGCTGCTCTCAGAACTCCAGTCAAAATCTGTGCTACAGATGAAAGGAGCCAAACCAGAGGATTCTGTTCTCAGTCCAGATGTTTGAAGTGATTTCATTGAACTATCGTCAATATTTTTCAGTGGATCAAGGACAACAACCATACCCGAGGCCATTTCTGTAATTCAGAAAATAAACATTGTTTTAAAGACAATTCTGTATGCATTTATTACAATGCACGGATAAATACATGTTACCTCCATTTCTATCATGTTCTACAAGATTGAATGACCTACAAGCCTGAATCAACAATGCAATATGCACAGTGGTTCAGGAAATGCTTTGAATATGTATCATATTGTGTTCTATTTCAGAAGAAAGAAACCAGCACCCAGCAGTTCTAGTTTAAACTCTCCCCAATGGCCTTAGCAAACTTCCCTGCCAGGATACTGGTCCCCCTCGGATTCAAGTGCAACCCGTCCTTTTTGCCTGCCCCAAAAGTCGTCCCAGTGATCCAGAAATCTGAATCCCTGCCCCCTGCTCCAATCCCTCAGCCTCACATTTATCCTTCACCTCACTCTATTCCTATACTCACTGTCGTGTGGCACAGGCAGTAATCCCGAGATTACTACCTTTGAGGTCCTGCTTCTCAACTTGCTTGCTAATGCCCTGTAGTCTGTTTGTTGTCCATTTGGTGTCCATTAATGCCTTTGAGAACCTTGTCCCAGTGACAAAATAAATGTAATTTAAGTCAGTGGGAGCAAATCACATATCTTGTATCAACAAATGCACTACCAGACTCACAAACAGTAGCATTGTACATATTTCACACTTTACAAATACTTGCAGCTGTTCAGCAATGCAGGTACATCATACATAGACAGTAGACAATTCAGTACACTAAAGCTCTTCTCTATCACACTCTCTCTCTCGCCACACACATATTCTAAATCACATCCAAGGAAAGAAAGCAGTAGCAGATAGTGGGAGGTACACTTTGACCAGTAGCTCAGATGTCAGGATACAGTGCATTAAATCAGAGGCCATCAGACTGAAGATCATAAAGTCACAGAGCTCGCTATTCAGCACAGAAACCGGCCCCTCAGCCCAACTCATCCATGACAAAAAGGTTGCCCAAGTGAGCCATTTGGTCGATATCCATCTAAATCTTTCCTACCCAAATGCCTTTTAAATGTCAGAATTGTATCTGTTTCTACCATTTCCTCTAGCAGCTTGTTACATATACTTAGAACCTACTGTGAAAACAAGAATCATCCCTCAGGTCCTATTTAATGTTACCTCTCTCACTTTAAACCTATGCTCTGTAGTTTTTTGTCTCCAGTACCTTGGGAAAAGACTTTGGTTATGTCTCTCATGATTTTATAAATCTCTATAAGGTCACTCCTCGGCCTCTGACACTCCAGGGTAAAAACCCTGGCTTTTCTAACCTGTCTTTATAACTCAAACCAGGTAACATTATTATATTAATTATTTTGTACCTTCTCCCATTAATTGGTATCCTTCCAACAGCGGGACAACTAGAAGTGTACACAGTACTCAAAATGTCACATCACCAATATCTTGTACAGCTATCACATTACATCTCATATCCTGACTGCAATATTTTGACCAAATTAAGGAAAGCATACCAAGTGGCCTTTTCACCACCCTGTCTACCTGTGTTGCCGATTTCAAGAAACTACATACCTGCACTCTAGGGTCTCTCTTTGGGCCCTACCATTTGCAGTGCAGGTTCTACCCTGGTTTGCATTACCAAAGTGCAGCACCTTGCATTTATCCAGATTAAACTCCATCTGCCATTCCTTGCCTACTGGAACAATTGATCAAGATCCCATTTAACTAATTCTATGATGCATTGTTGAAAGAACTGTCCCAAATGCATTCTATGAGCTCTTTTCCCCAAACTACTACTGAAATTTGATTACTTAGAGTGCTTTGCACGAGCAAGAAGGGAGGCTTGGGGAAAGTACGGCCCAAGATATGGGCTGCTGGATGGTAAAAGTAGCTCGAGCTCAGCTGAGGATGAAATAATTGTCAGCATTCACTTGATTTATGCACAGCAGCACTTCCATGAAGTATTAAAAAATCTAAACAGGATGAACACTAGAAGGATGGAGGTCAGATTCTAGTTTGTGCAAGCTCATTTCACAAAAGTCCACAGCTTGCAGTGGTCCATGGAGTATATCAGCGGAACATTTAATCTGTTCTGATCAAAGCTCAATCTAGTATCATTAAGATCCTTGACTCC
The DNA here is from genome assembly GCF_030028105.1 of Mobula birostris. Taxonomy (NCBI): domain Eukaryota; kingdom Metazoa; phylum Chordata; class Chondrichthyes; order Myliobatiformes; family Myliobatidae; genus Mobula; species Mobula birostris. The sequence continues at coordinate 31,358,916 of NC_092400.1, forward strand.
ATTATTTCCAACACCTTTGGAAATAATGTATAAATATGTTTTTAAACCCTCCATAGATTATCTAACATTTGCTTTCCTGTAATTAATTGAAGCAGTGAACTTCACAAGTAAAGTATTGATGCTATGTGAGTTGCACAAGTTGTCCCTCTCAGAATGAGAGGAATTTGCTCCTTCAGTAACCAATTAACCAACTCTCTAAAATGTCATAAGTGAAAACTTTTATTTTCATTTAATTTTAATTGCCTCTATAATTCCTTTTCTAAACTTATCAACTTTTAGAGCAGGGGTTCCCAACCTGGGGTCCATGGACCCCTCAGTTAACAGTAGGGGTCCATGGCATAAATAAGGTTGGGAACCTTTGTTTTAAACAATCCTTAATACCTCTCCACAGAGCAAAGACATGAATCACTGGCCTAATGGCTCAGTTTAAATTTCTTTCTGTAAATACACTCTTGTAATACATTTTGTTTCTTTATATATGCTGGTGCTATAAATTCAAGGTAGTGTTGCTTTTGAATGGCCTGATCAAGTATGACAGAGGATTGAAATTTGGACTTCAACTATAATCTGAATATACATTTCTAATTAGGACAAACAGTATTACCCCAGGGGTCTTCCACATAAAGGCAATGGATAAACTACAGCTCCCAACAGATCAAAAACCTGCAAACAGCTTAGTCAATAAAACTGAAATGTGTGCCGAGCTGTAATTAATTAAACCAGGAAATAAAAAAAACTGAAGGTCACACAATACATGCAATACAAAAGACATAGAACATAACATAGTACAGTCACTTAAAGAAAGGAGGACTTATCTCCTGATTAGAAATAAACTAGATTTATCAAACAGCAGGAAATTAATGGCAACGAGTCTCACTGAACAATGTTTAGCTAGTGCATATGCACATTCACAACAGTGACTTTTTACATGGTTGTTCAGCTTACAATATCAGTTTTAACTACCACTTACTTTTTGACATTGCTTGAGCCAAGTATAAAGTGCATAGTAAAAGTGAAATGGCTGCTTTTAATAAAAGACTAGACAGGAATTGTTCCGAACTACGTCACAATTGATTGGTTTTCAGCTATACAGTACTCTCAAAAGAGTTTTTTCCCCTCGGAAAGGAAACAAAGCAAACACAATATGTACCATCAAGCTCACTTTGACCACTGCTCTGATTCCGAAGATCTTGGATCTGTGCTCGTATCTTTGGTCTGGGCTCCAGGTCCTCCGTCTCCGCTACCTAAAGGCAATAGACTTTAGTTGGTTAATACCTACCATATGAAAGGAAATACGAAAATATAAAGTCTGTCTCATTATGAAACATTTGATACAAAATACTTTACATTTTATTTACATGAATTCAAAATTAAATATTCATAATTTTCACCTAGCATTATTTTACATCAGCTTTTTTTCACGAGAAGCAGGATTACAGATCTATAAAAAGTTAGGCTTGGGATGTGGCTCAGGAATACTGGTCTCTTGGAAACTAACACGATGACACAATAAAAACAGATTTTAGTACTCCCAGACTGCTCATTACAAAAGGCAGGTAGCATCATCTTAATGTAATGTATGTAATGTAATAATCAGAAAACAAAGATTTTCCACTGCTATAAAAAATTCATTAAATTTCTAATTAACCTTTAAGAAATTATGGTGAACTATCACTTAAAACTATTAATTACATATAAATTATACATAAAGTCTGTACTTAAAAACAAATGCATTCCTTCTAGCTATCTTTAACTAATTAAATTACCAAATAGCTGAGCCATGTAGTTTAAGTTAAGCAAAGTTCCTGCTTGCTAACTGCATAGAGTCGAGGTAACACAAACTGCCTGAATCACAGTCAGAAGAACAGCACAGCAGTGGATCATTTCACCAACGACCTGTACCATTGCTGGACTCTTCAACCGGAGTTATTAATGCTGAACCCATTTTTACAAGCAATATCTATACTTTCACTTAACCTAACAACATCAGTGTAGGAAAGAGTTGAAAATTGTGAGGGACAGGATTGTCATGCATATCTTTGGTCGAGAGGAGATCTGATTTGACTAATTTGATTGGATGTTTCAAAGAGGTAACAAAAAGTATTTTGATGAGAGCAGTACGACTGATATAGTTTACACAGACCTCATTGATAAACATGAGAAAACCATCCAAAAATGTTTGAGCGCATGAGATCCAAGGTAAAATGGATACAACACTTGTTTAAAATCTGGAGGCAGAGGGTGAAGTCAGAAGGTAGTCTTTAGAAACTTGTAACATGTGTCTATGGACTTTAAGAAAGGGAAATTGGGAGAACACACACTAGTCCTTATTGACAGATCAGCAGTGGAAGGGATGAGCAGCTTCAAGTTCCTGGGTATCAACATCTCAGAGGGTCTATCCTGGGCCCAATATATTCATGCAGTCATAAAGGAGGCATGCCAGGAGCTCTATTTCATTAGAAGATTGAGGAAATTCTGTATGTCACCAAAGAAAGACTCAGTGGAGAGCATACTGACTGGTTGCAACATCACCTGGTATAGAGGCTCCAATGTGCAGGATTGCAGATTGTAGACTCAGCCAGCTCCACCAAGGGAAGAACCCCCCCCCCCCCACTACTGCGGACATCTTGAAAAGGCAGGGCCTCAAGGAGGCAGTATTCACCATCTTCTTTTCATTACTACCACTGGGGAGGAGGTACAGGAGCCTGAAGGCCCACACTCAACTTTTTAAGAAAGGCATCCTCCCCTCTACCATCAGATTTCTGAATGGTCCATGAACTCAAGAACACTATCTCACTTTTCAAAGTTCAAAGTAAATTTATTATCAAAGTATCTATATGTCACATATACTACCTTGAGATTAATTTCTCCTTTGGCACTATATTTTGTAACAGAGTAATTTTTATGTGTTGCTGTAAAACAACAAATTCCATGACACATGTCAGTGATACTAAACCTGATGCTGATTCTAATGGTCTATCGCAAGGACTGATGCTGAGATCCTTTCAGTTGTTGTGGAAATAAAACTAACAAACACATTAAAATTCAAGATTGTTTATTGTCATTCTTCACTACCTGAGTGTAAAGGAGAATGAAATGATTGTTAACCAAATTAATAATTTGGATATGAATTTTGCAGTAGGATTGGCTAGTTCACAGGTAAAAAGATCACATACTTTGGGAGAACAAGTAAGAGTAGGCAATTTGCAAAAGATAATAGAGGATATTGATAAACAGAGGGACATTGATGCAACATACATAACAGTTGCTGGTGAACGCAGCAGGCCAGGCAGCATCTCTAGGAAGAGGTACAGTCGACATTTCGGGCTGAGACCCTTCGTCAGGACTAACTAAAAGAAGAGCTAGTAAGAGATTTGAAAGTGGGAGGGGACATTGACCCACATGCTGAAGAATCCCAGGGCAAAGAGCATAGTGTAAGTACAGGAAAGTTAGGGTACACCATCATAAACTACAACAGGCTGCCACACTTCAGGAAGAATGGGATTGCATTGGAGTAATTAAGGAGGAGATCCACCAGAATGTTTTCTGGTGAAGAGGAGAGATTGGTTAGGCTGGGTTAGTCTTCCCTGGAGGAAGGATCCTTGATGGAAGGATCTGATAGAGATACTTAAAATAAATCATTTTATTTTATTGAGATACAGCATGGAACAGGTCCTTCGAGCTGTGCCACACTGCAATCTCCCAATTTAATCCTGGCCTAATCACATGACAATTTACAATGACCAGTTAACCTACCTACCAGTATGTCTTTGGACTGTGGGAGGAAACTAGAGAACTCAGAGGAAACCCACGCAGTCACAGGGAGAACATACAACTCCTTACAGGCAGCAGTGAGAATTGAACCTGGGACCCTAGTACTGTAAAGTGTTGTGCTAACCACTACAGTACTGCACCAGCCCAAAATTACGAGGGTAGACAGTATGAAACTAGAGGGCCTAGGTTTAGGGTAAGGAATAGAGAGGATCTGAGGAAAGATTTTTCATGCAGTGGGTGACTAAATGTGGAAAGCACTGAGGATGGAGGCAGATACTCTCATAGCATTTAAGTAGTACCTAGACAAGCACTTGAATCGGCAAGGAATAAAAAGCTATGAAACACTGACCGATCATCACCAGACATGCTGGTTGTTAAATTAAACAATTCCTCTGAATTGCCCCGAGGGTAGGTGGCTGGTAGGAGAATCAGAATGGGCATGTAAGAGAACATTTACAAAGAAGTGAGGGAACAGATAGAATTGCTCCAATATCTGAAAGACATGTGATAGGGCAAAGGGCTTCCTTCTCTACCATGAGGAAATATGAGAAACTTGGAGGTCCTTCATATTAAATGGGAACTTCTCCCAAGTCCTCTTTAACCCTCTGTTCCTGCGATAAAGGATGTGTTCTGATGAAGGGGCTTTGACCTGAAACATTTCTAATCACAGATTCTGCCTGACCGACTGTGAATTTCCAGCATTTATGTTTATGTTCTGCAGTTCTATTGTCATCAAATTAATTTTCTGGAATTCATTACCCATTAGCAGTGAGGAGCCGCAACAGCATCAACAGCAACTGTCCTCAAGGAAGGGCACTTAGAAGTAGATGGCTTTGCTGATGACCCCAAATCCCATGAATGAATAAAATAAAATAATTATTTTTAACTGTTTTTTATATATTGCCACCTACTCTTGGCAACATTCAAGTAAATCTTCACTTTATTCTACATTAAAAAACCCAACTCTTTTTGTGATTTTCATTTACAATTTTTTTTGTTTTCATGTTTCAGAATGCTACTACAGGTAACACTCCTGATGTTTTAGGGGAAACAAAAACAACCAGTAACACATTAGATGTTACACTATTGGAACGAGAAAACAGACTAAGCACATCCTGGTGTGATTCACCCAAACTCTGACATAATTTCCTCAACATATTCCATAAACATGACACATTGATGACTTACTATTACTAACTGGACGAAAGGACAATGGCTTTGTTATTTATACACATTTCAATCGAGAGTCTATATCGTAAGTTGTAAAATTGTACAGTATTATCCCTGAGAGATACCATTTTATATATTTAAGAAAAAGAATCACAATACAAGACTACAGCGCTGGTACAATCTGGTACAGATCAAGGCTTTCTGTGAATGGAAAACCGGGCATTCACATATCCCTCACTTTGAGGCCAGACTGTGACTAATTATAGGGACTCAAGATACTTATGACAATGGACTGTGGTTCATTCCATGCTCATTAGTTGTAAAGTTGTTCTTCATTGGGAAACTCATGATGTTAACCTTGCTCTCCCCACTGTATTACAGGCAACCCATCCCTGTTTTCAAGACCTGTCACGACAGTTTATCATGCCTTTGTCTTTGCTGATGCCTTCACTTTACAACTTCCTAAAGGAAGAAATCAATCCCAATGATTTCTTAAAGCAAGAATATCCATCCCAATTTTACAAGTTTTTAGTGACTTCCAATTTGACATTAGTGCCAAATTACATTTGTTCAGTGCATAAAATATGGGAAAATTCTGATTTCAAGGCATGCATGATTTTAATGTGTTTTCAGTTTCAAGATACCTGGGTATATCTCACCCGGTGGCGAATAAAGACCAAGTTGGATGGGTGCAAAGCTTGCCAATCAATTTTACTCCACCCAATTAAAAAGTGAGCTCAGTTGAGGATAGGATCGAGTTAATTTCAATGCCTCCACTTAAATCTGAAGCTTGTGCTGACACTGAACTTTCCAACTTTATAATGGAAACTTGGGTGAGATAGCAGAGGGTAGTTAGTTCTATGGAATCATTTCTCAATAAGAATGAGAGGAAAGAGGGCATAAAAACTGCTGATTTTTTTCAGTGCAGAAATGTTCCAATTATTGGTTATGATCTCTGAAAAGTGTAATCTTTGCTTTGCTTCAAGGGAAGAATCATCAGTTCTCAGTTGTTATATTAACGTTGAGGCAAAACCTTTATTGTTTTTTTAAGTCAATCATTTTTAGTTTAAGCTGGAGGCCAAAAACTGCAAGAATAGGGATAAAATAAAATCCCAAAGTGATTTTTAAAAAGTATGAAGACGCACCATGCTGATAATCAGCGCAAGTCTGTTGCCAGGAAAAATATCTAAATATGCAGGGCTTTTTTGGATGTAAAAATGAGCTGTGCTTTGACCTCTGATCTTACTGGGCAACAGCTCATTAGACTGAAAGAAGATGGGAAAATCTACCACATCCCAAGGCAACCATGCATGCTCAGAAAAGCAGCAGGTATTCATTCTTCAGACCTACCATTCCTATTAACAATGGCTGAATGGAAGAAACTTTTCTTTTAAGAAGTTCAGTATTATTACAATGGAAGCATATTGTACTCCAAATTAGCATGAAGAAACCCACACAAAATGTGCAAGTTTAATTAGACACTATCCATAGTACACACAGATGGTCAGTATATAATTTTTATTTGAAAGTTACCAGATGTAATGATTCAGATCATAAGCATCATAAAAATGCCTAAATATTTATGTAATTTTAAAATCCCAAATACGTTCTGTGCCGCCCAGAAACAGATTAAAATTAGACATAATTATTCACAAGTTTACCCAAGAATACTGACATCTCACACTATGAACAGTCTTCTATCCCAAGGATAGCCATAGATCAGACATAATTAAATATAACCGGATAAATAAAGTAATAAATTTATCATCTGTAGTTTTATTTAACAATCTACTAAACACAAATTATAACGAAAAATGGGTCACAGATTAAAATTTCGGTCAGACAATTTGGTGCTCATCTTTAGTACAGTATATACAAATAACTAGTTATAAACCATTCATAATCTCCTTAGAAAATCTGACTGATCTAATAAAGTACATTATATCCAAAACATTCTAGAAGCAGATATACATTGGAGCTGATGTTGAAATCTTCTCCTCCACATAGTTCAATTCAATACAAATATCAGGGCTTTATTTTTCAGCATTTTTCTCATTATCCAGCCATCCTTTCCATATTCTTCCATCACTCATTTAATTCTGCAGCTCTACTGATGTCGGTTGCCTTCTGTTACTGCAGTCAAGTTGCCAGATTTATTTGGCAATTTAACCAAATCACACAGTATACCAGACCCAGGTTCTACAATCTATGAGTGGTTAAAATTAGCTATCTCAAGGAAGATTAATGAGGTTTTTAAATTCTATATATCAATGCTCAACAAATTTATTTCTTAACAAATTGTCAATTATAATAATTTAAAATATTTTATGTTAATGAAATGATGCAGACTACAGACCATTATAGAACATAGGAAATAAATTTAATTCCACTGAACAAAGCATATGATCTTGGTGCCTTTGGTTGTGGTAGACCTTTAAATTTTCTGCATGGTCAGTACTTGTTCTCAACTCACTTCCTTAGGCAGCTCCTCTATAGACTCTTAACATTGGTACGAAAGAGGAAATTACAGTGTAGAGCCTTGGCATTAGGGGCTTCAAATTAGTAGAGAACACTGAAGAGATTTCACTTATCTACCCATTTAATTTAGAAGATTTCCTCGAGACAATGATGAGAATATGTTCAATATCCATCACTACTTCAGAATCATTTCAAGGTTCTAATCACTCTTAATAAGCTCCAATGTATATGCTACTTATGTACGTCTGACAGCAGAGTCCTGAAACAGGCCCTCTACTTCAACTCCATTACTTCAGGAGATTATTAGGGGGAAAAAGAAGATGCATCAAGAAGGCATTCAAAGACTCCTTAAACAAAATTGCAGCATTCTCGTTGACTCGGAGGAATCCTGGCCCCATGTCTATGGACAGTAAAAGAAGCATCTGGTAATGATTTTCCTTAGAATCAAGTGGAAGTCACTGAAAATGTCAAATGCAGCACAACACATCCCAAACTATCTACACAGTGCTCCACCTGGCAGAGTCTGCAAGTTCTAATTTGGTTTCATCTTCTATGTTAGAACTATTGATCAGGAATTCCCAACCTTTTTTATGCCATGAACCAATACCATTAATCAATAGGTTTCATGGATCCCAGTTTGGGAACCCCTGCTATAGAGGAACTGCCCTAGGAGATGAGTTGAGTACAAATGTCTCTGTACTCATCTCATGATGTGCCTGCTGTATAAATCCTATGAAAAGAGATCCATACTTTTCAAGGAGTCACTGTGAATTTTATTGCCAGTATAATTTTTTGCAGTGAAGGATAAGGTGCATTTTCTTATACACTTCAGTGAATGAATCTATAAAGGCTTGGAGTTTAGCCTCAGAGCACTGGCAAGGACAAACATCATCCGAGTGCTACAGCTTGATGGCCGAGGATGAAATTTGATTCTGGAGCGGGGTTGTTGGTTATTGAACATTTTCTTGTAGATTAGCTCCACTCCAGTGGAAAGCTTCTTGAAAAGGTGCAGTATTGTTCAAGAAAGGTCGAGATGAGGAGAGATGAGGAGCGATAAGGGGCAAAAGTGGAGGTTGATACGTTCTTGAATAGTAGCAGTGTCAAATACTACAGGGAGAAGGCAGGAGAGTAGGGTTGAGAGGGATAACAAATCAGTCATGATGGAATGGCGGAGTAGACTCAATGGACTAAATGGGCTAAATCTGCTTCTACACCTTATGGTCTAGTGATGCAGTTTTACACGGCTCATTTGGGATTGGGTTTGTGGTTAATCTATTGATCAATGGGCAGAGAATGGAAAATAATTTCCTAGAAGGATTCTTCAAAATTCCTCCTTGCCTGACAGATTCAAAAGCTTCTGCAAGATCAACAAAGGCCCAGCAAGGTGTTCTTGTAATAATCCTATTACTGCACACACAGGCCAAATGCAGGGAGGAAATGGGAGCAACGGCTTTAGGCAATGCTCGGATATTTTCATGCATTGCTGTCCAGGACAGCAGATCTTACAGCTCCAATGACCCAGTTTTGATTATGACCTCTGGGGCTATCTGTATTGAATTTGAGTGTTCTAAAGCAATTCCTTCGGGTACTCCAGTTTCCTCCCACATTTCATAGACATGCAGACTGTTAGGTCAATTACCTATTGTAAAATGACCATTGTACAAGTGCCTGATAGGAAAATTGGTGGGAGGAGCAGGGAGGTGTTAATGGGCATGTGAGAGAAGTGGAGTGATGGGATTACTCTGTAATCTGACGTCGTTAAATAGTTTCCTTCCATCATATGAGAAAATGTTAACTGAATTGTAGATGTAAAAATTACAGTATATGCATATAAAACTGCACTTGAATGGGCCACAGTAATCTGTCAAAAACAACTTTAATGCAGTTTCACCCAAGCAAAACACAATCTGCTTGAAAAGTGTTATTGAATGTAATTAAATTCCATTTTACAAAGTTAAACATTTTTCCATCTTCTCAAATGATGAAGCAGACCGCAACAGAAGAGCAGACTAGGCACTTCACTATCAATGCTACAGGAAAGTAATACTTTGTGGAAACAGATGCTTAATCACTTGTTTAAATGAGTCAGCCCCAGGGCATGCACTTTACCCCAAGAGAATAATAAACTCTACAAAAAAATTCATTGTGCAGATCCACCTTCCCACCACTGTGCAACTCTTTTTTCCCATGCAAATTTTGGCTTGAAATGACCGTAATGGCATCATTATCAAGTATTTCAATCTACTCCTGCAGTCTCTCTGGCACTATTAAGTGGATTAGTTATCCTTTACTAGCAAACACTGATACCTTGCAATGATAAAAGTAAATAATTTAACTATCTCATTAAATAACTATCTCAGCATTTTGACCAATTATGTCCTTTACAAATAGAGTGTTCCTATACTGTGCAGCCATGCTGTTTTCTGTTATCATTGCTTTTTCTTGTTCAGATACACCAAAATCCTTAAGGTGTAAAACCATAGTACATCACTTTAGCAAATACAAAGATTCTCAGATTCAATGTATACTTATTATCAAAGTACATATACAGAATACAACTCTGAGATTCTTCCTCTGGCAGGCAGCCGGAAATTGAAGAAACACCATGGAACTCGTTCAAGAAAACATCAAACACCCAATGTGCAAAAAACAGAACAAATTACGCAAACAGCAAAAAGCGAGCGAACAACACTTGAAGTATCAAACTTCAAAACCAGGAGTCTGATAGCATTCAGTTTAGTTCAGTAAGTACATTGGTCCAAATTAAGTAAAAGTATAGATATTTAGGTTAAACTAAATATCAGAGCATACTGTATAGGTTAAGTCTAACCAACAATAGAAATAATATAATAAATGAATAATAATAGTCTGTCAAGGATAGGAACTTACAAAAATGAATTTATTCTATTATTTTCATGTTTTTTTTTAGCGTGTCGCACCAGACAGTCAGCCATTCTTGTCTGGCGCGTAGTGTCAGGATTGGTCTCCTTTCCGATTAACTGGGTCACGACATGAACGTTCCTGACTCAATCCTTGTTGCTCTTTATGAGGCCGAGTGGCTAGCTCGACGCCCAACCCGGCACAGATGGAAAGCATGCTCCGGGGGTGGCCCAACTTGGATTCGAACTCAGGAGCCTTCGCTCCAGAGTCCAGCGCTGTTGCCATTGCACCACCAGCCGGCCATTTTCATGTTGATAAATAAACAGAGGCTTTTTTAAAAATCTCATTTATTGTTAACCTTAAACTATGCTGGTGAGTTGAGTTACTGGACATCCCCACATATTTGTCACATATTTCCTGGAGCATTCCTCCCATATTTTCTTCCTGCCTTTGTTGTCTAATTAGCAGGCCAGTGTTGTAGTGGCACCCACACCAGACTTCGAGGCAAGTGATCTCAGGTTCGAATCTGGCTGGTTCCTTGCACACTTTCTACCTGTGCTGAGTTGAGTGTCAAGCTAGCAGTTTGGCTTCAAAAAACAAACAAGTGCTAAAGAAACAGAAAAGCTGTCGCCCAAGATGCCATAAAGCACGGAAGAACTCAACAACTTTGCTGACTAATACTGGTGTGAACAGCTAAAATTTATAATTCTCATTTGTCTCACTATATCTCTGTACTCTTGTCAAGCCCTGCAATATCCTAAACTAAGTTGGCAAGAGATTGATTTTAAATGTTACTAATTTGGCCGCTTCAACCACAATTTCTGGTAGCTCATTCCAAATACACACCACCCTTTGTGTGAAGAAACTGCCACTGATTTCTCCTTTAAATCTCTCACCGCTGATCATAAACCTCTGCCGTCTTGTTTTTAGCATCCCTTCTGAAGAGACAGACTATGTGCTTTCACCCTATGTCTATCCTATCTATTCCCCCACCTTCGGTCCCCACCTGGCACTCAGCTCTCACCTGTGGCTCCCCGTAGCTGTTTGCATGCGACAGCGGCCACACCCCGGGCAACGGCTCCGACAAGCCGGCTAAACCAGGTGAGGGTAGCCGACGGGTCTCAAACCCTCGGTGAGATAGGGAGTTGTCTATCCCAGCATGTGAAGACAGACTCCAGCGGATTGAGCTGACGAGACCAATGGAAGGTCCAACGGTCAAGAAGGCGGTCTCTGCAAGCGTCGTGGAACATGTAGAGCAGGACAAGACACAGAAGATGTCCTGGTCATCCACTGCCTGCCACTGGACCCAGATGGGAATTGGGAAGAGAGAGTGAGGCTGACGCTGCGTAACTCTCCCTCACTTAAATCCAAATGACGCGCTAGTCTCGACACCATCATAATGGTGTCGAGGTCCTCATCGACGTCAACAATGGACGAACAACAACATCCTATCTATTATATAGCTCTACCAGGTCACCCCCAAATCTCCTACATTCCAGGTATTAAAGACCGAATCTACGCAACCTCTCCTTGTCATTCAGGCCCTCAAGTCCAGATGACATGCTTATAAATCTTTTCTGCACACTTTCTAGTATTTTTCCTATAACAGAATAACTGAAACTGTACACAATACTCCAAGTCAGCCTCACAAATGTCTTATATACCTGCAACATTACTTCCCAACACTTATATTCAATGCCCTAATAAGGTCAATATGTCAAACACCTTCTTCGCTACCTTATCTATCTGTGATGCTGCTTACAACAGGTATAAAAGCTAGGTTTAGAACACAAACTTGTAAACAGACAAAGTGTGGTGAGAAGAAAAGGCTAGCATAAATAGTCATGTGGGATAAATGCATTGGTAATAATGGAAATATAGCTCATAAACTAAACCACAGGGTTGGGCATTAATATTCCTGGATATAACATATTCAGCACAAAAAAGTGAAGGATAAAAGATGATTGGGTGAAAGTGCTAACTAAATAAGATTTTTTATTGTACTGTAACAACAGTGGATACCCTTGAGAGGGTACACACACAATTCAGATGGTTAGAACTTAAAAGCAAAAATAATGCAATTCTATAGGCCACCAAATAGGAAAGCAAAAGAAGAAATTGGTGGAATCATGGACTGTTGATATTGGCAGATTTCATTTATGCCAGTGCTGTTAAGAATAATGATGCAGAAAAGATGTACCAGAAGAATTTCAGAAATAAGAGATTTCAGCTACAGGGTTAGATTAGCTGCTTTGTTTTCCTCTCTCCATGAAATAAGATTAGGAAACTATTTGATAGATGAATACAAGATCCAGATTAGACTGTAAATAGAGAAAACTTTTTCCCTGTTTGGTTTTACGAACAAAGTGAAACAGATTTAATATTTTGGACAAAAGACAAGGGAATATTTTTTAATTACAGTGAGTTGTTATGATCTGGAATTCACTGACTCTAAGGTACTGGAATTAGGGTCAAACTCATTACTTAAACAATAGAATTAAAGAACACCTTTGTGGAAATAAATTTGCATATTGTTGGGAACAAATTATGGCATTCCTCCTGTTGGTCAGATAACTATGGTAACATATTACTTATCTCAACTAAATTGGCAACAGGATTACAATTAATTTTAGTGTCCATGGACGACAGGTGAGAAAATCTATCAGGAAAATTAGATTGGCCCCGTTAAACAATATGCGTCAATGTTGTCTCAGAACAGAATACCTAAATAAAACAGCCTGTAAATATACATTTTCTAAGCATTCATGAGAGAATGTATACTGCCTAGAGAAAGTGACTGCATTATGTGTAGAAAAGAGTAGGACATTAGTATTTTCCCAATGGTATGGAACTTTGTTTTTCTTTCATAAAGAAAACTATGCTATTTCTGACTGCTGTTGCCCTTTGTCAGAAAACTTTTCCAAGGGTCAATTTACTACATGCACATTGCATTGCTCTTTGTGCTATGTACTCAGCTTCAATTAAGTATATATTTTAAAATAAATTGTAGAAGGAGGTGACTTTGCAATTAACTACAAAAATCATAGAATCGTACAGCACAGAAACAGCCCATAATCTCTTTCTATGCCAATCCCATCTGACTGCATTAATTCTGTATCCGTATTGGCCTAGGTAACGAAGTACATATCCAAATGTGATTTGAATATTATAATTGTATTTGCTTCTACAACCTCCTCTTACCTGTTCCATCCAGATAATCACCAACCACTCTTCTGAGTGATAATCTTACTCCTCAGATGTCCTTTAAATTTCTCTCTCACATTAAACCTGTGTCCTCCAGTTCTAGACTCACATGCCCAGAGAAAAGGAGTCTGGCTATCTATCCCATCTGTGCATTCTCCTATTTTTTTAAACCTCTTTAAGGTCACTTCATAGATTAATGTACTGCTGATGAGACACAAGGGACTGATTTTTATTCCTTGCAGACATGATGAGGTAATAGTAGTCTCCTTATATGTTATTGTACAGTGAAAAGTTGCCTCAACAAGTTGAAGATTATATGCACGCCTCTTCACCACAATGATGCTATTTTTTTATTAGCTTTCTATCTGATGAAGGCAACTTTCATCACAACTTCAATCATCTGTAGCCCATATTACTGTGATTACACAACACAAAAATTTACAGTACTTTTGAAAGCCTGAATGTAAAATGGGATGTTTTCTTTCCTGATAAGTCTACACTTAACCAAAAAGGCATTTCTCACAGGGATATCTAGCATTTCCAGATGTGAATAGTGTGACTTGGCCATCACAACTTGACAGTTGGTTAATTAACATTGGGCTTGCGAGGGAGTGTGGAGCGAGTGGCTACAGTCCTACAGGGAAGACTGTCTGTTCTGTCTGTGCTATGGAGGGGAACATGACATAAAAGGGAAACATTTAGAAAATAAAAGACAGTTTACTTCAAAGAGCATTTCTGGCAGAAAGAACACGTTAATGTAAAAACCAAAATTATACAGTGGATTGTTTTTGCATTGGATTAAAGCATCTGCAATTTCTTGTTTCTATAAAATTATAGACATGCAATTAATTAGTTTTCAACACACTTCCTATCATTTTTATATTTCCTTATTATTATGCATGATGAAGATTACTAAAAATTGAAGTAATACAAGTTCAAAGAACATGAACTTCTGTAAAAGAAGGATCAGAGTCATCTCTGCTTCCTGAGGAGCCTGAGGTCCTTTGGAGGATGCAGGCTTCTCCTTCACATGTTCCAGCAGCCTGCTGTCACCAGTACAATCTTCTATGTGATAGTGTGCTGGGGCAATGGCATCGACACGGGTGATGCCAACAGGCTCAATAAACTGATTAGAAAGGATGGTTCTGTTATATTTGAACCTTAAGATGCTATCCATCCTAATCCAATCATTCAAGGCTGGGTCTGTAGCCCTGTAGATCACAATTCAAGTACACATCTTGGTACCATTTAAATTTCAGATAGTGCATTTCAAATCCCTGTCACCTACTGCTGAAAATTATTCTACTGTAGTCTTTCTATCAAATAGTTTACATCTATGCCTGTTTTTGTCCCCCTGCTATTTAAGTGTCTATATACACCTCTATTAAGTCTCCCCTCAGTTTTCTCTGTTCCAAAGAGAACTATTCTACCTTAGCCCACCTTTCCTCATAGCTACAATTTTACTTTCGGTCACTTCATCTCTCCTGAACTCTACCTACTTGTTTCTCTTTTAATCTCATCTACCTTTTCTTTGCATTATACCTCTAAAATGGGCTGCTGCTTCAGAATTCCAGTGAGCCACGTTCAATCATGACCTCCAGTGCAACCTGTGTGGAGTTTGTAGGGAGAATAGAATTAGAGTAACATTAACGCAGGGGTTCCTAACTTTTTTTACGCCATGGACCCTTACCATTAACCGAGGGGTCAACGAACCCCAGGGTGGGAACCCCTATCTTAATGGATGCCTGATGATCATTATGGGTTTTGGTGAGCAAAAGACCCATTTTTGTTCTCCATGATTCTACAAAATCAGTTGACACCAACAAAGCTTGCTTCTATTTAAATTTTTACAATGTCAACATAGAATTATAATAAACAGGATAAATTTAAAGATTTCTAATCTAGACAGGAATTGTGGTTTCTTTATTGCTGAATAACAAAACTGGAGGAATCTAAACACTGTAATCTAGTCAAGTTCAAATGAGATCATAGGCACCAAGTCATTATCTGAAGCTAGGCTTCATCTCACACAGGCAGCCTAATGATTAATTAAGGTTAAATAAAATGGGCTTTCAAAAGGGTTTTAAGGCAGAAGTCCAAGAGGCAGTGTGACTTTTGTCATTAGTTGTTTTTAATCTTTTCAGTTTGGCCCACAGTAATAAAAGAGGTTTTGGCCACTTTGCATTATAACTATGAAACTGCTAAAGTCATTTTGGAAGGTCTCAAACTTTAGAATTTGAGCACAGAAAACATATTCTCACCTTGCCAGAAATTTCTTTGATACTGCATTAAGCAGCCATTCAAGCAGATTCATATTACTGTAAATATTCTTTGAATAAGCAATAATTTATATCCAGTATTTGACTGAAAAATGACTTTCAACTATTTAACAGGATAGGAAAAACAAACTTTTGTTGTAACTTCATCAAGATTTTAAAATTTATTAATGGTTGGTTAGAATTAGGGATACTACTGCTTCATAACTGACTTGGAGTCACAAGAAATTCAAGATTACCTTTATGGATAATCCTGTTGGCAATTAGACTGGTAAAAAATAAGAAGCCAGAAAGTTTTTTTTAATGCAAACATTTTCAATGAAAAGGTAGGACATGATAAAAAGATGTAGGATGTGAAACTTCCTATGAAGGAAATTCCAGGGAATACATCATTAGTTGGCAACTCCTATCGGAATGGTTTGGCAAAAGGAGCACATTTGAGTTCTATGTGGCTTTATTTTCCTTCTCTGTAAAAGTGTCAGGCATAGAAAGATGCAAGTTACAGATTGTCAGCTTGTAGTTATTGACTACTTTAATTACTGACTATATTCTATAGTTCAAAGTAAATTTATTATCAAAGAACAGATGTCACCAACCCTGAGATTAATTTTCTTGCATTATTAAATCTGTAATAAAGTACTAACCATAATAGAATGAATACAAGACTGCACCAACTTTGGTGTTCAACCAGTGTACAAAAGACAACAATCTGTGCAAATTACAAAAAGAAAGAAATAATAATAATAAATAAGCAACAAATATCGGGAACACAAGATGAAGGCCCTTGAAAGTGAGTCCACAGCTTGTGGGAACAGTTCAATGATGGGGCAAGTGAAGTTGAGTGAAGTTATCCCCGTTGGTTCAAGAGCTTGATGGTTGAGAGGTAATAACTATTCCTGAAACCAGTGGTGCAAGTCCTGTGGCTCCCGTACCTTCTACCTGATGGCAGCAGTGAGAAGAAAGCATGTCCTGTGTGGTGGGAGTCCCTGATGATGGATGCTGCTTTCCTGCAACAGTGTTTCATGTAGATGTACTCAATGGTGGGGAGGGTTTTACCTGTGATGTACTGGGCCATATCCACTACTTCTTGTATGATTTTCCATTCAAGGACATTGATGTTTTTATACCAGGCTGTGAACCACACATCTATAGAAGTTTGTCAAAGTTTTAGATGTCATGCTGAATCTTTGTAAACTTCTAAGGAAGTAGAGTCACTGTCATGCTTTCATCATAATTGCACTTACGTGCAGGGTGCAGGACAGGTACTCAGAAGTGATAACACTGATCCTCAAATGAGCATTAGCTCATGGACCTCTGGTTTCCCCCACCTGAAGTCAATAATCAGCTCCTTGGTCTTGCTGACATTGAGTAAGAGGTTGTTGTTGTGAAACCACTCAGCCAGATTTTCAATCTCCTTCCTATATGCTGATTAGTCACCACCTTTGATTCGGCCTAAGACAGCAAACTTGAATATGGTATTGGGGCTGTGCTTAGCCACACTGTCATAAGTGTGAAGCCAGCAGAGCAGGGAGCGAAGCACACAGTCTTGTGATGCACCTGTGCTGATGGAGACTGAGGAGATGTTGTTGCCAATCTAAACTGATTAGGGTCTGCAAGTGAGGAGACAGCTAAGCATCTGGATATGCTATAGCTTTACATTTCTTCTTGTATGTTACTTATCAATCCAGATCATCTTCTTCCACAGCCGAAGCTACATGGCATTGAAAAGATCATGTTGCAACTGCTATTACACACTTTATACAGTAATATTTGCAAATATTGTGAAATGTATGTTAATTGTTCTAGAAACTCTAAGAATGACATTCAAAAGAGCTGCTCATATCTACTTCATGATTTGAATAGGTAATAGCAGACAATGGTAATGGTAATACTCAGTGCAGGATATCAGGGTGGAGATATGTCTCTACCAAAGGGTGTAAAGTGCTTCTTCCCTCCGCCAACCTGCAGGTCACCCTTGGGCAAGGGGTACTACCTACTTAGCCCCCTGATCAGGGTCGCGTTAAGCCATGGGAGCAGGTAGTGGATGGTCGTATGAGCAGTTGGTGCATATCACAAGTCCTGGTTATGTGACCACTGACGCCAGGCAGACAATCTCTGAAGAGTATTGATAATGGCTGGGGTCACCTGTCTTGTAAAGACACTGCCCAGAGGGCAGCAATGGCAAACTACTTCAGTAGAAAAACTTGCCAAGAACATGCTCATGGAAAGACCATGATCGCCCACGTCACATAATGGTGATGATGAAAACTCAGTGGAAGTAATGGAAAAGTATCTAGTCTTTCAACATATTTATTTACTTACTTACTTTTATTTAGAGATATAGCACAGAACAGCCCTACCAGCCCAACAAGCCATGCTGCCCAGCAACCCACCTATTTAACGCTGACCTAATCACAGGACAAGTTACAATGACCAATTAACATACTAATTGGTACGCCTCTGGTCTGTGGGAGGAAATCAGAGCACCCAGAGGAAACCACATGGTCACAGGGAGAACATACAAACTCCTTACTGATGACGCCAAAGTTGAATTCTGAACTCTGACGCCCGAGATTGTAACATCACATGATAAAAGCAACAGAAATATATCCAAGATCAAATGGCACAGGACAGAAGTTCTACGGGGAAAGGGAAATTACTCTGCAACTTTTATAGGTATTAGAATATCAAATAAGAGGTTTCCTGATCATATGGTACCAGATTCCAGAATATTGCACACCTGGAAACAATAGTTCAATATTAATACATTTATAGTTACGAGACACTTCACTTAATCTAAAATAAGGTTCAAATTAGCACTCAAGTGACTAACAAATGTTCATATGCATCATAAATAATTGACTTTGCTCAGCTATCTTCACCCAAATAGGTGCTGAAAGGCAGAATTCAAGTAATTCTATTATTATTCCTAACAAGGTAAATTATTACATTGGTAAAAATTACATCATATGATTACGTATATACAAGCTATGAGAAGGTAATAATGAATAATACATACAAAATATTCCACAGTAGTTTAGACGGTAAATATTTGGAGCAAAAAATCCATGAAGACTGGAACCACCAAAGTTCAACCGGCAGTGTTAAGTTGTTGCTCAGTTTTTCCAGTGCCCACCCAGGTGTACGTTTCAGGAGGTGACGGCAATCAGTAACAGGAACTTTAACTTATCTTCCACTCCCTTACTCAGGGGAGCTAAAGCAAATAGGATCACTCTAGGTTTAATCAACTAGTTCATTACCAACCTAGCACTTTCTGGTTTCTATTGTTTAACTACAGATTTATTTTATCAACTAAGCAAAGAAACAGCCACCTTGAGTAGAGAACACCAAAGGTAATTGCAAACAGATAGAATTTGGCAAGTTGAAAATTCAATTTAATTCCCATTTCATAATTTCACTTTCACAAAATAATGATGGCAACTTAAGTACAAAACCTCTTTATGTACAAAGTGTAAATTAGGCATAGGAGTAGGTCACGCAGACCTTAAACCTGCCCCACTGTTTAATAAGACCACGGCCAATCGAATGTAACTTTATGGTGTTGCTGCCTCCTCACGATAACCTTTCAGCCTCATCAATAATAAGTTCTGAAAAAAGGCCTCGGCTAGAAACATTGACAAATTGTTCATTTCCATGGATGCTGCCTGACCTGTTGAGTTCCTCCAGCATTTTGCGTGTGTTGCTTTCAATTTCCAGCACCTGCAGAATTTCTTGTGTTTTTTATTTATCCTTGCCTTCTAAATATTCAAAAAATCTGCTTCCAATGTCCTTTGAGGAAGGAGCGTCTAAAGCAGGGGTCGGCAACCTTTTTCCCTCTTGCGTATTAATGAGCAGACAGTGGGCCAGATAAATGTCATAAAAAACTTGAAATATGGGAATTATCCATTTAAATACATCTAGTTATGTTTTGCCTCAAATTAATGAATAACACATGCTAGAAAATCATTTGTGCTTAACCAAGGATGCCAATTAGTAATCGAAGAACTCAGATTAGTTGTAATTTATTTCAATCAATGCATCTTTTGAATCTATTAAAAGGACACAAAGAATCTTTAAACATAAAATGTATGAACATGATGCATTGAGTGGTGGTAAATTAAGTATAATAAAAAAGAAAACTTTAATGCGAACCGTCGATAAATCAATGTGAAACTTGATGCTGTTTGTTGCGTGAAAGCTTCTCAATATTGGGTGTCAGATTTGTTGGTGCCAAGAGCAAGACATTATCCCAGACATCCCACCCTGCAAAAACTCATTTCAGGGAGATAGCACCCCCATTTCAGGGAGTTAGCACCCCCGCCCCCCGCAACCCCATATCCCCCCACCATCGACCTCCAAAGGCGCATGTATACCGGAAATTTGATTATGAAAGAACACAACAATTTATTTGACACATATTGAAACTATTTACACATACACATATATATATATTCATTCCTTGTTGAGTATTTTGTTGGCAATCTCAATGCTAATGCAAATAGCTTTTCTATTTCTTTTGCAAACTTTCCTTGTACTATGATGTGGCTCTGCTGAAAAGAACTCTGAAATACTTGAGCAGCCTTCCCTGCGATTGGCCTCCCTAATATGTTGTGGTCCCTAAAAGAAAAAAAAGCATAAGGTGTATCCTTATTATATTGTCTTATGTAATACTTTGTTTCGTGATTCTGTCTAATCTGTAAACCAATCTGTAATCTGTAAACTGGGTATATGCAGAAAATGTGACATTAAAATATGTGCTTATATATTATCATGGAGTCATTTTTTAATTCTATTACAACTTTAACCATGTCTACAGGGAGTTTGGCCTCATCACGTAGGACATCAATAGAGTAGCTCCTTAGCAGCTGGCCAGCTAGTTTAAGTAACGTTAGCTATGCTAATGAACGAATGACACCTGTTAAACTCACCTCAACATGTCTTTTACAGTCATTTAACCCACCATGGGCAATGGAAAAGTCACTGTTGCAAATAGCGCAGCAAGCAACACTGTCATTATTTTTGACCCCTATTAGGCAGGGGTACACTTTAGTGTAGTCTGGGGTGAAGTGTGTTTTATATTTCCTTTTTTTGAAACACTTTGTCATGGCGGTGCAGGATACGAAACTGAACCGATGGAGAGACAGAGGTTGACTGTAAAGCCCGCCCACAGAGAAAACTGATAGGTCTACTTAGCACAAAGAGAGACCAATCAGGATGCTCGTTCTTGCTCCCGCTCTCAATCTCGCTCCCGCTCCGGTTCTCGCTCGCGCTCCCGTTCTCCCTCTCATTTCCGGGATATTATATATAATTTGCAGGTGTCAGGGAGCTGCTACTAATATGCGGGAAACTCCTGGAACTTCCGGGAGAGGTGGGATGTCTGTTATCCAGATGGGCATCAGTCAGTCTTGTTCTCAAATGGTTCTTGGTGTGCTTCATTTTTGAAAATAATTGCTCACACAGATAAGTGCTGCCAAACAATGATGCCATCTTTTTTGCATGGTCCACTAAGTTAGGATACTTCCCACTTGGATGAATATAGCTGGCACGAGTATTTCCTTCATTTTCACTGCTTTTCTTGGCAAAAAATAACATCTGTTTTCCGAAACTAGCCTTCTTTCGCTCAATTTCATTTTTCCTTGCTTGCCCAGTAAACTTGTTAAAATTTCCACTATGGCGGGTCTTGTAATGTCACCTGATATTTGCCAACTTCTTCACAGCAACATTTTCTAGACACCAGTGTATACCAGTGTTTGGTTTGGAACAAAACAGAACCTGGGGCCAGTGTAACAAGACAACATGCATGTCCCATCAGTGTGGTCGCGTGAAACACTCAGAATAAGGAAAAATCACTCGCAGGCCGGATAAGCATAGTATCCCAATATTTGCTCGCGGGCTGGTCGAAATAGCTTCACGGGCCGGATCTGGCCCACGGGCTGTAGGTTGCCTACCCCTGGTCCTAAGAATCAAAAGTTGCTCTATCTCATCTCTGCCACACACTCAACATTTTCGAAACAGCTTCTTCCGCTCTGCTATCAGACTTCTGAACAGTCGTGAACATTACCACACTATTTTGTACTATTTATTTTTTAAATATATTCTTATTGCAACTTAAATCGGTAACCCCTTGTTTTTTTTTAAAAACCAACAATCCTTATTTCTAAATTCTCCCACAAGAGGATATATAAAAAAACTTAATACTTGTATATTTCCATCAAGTCCACATGCATACTCCTAAATTCAGGAGATATAAGCAAGGTCTGCCCTATCTTCCCAATAATGCAACCTGGCCAGTCCAGGTATTAGTCCAGAAAACCTTCTTTGAACTAGTTCCAAATGGTTCTTTAGGTGAGATTAATACTGAATACAGAAGTCTCATCAATGCCCTATATAATTGAAGCCAGCCAGCTCCCACTGCACAACACATTCCTCTGATAATAAAGAATCATGGCCAGACTCCGAGAAATGATATTGATGACGATATTAACAATCACCTTACATGGACCAGCAGAACCTTTGGTCAAACAAGGAAAAAATATGTTTGAAGATGCATGAACAGCACCGAGGTTAATTTGAATGATAAACCTACAGTAGATAGAAATTAAAGTGAGGGATATCATTTCCAAAACAATAGATAACAAAACAATTAATCAGGATTTCAGCAGATGAGATGAACAGGTCAAATTTGACACTAATTTCCTACAGCTGCGAGGGGCAAGGACTGAGTGGTTGCTTGGAAGAGGAGTTTGCCATCAGGTCCTAAAGTAATGGGTTTATTCTTCTCAATATTTTCCAATAGTTTTATTCTCAATTGGTAATCTAAACCAGAGGAATTTCACATTTGTCGAAGGAGCTGGTGGAGATCTCAATAAACTTAAAAAAATTTGATTTTTGGATGATGTTACTGTAGATAAGTAGGAGTGAACCAAGAACAGTACATCTTTCAGTGACACCACAGGAGGAGACAGATATTACAGGTAGTTCTTTGTCTATGACTGAACAGATAATAGACAAACCAGGCAAGTACAGTTGTAATTACACCTAGCTGAATAACAATATCAACAAAATTCATATTTGAAAAACACCACCCGGCTTCCATATAAAATCTACCAGCTCATTTGATGGTTATTAAAATAATTAGATTTGAGATTTATTTTCCTTAAATATTTGAGGTGACCCAGTAAGCCCTGGTCATCTGTGTTTCGAAAAGATTTGAGCTAACTGGAATAAACAAATAATGCCGTC
Source organism: Mobula birostris (assembly GCF_030028105.1). Classification (NCBI taxonomy): domain Eukaryota; kingdom Metazoa; phylum Chordata; class Chondrichthyes; order Myliobatiformes; family Myliobatidae; genus Mobula; species Mobula birostris. The sequence continues at coordinate 31,381,940 of NC_092400.1, forward strand.
TCTTAAGGTTATCATAGCTTGTAGTATTAGATAACTTTAGAAAGGAAAGGGACATGCAGAAAGCAAACTTAAATAGTTGTTTAGTTCAAACATTTATGCATTTTTGTATTTGCCCTTACCTACAAAATCCCATTAAAAAGTTAATTAGAATCCTATTTAATGTACTGACCTAGGAACCTAAAGTGACTAGTATTGGTGACACTGCGATTCTGTATTGTCCCATTAAGACAACAGAAGAATTTAGCAGAATAGTTCTTCAAACTCCTACCATCTTTGTACAAGTAATTAATGCACAAAATACAAAAACTCATAATGTATGCAATATATTTATTACAGTCAGCTCACTTTTAAAATTTGGGGTACAACTACACTTCAGATCTGCTCACCTTCAAATTCTCTATTTGAAAACACAAAATTGTGATCAGTTCTAGGATAACAGAGTAAAAATGAATACTAGTTAATTCTATTGAAATAAACTTGAGGAAATACTTACCTCTGTTTGGGAACAGGAGGAAACTCCCAAGAGATTAGAATTGTTCTAACTGGGCTAAAAATGGCCAAGTGAAAAAAATATATAACATGGATTTTTAAATTAAATAATGCATTTTATAGCAGTGTGAACAGAGCCTAATCAAGAATGCTATTTGGCAGGGTCAACAATTTTAAGGCAGCCTGAGAGGACCTCTAAGAAGTGAGCCTTACAAAAGTCTGAAAACTCACATTTTGGCACAAAATTTACCCACCCAGCACCAGCTGCCAATGAAAGGACAATACCAAAAAAATTAGAAAGTGGTTAAAAGTGGAGTGAAATGTGATACAAACCAACAACAGCATGGAATCAAACAACGATATCTACAAAATTTTGAATTCTTAATTTTGATTTGCCCCAGCAAATTTATAAAACAAGCTAGATATTATTATCCTGGCACAATAACTTAGTATAATTTTAGACAAATTCTATAGAAAGTGTAGACTTATATTTATTCACCAACATAACACAGAACAGATATATTATTGGGTAAGTACATGGATGGGAGGAGTATGGAGGACTATGGCAGAGGTATGGTATGGTATATTGTGGCACTAAGTAGAATAATAGTTTGACATGGACTTGATGGGCTGAAGGGCCAGTTTCTATACTGTAATGCTCTATAACTCTTTTTCTAAAAATACTTAAAAGCTAAAGTGAATCAAATGATTCTGATTCTGATGTACTGTCTATAATGTCTGACTTACTGAGTGCAATGCTAGGAGACACCAGTAAATACTCAGGGGTAGTTGGAAATAAAAATCTAAATAATTTTTGCATTTGAAACTTAGCCCTTTCTCTGCACCTAAGGATACACTCATTCTATTATATCATCTAAATATACCTATTTTTTGGACAAGGATTGAAATTCTGACTGGAAGTGATTTTTTAAAAACTCTTAATATATCTTCACAAAATGAACAAAGGGAATACCAGACTACATCTTTATCATTTGCTCCACATGTTTTGTTTGTTTCATCTTCTTTTCTCTAATTATTTTTAATTTGATTGCAGTTATTGAGCTTGGATTTGTTTCGGGTGGACTAGCCGTTCCCAGATTTTTTTTTAATTGTTTCTGCTTGTAGGGGGAAGTAAACAATTCTCATGGGCTTGGGCTTTAACCAACTCCCACAGTTCAGTAATCTACACCAAAATTAGACATTTTTATCTTTATTTGTAAAGCAACAGTGCTAGTACTTGGCAAAGACAGAATATATATCCAGTTAACATTGAAAACAATGCAATTTACCAAACCCACTGCTCATGAATGGAAATGAGACTCATTTCTTCCAACTCAACATCACTCAATGCAATCAAGAAATGTCCATGTAGGTGAGCTTTAAATAGTTTTTTCCCTGATAAATGTGATTGAAATATACTTAAAGATAGTATTTGTGAAATTATAGGTGCTACGAGTAAAATTGCAGTCTTGTTCTTAAAATTGGCATCCCATTGAAATGCCAGTACTTAATGTTACCATCTGCTTTTTAATATAATTGCCAGCATCATTACCTATTCCTCAAATATGAATATTTGCTCTTTCTAGCATAAACTTCTTTTATACCATGCAACTCAAGGAATCACTGATATCACGGCAAGTTAATCTCATTCCACACATTGCAGGAATTTCCGCTCCTCCCCCACAGCAGTCTTTTCATCTGTATTTAAGCCTTTATCTGGGATGCCTGTGCACTAATTCATGAGAAAAATCCTGATAGCTGGTTCACTATTTCGTTCAACTATCTGATCGATTCAATGCAAATATTAAAACACTGAAAACAATAAAAATTATTTTTATCACATTTCTGTATCTACTGATTAAAAACATTGTCAGTTCCTGAAAATATATTTCAAGTGGCACAGGAGCCAAGTTAGATACAAAATCACTAAGCTGAAAACAATCTGTAAAGATTGAATAAAGAATGCTTAATCAGATTTAAAACAGTACATGGGAATAGTTACCTATACCCAAGTATCTAAGCATTGATATATATACAGTGACAAAATGCAGTACACTTACCGCTGAACAGCAATGAGATAGTACTGTACAACTGATTGACAGGATTGCACAGTAAAATTTCAATCCAATTATCCAATATAAATTACTGACATGACTTGAATGTATGTCTCCAGCTTGGTTAGGCAACAGATGGGATCACTTGAGAAGTCCTAATTTAATCCTATTATTGATGTTACTCAGATGAGGATTTTGTTGGTGTGAGACCATCTGCAGTTCAGCCACCTCACAACCATTTACTGGAAAGACATGCACTCAGACCCTCCTGCCTCAGTAATCATGCATTAAAATTATGTTAAATTACACCAGTAACATTAAGAACATCTGTGTGTCCCTCCAAAAGCCAACAAATTTAAATTCCTCCGCACACCCCAAGTCGCAAGCTACAAGTACATGTGAAGAGTAGGCAATTTGAAAAGTATTAGAGCAAAGCAACAAAACCAGTCCCCAGAAAATAACATTTTCAGTGAAAGAGACAAAAAAATAAAGAGGATATTTTTCCCAAAAGATGCTGTCCATCTGGCTAGGTTTTAAGAGAAAAGAATGTGCTTGAAACTGGGAAAGGCTATAATTGGTAATTGCTTTTCACCATAGATGAATAAAATACAAATATAATTTCATTTGTACTGTATTCTTCATTATACACCTGCAACAACATTTAAGACTCATAAAACTAAAATTAACAATATCAGCCTTATCTGAACATGCCCCGCACAGTAACTAACTTGAAAATAATCCCTTCTTCCTGTGAGCTTCCTGTGTCCTTTAAACTACTAGACTGAAGTATTTCCTACCTTTATTTCAGATGTTCACTAATTGGCAGTATTATGCAATGTGTCTCTCAGCCCGTAATCCATCCCATCTGTGAGCTGTAGCAAGGAAAGCAGATGCAGGCAGGCAGGTACACCAAGACTGCTGCCAATTATGCTGACAGAGTATGAATGAGTCACAGAACAGTCAGTGGGAAGAACAATGAGAAACTCTGAAATCTAATACAATACAAAAGGAAGAGGAGGAGAGATGTCATCAGTGGGCCTGTGGGACAGCTACACCCACAGTAAAACACAGAAAGAAGGGAAGAATAACCCGGAGTAAAGCCAAAAACGGACATTTTGAAAATAGCACAATTTGCATCCACTTTTATAACATAGTTTATTTCAAGTTCTGTGAATACTTTCTCACATTCAAAACTGGACATAAATTTATTATATATGTCACCATATACAACCCTGAAATTCATTTACTTGCAGGCATTCACAGTAAATTCAAGAAACACAATAGAATCAATGAAAGACCATAATGAACAGGACAAACAAACCATGTGTAAGACAACAAACTGCAACCACAAAAAGAAAAAAAATAATAATAATAAAACAAAATTAAGCAATAAGTATCGAGAACATGAGGTGAAGAGTCCTTGAAAGTGAGTCCATAGCTTATGGGAACAGTTCAGTGATGGGGCTAGTGAAGTTGAATGAAGTTAAAGAGCCTGATAGTTGAGGGGTAATAACTGTTCTACACATCTAGCAGGTAAATCACTTGCCCCATTCCAGTAATGAGTTAGTCAATGCTAGCCAAGGAACTACAATTGAATTTAGTAAAGGATTAAGGAGTCAGAAAGCAATTTGATGAGACATGCTGAAATATAATCATTAAAATATCAGGAAAGAATATAGCTGGGTGAAACCTAGTAATAATATTAGCAAGAGACACTAATTTTATGCTATTTGGTTAGTGCTTGTAGTATACAGTAGTTATCTTTCACAAAACCACAACCTTCATGCAGGTTATGAACTGGTACTCAATGAGAGGCACATTCAAATAAGAGTTATACAAGTTTTGTAATTACATGACTGAATATGTTATAAATGCCATATTATTTCAAGTTTACAAGCCTATCAATGGCAACAGGTAATAAAACAGAGAAAATTTTAAGCCGTTTTATTTGTCCAGAAGAAAAATAGCCTTGCTAATTCCAAAAGAATTGCTACTACCTGTAATTTTGGTTGAAATAAGAGATTTTGCCCCACAGACTTGAAATCACAGCAACACACACAAAATCAATCTACTCCTCAGTTTTTTTTCTCCAGTCCTGCCAAAGGGTTTCAGCCTGAAACGTCGACTGTACTTTTTTCCATAGATGCTGCCTGGCCTGCTGAATTCCTCTAGCATTTTGTGTGTGTTGCTTAGACTTCCAGCATCTGCAGATTTTCTCTTGTTTGAAGCCTGAAATCACAGTCTTTTCCAAGTTTCCTGCATTGAGGCTAACTGAACATTCTGAATGGACTTCTGTTTTCCTGCCCTTGGTTCAATGCAGAGAAACAGTAGACAAGTATTTCAGCTTTGCCAAAGGAAGATCACGGAACAAAATGCATCCATTTGTTTATTTTCGCATATGACTGAATAAACATTCAACTTCTCATTCTTACATCACCCTTTCAGTTACAATGATTGATTGATTGACCAACCATCGTATCAACAATGACAGTTAGATTTGTGCAGTTTGTAGGTGGCCGCTGAGTCGAAGTTGTGAGCGACATAGAGACATTCACAATAAGGACATGAAAACTGTGCTGGATCTGGAACTGGTGCCACTGTTATTGATTTCCTTCTTTGTTGGGTACTGATTACCTACAAGGAATATGAGATGTTGCTCCTCCGCCCTGAGAGTGGCCTTGTTATTAGTTTTCCTACACTGCAGTAATACCTACGCTTTGAAAATATTCCACTGACCACAGAGCAAAACAAAGTTCTTACTTTCTTATTTTGTATGTATTATCGTTTTATTAGATCATCATGCTTCTGCAAAACAACAAGTTCCACGTCACAAGTCAGCGACAATATATCTATTTATTCATTTGTATAGTACCGAATAGGTAGGCCCTTCTGTCCCTTCAAGCCTTGCCACCCCAGCAACCCTCGACAACTTGATTTAACCCTATCCTAACTATGGGACAATTTACAATGACTACTTAACCCACCCAGTCCTACTTGGGACTGTGGGAGGAAACAGAGCAGCTGAGGAAAACCCATGGGTTCCACAGGGACACTGAAATCCAACACTCCAAGCTGGAGTGGTGTCTCACTAACCGCTTCATTACTGTGGTGCCCAATTTATTTAGTGACCAATTAACCTAATTAATTATTATTAACCTACCGCCCTGTATGTTGTCGGAATGTGGAAGGAAACCCTTGGAGTCATAGGGAGAACGTACAAACCCTTACTGACAGAACCTGGGCCACTGGCACTGTAAAGCTTTGTGCTAACCACCATGCTACTGTGCCACTGACACAGAATAAATCTGATTCTGATAGATCTTAAAATAGTCACATTCTTTTTTTTAGGTTTTCAAATGTCTTTATTGTGAAGCAACGTCAGCTTAACCACAACCGACAATGTCGTAAAGTACAATGCTTCTTTTTTCTTTTCTTTCTTATAACAACATAAGGATGTATAGTAAACAAGCAAAAAGCAAAGGAAACCCTACCACCCTGTCTCTTTTCCCCTTCCCAGCCCTTCCCTCCCCTCACCCCTCCTGTATGTGCTGTTTAGATCCTACCACCCCCCACACTTAGTTCAGCTGTCGGTCTCTTCTAAATACAACAGTAATGGTTGCCAGGTTTTTTCAAATTCCTTGAGTCTGTCCTTGATAACGTATCTTATCCTCTCTAGATGCAGAGTATCCATTAATACAGCCAGCCATTGTCTGAGTGTTGGAGTTTCCTCCTTTTTCCAGAACATCAGTGTGAGTTTCTTTCCACTAAGTACGCCATAGGTCAGGAGTTGTTGCTGGGTAGCGTGGAATTTATTTGACCTCGCAGAAGTTCCAAGAATTATTAAAATGGGGTCTGGTATTATCTGAACCTTTAGTACCTTTGATAGGACCTCAAATATTTGCATCCAATACTCTTGTATCCTGGAACATAAAGCATAACTATGTAACAAATTTGCCTCTGAAGACTTGCATTTCTCACCCATTGGGGACACCTCTGGGAATATTTTATGAATCCTTACTTTTGAGTAATGTAGTCTACGTAGGATTTTAAATTGTATTAAACAATGCCTGGCATTGATGGAACAGGAGTTTACATACTCCAAAGCCTCATTCCACATAACCTCCTCTATCTCTGTACCCAACTCCTTTTCCCACTCTTTTTTAATATTATCCATTGTTGTATAGCAATTGTTTTGTATGGAATCATACAGATGGGCGATGATGTGTTCTGAACCTAAACATGATCTTAAATGACTATCTAATTTATCAGGTTCTGCCGTCTCAAAACCAGAAAGATGTGATCTTATATAGTGTCTTAGCTGGAGATACCTGAAAAAGTGACTTTTTTGCAATCCGAATTTGTCCTGGAGCTGCCGAAACAACGCAAAAATCCCTTGTACGTATGTCTCCAACGCTGCGTATCCCTAATTCTCGCTATGCATCAAAGGCCCCATCTATACATGAGGGGATTAAAGAGGGGTTTGCTGACATAGACACAAGAAAAGATAATGTTCTGAGTTTCAAATGCTTCCCCATTTGACTCCACATCTGTATGGTGCTATGGATAATGGGATTGCCTCTATAACTGGCTTTATTTAACCGAATAGGGGACATAATGATTGCCCCTATAGAATATGGTAGGCAATCCTCACGCTCCATCTCCAGCCATCCGGGAAGTACAACTGTATCATCTATCCAGTATGCTATATGGCTAACGTTAGCAGCCCAGTGATAAAAAATAAAGTTCGGTAGTGCCAGCCTCCCACTAGTCTTATTCTTGCAGGGATGTTCTTTTCTAATTCAATGGGCTTTATAATTCCATATCAAAGGTAGAATTATCGAATCTAATCCTTTAAAAAAGGTTTTGGGAAGATAGAGGGGCAGGTTCTGAAATAAATAGAGCAGTTAGCAGTTGGGGAAGAAAGATCATCTTGACTGCATTTACTCTACCCACTAAAGAAATTGGGAGTGTCTTCCAAAATTCTATTTTCTTTTTAATCTTTTCAATTAGAGGGATAAAATTTGCTTCAAATAGAGAACTATACTTTTTGGTTATTGCAATTCCAAAGTAAGTAAACCTTTCAAGGGTTATTTTGAATGGAAATTGTTTAAGCCCCTTCTGTTCTTCTACTCGGACTGGGAATAATTCACTTTTCCCCCCAATTAATCTTATACCCCGAAAAAGTGCCAAATAAATTGACTATTTCCAGCAAAACTGGAATAGTAATATATGGTTTTGTTACAAACAACAAAACATCGTCCGCATGAAGGGAAATTTTGTTGATAGTATATTCTGTATTGTACCCATAGATTTTGGGGTGAAAACATATAGTCTCTGCCAGTGGTTCCAGGCCCAACGCAAACAATAAGGGACTTAATGCACAGCCCTGTCTTGTGCCCCTGTGCAAACTGAATGGTTCTGAGAGGGTCTGATTAGTTACTATTTTAGCACTAGGGTTACTGTACAGTAACTTAATCCAAGTTATAAATTTGTCTCCCATTCCAAATTTTTTCAAAACCTCATTGCCATTCCACTTGGTCGAATGCTTTCTCAGCATCTAAACTTAATATTATAAGGTCTCCCTTATGATGTCTTGGGGAATGCATTATATTAAGAAGGTGCCTGATGTTATGGAAAGAATTCTTTTTAAGGAATACCCTGTTTGATCTGAGTTCACCAATTTATTTACCTGCTGACTAGTCTCCTTGCCAGCATCTTAGCCAAAATTTTCTGATCTGAATTTAGCAGTGAAATCGGCCTATAAGATCCTACCTCCTCTGGGTCTTTGTCCTTCTTCAGAATAAGCGTGATAATGGCCTCGTTCAGGGTTTGGGGTAACCTGCCAGTTTCAAACGACTTTCTATACATCCTTACCATATAAGGTGCTAATAAGTCACTAAACTTCTTATAAAACTCATTACCTATTCCATCCGAATCGGGACTCTTGCCATTTTTCAGGGATCTTATTGTTCTTACTATTTCGTCATTTGTAATCTCTGCTTCCAAAGCCCGACACTCTGTCAGATTGAGTGAAGGTAGTCTACAAGTGTCCAGGAATGTATGCACGCTCCCCGTCAGGACATTAGATCAAGATGCATACAATTTTTCATAATACTGACGGAATCTCTGATTAATGTTTTTGTGTGACATCAACGGAGCGCCCGAGCCTGATTTGATTTTATGAATGGCCCGATCACTTTCCAATTCGAGTAGCTGTCTTGCCAGCAATTTGTGCAGTCTATTACCAAATTCAACAAAATTCTGTTTTGTAAGCATAAAGGCTCGGCACATCCTTTCTGAGAGTATTTGGTTAAGTCTGTATTTTAATGCTGAAATTCTGTTGTATTTTTCTGCAGATGGTTGTCACGCATTCTCCGTGTCTAGTTTACCTATTTGTTCTTCTAGTTCTATTTGCTCTGCTCTACTATATTTCTTTAGGGAAGACTGAAAAGAAATTATACATCCTCCAACATAAGCTTTAAATGTTTCCCATAGTAGTCCTGGGAGTGTTTCACTATTATCTTTTGTCTCAAAAAACAATAAAATTTGCGATTCTAAATACTCACAAAATTTTGGGTTTGTAAGTAGCTGAGGATTAAACTTCCAATTTCTATGTATTTGCGTCATTTCACCCAGCTCCAGCGAAAAAGTAACAGGGCTGTGGTCTGAGATGACTATAGTATGATATGTTATGTTATCGACTTGCGGCGGTCTTTTGCCATCAAGGAGGAAATAGTCAATCCTAGTATATACATTATGAGCTCTACAATGGAATGAATACTCTCTCCCTGTTGGGTTGGATTTTCTCCATATCTCACACAGATTCATATTGTCTATATATGTTTTTAGCAGGTTACTTGCCTTTGATGGTAATGCCCTCCGATTGGAAGATCTGTCTACATATGTATCCAGAACAAAATTAAAATCCCCTCCAATAATCAGATTAGCGCTGGAGACCTCTGGTATCAATCCTAGAACTCATCTAAAAAATTCCGGGTCATCCCAGTTTGGTCTATAGATACTCAATAAGGTAACTGGCATAGATTGCATTTCCCCAGTAACTATATCTCCCATCCTTGTCAGCTATTGTTGTTAGGTGACGAAATGGAACGTCTCTGCGAATTATTATTGCCACACCCCTAGATTTCATTGGAAACTTTGAGGTATATATTTGGCCTATCCACTTGCCCCTAATTTTACAGGGAGCTTCAATCTTCAAATGCGTTTCCTGCAAGAAGGTCACATCGGCCTGTAGCGATTTTAGGTGAAACAGCACTTTACCCCTTTTCACTGGCTCATTAATCCCATTTACATTCCAGGAACAAAAAGTAATGTGATTTCTTGTCCCTTGACCTCCTACCATCTCAGTATTTAACATCTGTATGATAATGTTTTTGATCTGTTCTGGACCTTGTAAATCTATCGGTCATTAGAAATTCACTAAACAGCACTCCCTTACCCCTGTCCCTCCCTCCCCCCACAACCCCCATCACCCTTAAAAGCTTGAAATAAACAAAAAAAAAATCTCCATACACAAATACACCTAGTCAAAACTCTAGGAATAACTTCTTGATCTCTAACACTTCTCTGAACCAATGTAGTAGCACCCCAGTTATATGATGGTCACAAAGCCAAATCTGGCATCAGAATGAAAAAAACAAGAAAAACTAGCAAACAGAGATTATCGAGATGTTAAAGTGAGTGTGATTCTCAAAGCTATAACTTACTCTAGCACCAGAAAGTCCAGCACCATTAACAACATACTCCTCATACAACACCAGTTTAGACCAATTCTTATTACCATCTGTGCACTCATAGGGCCTTAATCCGACATAGTGCAATCTAAATATAACTCAAAGAGTCCTGTTTTCTACAGGGATTAGAGGCAGGGCCTGATTGATGTTCGAAACGTTCACAATTTCCTACCGCGGAGTTTTACTTGGGGCACCTTCATTCTGTAAGGGGTTTCTTCTCACTGTGCACAGTCACTTCTCAGCATTTCCCAAATGACGTTCCGCATACCAGTGAGCTTCTTCTGAATCTGTAAACACTGCCTCAGTTCCATTAATTGTCACTCATAGCTTCGCAGGATAGAGGAGGCCAAACTTGACTCCAGGTCTATCCTGCAGCAACCTCCTGACCAGTATGAAAGCCGCACATCGTTTAGCCACCGTGGATGGAAGGTCTCAGAAGATCTGAATCCTTTGTCCTTGATATTGTAGATTCTTGGTACCTATCGCCTTCTGCATTATACCTTCAAATACATGGCAATAATGGATCCTCACGATCAGATGTCGCAGCGGCTCATCGTCCCCTGGGCGTTTCTGAAGTGCTTTATGTGCTCAGTCTATCATTGGAGCTTCTCCCAGGTTTAGAGCTTCTTTTAGCATCTGTGCCGTGAAATCTCTTGTCTTCTGCCCATTTTCCTGCCCCTCTCGTAGGCCCTCAATTCTCAGATTCTGTCGTTTCGAACGTCCCTCCAAATCTAGGCATTTTTCAGGAAGTTGTTCAACTTGCCCACAAAGTCGTTTCACCTTGCTTTCCAGCTCTACAACTATGTCCCAAGCTCCGTTAGCCGACTCTGCTATCTCTTTCAGAGTTTGATCTTGTGTATTCAACTGGGCTTTCAATGCGGTAATCGCAGCGTCATTTTCCGCTTTCAACGAAGCAATTTCACCTCTCAAAGCGACTGCTACTTCTGCAACTTTTTCTTCAATTTTCTTACAGATGTCTGACTTCATCGTAGTTAGCTCTGCATGTAGTGACTCTATGGCCACAATACCGCATTGCTGTCCATACACTGTGCACGTGGCTCCACATGGCCCTCACTTGTGAGCTCCGAGGTGTCAATTGGGCTGCTTATTCATTCGTCTCTGCCTTAGCCGTTCCTCTTCTCAGTATTTTGTAGCGCACTCCCTCACTCTTTCTCCTTCTGGTATGTATTGAAGAGCAACTCCCCTTCGATTGCCACCCTAAACCTCAAATTGACTTTGTGTAAATGAAGTTTTAATAACAAATCTGTCGGAGCTACAGGAGGGTGCGTCCTACTTGCTCATGGCTCAACAGTGCCCCCAATATAGTCACATTCTAATTACACTTTAATTAATCTGTCAGTGTCAACTTTCTGCAGGATGCTAATTTAATCAGCCTGTGGTCCTTGCAACCATAAACATTGTCATATCGGAATGAATGAAATAGTTCAAGAACAAGTGGGAAAACAAGCAGTAGAGAAAAAAATTACCTCTGGCCAATCCAAGTGTGATACCGGAGACATGAGGCACATGTGACAGGGAATTCAGAAGATTACAGGCTACAAGTAAACCCTGTTCATCAGTGACCTGGATGTTCCACTCCCTGATTAGCCGAATGTCTTCTACGCCCAGTCTGATGCACAGAACAAATTGTTGGCGAGGAAGGCACCACTCCGCCCAGGGGAGCAGACATTTCATCTGGCTGAAGCTGAGGTGAGGAAGACACGGGACAGAGTCAACCCACGCAAAGCTGCAGGGCCCGATAATATACCAGGTGGGATTCTGAAAGACTGCGTAGTCCAGTTGACAGAGGTGCTTACAGATACATTCAGATCTTTCTAGAACAATCCATTGTTCCCTCAGTTTTCAAGACAGCAACCAACATTCCAATGCCAAAGAATACAACAATAACCTGTCTAAGTGACTATAGTCTGGTGGCATTAACATCAACCATCATGAAATGCTTTGAGTAGCTGGTCACAGAGCACATTAAAGCCTTTCTCCTGGCTACACTGGACCCTTTCCAGTTTACTTATTGCTCAAATCAATCCACTGATGATGCAATAGCCTCTGCCCTCTACTCTGTCCTGTCCCACCTGGAAAATGGGGTCTCATACGGCAGACTGCTGTTTATAGACTTTTGTTTGGCGTTCAATACCATCACACCTCAGAAACTGGTGGGGAAACTGACCTCACTGGGTCTCAATACCTCCCTCTGCAATCAGATACTGTTACTTCTTAGCAGTAAGGCCACAGTTAGTCTGTGTGGGCAGCAACGTCTCCTGTCCCATCACGCTGAGCACTGGCACTCCCCAAGGCTATGTGAGCCTGCTGCTGTTCACACTGTTGATGCATGACTATGTTGCAGGATCAAGCCCAAACCAAGTCAGCAAGTTTGCAGGTGACACATCAGTGGTTGGCCTTATCAAGAACAATGATGTGATGCAGTATAGAGCAGAAGTTGAGTGGCTGGTGGATTGGTGTGAGAAGAACAACCTAAGCCTGAATGTGGAGAAGACAAAGGAAATTATAATGAACCAGGAAGGTGCAGACGAATCATCTCCCTCTGCAAGTACATGGCTCCTCTGTAGAGAAAGTTAAGTGCACCAAGTTCCTGGGCATTCACATCGCGTATGACCTCACTTAGTCTCTTAAAGTCATCTCCCTGAACAAGAAGGCACCACAATGTCTCCACTTCCTAAACAGATTGAGCAAGCAATGCTCCCTCCCCCATTTTAACTGCATTTTACAGGAACACCACTGAGAGCATCCTGTTCAGTTGCACCTCCATCAGGTATGGAAGCAGTTGAGCATCGAACCAAAAGTCCCTACAAAGGACTATGAGAATAGCTGAGAAGATCATAGGGGTCTCCCTACCATCCATCGGGGACACTTATAAGGGCGTTGCATACACAGGGCCCTTAGTATTATTAAGGATCCCACCCATCCATTCAGAATCCTCTTTGACTTTCTACCATCAGGCTCTGATGCATAAAAACAAGAACAGTCAGAATATAAAACAGTTTCTTCCCCCAGGCCATTAGGCTTCTGAACTCTCTGCTGCATCACATTTGAAATGTCACTAGTTAATCTGTTCCGTACCTTACAATATTTAATACTAATGTACCTTAGTTTGTTATATGTGTGATTCATCTGTAGATTTTTTCCTTACATTCATAAGTTATCATGTGTTATGTATTTCTGTGTTATGTATACTACTGTGCTTTACACCCTGATTTGAAGAAATGTTGTCTCATTTCTATATAGTTATATCTATATAGTTATACCTATTTCTATACAGTTATATCCATGTATATAATTAAATGACAATAAATTTGACTTATTCTAAATTTGGTGACTGTCACAGATATTGAAAAACATTTAAAAAATTCAATATCTATTACACATCTCAGAGTTACATTAAAACTAAAATACTTAAATTAATATAAATATTTAGTTATAGTTATAAAACAAACTTGCTTTTGTTCCACCCAGCTCTTTCTTCCATCTAATGAGTGCAGAGATTATACTTTAGATTAGATCTGACCTCCGTGTAAGTATTTGGGGAAATGCCACAACTTCATACTCTATGTACGAATTCCATGAGGAGTCCAACATCAGAGTGCAATCAGAAATAGCTCATAAAGTATGGCCAGCAAGTTTGGAATTCCTGCAATCACGCATGGAGATAGAGGAATCCTAAAGCTTTCACTATATTGGTGAGGAAATTGTGGTATTTTGTTGAAAAATTCAGGCTGTTCCCCTTCCTTCTGTTCATCCCCCTACCCAGGAAACTGAGTGACTATCAATACAAACTTCCAGGCTTATTTAAACAAGGGGAACTAACAAATCAAGAATTTATTGGATCTGCACACATCATACAACAAGCCAAGGAGAACGATTGTAAGGAAGCAGAAGTTTTCAACTTTTTTTTTAAATTGAGAAGAGTCATCTGTCACACATATGCTACTAAATGTATTTGTGGTTCTGAAAAAAAAGATGAATTACAACACATGCCCAAATACTTGAGCTACTTTCAGATTTTTAAATCATTGATCATCTATTAAATATATTTTGTTTCCTTTTGAGGTATACAGCTTTTTTGAAATTTCACCCCACTGAGACATTAAGCCAGAAACTTCTTGACACAATTCCCTCCAAAACTGGTTTCTTTTTCTCTCAGATATAACTTGCATCAATTAGTAAACAACAGAAGTTACTAACAGTAGCTCACAAACCTTTCATTCTTTAAGGCCAATGCTGTCAATGCACAAAGGATGTGACAGTTTCCTATCTGCATACACCAAGATTTTGCATCCCTGATAACAATTTCCTAAAGCAAAGATGTCCCGATTCAGTATTGTACACAGTTAAGACTTGAACTAAAAATATCTGAAGACTAATATCCAAACAATTTGATTAATTTCCAAGATGTATTTTAATTGCCCGGCCTTATTTTTTCTTAAGAGACTATGGTGATAATCTGCTTACTTATACCATTTTCATACAATTGAGAAATGTACTTATGTATTTAAGTGGATGGTTAATTCAGAGTTAATCATGTTGTATGGCATTTTGTAAAGGACATAGGTTTCCTAGCCTAAAAAAACATTCTTGAATTGACTAAGTTCATACAACAACCTGAACACTTCACAACCAACTTTACTGATCAGATTTTAAACTGAATTTCAATTCAGTTTTGAAATCACTGATTTTAGATTATTAAGGATCTGGATCATTAACATAGGAATATAACTACTATACTAACAACATATTCATGTATAATTATGTAAGAAATAAAAGAGGGAGAATTAGACTAAGAACCAACACAATCATTAACTATCTATCTATAGTTATGCCAACACATACTGAAAGAGGCTATGCAGGTCAGTAAGGTGGTTGAGAAGGCTTACTACTTGAGGCACTGAGTTCCAAAGTCAAGCGGTTAGGTTACAACTTTATAGAGCTCTGGTTAGGCCACTTCTGCAGCATTGCATACAGTTCTGGTCACCCCACTAGAGGAAGGATGTTGAGGCTTTGCAGAGGTTGCAGAAGAGGATGCTTCTGGATGCTGCCTGGTTCAGAGAGCATGAGCTATCATAAGAGGCTGGACAAATTTGGGCTGTTTCCTTTGGAGTGGCGGAGCCTGAGGGGAGATCTGACTAGAGGTTTGTAAGATTATGAGAGGCATAGATAGAGTAGACAGCGAGTATCTTTTTCCCAGGATAGAAATGTCTAATACCAGAGGGCATGCATTGGAAGTGAGAGGAGGTAGGTTCAAATGAGATGTAAGGAGCAAATTTTTTTACTCAAAGAGCCATAGATGCCTGAAATGCACTGCCTGATATGGTGGTGGAGGCAAATACATTAGAGATGTTTAGATAGGCACGTGAATATGAGGAACATGGAAACATATGGACATTGTGTAGGTAGGAGGGATTAGTTTTTGGAGATTTTTGATTTACTTCTTAGATGGTTCGGCACAACATTGTGGGCCGAAGGGCCTGTTCCACACCATCCTACATTCTATCACTGTCTTGCGAGGAATGAAGGCTTGGGGCCTGAATGAGGAAAATGACAGAAAGAAACAATGGCTGGAGATAATTTTTTTAATCTGTCCCTGTTGTTGTAGAAAAAGAAATTACCACATTGGTACATGGCTTTGTGCAATTACTATTCAAAACATTCCTTCAATTATTTCAATATAGTGAATATGTACTTTGGTTTGAAACTGGCAGTGGCAGTAATCAGACTAACCCATTCTTCATTAATTAAAATCAGGTTGAAGACCAGTTCCATATTTGGACATCAGCCCAAATAATAAGACTAGAGGAAGCTCTGAACTGAGGATATGAATCACAGAATCGCTGACTTGTTACTTCCTGCAAATTCTTTTAAGATGTATTACAACCAGTAAATAGCATCAGGACTTGGTCTTCAAAATATTACATCATCTCCACTGTCTGTCATCATACCAGCAAAAAAAAACAAAGTAATTTTGGCATTATATAAATACACCCTAGTAGAAACAGACCTATTCAATGGAGAAAACTAAAGTCAGGAGATCTACAGATTATATAGGGATCAGGATGGGGTGGTGGTTTGCACAGAAAATGACATCATGCCATGTAAACTCAAACATGCAAAATGGAACACATGACTAACATGACGAAGAATTTGGTCAAGTTTTAGACAAAAAATAGTAAGACCCAGACTTGATGTTTAAATCTAGAGGAAAAGAAAATCAAACTTCAGCTGCATAATTCCAGGGGGCAAATGTATGGAACTGAATTACTAGACAACAGAATGTTCATACACTACAAAATCCTGTCACTTCATCAATTTATCCTGAGAATGGAGTTGAAACAAGGAAGGATTAACACAGGGGAGTGCCAGCAGTCATTTCGTAATATCCTACTGGATACCTGAATAGAACAATTAAAGTTTCTTTAACAAACTATCATTGGAATATTCCATTTCAATCTGGGTGAAATTAGTATCAGCAATTTATTATTTTGAACCAATAAATCAATTGTTCCCCATTACCCAATAAATATACACTTGTGGGATATTTACATCTTTTTAAGAATTTTAAGTAAACAACTACCAAAGTTAAAAACTCCTGGAGGGCTTACAAACGAATGCGATTTTGAATATATAACAATGCATCCGTTTTTTAGAGTTCTTATATAAACAGCAATGGATGCTAGCTTAGTAGTTAACTCCAAATATGAGATGGATTGAGATTTGATTCACAAACCATATTAAGGGATATTGGGAAGAGTACACATATCCAAAGGGAAGTACACAATAACCTTCTCTTGTTTCTTTGTTCCAGTATTATTTTTTTTGGAAAAAAGGACCAGAATTTCAATTAAAAACATGATAAAATGACATAAGAATATGTAGTCTAATAAACACTGGAGCAGATCAGTGCTCTCTCCTCTACAGGAATATTACATAAACTATGTGAAGTGATACAGCACCTGCAACAGTAAAAAATGTTGCAAGGAATTTCATGGAGGATGACAAAAAAACTTAGTCAAACATTTGGGTTTTGATAAGAACTTTAGAGTAAGTGAGGGAGTTGGACATGAAATATGTAAGTGAACACATTCCAACTTATCAAGGTGCAGGGTTACAAACAATCGAGTGGATGGAGTGGGAATGTTTGATAGGCCAGAG
This sequence comes from Mobula birostris, assembly GCF_030028105.1. NCBI lineage: Eukaryota > Metazoa > Chordata > Chondrichthyes > Myliobatiformes > Myliobatidae > Mobula > Mobula birostris. Next base: position 31,399,419 of record NC_092400.1, read on the forward strand.
GCAAGAGAACAAACAGATGGAGATGGAGAAAATGGAGTACTTCTTGGTCTGTAAGAAAGTAGCCACAAATCAGAGAAACACAATAGAATCCATGAAAAAAACCCTCACAACAAAGGCTGACAAACATCCAATGTGCGGGAAAAAAAACAAACTGTGCAACAATAAAAAAGTAAACAAATAATACACAGATCACGAATTCTATGAAGAAGATGCAAGCCACTGAAAGGAATGAAATAACAGGAATTGCCTGTTTCCAGTGAAGGAAGCAAGTGCAGCTGTTTGCATAGAAAATAAAGATTTCAATATAACAACTTGTTAAACATTTACAAATGAAAGCTATTATACTCAGTCAAATGGATGACTTAACTAGATAAAGTATTTTATTCCTTCTGGTTGAACTACTGGCGTTGTCTTAGGACTAAATATGGTTTAATTTCAATCTACACCACTTACAATTTGTCTACATTAGTCCACACTTTTATACAAAAAGATGTATTGCATTCATTAGTTTAAATAAAATAAAGGCATATATTCAATTTTGCCAAGGCAAGTCAAATGTCCTGATATAGTAGAAGGCAAGTCAAGACCAAACACAATCTTGAGATCAAATGACTTTCAAGTATATATTGGATGAAAAGGTTTGGACCATCAAATTCTCTACTTGGTTCATGGAGATGCATCATGTTCTAGTCTTCCAGATATTTGGATTGTGTGTGATTAATATTTGCTGTGATTTTGTAAGCAAATGGATCAAACAGGAATTTCATGCAGGACACATTAAATTGCTGGAAGCTGCAACGTTTAAATGCTGCAGTGTAACTACTGGTGAAAGGCCAGATTGCAACCCAAGTTTCCAATATACATATGTAATACAAACATTTACAATGATAAATATTTACATTATTATTGTCACAAAAACATATCTGGCTTGTAAACAGGCAATACACACTTACAAATTATACAATACTGTAGTCAATCTTCTGAGATGTTGCTTATACAAGTCATAGAATATGGTAAACAACAGGAATTCTGCAGATGCTGGAAATTCAAGCAACGCACATCAAAGTTGCTGGTGAACGCAGCAGGCCAGGCAGCATCTCTAGGAAGAGGTGCAGTCGACGTTTCAGGCCGAGACCCTTCGTCAGGACTAACTGAAGGAAGAGTTAGTAAGAGATTTGAAAGTGGGAGTGGGAGGGGGAGATCCAAAATGATAAGAGAAGACAGGAGGGGGAGGGATGGAACCAAGAGCTGTTCATAGAATATGGTCATCTTTTTACTGTTCTCTAAAATCTTTCTGCTAATCTTTGCCTTTTTTCCTTTCTTGTTTCTATCTCTCTGAAGAGGGGAAGAGTGGAGAAGAGAAAACAGAAAGAAGAGAGAAAAGAAATAAAGAGGAAATTGAACCGCAAGTGGAAGTTAAAAGCAAAGCACATCTGGATCAAGAAATTACAGATGAAAAGCACCTGCTCAAAGTTTAAGATGTCAATCACAATAGCAGGCATGATTTAAATAGATGACATGGATGAAGCTATTGTTAATGAAACAATTAAAAATCAAACTGTGCAGAAAGGACTGTTTATAGATACAGAATCTTAAAGTATACATTAAGCTAAATATAGCCATGAATACAGCAATTACATAGAGATCTGCATTATTTATTTGCCAATTATTGTGCTTGACATCTCCAACCTTGACAAGGCAAGTTGGTCGCTAATGCAGATGGGCTTACACAATTTTCTCGAGCTTATTTTTTTATTCACTGTTGCTGAAGAGACCCACATATCTGATATCAGCAGCGCACCATTAGCCTCTTTTAGTAGATGGAGCAAGAATGTGAATGTAAAATCAAATTTATTTTATACCATGAGCATAATCCAAGGTCAACTTCCAGTATTTATCTAACACATGCAAGCAGCTGTAATTCCATATGGACAAAGAAAATGTATTAATTAATACCCTCTTATATTCTAGGGGAAGAGAGCAATGAAAAATAAGCTCCTTTACTGGAACATCTGCCATACATGTTGCAATTATTTGTTGGCACCTTTGCTAATTTCTGGATAAAATGCAGATATTTTTAATCAGCCACAAAAGACATTTATATTATTTAATGTGTGCAATAAAGGAACAGCAGTTATAATGGGTGACTTCAATCTACATGTAGATTGGGTGAACCAAATTGGTAAAGGTGCTGAGGAAGAGGATTTCTTGGAATGTATGCGGGATGGTTTTTTGAACCAACATGTCGAGGAACCGACTAGAGAGCAGGCTATTCTGGACTGGGTTTTGAGCAATGAGGAAGGGTTAATTAGCGATCTTGTCATGAGAGGCCCCTTGGGTAAGAGTGACCATAATATGGTGGAATTCTTCATTAAGATGGAGAGTGACATAGTTAATTCAGAAACAAAGGTTCTGAACTTAAAGAGGGGTAACTTTGAAGGTATGAGACATGAATTAGCTAAGATAGACTGGCAAATGACACTTAAAGGATTGACGGTGGATATGCAATGGCAAGCATTTAAAGGTTGCATGGATGAACTGCAACAAATGTTCATCCCTGTTTGGCAAAAGAATAAATCAAGGAAGGTAGTGCACCCGTGGCTGACAAGAGAAATTAGGGATAGTATCAATTCCAAAGAAGCAGCATACAAATTAGCCAGAGAAAGTGGCTCACCTGAGGACTGGGAGAAATTCAGAGTTCAGCAGAGGAGGACAAAGGGCTTAATTAGGAAGGGGAAAAAAGATTATGAGAGAAAACTGGCAGGCAACATAAAAATGGACTGTAAAAGCTTTTATAGATATGTAAAAAGGAAAAGACTGGTAAAGACAAATGTAGGTCCCCTGCAGGCAGAAACAGGTGAGTTGATTATGGGGAGCAAGGACATGGCAGACCAATTGAATAATTACTTTGGTTCTGTCTTCACTAAGGAGGACATAAATAATCTTCCAGAAATAGTAGGGGACAGAGGGTCCAGTGAGATGGAGGAACTGAGCGAAATACATGTTAGTAGGGAAGTGGTGTTAGGTAAATTGAAGGGATTGAAGGCAGATAAATCCCCAGGGCCAGATGGTCTGCATCCCAGGGTGCTTAAGGAAGTAGCCCAAGAAATAGTGGATGCATTAGTGATAATTTTTCAAAACTCGTTAGATTCTGAACTAGTTCCTGAGGATTGGAGGGTGGCTAATGTAACTCCACTTTTTAAAAAAGGAGGGAGAGAGAAACCGGGGAATTATAGACCGGTTAGCCTAACGTCGGTGGTGGAGAAACTGCTGGAGTCAGTTATCAAGGATGTGATAACAGCACATTTGGAAAGTGGTGAAATGATCGGACAAAGTCAGCATGGATTTGTGAAAGGAAAATCATGTCTGACGAATCTCATAGAATTTTTTGAGGATGTAACTAGTAGAGTGGATAGGGGAGAACCAGTGGATGTGGTATATTTGGATTTTCAGAAGGCTTTTGACAAGGTCCCACACAGGAGATTAGTGTGCAAACTTAAAGCACACGGTATTGGGGGTAAGGTATTGGTGTGGGTGGAGAGTTGGTTGGCAGACAGGAAGCAAAGAGTGGGAATAAACGGGACCTTTTCAGAATGGCAGGCGGTGACTAGTGGGGTACCACAAGGCTCAGTGCTGGGACCCCAGTTGTTTACAATATATATTAATGACTTGGATGAGGGAATTAAATGCAGCATCTCCAAGTTTGCGGATGACACGAAGCTGGGTGGCAGTGTTAGCTGTGAGGAGGATGCTAAGAGGATGCAGGGTGACTTGGATAGGTTGGGTGAGTGGGCAAATTCATGGCAGATGCAATTTAATGTGGATAAATGTGAAGTTATCCACTTTGGTGGCAAAAATAGGAAAACAGATTATTATCTGAATGGTGGCCGATTAGGAAAAGGGGAGGTGCAACGTGACCTGGGTGTCATTGTACACCAGTCATTGAAAGTGGGCATGCAGGTACAGCAGGCGGTGAAAAAGGCGAATGGTATGCTGGCATTTATAGCGAGAGGATTTGAGCACAGGAGCAGGGAGGTACTACTGCAGTTGTATAAGGCCTTGGTGAGACCGCACCTGGAGTATTGTGTGCAGTTTTGGTCCCCTAATCTGAGGAAAGACATCCTTGCCATAGAGGGAGTACAGAGAAGGTTCACCAGATTGATTCCTGGGATGGCAGGACTTTCATATGAAGAAAGAATGGATGAACTGGGCTTGTACTCGTTGGAATTTAGAAGATTGAGGGGGGATCTGATTAAAACGTATAAGATCCTAAAGGGATTGGACAGGCTAGATGCAGGAAGATTGTTCCCGATGTTGGGGAAGTCCAGAACGAGGGGTCACAGTTTGAGGATAGAGGGGAAGCCTTTTAGGACTGAGATTAGGAAAAATTTCTTCACACAGAGAGTGGTGAACCTGTGGAATTCTCTGCCACAGGAAACAGTTGAGGCCAGTTCATTAGCTATATTTAAGAGGGAGTTAGATATGGCCCTTGTGGCTACGGGGGTCAGGGGGTATGGAGGGAGGGCTGGGGCGGTGTTCTGAGTTGGATGATCAGCCATGATCATAATAAATGGTGGTGCAGGCTCGAAGGGCCGAATGGCCTACTCCTGCACCTATTTTCTATGTTTCTATGTTTCTATATTACTTAATCATAGCCTAAGTAGGTTCACAACATAGGTCTCCACAACCCAGGATATGCTCAGATGCATTCCATTCATGTAATGACAAAGCAGACTCCACAAGCAACATCAAAGCATATTTTTGCTTGAGTCACCAGACTATTAGCACATTGAACCTATGTAAAGCCCAGAAGTGAAATGTCAACTATGTGAAATTCATAGCAATTTCACAATTTTCCTTTGTATTTAATTTCTTTTTGATACTTAATCCAGTAATGCACAAAATCCTTTGACAAAAATACAGTTTTAAGATTAAAATATTTCCAAATAAAAGTCTGGTAGTATCTTACAATGTACATCAGCCTCCAATAAGATCTGGATTATATATTTAAGCACTTTAATGCTCAATATTTAGTAATAAGTGTCTTTTCTTTGTAGCAGCCAGGATATGCCATTGAAATTGAACATTAGAATAGAGGCAGAAGTAGACCTTTGGTCCTTTAAACTTGTTCTTCCACCATTCAGTAAATATTGGCTGATATTTTATCCGAGTGACACTTCCCTCTGTTTCAAAGTCTATCCAAGTTTGTCATGTGATTTGGCCTCCAAAATCTCGCCGGAGAATTTCAGAAACACAAGAGATTCTACTTATGCTAGAAATCCAGAGCAACACACACAAAACGCTGCAGGAACTCAGCAGGTCAGGCAGCATCTATGGAAATGAACAAACAGTTGATGTTTCAGGCTTAGACTCCTCCTCAGGATGGGAAAAGAAAGAAGAAGACACCAGAATAAAAAGGTGGGGGGAGGGGAAGGAGGACTAGCTCGAAGGGGACAGGTAAAGCCAGGTAAAAGGCTGGGGAAGAGGTAATCTGACAGAAGAGGCAAGTGGACCATGGGAGAAAGGGAAGAAGGAGGGGCACCAGAAGGAGGAATCTCAGCCCAAAATATCGACCCTTTATTCATTTCCATAGATGCTGCCTGACCTGTGGAGTTCCTCCGGTGTTTTGTGAGGAGAATTTCATAATTACTTTCTTTTGGGTGAATACATTTCTTTTCACCCGTCTTGAACGACTGATCCCTCATTTTGAAACTGTGACTTCTGATTCTAGATTCATGTCAAGTGGCATGAGAGTTTTGTATGATTCAGTGTGATTATCTCACATTCTGATGAACTCCAGAGAGGTAAGCACAGTCTGCTTAATCTCTCCTCACATCAAAAACTCACATCCAGAGAGTCAATCTGAGAAGCTTTCACTGTACTCCTTCTGTCACAAGTAGATCATTTCTCAGACTGGGAGACCAGACCTGTACACAGTACTCCAGGTTCCATATTACCATAACTCTATATAAATGGAGGAAGATGTCTTGTACTCAAGTTCTCTTGCAATAATAATTAACATATTGTTTTCTCTCCTAACTGCTTGCTGAAATTCTGTTTTCAAGCATTGAACTCTTCATCAGAACTGTGGAAGTGAGAACACAAGTTAGTTTTAACTGCAGAGAAGACAGAGAAGGGATGGATAGGTCAAAGAGAATTTTGCGATACATTAAAACCACGATGTAATTCTTCCCTTTTACAGAGCAAGCTGATTGATTAATTAATGAAACAAAGAGAAAAAAACAAAAAATGGACATGCATGTTCAGAAATGCCAGTGAGTAACCTGAACCAATAGAGGTGCTAGAAATGCCCAGTTCAGACAGACATTCCATCTCTTGTAGTTACATGACAAAGATCTTCGGGAAAAAAAGTTCTGTGAGACAGAAGAGTATATGATAATTCATTGTGCTGGAAGGTGAAGACTAGAGCAACTCTATCCATGCTCAGGCAAAGAGGAGAGAGAATGGGAAAATAGAAAAAATGTTATCAAGGATCAATTAAATATAGTCAGGAGGAAACCATGATCGATGAGAAAGCAAGATAGCTTAGAGGCATTTGTGTGGAAAATCTCATCATTAGAATAGATAGGATGAAAATAGAGGATTTTGGAAAGTAAAATAGTGCTCAAAGGATTTTCTGCAGATTTTCTCGTTTGTGGAAGATAGTCAAGGTAGTTGTGGGAGTCTATGGGCATGTAATGGACGTTGTTTGCTGATGTATTCCCTAAAATGAAGATAAAGGTAAGTAGAAAGGCAAGGGAAGAAATGAACCTTATAAATAATTGAGCAGGTTGGAAAATGGCAGCAAAAGTAATTAAGTATTTGAGTTCTATATGAATGCAAGAACCAACACTAACACAAAGTTAATAATGTTCCTGTTAAAAAAAAAGTTGAGAGAGAGGAACCAAGTAGGACTTTTAAAAAAAAAAAAGAAACTACATCTTCCACAGAAGGACCCATTTGAGGTTCCAGCTTTGATCCGGAATAAGTTGTTCACTTTCAACCAGGCAAATAACTGTTGGAGGAAGAGAGCAGAAGGCCTACTGTACATGCCATCCTGGTAGTAGTGAAGGTACCTTATTTGGGATCCGGATACTAGAAATTGCCAGTGGCAGAGGGCACTTGGGATGTCAAGGAGATCATTCACAAAAGTGATAAGGGACTGGACCAGAGGAGAAAGAATGAAGTTAAGGTAAGAAAAAATGTTTGCTAGGGAAAAGCAAGCCTTAAACAAAAGGGCCAGCCTATATAGTCCCTTCAGTGGATTTTAGGAAGAAGATAGAAGTATGGACTGCACGGATGGAGTACTACAAAGCTGGAGGATGATGAGGAAAGATCTACTGAGTAACGAGATTAATAATTACCTGCTCCTCAATGGCCTGATCTTCATAGTGGAGCCAAGGCTCAGAATGAGTTATGGGGTATTTCTAAAAACTGATGTTTGGCCCTTCAAGATAGGTCCCATCAAATCACAAAACCACCACTCTAGAGGACAGTTTGGATAAAGGTATTGCTTAGGGAACAGAAGTTCAAGTTCAGAAAGGGATAGATTAGAACATGTAAAGGGAGTGGACAAACTAAGGTAGTCAATGTCTCATCAGCTGATAGTCATGAAAAGATCTCGAAAGGATAAGATGCCAGGAGGGGCCCATTTGGGGTGGGGAGAAATAATCATTAGGAATAAAGACACTTCATGCCTTCTAAATGTACTGCAGTCATAGTTTAAACCTGGTCGGTGTTTCTTTTCTCTTTAACTGCCAATACCAGAGTTAATTGTTACCTTAACAAACTTATTAAAAGGCATCCCCCATTTTCCTTACCTCTGCCTGACACTGCAACTTAAAACAGGTTTGTTTTCTCACTTTCCATTTCTGATGAAGACTCACTGACCTGAACCATTGACTGTTGCTTAATCATGTTATAAAATACTCACCACTGGTCGAAGAAAATTGTCCTCGTATTTTGCCAATTGGTCCTTGCTTGAATGCATTGTTTGTGGTAGGACATCACGCTGGTACGTAGACGATGTTTTTTCAATCTCCTGTGCTCCATTATGGACTGGTCTGCCAATTGGCCTGTCCCGGATATATGCAGCTGAAGAAATGGAAGGATAGCAAGTATAAGTCATAGACAAGATCTTTGGAGAATATTTTCATGTGACTTAGATTAGAGTATGGAAGGTAGCTCGTGAGTCGATGTTCAATAATATACGATTTGATAGTACCAATGTAGAGAAACTCAACATTCTTTATTTCTAACAATCTCCAAGAAGTTCATACCAAAATGGAAAGGTATGAGGCATATGCTAAGTTTATACTTCTTCAATGTTCTTCAATGAAGTGTTTCATAGCTAAAATACTATTCCAGAAATGGAATTTTTCCCAGGTTCTTTCTGCCCTCACAGGTAGAAGTAGAATATTTCACATTTTTACTCAAGTTTTAAGAGTCCCTCATTCCTTTCATTTATTCCTCAATCATTCCACAAACTTGCAGCCTTCCACATTTTCCCTCATTCTTCATGCCTTCTCCAAATTTATTTTGATCACATATCCTGCATCCTGGCCAAAACATTGATCATCCAACTTTTCTTACTGGCTCCCATGTTAGGTAATTCCATAATAATTCTCCTTCCTCTGATTTTCTCCTTTTTTCCTTCAAGTCTGCTATAATACACCCTCTCTTCACTAAACAAATGTCACAAGACTTTAAAGCCCTATCCACAGTCCTAGTTATGCATTTCGCTGGGATCCAGGTCCCATCATGGTTCACCCCAATATGGGTGCCAATTTCCTATGAATTCAAAACCACTTCTCCCACACCAATCATTTAACTCTCTAATCTTCTTGACCCCATGTCAATTTGCACATGGCTCAGGTAGTAATCCAGAGATTACTACCTTTTTGGTTCTGCTTTGTAATTTAGTGGCTAGCTGCTCAAATTCCTTCAACAGAACCTCTTTTCTTGTTCTACCTATGTTATTGGTAACCACATGGACCATGACAATTGGATATTTCCCATCCCACTGCAGATCAGATAAGACGTCCTGAACTTGGGCACCAGGCAAACAACACAGCCTTCAGGAAGCTCTATCCTTACAACAGAAAACTGTCTATTCCTCTGACTTTACTATCCCCAATTTCCACCACATTTTTCTTCTTTTCCCCCCTCTTGAATGGCTCCCTGAACTGCAGTGCCAAAGTTAGGTTGCTCATCCTTCCTACAGCCCCCATTCTCATCCACTCAGGGAGCAAGAATCTCAGACCTGTTGGACAAGCTCAAGGGCTGAGGCTCCTCCACCACTGTCCCTTGGATCCCACTACCCGCCTCATTCACAGTCACACCTCTTGTCCCTGATCACAGACTGAATTTGAGGCAGCTGAACTGAATTGACTTTATTACTTACATCCTTCATATCCATGAGGAGATAAAAATCTAATCTAATGAATGTGACTACCTCTTGAAATAGAGAATCTAGGTAGCTCTCCCCCTCCCTGATGTGCCACAGTGTTTGAAGCTCAGGTTCCAGGTTATCAATTTTGAGCCTGAGTTCCTCGAGCAGCCAACACTTGCTGCAGATGTGGTCACCAGGAACCACAGCGGGGTCCACCAGCTCCCACATCAGGCAGCTACAGCACATCACCTGATCCTGCATCATCCCTTTATTTAATCAGCTCTAATTTAGTGACTTTATATTTAACAAGTACAAAAATCTTACTTGCTACTTACCTGTGCCTCCTCGCCAAAGCCTCAAGTACCCACTCCTAAACTAGTCCCCTCACACAATGGCCTCTCTGCTTTGACCCTGCTTTACTTTTATTTGCTCCTACTAATGACTCACAAATTGATTGGTCCGCCACTAATGTGCCGATTCCCATGAAACACTCCTTTTATAAACTCTTCACCAACGTGTGCAAAGTTCTCCCTCTCTCTCTTCAAATCGACTGGTCCACCACTAATGTGCTGAGCCCCGCGAAACACTTTTTTTAAAAACTCTTCTCCCCAACCTCTGTGAAGCTCTCTCTCTCTCTCTCTCTCTCTCTCTCTCTCTCTCTCTCTCTCTTTTCAAATCAGTTGGTCTGCTGCTAATGCCAATTAAATAAACTGTGATGCAAAGTGTAACTATAGTTAATAATGAAGACAAACTTTAGGTGGCACGGTAGTTATCACATCACTTTACAGTACCAGTGACACAGGTTCAATTCCCACTGCTGTCTGTCAGGAGTTGGTGGGTGCTCAGTTTCCTCCCACAATCCAGAGACATACCGGTTGGTAGGTTAATTGGCCATTGTAAATTGTCTTATGATGAGGCTAGGGTTAAATCGGGGGGGGTGGGGGGAAGAGGGTTTGCTGGGCAGCACAGCTCGAAGGGTCAGAACGGCCTACTCTGTGCTGTATCTCAATAAATAAGTAAATAAATAAAATTGTTAGCAATGAGCATGTGCGACATTATCAGCAACCAGCCTCACTTCACGTACCTGATTCCATGATGAAACCAAACGTGTCGACAGAGAGCTTACTTAACACTAGCAACAAAATCAAGATTCTCCCCTGACAAATCATTTCAGTACTATGTTAATATAAATTCATCTGAATAAACTTATATATGAAGGATACAGACTGACCCACCTTCAATCTCCCGTTCACGGAGCTTACGCATAGCAGCTCTAATTAATTTACGTTCCTCATATTCAGCTGCACTTCGGAGCTGTTGAAATACCAAAAAGAAAGAAATTGTAGTAATGGAATTTCAAACCTGATGCTAATAGTGTAAATAAACATCTTTGAAACAATGTTTCATACTACTTTTTGTAGACAAATCCTGATGACAGTATCCTGAAGATCACTATTTAGTTATGAATACAGTTGCTGAAGAACAACCCTATCCCACCGTGTGTTGCCAAGACACCAGGCATCACTCACATCGCTGTAGATTTTTGTCTGTGGACAACAGGTATCGCAGTCCACCTCCATAACCAATCCACCATTGCCACAGTATTTTAGGTGTCATGGAAACCTGCCCTTGTCTCGTTTAGTGGAGGACTCCAGTGTGCATTCCAGCAATACATTCTTGATAACTGGTGACCAGTTTTTGTGGCACGGTGGCCAATGACCACTGGGGCCATGTTTTCAGTGTAATCTTATTCTACCTTCACAATCACAGCTTTTCTGTGCCAGGTCCACCATTTAAGACTTAGAGTAACATACAAAAAATGCTGGAGGAACTCAGCAGTCAGGCAGCATCTATGGAGAGAAATAAAGAGCTGACATTTTGGGCCAAGACCCTTCATCAGGACTCATTATCAGGATTATTAAAGACTTGTTGGATCATTCACAGTTTTGGACCTCTCCCTTAACTCAATGCATGGAAGATTCCACCAAGAGCACAAGCTCTAGAAGATATCAGAGCCACCAGAGCAGGTCAGGGGGCGAGTAGCCTTTGGCAAGAATCATACAAAAGCATGAAAAATAGGAGGAGTAGGTCAAAGAGCCCGTCAAGATCAGGACTGATCTTCTACCTCAGTGTAATTTTCTAACTCTATCCTCGTACCTCTTGATTCTCTTAATGTCTAGAAAAATATTGATCACTATTCTTAATGTAGAAAGAGCACACACTACCCAGTGTGGAGAGCAACATGGAGGCCAGGAGTTTGTACTTTCTCCTCATAACTGCATGGGTTTCCTCCAGGTGCTCTGGAGTCCTCCCACATTCCAACCACATACACTCATTGGTAGGTAAATTAGACACAGGGGTGTAACTGGGCTATGTAGGGTCACTGGCCAGAAGACCTGTTGATGCACTGTATTTCTAAATAAATAAACCCAGGTCTCTGCTACTATAAACAAGTAGCTCTACCAGCTGCACCACTGATCCTTTCTTTTGGCAATTTATGTAAAGTTCCAGAGGCTGGTGTACTTTATATAGATGGTGGTCCTACTTCAGATCATCATGAAATTAGCAAAGTATAAGGAGCCCCCAGCCTGACTTACTATTCTATTTTAGAATGAGTTTTGCAATATTTTAGCTTGTTGCTCAAAATGTCATATTTTTTGATAGCAGCAAAACTCTTTTTGAAAATTAGAAGAGTACAATAAACATTGAGATAAATATATTTTTTCTTTTTTCCTCAATGCTTCATTAATCCATGAAAGAGACATGAGCCCTACAAGCTAAAAAGTCATACTTGACTTATTCAACATTCAAGTACATTTATTATTAATACATAAATTATACAACCTTGAGATTTGCCTGCTCACAGAGCCACAAAGCAAGAAACATGAAAGAACCCAATTGAAGAAAAAAATTAAAATAAAAACAAAAGACCAACACTTGATGCACAAGAGAAAGGAGAAAAATACAATGTAGGACAGTTTGACTCACTGTTCCAGACAGTGTGGAAACTATATTAGGTTTCTGATCTAGCAATTCCTAGTTTGTTCCAAAAACTAAAATACTGTATATACCTGTAGAAAACAACAATGCTATTAATTTCAGATAAATTTTATAATTTGATGGCATGTCAGTTAGCTTCAAAAGATTAGTAGCTCAGGCACGAGTCTTCATCAGAAATATACAACCTTGACCCAACAGGAATTCTTTATTTCAACTGTTTTTCATAAATCTGAAAAAATATTTTCACTTTTCTATACGGCTCCAATTGTACACTTCTGAGTACAGTCACATTGATAAATTATTGTATTAAATCCTAAGAGGGAAATTTACTCAGTCCAAATTAAAACATCTGACCTCAGCTTTTACAAGTCTTGCCAGCAACTTTATGCTAGGAGTGAGATTGGGGTGGGGATCTGAAATAAAAATGAGCTCTCTGATATTTTGCTGGAACATGCACACAAATGGAGACTGACTCAGGAAGGAAGGATTCCTTCAAACAAATATGATGTACCGTATGCTCACTGGTGGACATCAGTAGAAGTATATTTTAAATTAGACTTTAAGAGAAAAAAAGTAAATAGTCAGAAGCCTATTGAGTGATGCTTTAAGTTAAAAAGGTAAGTTTAAGTTAAGTACCCATTTACTCTGACCCCAGTTTCCAACATTTGACTAATAGATTCCTATATCTTAACAATTAAAATTCACATCTAAGTACTGTATGTCTTAAATTTTGTGAAAGTGTCTGCCTAAGTACCTCAATCCAATCACCCCTCAGCCTCATCTACACCAAGGAAAATAAAGCTATACAGTCTCTGCTCATAAGTGAAACATTCTGTCCTGGGCAATAACCTGATAATCCTCCTCTGCACCTTCTCCAGTGCAATGACATCCTTCTCCTATCATGGCAACCAGAAATACACACAGTACATTAACTATGGCTTAACCAAAGTTTTACATCGTACAGCCATAACTCCCTGTTCTTAGATTTTGTATCCTAGGCAATAAAGACTTACTAGCTCTTCCTTCAGTTAGTCCTGACGAAGGGTCTTGGCCTGAAACGTCAACCGTACCTCTTCCTAGAGATGCTGCCTGGCCTGCTGCGTTCACCAGCAACTTTGATGTGTGTTGCTAAAATTTTGGAGGTGGTGGAAGTTACAGAGAATAATATGTTGGACCCGGAGGCTGGTGGGGTGGTAGTTTGTATGCCTACTTGACCATCTTATTCACCTGTGTAGCCATCATCAGGGATCCTTGAACATGTACACAAGGGACCCTCTATTCCTCATGGGGTGTAAGGGAGGGTTAGCACCTCTGGTGGGGAAGCATGTCGCGTCCTTTTCAAGGCGGTTTTTCCACCTTTGGTCCCCACCTGGCACTCAGCTCTCACCTGTGGCTCCCCGTAGCTGTTTGCATGCGACAGTGACCACACCCGGGCAATGGCTTTGACAAGCTGGCTAAACCAGGTGAGGGTAGCCGACGGGTCTCAAACCCTCGGTGAGATAAGGAGTTGTCTATCCCAGCATGTGAAGACAGACTCCGGCGGATTGAGCAGACGAGACCAATGGAAGGTCCAATGGTCAGGAAGGCGGTCTCTGCAAGCGTCATGGAACATGTAGAGCAGGACAAGACACGGAAGACATCCTGGTTATCCACTGCTCCTAGTCCCATCTCCAGCCGTCTCAACTCTGTCTTGCCACTGGATCCAGATGGGAAATGGGAAGAGAGAACGAGGCTGACGATGCGCAACTCTCCCTCACTTAAATCCAAATCACACGCTAGTCTCAACACCATCAAATGGTGTCGAGGTCCTCATCGATGTCGACGATGGACGAACAAAATTTCCTCATGACTCTCTTGGCCCTCAGCTTTCATTATCCATGTCCCAACCTATTAATCCTCTCAAAATTCATCAGCACACATCTATATGGATTAAATTCCATCTGCCATTGCTCTGCCTCCTTACCAACTCATCAGCATTGTTCTGCCTACCCTCTGTCTAGCCTGTCTACCCTCTCCACCAACAACAAGAATATGCTATCTCTGCAATGTTCTAGGAAGATTTTTGACACAAATAAAAGGCACAGAAATAAATGCAGTAGTCAGACTTAAATGCTCATTTTAGTCTTCAACCTGGAATTTTAACTCTGTTTCTCTTTCCATAAAAGTTGCCAGAGTTGCTGAGCATCTTCTGTTTTTATTCTAAGCTTAAATGCTCTTCTTCTGAATCTTATAATTAATTTTAATTTCTTTTCTCCATAATACTCTAAAAGGTAAGCAGTTATTAATTAAACCTACAGCTTCTTAATTATCAATTGACCAGACCACAGTTGATGAGGTTGTGGGGGTGAATCAAACAAGGGATTAATGCAAATGAGTTGTTTTTGGCTCGTCATCCTGATGGGCAAAAAGACCTGCTTATCTGCTGAATGTCTGTGACTCCCGGTTCCCTACTCCACTAATGGGGGTTAGTTTGTTTTCATAACAATGTAAGGGGTTTCCTTATGTGGGTAGGTATTACTAACCTACAGCAAAAGTAACCAAAAAAGGGACCACTTTGATTTTCCCCTGTCATTTTACAGGACCAGAATTACTGCAGTCCTGCACTCAAAATAATATTTTTTACTGATTGTGGAAGATCAGTTACTGGATAAATCAGGAAAAATATATTTGCCAGTAAAAGTATGCCAACATAATTTTCAGTGCTTGTAACTATAGGCAGGAGAAATTCAAACCAAAAAAGGTGAAATTTGAGTGAACATTGAGCTTTCTAGAAAAGGGAAACACATGTTGGAAGAAATACAGTGCCTTTATAAATCTCAAGTACATGTACTAATAGTTGTCAATCTTCGAAATGCATGCATTCTCCCTTACAGTGAAATAATAAACTAGTTTAAACGTTTATGGGGAAGCCACTTACACAGATGAAAACATCAGGACTTTATGGAACGATACAGTGTCTGGTTCTCTGCTATTGCATTAAGTAAACATTGGATATTGCCCAGGTAGGGTTTCTCGTACTCCTGATCTTGCTCCTCAAGACAGGGCCAATGAATTCCATGTTTGCATCTCCTATTATTCCAGCATCAACTCTGGGAAGTGATTGCAAAGATTCTTCGGCATACAGCACTCTGCAATGAAATAACTCTGCTACTCAAAGAATATTGCAGGTAACAGAATTTCATCCTTGAGGTAATGACAGTTCCTACCATGTTTCCATTATTTTGTTGGGTTACACCCAGGTGCTTTAATTCACGCTTACACTGGTATAAGTAGTTGGAGAAGAAATAGACAGACCTTTCCACACAAGATTCTTCAGCTGGCAGAGTTGACCATAAATATATCCAAAAGTGTACACTCTCACCAGATGGAGCCATCATGGAATTGGCCATCAATTGGAAACCAGAAATATATTGAGTATGTTTGTTAAATTTGGTTATTAATGGGTGCCCTTATGGGTATGTGTGCAGTAAATAGTTCTCTGCACTTGCAACATTGGCAAATCAGTAAATGAGATACTTCTGGTAATGCTCCCCCCTCTCCTTCACCATTCTCCATTCCCCTTTCCCTCACTCACCTTCACCTTACACCCGTCACCTGATGGGTGATGCCCACCCATCACCTTCCTCCAGTGCTCCGCCTCGCTTTCCTTTCTTCCATGGCCTCCTGTCCTCTTCTATCCTCTTCTATCAGACTCCCCCTTTTCCAGCCCTGTATCTCTTTCACTAATCTACTTCCCAGCTCTTTAGTTCATTCCTCCCCCTTCAGATTTCACCCATCACCTTGTTTCTCTCTCCCCGCCACCTCCCCCCACCTTTTAAATAATGTTGGAGGTAGGTTTTTCACACAGAGAGTGGTGGGTGCGTGGAATGCACTGCCAGCAAAAGCAGTAGAGGTGGTTAGAATTGGGCCTTTTAAGAGACTCTTAGATAGGTACATGGAGCTTAGAAAAATAGAGGGTAATGTGGTAGGTAAATTCTAGGCAATTTCTAGAGTAGGTTACAAGGTCGGCATAACACTGTGGGCCAAAGGCCTTGTAATGTGCTGTAGATTACTATGTTTCTTTTTTTTTTGTAATTTATTTTTATTGCAATTCAGCATCATACAAACATTTCCATAAGATGTATTTCAGATACTGTATGTATATATCATATAGTCATGTTTGCCACAAATCTCCACATAGTATTTATCTGAGGTATACGCTTATAGAAAAGAAAGAAAAAAAAAGAACTAACAAAAGGAAAACTATGTACAAGTAGGGAGTGATCTTTTTTCTTACAACATAATCACTGATTTGTGAGAATAAAATCAGGTCTGCAGGGTGTTATGTAGTTGAACTATTTTTCCCAGTATTAATCAAATTGTTCCAATTTATGATTGACAGATGCTGTTATCTTCTCGATTTTGTAAATGTCCATTGTAATTTCCACCCATGCATTTAAAGTTGGGCTCTCCTGTGATAACCATTTCCTGGTAAGAGTCTTTTTACCAGCCACCAGCAGTATATTCGTTAAATATTTATCTCTTTTCAACCATTCTTGAGGTATATACCCAAAATATATGGTCTTACTTTCTAAGGGTATTTCACATTTAAAAGTGTCTTGTAGGGCATTGTGCATTCCATTCCAATAATCTTTGATAACGGGGCAATCCCAGAAAATATGGTAATGGTTTGCATTTTGATTTCCACAATTTCTCCAGCAAACAGGGAGGTTACTATCATAATGGGATTTTTGAGAGGGTGTAATAAAATGTCTTATCAGGTTTTTCCACCCAAACTCCCTCCATTTCTGTGAACTGGTACACTTCCATTGATACCTCCATATTATTGTCCATTCTTCCTCAGATATAGTTATCCCTCCTTCCTTCTCCCATTTTGTTTTAATTTATGAAGTCAAGTGTGTTTTAAGATTTGACAAACCCTTATACACGCTTGAAATTATTCTACTACTGTTGTCTGAATTATATGCTTTTCTAAATAGCTCTATCAAACATGTACTTGCCTTGGTTACATTTTTAACCCACCTATTAACATACTGTCGCATCTGTAAATACCGATAAAAATCTTGTTTTTCTAATATGTGTTTCTCGTTAAGTATTTCAAAACTGAACAGTGTTCCTTCTTTCATTATATTGCATAGAACTGTTATTCCTTTAGCTGTCCAGTCCTTAAATCTAGCATCCAGTTTATTCAGCGTAAGATCCGAGTCATATGCTCACCATTTAAGATTTACAATATCTCCCTCTAGTTTATATTCTTTTATAATAGTTTTCCATATTTTAAGAGTCCATTTCACCCAATGGTTATCAATAGTATCAATAGTATTTATATAACTTTGTAGGTTGTTATCAGCCAAAATTGCCTGCATGGGGATGGAAGGTATCCTCTCCTCAATGTTTTTCCATTGAGCGTCATATGATGGGTTGCACCAGTATATCACAGCTCTCAACTGTGCTGCAAAATAATAATCTCTAAGAGAAGGTAGGCCCCATCCCCTCTTTTCCTTGGCTAATTCCAAAATTTTGAGACAAACTCCACGTCTTTTACCTTGCCATATACACCTTGATAACATTTTGTGCCATTCATTGAATTGATTTTGGTTAATCTCTGTTGGTCGGGTCTGAAAGAGATATAATAACCTGGGCAATATATTCATTTTAATGGATTCAATCCTTGAACTGAGACTAAAGAAAGGAATTAGATTCCATCTTGTTATATCTTCCTTAATTTTTTTTATATATAGGCAAATAATTGCATTCTGATAGTTTTGCCAAGACTTTTGGCATGATGATGCCCAAATATTTGAAAGACTGTTTGCCATGCCAAGGGATATCTACTTTCAACTTCTCTTGATGTGCTATAGTTATATGAAAGTAATTGGGTTTTATCTATGTTAATCTTGTATCCTGATAATTGACCATATTATTCAATCATTTGGCCATGATGGAGGTAAATAATCTATAATCTACATTAAGAACAGATATTGGTCTAAATGACCCACATTCCATTTTATCCTTGCCTTCTTCCGGTACAGCTGAGATTATCGCCTCCTTCCAGCTGGGTGGCGTTTGCGCCTTTTATAAAGCCCAGTTCAGTGTGGGGATTAAAGCAGGAATTAACTCATTTTTAAATTCTTTATACCACTCTGCCGTATACTCATCTGATCCTGGTGACTTACTTAATTTAAGCCTACTAATTGCAGTTTTTAGTTCAGTTTCAGTTATGTCAGCAGTCATCGTTCTATTTTGTTCTTCGTTTAAAGTGGGTAACCCTAAGAGAATTCAGGTAGGTGTCAATTTGGGTTATGCTTCCCCCTGAAACTTTAGAATATAGAGTTTTGTAAAACACTTCAAAAGCTTCCTGAATTTCACTTAGCTTATTTTTTTTTTTATCACTTTTGTTCTTGGATCCCTAATTCTATGAATTGTATTTCCTGCTATCTTTTATTCCAGCTTCCATGCCAGTACTTTCATAGATTTAGATCCACTTTCATAGTGTCTCTGTTTCAAAAACATTAGATTTAAGCAAGTTGTGAATAATGGAATAGATTGGCTATTAATAGCTGCATTGATCCAATAGCCATGAGAATGAAATCACCATCCCCTTGACCTTCACATATAACCTTGGGCTAAGTTCACATATTTCTAATGACTACCAGAGAAAACTTGAGCCTCCAAAAGTATTGTGTGCAGAGAGGTCCATGTATGAGAGTAGACTTGCACAGATTGGCATATCTTTTATCCCTTCCAAGATGTCTCAAACCCTCTGGATGGACTACCCAAGATATCCCTAAGCCCCAGTAATGGAATGCTGCCAGCAGCGTCAATACTGAAGCATCTATTGAATGAGCAGTTCAGCTGAAGTAAACGGATTTTACAATGTCTGAGCATCCCTTTAAATAGTGAAAAATCCAAGTACTTAATATTGTACATATAACATTTTTTTTTACATTTCAGTGAGGAGAAAATGGCATCTTAGGTACCAGGATTTGCTCACATTGTGAGTACAGATACCTACTAATTGTACTCATAGGGGCTCCATTGACCTAATCCTTTTCCTTGAATTCTGCTCAGTGTGCACCTGTTATTGTGGGGAGCTTTGACCACTAATTTACACACAACAGAACCATGCATTCTGTTCATAATAGCATGGAGGATGAATTCATGGTGTGTGTAAAGGGGATGGTTTCCCAAATCAATATTTCAATAAATCAAGGGAAAATCACATTATTTTAGATCTGATGTGGGGCAAAATAGAAGGATTAATTTACAATTAAGTGGTTAAGAGCCTTTAGGGAAGAATGATCACCATATTATAAATCTTTACTTAACGACTTAAAGTTATTTAAAATATGATAAAATGAAAATCAGGGCTTTAAATTCAGCGGATTCCAGTTAACTGAGCCATAGGTTAATTGAGGCAGCCACTTATTTGAGACAACTCTCAAGAACAAAAACTAATCAAGAAAATAGCTGTGATATCCTTCATTCATTTGGGCCACTATGCCCAAATTGGGACAGGAGACTGTTGCTGAACAGTTTCTAAATAGCATCAGTCGCATGCACTTGTGTGGCCGTTAATCACTACACGGCACTTAGAGCGTCAGTTTTTAAATAGCGCCAGTTGTTTGTGTTTATGTTCAAAAGCCATGATTTTTGTCACTGATAGTGGGCAAGAAATAAGGAGTAAGACAACCCTGAACTGTCTTGCTCACTGCAGATTCAAGCATTCATGGAGATGCGAGAAATGGCCTGGAGTGAAAATGAAATGACTTCACTACAACAGGTTAGGAACTATGAAGGATTTGAAGGTATCAACAATCATCTTGAATGTTACAATAAAAATTAAGATTTGAAAGATCACCAATTTCTAACTAGCATCAGTCGAGTGCATTTGTGTAAATGTTAAGATGCTACACCATGTTTAGAGCGAAGAGTTTTTAAACACCGTCAATTGCTTATGCTTGTGTTATGTTATTCATCTGGACCGACCGAAGCCGAATTAAAAGGCAGTGATTTTTGACACTACTTCATCAGGAGGCAATGAAGGCAACCCATTATCTACACTAGGTGCCTGCACTGATTTTGTTCATTTACAATCAGTCAAAAGAACATGGAAGTGTACACTATATGATAACTATTAGGAACTAATACAGTTTTATAGTACTGCAGTAACATTGGTAGTGTTCTAATTTGTTCTATATTTCATTTAGTATATAATTTGTTACTCAGTTAAGCAGTAGTTTGTCTTTTCAAAACTATTTCCATGAAACTTTGGCTAGTCGGCTCTGATGTGTCCCAGTTAACCAGAATCCACTGTATATTCAAAACAAGCTGACCAAATGCAGCTTGAATTCATTGTGGTAAATGGAAACTCTGTTAAAAGTTTCGATATAAATGGACACAAGGCTAATATTTAAAGAACTAATACACAATTTCCAGCAAATGAGATATCATATCCCAACAGTAAGAGCAGCCCAGGCATCACTAGAAAGAAAAGTCAAGGATAATATTAGATCAAAGTAAAAGATTTAAAATGTTGCCAAAAAGAGCAAAAAGCCTGAAGATTAGGAAGAGTATCTTATTTCAGCAATGGAAGATGAAAACATTTATAAGAAATGGAAAAGTAGTATACAGATGCTATTAGTTAATGCTCTGCAGCTGGATCATTGACTTCCTAATCGGGATCACGGTCAGTGGAGATTGGAAGTAACATCTTCTCCTCGCTGACAATCAACACAGGCACATCTCAAAGATACATACTTAGCTCGGCTCTCTATTCTTCATACATTCATGACGGTGTGCCCAGGCACAGCTCAAATGCCATCTATAAAATTCACCAATGAAACAACTGCTGTTGGCTGAACCTCAATGGTGACGAGGTGGTGTACTGGAGTGAGACAGATCAGCTGGTTGAGTGGTGTTGCAACAACAACCTCGCACTCAGTGTCAGTAAGAAAAAGGAATGGACTGTGGACATCAGGAAGGTGAAATTTAGAGAACACACAGCAGTTTTCATAAAGGGGTCCACAGTGGAATGGTGAGCAGCTTCAACTTCCTAGGTGTCAACATCGCTTAAGATCTATCCTAGGCCCACATAGAGTCATAGAATACTAGTGCACAGAAGTAGGTCCTTTGGACAACCTAATCCATGCCAACCTGTTATTCTGCCTAGTCCTATCAATTTGACCTGGACCATAAAAAAAACCTTCATACCCTTCCCAACCAAATACTTATCAAAATTTCTCTTAAATGTCGAAATTGAACTCGCATCCATCACTTCTGCTGGCAGCTCGTTCCACACTCTCACCACCCTCTGAGTGAAGTTGTTTCCTCTCATGATCCCCTTGAGCATTTCACCTTTCACACTTAACCCATAACCTCTAGTTCTAGTCTTACCCAAACCCCAGTGTAAAAAGCCTGTTTGTTTTTACCCCATCCATACTCCTCAAATTTGTATAACTCTTTAAAATTTCCCCTCAATCTCCTACATTCTAGGGAATGAAGTCCTAAACTATTCAAACTTTCCCTATAACTCAGGTCCTCAAGTCCTGGCAACATCCTTGTAAATTTTCTCTGCACTTTTTCAGTCCTATTGATATCTTCCATGTAGGTATGTGACCAGAAATGCACACAACACTCCAAATTAGGCATCCCCAATGTTCTGTAGAACATCAGCATAAGATCCCAACTCCTGTACATATGAAGGTTAATGCACCAAAAGCTCTCTTAGCGACTCTACCTACTTGTGACACCACTTTCAAGGAATTATGGAAGTGTTTTCCCAGATCCCTCCATCCTACTGCACACTGCCATTCACTGTGTAAGATTCCCAGCTTTGTTTTCCCAAAGTGCAATACCTCACACTTGTCTGCATTAAATTCCATCTGCTGTTTTTCCAATCCAACCTATTTTTCCAGCTAGTCCAGATCCGGCTGCAAGTTTTGTTAGCCGTCCTCACTATCCACTGTCCCCTCAAGCTTGATATCATCCACTGCAAGCTTTGATAGTCTTCCTCACTGTCCACTACACCTCCAATCTTGGTGTCATCTGCAAATTTGCTGATCTAGTTTACCATATTATCATCCAGATTGTTGATATAGATGACAAACAACAATGGACCCAGCACCAATCCCTGCAGCACACCACTAGTCACAGGAATACCAGTCAGAGAGGCAACAATCTGCTACTACTCTCTGGCTTCTCCCACAGAGCCAATGTCGGATCCAATTTGTTATTTCATCCCAAATGCCAAGCAACTGAATCTTCTTGACCAACCTTATCAAAAGCCTTGCTTAAATCCACAATGACAATGCCCTCTGCCTTTCCTTCATCAACTTTCCTGGTAACCTCTTCAAAAAACTCTGTAAGATTGGTTAGTCAAGGTCTACTGTGCATAAAGCCATGATTACTATCTCCAATCAGCCCCATCTATATAAATACTTAAGAATACCTTCCAATAATTTAGAATCCCTTAAAATAACTTCTTACCTTCCAATCCTTTGACACCTCACTCATGTCTAAGGAGGCAATTACGAAGAAGGAATGATAGTAGCTATATTTCATTAAGAGTTTGAGAAGATTTGGTATGCCATGAAAGACTTTAGCAAATTTCTACAGATGTAATGTAGAGAGCATTCTGACTGATTGCATCACTGTTTGGTATGGAGGGGCCAATACACAGGATTGGAAAAATCTATAGAGGGTTGTAAACTCGGCCAGCTCTAACATGGACACTTACCTCCTCACCATAGGGAACATCTTCCAAGGGTGATGTCTCAAGAAGGTGTCATCCATCATTAAAGACCCTCACCATCCAGTACATGCCCTCTCCTCATTACTATCATTGGAGAGGAGGTACAGGTGCCCCAAAACATATACTTAATGATTCAGGAACAGCTTCTTCCCATCTACCATCAGATTTCTAAATGGACATTGAACCCATGAACATAACCTCACTATTCTGCTCTCTTTCTGCATTATTTATTTTTGTACACGTATTCTTATGGTAAATTGAATTGAATTGAATTTATTTCTTACATCCTTCGCATACATGAGTAAAAATCTTTACGTCTACCGTCTAAATGTGCAATCATAGTAATTTATAATAAATAGAACAGTCAATGCAATAATTTCAATTAATTTTCATGCATTACACTATACCACTGCTGCAAAACAACAAGCTTCACGACCTGACAACAAACCTGAATCAACAGTACCCATAAATGATAGAGTTCAAAAGCAGTTCATCCAAAAATGCCTTCCAGAACAGTCCAAACTACAGTTCCACAAGACAACACCTCCCAAACCTGTCTCTTCTAGCTGCTAAAAAAAACTATTTCCTTGCCATAAAACCATCAAACATGATTTGTTACTCTCCCATTGTTCTAAGATTGAAGTCCTAGATCTTCCCATTTAAGAGCATTCCACTCCTTTTCCTCCACTTTCTGCTGTATGGGTGAGGATGTTTACAGTTGGAATCAGAATAACTCACGTTTCTTTACATACCACATACTATCTCAAATCTATGTACAATCTGCCTGAAGGTTTAGACAGCGGAAACATCAAGCAAGTTGATTATCTGCTTCAACCAGCGGGTGTTGAATCCATGAAATTCATTGCCATGGAGGGCTGTGGAGGCCACATCACTGGGTGGAATTAAGGCAGAGATTGATAGGTTCTTTGTTTGTAAGGGGATGAAGGGTTATGGAGAGAAGGTGGGAAATGGGGTTGAGAGAGAAAAGGAAAATCAGCCATGATTGAATGACATAACAGACGATGGGCTGAACAGCCACATTCTGCTCCTACCTCTTATGACCTCTTTATTACTATTTTCTTCTATTCTTTCATATTTTAGTTGCTTCACAACTGGCAGCCCTATCTTCTCTGTAAGCCCCAAAATTCTCTCTTGATTTTTTTTGTCTCTGTCCTCTGGAATGCCTTAAGGCGGTTCTGATTTTTCTCATTTGCCTTTTTCAGTGCGGATGATGTAGGCTAAATTACTTGTAACAGGCTAGTTGATAAGGTATTGATTTTCAACATTGCTTCTCTGTGAAGTTGAAGTTGAAGTTTAAATGGAGTTCCTCAAAAATACCTCCTACTGAGTATGGTTTTGCTCCCCTTTTTCTTCCCAGCTATTTCAGCACTCTCCACTGCTTCCCACACAGAGCTCCAACAAATGTGTTTTGAAAGCTAAAAGAAAACAACAAATGTTTGTACAAAAGTGGGTGCAGATGAGATTTACCAGGATGATGCTAGCACTAGCGAATTGTTGCTGTGAATGATCAGATACGCTAAAGAGACACAACTCAAATGTATTCAATTATAGGGGCCTTGAGAGATTAACTAGAAAGGACCTTTTCCCTTGGATGGGGGTTGAGGGACAAATCCATAAGGCATATATTGAAATTAGTTAATTGAGAAATTGGAGGGAGACAAGAAAAGCTTTCGCATTCAGAAGATAGGAGCATCTGCAAGGCATTGCCTGAAAGGGTGATTGATGCAGCATTTTCCAAAATTACCTGGATGTACTTTAAGAACAATGGGAAGCCAAATATTCTTCTCTAGCAGAAATTTTCTATGTATTAATTTTTCTACTACAATGAAATCATAACTGATTCTTCTGGCAAAACAGATTTTTAAAAAGGCTGTGAATTAAATCAGTAACTGAAAATAAGCCAGCATTTATCCTGCATAGAATGCTTGAACATTTGAATACATACAAATCTTTATCATCCACTGGATTCACAATTTGTAGTTTATACCATGGTTAACTATTCACTTACATAAAGCAACATCAAGTGGCAAATAGTCCTGCATAAGTGTTTATTCCATTGAAATTATTATGAATAGCATTTCCAATGCAGCTGGCACGTGAGTAATTCAGAATCTAATTCTGAGGTGGGATGAGAATGGCAGGTGAACAGAAATGTTACAATGGCGGAATATGGAATGTCTTAAATGATGCACTTGAACAACAACATCTATTTTCTAAAACTTCTGTTTAAAATCATTAATTAATTTGTTTTTGCCATGTAAAAAGAGTAGATCTGCTGCCCTATACATACAAGTAAACATTGGAGACACCTCCCTCTGTAGGCAAAGTATGGAAAAACACTACCAAAATAATCTTTGACCATTTTAAAAGAACAAGAAATATAAACAGGAATAAGCTATCCAGTCCCTTACTTCTGTTCCACATGACTTGTACCTCTAATCTAATCTAATCTAATAATCTAATATCTGCACTAATCCTGTATTTTATGGTCTCATGGTCTACATTATCGATACTCTTCAGAGACTGTCTGCCTGGGATCAGTGGTCGTATATCTAGGATTTGTGATATGCACCACCCGACCCTGATCAGAGGGCTAAGCAGGTGCTACACCTTGCCCAAGGGTGACCTGCAGGCTAGCAGAGGAAAGAAGCACCTTGTACCCCCTTTGGTAGAGACACATCTCCACCCTGTCATCTACAATTACTGATATAGATTGTGAAAATCTGGGTCTCTAGCACTGATACTCACTGCTGCTCAACCCAAAAGTGACACAAACTCAATACAAAGTTCATGGCCCAGCAATTCACTCACACAGTGCATGTAATTTCACACATACTATAGGTTTTCTTTTCCTACAGTGAACTATAGTGAACAGCGCTGACGAGTTCAGATGCAAGATCAAGCATGATAATTTGATTTTTGTTTCTCTATAGATGCTATGACTCTGATGTCTTATTGTCTGATGGTAAATGATCTTGTGCACGAATTGCAAACATTAGCAGTCAGGTGCAGTGTGAAACGCAAATACCATATTGTCCTTAATTCCAATAGGGATTGGATTGTGAAAGAGGAGGAGGAAGGGGAGTTCAAAACAGGGTATAACTTTCACAGTGAATGGTAGGAGTCCAGACAGTGTTGGACAACAGAGAGACCTAGGACTACAAGTAAATACAGTACCATGCAAAAGTCTTAGGCATCCTATATTTTTTTATATATGGTTTCAGATCGTATGGCCTCCACAGAGTCCTGATCTCAACATCATCGAGGCTGGCTGAGATTATCTTGAAAGAATGAAGCAAGTGAGACAGCAAAAGCCTGCAGAAGAACTGCGGTAAATTCTCCAAGATGCTCAGAACAATCTACTGCAGATTTTCTTGTAAAACAGCACAACAATGTACCTAAGAGAACTGATACAGTTTTAAAGCCAAAGGGTGGGCACACGAAATATCGATTTGATTTAGTTTTTTAACCACCCTTTGCCTTTAAAACTGCATCAGTCCTCTTAGATACATTGTCATGCTGTGCAAGTCTTAGACCTGTAAAACATTCTGTAAAACAAAGATGCTTTTGAAAATACTGAAATGAAACATTTCTAAATGTCAAAAAAAATACAGTACTATAATTCCCTGAAAATGGTGCTTCAGTGTTGTGCACAGCTTTGGTTACCCTGCTACAGAAAAAAAATTCATTAACCTGGAAGGGGAACAAAGAAGATAAGAATTTTGCCAGGATTTGAGGATCTGAGTTATAGATAGAGGCTAGGCAATCCAGAACAGTCTTCCTTGGAGCACACAAGAGTGAAGGTGACCTTACAAGTATAAGATCATGAGGGGCATAGGTAGGATGAATCTACACAATCTTTATCCCCTAGAGATAGGGCATTAAAAATGAGAAAGCATAGGGTTAAGGTGAGGGAGAATCATTTAAAAGGGATCTGAGGAACAACTTCTTCACACATACACCGGTGCATATAAGGAATGAGCTACCAGAGAAGGTAGTTGAGGCATCAGGACAGGTACATTGAGAGGAAAGATTTAGCAGGATATGGCCCAAATGTAGGACTATCAGCCTAACTCACGCATCTTGTTTTGCATGAATGAGTTAGTTCAAAGGACCTGTTTCCATGCTGCATTACTCTATGACATGATGACTCAATGGACAATCTACATTTCTATGCAAGGGCCATCAGCTAAGGCAATCCAAATGGTAGACACTGGAAACACAATACATAGCCCACATTCAAAGCTATAACACTACCTTACCTCTTACTGTTGTGAATACAAATATATAGCACTTATCTCAAAAGCTTGATCATTTCCCTCAATGTTTTGGGATAAAATAAGGACTGCTGCATGAACATGACTATTCATAGTTCTATAAAATGTATTTGTCTTTACACAAAGTTTCAAATATTAACAGAAGTGTTTTATTCAACTTAAAAGTGAAATTACACTAAACCATAAGAATATGCAAGGAGGAGGATTAGGCCATTTGGCACCTTGATCACGCTCCACCATTTAAAAGAATCACAGCTGATTTTATACCTCAGGCTCACTTTAATGCACTAACTCATATCCAATAACTCCTTTAGTATCTTAAAAATTGATCAATTTTCTTGGATATATACATGGTTATCAGCACTCCATAGCTTTCTTAGGTGGATAATTCCCAACATTCATGACAATCTTGGTGAAGAAATTTGTTTTCCTCTGTCCTGAGTAAGCCTCTTGGCACTTTTCTGTCATTTTTGTTGTATGCCCACAACAAAAGTGGCATTTGGAAGTTGAAATTCCTTTAAGAACTAGAGCACTAATATTACAGTAGCACATTTGCAAACTGGAAGCTACACAACATTGTACTCAACCCATGTAGACCACAACATCTGCCATTAAAGGAAACATTTACATAATGTGGATCACAAATAAAAATCATGTGGCTGGAAAACAAGGGAGCAAAGGATAAATCCTTGGAGTAATTATAGTTAATTGCACATGGAGGAAAGAAAACCTGATGCTGAAAACTCTGTGCATTACTGCAAACTTAACTTGTAGGAAATGAAATAAAAGGAGAGTCCAGCAAGTCTGGACAATGGAAGAAAAGAAAATGCAGGGGCTGATATGGTCCCACTTGGAGACAAACAAGTGAAATAATGGACCAATTAAGAAGTTATCATTCATGATTTAATATCTGGTTAAGATACTGTAATAGAATTTGTACTGTGAAGTTTTAAAAAGGAGGCTTTGAAAAAGATTGGTAGGCAGAGAGGTAATTGCAATGTATTCCAAGATTACTACTTTAAATTAAGGCCAAAAGATAGGATTTAGACAACAATTTTATTTTAATATTGCAGGAATCATAATATTGCAGGAACTTGAGCAATCATAGAACAGAAGACATAAGATGACAAAACACACAACATTTGGGGCAGAGTAGGAAAATATTTTTTAAAAAAGCAAAAGCTGAGGTTGTGCAATATATCACTAGATTCAGATGACTGTAAACGCTGAAGATCAAGTTAGAAAGGTAATTAAAATCAAGATATGGGTACAGAAAAGTTTTGTGGAATGATGATTGCTGCAGATGACGAATAAATGGACCGAACTACCACTTTCTGCACTCCAATTTCTTCAAAGTTAGTTTCAGTCATCTATCAGAAATAAGAATAGTTTTCCAGATGCTCCCCAAAAGGTTTTTCTGAACTTAAAAATGAAGCATACTGAAAAGCCTCTGCAAAGCATTTTTTTCTCCCTCTTTTATAGAAAAGGTTTACTTTTTCCTAATGGATATATTTTATGAAACTTAACTGCATTTACTTCGGTCTCCTTTAACAAAACACTGAAAGTGATGTTCAATTTGATGGCATGAATATAGATTTCTCCTTCCGGTATAAAAAAAACTATTCCCTTCCCCTCCCCTCCTCTTCTATTCGCCACTCTGGCCTCTTACCTCTTCTCACCGGCCTTTCACCTCCCCCCTGGGTCCCTTCCTCCTTTCCCTTCTCCAATGGGCTACCCTATCTCCTATCAGTTTCGTTCTTGTCCAGCCCTTTACCTTTCCTACCTACCTGACTTCAGCTAGCACCTTCCAGCTATCCTCCTTCCCACTCTCCCATCTTTTTATTCTGGTGTCTTCCCCCTTCCTTTCCAGTAATGAAAAAGAGTCTAAGCCAGAAGCTTTATCTGTTTATTCATTTCCATATACACTGCCTGACCTGCTGAGTTCCTCCAGTATCTTGTGAGTGTGTAGCTTAGGATTTCCAGCATCTACAGACTTTCTCCTGTTACAGAAAGGGTGCTTCAGTTTTGATTGCAAAACCAGAAAATACAAGCTTGCTTATAGCACCACCCAGTGGTCATCCCTACACACTTCAGAAAATAGAATTTTCCTATTTGGAACTTTAGAACCAGAATGGTGAAGATAGCTAATTAATTCACTCTCACTGTACATCTTTATTAATTATGTTCATCTTCTTTTTCCAATTAACCTATTGACAAGATGACATCCTTGCTCAGACATGATCAGTAGCAGGCTAATGACTTTCACAGAAAAGCAAAATTGTTAAATACATAAGGAACAGAGAGTACATATTTTCCAACCAATTTCTATAAACAGCCAGAAGACAACTTAAAGATGAACTCCAGAACATTTGTATTCTTGAGAAATACTGCAAGGTGATTGCTGATGGAGAAGGCCAACAATCCATCCTCACCCAAGGATCATATGGTGTCATGAATAGCAGGAAAATTAACAGCTCATCCCCACTTCGGTTTTGGGGTTTTGGGGCATTGTGTCTAATTATAGCATCTATACTGCCAGATTAAGGATCGAATCAAGCATTTCCTCTGTTTGGTTTCTAAACTTGCAATCATTAAAGCTGAAGACGAACTCAAAAATAGTTCAAAAAATAATAGAAGTACAACCAAAATTTGAAAAATTATGACAATGATGTTGGAAATTTACAGTGATTGTCAATGTAATGTGGTGGTACTGAAGTACATAAACATTCTAAACTGGTCAGGTCATAATATCTTATCAATCTAGGTCAAAAAATGGGAACTTACTTCACTGTAGTTGCTAATAAAAATTGACTTCTATTATGATGAGTAATCTGCCAAAAAAATTACGTGTACATCGGAATACCGTGTAATATTTAAAGTTCAAGTTTACTTGTCATTCAACCACACATGAATACCCATGAATACAGCCAAATGAAACAGCGTTACTCCAGGGCCAAGATACCAACAGTCACACAAGGCACATATAGCACATATAAGATAGCAAGATATCAGTAAAATATAGTCACATAAAAAAAAATCCAAGACCCTGAGTCTATTAAATGTTGCAGCAGTCTGCAATCGAACACAATACAGCTTGCTGAGTGAACACTGGGGAGCAGCACCAATTCCAGCTGGGATGCCACATCATACCACCTCCGGTGGAGTGCACCAACTCCAACGGAGGTGCTTGAAGACTAGTCCATGCAGCTGCCCCACCGTTTGCCAATAAATCAGTGAATCGGACTTGCAACATTCCACATTAACAACGTCCAACAGGGTCTTGCGATCACAAGAAAAGCAACTAAGATGCTCCCTGGCTGTTAGACTGAACACCGCCTCCACGCACCCACTCTTCCAACGCCTCTCTGATGCGGGCAGCAGCATGATCTGCACCAAGTACAGCTCGTTCCATTTCTCCGCTAATAAACTAATGGGGTAGACCTGCAGTACTTTAAGTTTTTAATGTCCAGCAGGGTCTTGAGATTATAAACAATACATTTAAAAAAGACAATAACATCTTTGATTGACCTTGTACAAGCTGCTGCGATCGTACACATCTTACTGGAAGCTACATATTAACACATTGTCAAAGAAGTAATTCTGCTCACCAGTGTTGTTAGCTCATCAATGTCATCAATGGACTCTAGTTTTCCTGAAAGCTTATCCAAGGACCCTTTCTGATCTTCTTCTTGTCTGTGAGATCTGTCAAAACATTCAGAAAGGAAAATTAAAACATCAAGCTTTTGGGTCAAAGATAGCAGTTCTCAAGCAAACACCATATTGAATTAACAGGCATTATACATACACATGTAATCTTTTAAAATATTACTAGTAGATTTCATAGAGTATTTTTAAACCTTTGTGCCCTCACTTCCTTTTATACACATCCTCCATTTATTTTGCCTCAGATATGTTTATGTCCCGTGGCTCACAAAACCAATGCTTAATCTCTGCAAGATAATTCAATATTAATTTGTGTCTTGCCTATTTTATTATGTAAGTTGATCTCATTATCTACACCTTCAAATATCTTGATTTCTTCATAAATATATCACAGTATGTGGCTGTGACCATTGCAATAATCCAATTTCAACATTCTGGAGATAAATATAAAATACCAGCTCATGCCACTGTTCTCCAATGGCTCTTTATTCCCCCACTTGTATTCACCCGATAATATTATTATATATGCATTCATAAGCAGAATATCCTCTACCCTTTCTTTGCTTCTTGCTACTTTCAGTGTATTTCTATTTCAGTGTAATCAAAAAATCTTTCACTGAACACACCAATTTCTCATTAACAACCTGCTCTACCATCACCTCTGTCTGGTACCCTTCCTCCTTCACTTTCTCCCATGGTTCACTGTCTTCTTCTATCATCAGATTTTTTCTTCTTCTTCTTCAGCTCTTTACCTCTTTTAGTTATCACCTCCCTGTTTCTCACTTCAAATCCCTTACCCACCCACCCACCATCCCCTTTATCTGGTTTCACCTACCTTGTACTCCTTCCCCTCCCTCCACCTTCTTTTTCCAGTTTCTCCCCCCTTCCTTTCCAGTCCTAATGAAGGGTCTCAGTCTACATGTCAACTGTTTATTCCTCTTCACATATGCTGCCTGACTTGCTGAGTTCCTCCAGCATTTTGTGTGTGTTGCTCTGGATTTCTAGTAGCTCCAGAATCTTCTATGTTTATGACCCACTCTTCCATGATGTCAACCAAATCTTCTGTCAAATCTGACAGAGAGCTAAGCTTTTGACCACATACCTTCACCACCAAAATCACTCTGTTGTGCTCTCACTATAGTTTATCTGCTGCTGAAACCTTTCCTTGTTTTCAATGGACTTGACTATTCAATTCTCTTAGATTACCCTAATGTTATACTTTCTATGTACAGGAGTTTATGAAAGGTCTGCTACCTATATGCATGGTGCCCATTTACCCAAATTGTCTCCTAGTCCAGCAATGGCTCAACTTTAAAACTTTCAGCTATCTACATAACCTTCTCCAGCCCATGTTGTAGAGCACCTTGCATTTGTCAACCACTTGCTCATCTCCATTTATAAGCACTCTACCATTGCTGGAAGTACATCACATTATAATATGCTAACTTGTTAGGTTACCCCTTAATTGTCTTTTAAAATAAAAACATAGGAACATTAGAAAATAGGAGCTGAAGTAGGCTATTTGGTAGCATATGCTTTTTTCACCATTCAACAAGACCACAAATTTTCCTGCCCAGTCCCCATATGCCTTGATTCCTTCAATGTCTGAAATACCCAAATGTAGAACCCTTATGGATAGAGGTGAGAGTTTATGATGGAGGATAAAAAATGTTTAAAAATTATGTCCATCATCACAGGGGAAGAAAGAAACTTTCCAGAAATGTAAATTTAAAAAATGCAAATTACAAGGACCTGATGATCTGAAATAGCTTGCTAGAGGTAATGTATGTTTCAGAAGTTCTATACATTCTAGAGTTGTTCCTGTGAATTGGTGTGTATTCCTACATGATAGCACTCGAAAAGGAGGAAGAAAGCTATATAAGGGAATTTGCTGGCTTGTTAACCTGACAACAAAAATTGGGAAAATTGCTAGAATCTAAATTAAGGGATATGAAAAAAATTGTGAGATATTAATGATTTAAACAAAGGGGAAGGGTTGATGCTTTGCTGCTGCTTGTGCATAGGAGGAGGAGGAGAAGAGGGCTTTGGGGTTCCAACATTTTTACTCACTCATTCTTTGGGCTATTCTTCTGTTTTTATGTACATCTGCACAGAGCAAGAATTTCAGGTTGTATATTGCGTACATTCTCAGATTAAATGGAAGAATTGATTTATGAAAAAGAAATCATATTCATCTAATTTACTGAGAAGGCATCTACTAAAGAAGATAAATACAGACCAGCAAATATGGTGTATTTGGATTTTCAGAGCACTACTAACAAGGATTCACAAAGGAGATTGGTCAATAAGGTTAGAGTTAGGGTAGTATAAAAACATAGGTGGTGGGTGGAGATACGTCTCTACCAAAGGAGGTGTTAGGTGCTCCTTCCCTCCACGAACCTGCAGGACTCCCTTGGGCAAGGTATAGTATCTGCTTAGCCCACCCAATCAGATCATGTGAAGCCATGGGAACAGGCGGTGGATGGTCGTATGAGCAGCTGGTGCACATCACAAGTCCTGGTTATGCAATCACTGACACCAGGTAGATAATCTCTGAAGAGTATTGATAATGTTGGGGCCACTCATTGTGTAAAGACATTGTCCAGAAGGCAATGGCAAACCACTTCCGTAGAAAAATTTGCCAAGAACAATCGTGGTATAGAAAGACCATGGTTACGCATGTCATACGACACGGCACATAATGAATGAATAGATGCTTTAATACGTTTTCCTACTACACAAGTATCATCTGCTGTTTATCTCCAATTATCATTCCTCTGCATTTCTGTCTGGAGTTATGTCTCCATTTGTGTTCAAGTCAGTCCTCAGTCTAATGTCAAAAAAACTAAAAGCAGTTCTGAAACAATTGAAATAGAAATTTTATTTTGAAAACTGGAGTACTTAAGTTTTTCTAGTGGGAGAGCAACTACTATAAAGGCCTGAACTACCGAGAAAAGTAAAAGACGTGGAAATTGGAGCAACCGACAACTGAAAGTAGGGTGAGATTGCAAAGTAGAAGATCAAATTTAACTTTTTTTCCTGCTATTATCAGATTCATTACAGCATTAGAATTGTGTTGTTTAAACATACTATTGATTGAAGTGTGCAATTCTGATTTGAAGGGCATCTGTTTTAGACAGTGGGACCCTATTAATAACAGAAATTAGGATCCTATCCATGTCATGGTTAGCATTAAATTTAACTGCAGCATGAATAATTCACATTTTCATCATTGGCATTGGTTTACTATTGTCACATGCACCAAAATACAGTGAAAAGTTTTTCTTTCATACTGTTCATACAGATCAAATCATTATATTGTGCATTGATTTAGGATAAAGTAAAATAATAACAATGCAGAATAAAGTGGAAAAGCTACCCCAAAAAGCTACAGTACAGGTAAACAATAAGATACAAGATCATAACAGGGTACACAGTGAGGCCAAAAGTCCATCTTATTGCACAAGAGGTCCTTTCAAGTGTCTGATGACAGTGGGATAGAAGCTGTTGTTGGGCCTGGTTGTATGAGCTTTCAGGCTTTTGTATCTTCCATCTGATGGGAAAGGGGAGAAGATGGAGCGTTTGAAGCAGGTGGGGTCTTTGATTAAGCTGGTTGCTTTACCGAGGCAGTAAGAAGTGTAGACAGAGTCCATACAGGGAGACTGGTTCTTGTGATGTGCTGAATTAGTACACAGATGATGCAACTGAAGAGTGGAGTACTTTTGTTGATCCTGGAGTGGTAAAAAATCACCTCAAGATCCTCAGAAATAATCTGCACCTCTTCTACTTGTGGGATTTTAACTTTCCATGTCTCCTTATTTAAGACCCATTATCTTCTACCTCAGAGCCATTTAACAAAACTTCCCTAACAGTCCACAATTCCCTTAATATACTGAAATCTATCTATCATTGTTTTTATTGAATTCAATGATAGGGCCTCAATAGCCCTTGAGTAGAAAATGCCACATATCAAGTGAAGGATACTGAAGTCCTTTTGAACATCACCACTACCCAACCTCTCACCATTCAATAATACTTTCCTGCTTTCTCACCTCACATTTTTCTAGACTATATTGCATTTGCCATACTCTCAGCTATTCAGTTAGCTTCATTACAGTCACTTTGCTTTTAATAATCACACTCATCTTAGTATCACCAGAAAACTTGGAAATATGACATATGGTTCTCTCAGCCAAATCATTGACAGAGATTGTAAAAGTTAGGTCCTGTTGAATTTGATGATATTGCTCCAGAGGTTCTTCAGAATTCATAACTGAGGTATTAAACTTGGTAACTATGGTCATTTCATTAAGCATTTCAAGAACAAAGAAAACAAAGAGAAAGAAATTGTGTTTGTCTCATACTCAGACTAGAATTAACAACATTGCAGTGATAACAATTAACTTGCATTACAGCCAGATTCAAGTGGTGAGATACCTCTTACAGAGAAACTGAAAAGCTTTTGGAAAGTACAGAAGCAGTTATACTACAATTACTGAACAATTATACATATATAGAATCAGAATCAGATTTATTATCACCAGCATATGTTGTGAAATGTGTTGTTTGCAGCAGCAGAACATTGCAATAAACACTATACAGTATATCACAATAAGAAGCACATATAAAAATAAACTAAATACAAAAGGGAAAAAATACTGAGGAAGTGTTCATGGGTTCATTATCCATTAAGAAAGCTGATATCGGAAGAGAAGAAACTGCTCTTGAAATGTTGAGTGTGTGCCTTCAGGCTCCTGGACCTCCTCCCAGCTGGTAGCAATGAGAAGAGGGCATGTCCTGGGTGATGAGGATCCTTAATGACAGATGTTGCCTTTTGAAGGTGTCTTGTATACTAAGGGGGCTCGTGCCCCTGATGGAGGTGACTGAGTTTACAATTTTCTGCAGCTTATTCCAATGCTGTGTAGTAGCCCCTCCATACCAGATGGTGATGCAACCAGTTAGAATGTTCTCCACGGTACACCTGTAGAAATTTTCAAGTGTCTTTGGTGACCTAACAATTTTCATCGAACTCCTAATGAAATAAGGCTGCTGTCACACCTTATTTGTAATTGCATCAATATGTTGGGCCCAGGATAGATCCTGAGAGATGTTGACACCCAGGAACTTGAAACTGCCCACCCTTTCCACTTCTGATCCCTCAGTGAGGACTGCTGTGTCCTACTCTTGCTTAAATCCACAATCAATTCTTTGGTCTTACTGACGTTGAGTGTGAGATTGTTACCGCAACACTACTCAGCCAATTGATTTGTCTCGCTCCTGCATGCCTCTTCGTCACCACCTGAAGTTCTGTCCACAATAGAGTTGATGGCATATGAGCTGTGCCTAGCCACACAGTAGTGAGTGTAGCAAGAGTAGAGCTGTGGGCTAAGCACACATTCTTGAGGTGCACTAGTGTTGACTGTCAGTGAGGAGGAGATGTTATTTCCAATCTTCATAGACTGTGGTCTCCCAGTGAGGAAGTCGAGGATCCAGTTGAGGGGAAGGTCTAGAGGCCCAGGTTTCAGAACTTTTTGATTAGAACTAAGGGTATGATTGAGTTGAACACTGAGCTGTAGTCAATAAACAGTAGCCTGAGATAGGTATTACTATTGTCTGGGAGATCCAAGGCCAAGTGGAGAGCCAGTGAGATTGTACCCACTGAATCATTTTATTCTCACTCTTTGCTATGTCCAATAATCAAATCTCAGATCACATTAGTATATCAGACATCCCACCTCTCCCGGAACTTCCGAGAGTCTCCCGCATATTAATAGTGGCTCCCTGCTGCCGGCAAATTATATACAATATCAGGGAAATCAATTTTTTTGAGAGTGAGCAAGAGAAAAGCAAGAGAGAGCGCGAGAGCGACCATGAGAGAGAGCGCGCGCGCGAGAGCGAAAGAGAAATCGAGCGAGAGCACAAGAGCGAGAGAGCGGGAAAGCAAGCGAGAGTGCGAGAGTGAGAGAGAACGAGAACGCTATGGCAGAGTGTTCCAAAAAACAAAAATATAAAACGTACGTCACCCCAGACTACACTAAAGTGTACTTCTGCCTAATAGGGGTCAAAAATAATGACAGTGTTGCTCGCTGCACTGTTTGCAACACTGACTTTTCTATTGCCCATGGTGGGTTAAGACTGTAAAAGACGTGTTGAGGTGAGTTTAACAGGTGTCATTCGTTCATTAGCATAGCTAACGTTATTTAAACTAGCTGGCCAGCTGCTAAGGAGCTACTGTATTGCAGACATCCCACCTCTCCCGGAAGTCTCCTGCAAGTTGATGGTGCTACCTCCTTGAAATGAGTTTTTGCAGGGTGGGATGTCCAGTATATTAGCTCTAACTTTATGATCAAACCTTGCTAACTAACTTTCTGGGGGGAATGCAAAAG
This sequence comes from Mobula birostris, assembly GCF_030028105.1. Classification (NCBI taxonomy): domain Eukaryota; kingdom Metazoa; phylum Chordata; class Chondrichthyes; order Myliobatiformes; family Myliobatidae; genus Mobula; species Mobula birostris. Next base: position 31,436,910 of record NC_092400.1, read on the forward strand.
CCAAAAATTCAAATGTACCACATCCACTGGATGACGCTTACCTATTAGCAGCATCAAAGTTCCAGTGAATTACTCAAAGACCCCAAACTGCTCTTGCATATTTGTTTAGAAACCACCAACCCAGACTCAAGGCTTTCTTTGTTACAAAAAAATACAAGGCTTTCACCAGCATTTTTGAATGGCTTTCTGGGCTAAAGGCTGCGAGGGTAGAATACAATGAACTAGCTTTGGAAATTAACAAGTTTATTCAGTTATACTTTAATCTACATTTTCCCATTCTCTTGCTTTTCAAACCAGCGCAAGAGTTCATGAATTGACTAAATAGTATCTTTTCCTAAGCACAAATGTTTATAATTTCTGTTACTTTTAAGCTTTCTGGCAAACTGCTTTTGTGGCACTTGAAATAATTGATCCATGTTTGCCAAGATTTCAGATTTGAACAAGCATACAGATTTAAAATAACAAGGATTAAAATGTTCCTAATTTTTGGCCTTCTAGAAGCATTATGTAATTATTTTGACAGAAAACATTAACTTTTAATATCTGGACAAAATTGAGATAAATGGTCATTTTGACTCCTGAAGACATACCAGATAATCAAAGTACATTTATCACCAAAGAATGTATGAATTCTTTGGTAATAAGCAAACATCTTGAGATTTGTTTGCTTACAGGCAGTCACAAAGCAAGACACCCAAAGTACTCAATTTAAAAAAAATCATAACAGAAAAAGAGGAAAATAAAACCTATCACAGAAACACAGAAACAGAAACAATATAGGCCCTTCGGCCCACAATGCTGTGCCGAACATGTACTTACTTTAGAAATTACCTGGGGTTACCCATAGCCCTCTATTTTTCTAAGCTCCATGTACCTATCCACGAGTCTCTTAAAAGACCCTATCATATCTGCCTCACCACTGTCGCTGGAAGCCCATCCACACACTCACCACTCTCTGCGTAAAAAACTTACCCTGACATCTCCTCTGTACTTACTTCCAAGCACCCTAAAACTGTGCCCTCTCGTGTTAGCCATTTCAGCCCTGGGAAAAAGCCTCTGACTATCCATACGATCAATGCCTCTCATCATCTTATACACCTCTATCAGGTCACCTCTCATCCTCCGTCACTCCAAGCAGAAAAGGCAGAGTTCATTCAACCTATTCTCATAAGGCATGCTCCTCAATCCAGGCAACGTCCTTGTAAATCTCCTCTGCACCCTTCCTATAGTTTCGACATCCTTCCTATAGTGGGGTTACCAGAGCTGAGCACAGTATTCCAAGTGGGGTCTAACCAGGGTCCTATATAACTGCAACATTACCCCTAGGCTCTTAAACACAATCCCATGGTTGATGAAGGCCAATGCACCATAAGCTTTTTTTTTTGTAATTTATTTTTTTATTGAATTTCATCATCAAACAAACATTTCCATAAGATGCATTTCAGATACTGTACATATACCATATAATCATATTTGTCACAAATCTCCACATAATATTTATCTGAGGTATACACTTATAGAAAGGAAAGGAAAGAAAGAACAATCGAAAAATGAAAACTATGTACAGAGCAGGGAGTGATCTTTTTATTATTCTGCTACTGTTGTCTGAATTATATGCTTTTCTAAACAGCTCTATCAGACATGTACTTGCCTTGGTTACATTTTTAACCGTCCTGTTAACATACTGTCGCATCTGTAAATACCGGTAAAAGTCTTGTTTTTCTAACAAGTGTTTCTCTTTGAGCATTTCAAAACTGAACAGTGTTCCTTCTTTCATTATATTGCAAATAGCTGTTATTCCTTTAGTTGTCCAATCCTTAAATCTAGCATCCAGTTTATTCAGCGTAAAATCCGAGTCATATGCACACCATTTAAGAATTGGAATGTCTCTCTCTAGTTTATATTCTTTTATAATAGTTTTCCATATTTTAAGAGTCCATTTCACCCACAGGTTGTCAATATTATTTATGTAATTTTGTAGGTTGTTATCAGCCAAATTTGCCTGTATGGGGATGGAAAGTATCCTCTCCTCAATGTTTTTCCATTGAGTGTCACATGATCGGTTGCACCAGCATATCACGGCTCTCAACTGTGCTGCAAAATTATAATCTCTAAGAGAAGGTAGGCCATTCCCCCCTTTCCTTGGCTAATTGCAAAGTTTTGAGACTAACCCTAGGGCTTTTACCTTGCCATATATATCTTGATAGCATCTTGTTCCATTCATTGAATTGATTTTGGTTCATCTCTATTGGTAGGGTCTGAAAGAGATATAGTAGTCTAGGCAGTATATTCATTTTAATAGATTCAATCCTTCAACTGAGACCAAGAAAAGGAATTAGGTTCCATCTTGTTATATCTTCCTTAATTTATTTTTATACATATAGGCTGATAATTGCATTCTGATAATTTTGCCAAATCGTTTGGCATAATGATGCCCAAATATTTGACGGACTCTGTTTGCCATGCCCAAGGATATCTACTTTCAATTTCTCTTGGTGGGCTATAGTTATAGGAAAGTGGCTGGGTTTTATCTATGTTGATCTTGTATCCTGATAATTGGCCATATTGTTCAAAGGATTGCATCAATTTAGGTAACGAGTATGTTGGTTGCCCTAGATAGATCAAAATGTCATCCACTTAACAGGCCAATTTATGCTCTGTCCCTTTAATAGTAATTCCCCTGATATCTTCATTTTCTCTGATGTATTGAGCTAATGGTTCCAGATATAATGCGAAGAGTTGCGGTGACTGTGCACAACCCTGTCTCGTGCCCCTTTCTAGGGTAAAACTATTAGATAAATATCCATTGATTTTAATCCTAGCAGTAGGGTTGTCATATAGTGCCTGTATAGTTTTAATAATTGTGTCATGTAGACCAGATCTATGTAAAACTCTGTAAAGAAAATTCCAATTAACTGAATCAAATGCCTTTTCCGAGTCCACGCTTATCACTATTGCTTCAATTTCATTTTTTTTCCATATGAACCATAATGTGAAGTGTTCTTCGTATATTGTCCTGTGTTTGGCATTGTTGTATAAAACCTGTCTGATCATTATGTATCAGTATGGGTAGAAACTCTTCTAATCATTTGGCCATGATGGAGATAAATATCTATAATCCACATTAAGAACAGATATTGGTCTAAATGACACAAATTCCATTTTATCCTTGCCTTCTTTCGGTATAGCTGAGATTATCGTCTCCTTCCAGCTGGGTGGCATTTGCGCCTTTCTTAGAGCCCAGTTCAGTGTGGGGAGTAAAACAGGAATTAACTCACTTCTAAACTCTTTATACCACTCTGCCGTATATCCATCTGATCCTGCTGACTTGCTTAATTTAAACCTACTAATTGCAGTTTTTAGTTCAGCTTCAGTTATGTCAGCAGTCATCATTCTATTTTGTTCTTTGTTTGGAGTGGGTAACTCTAAAGAATTCAGGTAGGTGTCAATTTGGGTTATGCTTCCCCCTGGAACTTTGGAATATAGTGTTTTGTAAAAACATTTCAAAAGCTTCTTGAATTTCACTTAGCTTATTTTTTTTAAATCACTTTTGTTCTTGGATCCCTAATTCTATGAATTGTATTTTCTGCCATAAGCCTTCATAACCACAGGGTCAACCTGCGCAGCAGCTTTGAGTGTCCTATGGACTCGGACCCCAAGATCCCTCTGATCCTCCACACTGCCAAGAGTCCTACCATTAATACTATATTCTGCCATCATATTTGACCTACCAAAATGAACTACCTCACACTTACCTGGGTTGAACTCCATCTGCCACTTCTCAGCCCAGTTTTGCATCATAACGATGTCTCGCTGTAACCTATGACAGCCCTCCACACTATCCACAACACCCCCAACCTTTGTGTCATCAGCAAATTTACTAACCCATCCCTCCACTTCCTCACTATGGCACACCACTAGTCACAGGTGTCCAGTCAGAGAGACAATAATCTACAACCACCCTGACTTCTTCCTCGGAACCAATGCCTAATCCAATTTACTACTTCATCTTAATTGAACCTTCTTTACCAACCTCCCTTGTGGGACTTTGTCAAAGGCCTTGCTAAAGTCAATATAGACTACATCCACTGCCTTGCCTTCATCAAATTTAGCCCAGGCTACTGTGGGAGGTGAAGGAGGAGATTGCTGAGCCTCTGGCTGATCTTTACATCATCAGTGGGGACAGGAGAGGTTCCGGATGATTGGAGGGTTGCAGATGTTTTTCCCTTATTCCCTTAATCATTAGAGATAGCCCAGGAAATTATAGACAGTGAGTCTTACATCAGTGGTTGGTAAGTTGATGGAGAAGATCCTGAGAGGCAGGATTTATGAACATTTGGAGAAGCATAATATGATTAGGAATAGTCAGCATGGCTCTGTCAAAGGCAGTTCGGCCTTATGAGCCCGATTGAATTTTTCTGAGGATGTGACTAAACACGTTGATGAAGGAAGAGCAGTAGATGTAGTGTATATGGATTTCAGCAAGGCATTTGATAAGGTACCCCATGCAAGGCTTATTGAGAAAGTAAGGAGGCATGGGATCCAAGGGGACCTTGCTTTGGGGATCCAGAATTGGCTTGCCCACAGAAGGCAAAGAGTGGTTGTAGACAGGTCATATTCTGCACGGAGGTCGGTGACCAGTGGTGTGCCTCAGAGATCTGTTCTGGGACCCCTTTCCTTCGTGATTTTTATAAATGACCTGGATGAGGAAGTGGAGGGATGGGTTAGTAAATTTGCTGATGACACAAAGGTTGGGGATGTTGTAGATAGTGTACTATCATCCAAGCAATAGTATTCCGAACCAGATTGAATTCTTAGATCCGCTCCTCAGAGCAGCCAGAGTTATAAGCCCAGGCTACGTTCATAGTAGCTTATCATAGTAGCAGGGCAAAAACACCACAAAACTTGTAGAGATGGCAGCCACCGGAGAGAGGAATGAACGTCGTGGAGAGTGAGCAAAATCAGCCCGACCCTTGCCTCCGCACTTGGGTTTTCCGGTTTATTCCCTACCGACAAACTCTCTAGATCATGGGGACTGATTAATATAAAACGTATGATTAAGTAAGCTATCAGAAGAAAAGATTTTTCAAAATAATAATCATTTGTAAGGCAGTGAGGGGAATGGGAAGTTGCAGGTAATGAGCCCATTATCTTTATCCACCCTGGGACTTGAATTGCAAATTTTAGGAATGTTGTCAAATTAACTTTGATAAGTAACAGCAGTTCGTTTGTAGATGGTATTCATTCACTATAGCCTGTGTGTGCTGGTGTTGGAGAAAATGAATACTTTGAGTTGGTGGATGGGGTCCAGCTTAGTTTGAGCACAAACGGTCACTCCTACTAACTTGGCATAGTCTTAATTCCTCTCCAATTTCTGTGTAACATGTAAACAAATTTCAATTACCACTGCAATAAGATGTTGACTGAGCCCTCGCTGAAATCAAAAGTTCAGAAATATTTATGATATATCCTATTGAGCATTAGAACCACATACATACAAGAAAGTCTGCAGATGCTGGAAATCAAAAGTAACATACACAAAATGCTGGAGGGACAGCAGGTCAGGCAACATCTACAGAAATGAATAAACAGTCAACGTTTCGGACCAAGACCCTTCTTCAAGTACCATTGTAGTTTTTGCCCTGCTTCTGAATATTTTTAATTTGTATTGCCAACCGATAATTATGGCCCAGCTCTGCGGTGAAATGATATTGTATTTGTAAGTAGGATGCCATGCACAATTCTGATTTGATGGAGACAGATGTGAGAAGCACAGAGGAACATCTGGAGAAATGCCCGGTTCACTGCCGCTGCTACTGTGCGATTGAGAATCTCCGGAGGGAGGGCCCCAAAATCCCCGGCTTTGCCTGCTGCTGGTGACTGGGGCTGGGGTTGAAATGTTCGGCAGAGATGGTGCTCGGTACTCGGTGTCGGAAGGCTAGTTGGAGGCTCGAAGTTTTTGGACGACTCAGAGTCAGACTGTGGTCGGGCAAGGCAGGGAGAGTTTTCTTCCTTCTCCCGTCTGCGTGAGATGTGGGACTTTCGAGAGACTTTGAACTTTTTTACTGTGCCATGGCCTGTTCTTTATCGAGTTATGGTATTGTTTGCACTGTTGTAACTATATGCTATAATTAGACTATAAGACCATAAGACAAAGGAGCAGAAGTAGGCCATTCGGCCCATCGAGTCTGCTCCACCATTTCATCATGAGCTGATCCATTTTATCCTATTTAGTCCCACTGCCCCGCCTTCTCACCATAACCTTTGATGCCCTGGCTACTCAGATACCTATCAATCTCTACCTTAAAGACACCCAATGACTTGGCCTCCACTGCTGCCCGTGGCAACAAATTTCATAGATTCACCACCCTCTGACTAAAAAAATTTTTTCGCATTTCTGTTCTGAAAGGGCACCCTTCAATCCTGAAGTCATGCCCTCTCGTACTAGACTCCCCCATCATGGGAAACAACTTTGCCACATCCACTCTGTCCATGCCTTTTAACATTCCAAACTCATTCTTCTAAACTCCAAGGAATACAGTCCAAGAGCAGACAAACGTTCCTCATACGTTAACCCTCTCATTCCCGGAATCATTCTAGTGAATCTTCTCTGTACCCTCTCCAATGTCAGCACATCCTTTCTTGAATAAGGAGACCAAAACTGCCCACAGTACTCCAAGTGAGGTCTCACCAGCACCTTATAGAGCCTCAACATCACATCCCTGCTCCTATACTCTATTCCTCTAGAAATGAATGCCAACATTGCATTCACCTTCTTCACTACCGACTCAACCTGGAGGTTAACTTTAAGGGAATTCTGTACGAGGACTCCCAAGTCCCGTTGCATCTCAGAACTTTGAATTCTTTCCCCATTTAAATAATAGTTTGCCCGTTTATTTTTTCTGCCAAAGTGCATAACCATACACTTTCCAACATTGTACTTCATTTGCCACTTCTCTGCCCATTCTTCCAATCTATCCAAGTCTCTCTGCAGACTCTCCGTTTCCTCAGCACTACCGGCCCCTCCACCTATCTTCGTATCGTCAGCAAACTTAGCCACAAAGCCATCTATTCCATAATCCAAATCGTTGATGTACAATGTAAAAAGAAGCAGCCCCAACACTGATCCCTGTGGAACACCACTGGTAACCGGCAGCCAACCAGAATAGGATTCCTTTATTCCCACTCTCTGTTTCCTGCCAATCAGCCAATGCTCTATCCACGTATGTAACTTTCCTGTAATTCCATGGGCTCTTATCTTGTTAAGCAGCTTCATGTGTAGCACCTTGTCAAAGGCCTTCTGAAAATCCAAATATACAAAATCCACTGCATCTCCCTTGTCTAGCCTACTGGTAATTTCCTCAAAAAATTGTAATAGGTTTGTCAGGCAGGATTTTCCTTTAAGGAATCCATGCTGAGTTCTGCCTATCTTGCCATATGCCTCCAGGCACTCTGTAACCTCATCCTTGACAATCGACTCCAACAACTTCCCAACCACTGACGTCAAGCTAACAGGTCTATAATTTCCTTTTTGCTTCCTTGCCCCTTTCTTAAATAGCGGAGTGACATTTGCAATCTTCCAGTCCTCCGGAACCATGCCAGAATCTATCGACTTTTGAAAGATCATCGCTAATGCCTCCGCAATCTCCACAGCTACTTCCTTCAGAACACGAGGGTGCATTCCATCTGGTCCAGGAGATTTATCGACCTTTAGCCTATTCAGCTTCCTGAGTACTTTCTCTGTCGTAATTGTGACTGCGCACACTTCTCTTCCCTGCCACCCTTGAGTGTCCGGTATCCTGCTGTCTTCCTCAGTGAAGACTGATGCAAACTACTTGTTCAGTTCCTCTGCCATCTCCTCATCTCCCATTACAATTTCTCCAGTATCATTTTCTATCGGTCCTATATCTACTCTCACCTGTCTTTTACTCTTTATATACTTGAAAAAGCTTTTAGTATCCTCTTCGATATTATTTGCTAGTTTCCTTTCATAGTTAATCTTTTCTCTCTTAATGACCTTCTTGGTTTCCTTTTGTAAGGTTTTAAAGACTTCCCAATCCTCTGTCTTCCCACTAATTTTTGCTTCCTTGTATGCCCTCTCCTTAGCTTTAACTTTGGCTTTGACTTCTCTTGTCAACCACGGTTGCATCCTTTCTCCACTCGAAAATTTCTTCTTTTTTGGAATATACCTGTCTTGCACATTCCTCATTTCTCGCATAAACTCCAGCCACTGCTGCTCTGCCGTCTTTCCCACCAGTGGCTCTTTCCAGTCAACTTTGGCCAGTTCCTCTCTCATGCCACTGTAGTTTCCTTTACTCCACTGAAACACCGACACATCAGATTTCGGCTTCTCTTTTTCTAATTTCACAGTGAACTCAATCATGTTATGATCATTGTCTCCTAAGGGTTCCTTCACCTCAATCTCTCCAATCACCTCCGGTTCATTACACAATACCCAATCCAGTACAGCCAATCCCCTAGTGGGCTCAACAACAAGCTGTTCTAAAAAGCCATCTCGCTGACATTCTACAAATTCTCTCTCTTGAGATCCAGCGCTGACCTGATTTTTCCAATCTACTCGCATGTTAAAATCCCCCACAATTATCATAACACTGCCCTTCTGACAGGCCTTTTCTATTTCCAGTTGTAATTTGTAGTCCACATCAATGCAGCTGTTTGGAGGCCTATAAATAACTGCCATCAGGGTCCTTTTACTCCTGCTATTCCTTAGCTCAACCCATAAAGATTCTGCACCTTCCAATCCTATATCACCTCTTTCTAATGATTTAATATCATTTCTTACCAATTACCAATAATTATGTGGGTTTTGTTGGTTTTTCAGTCTTGGTCTGTCCTGTGTACCAATTACCAATAAATTAACAATAATTATGTGGGTTTTATTGGTTTTTCAGTCTTGGTCTGTCCTGTGTTTCTGTGATATCACACCGGAGGAATATTGTATCATTTCCTAATGCATGCATTACTAAATGACAATAAAAGAGGATTGCGTGTCCTCATAATTTAATCTAATCTAATTCACGTGGTCTTCTTTTCGAACAACAGCCTCTGTTCCCTTAATATTTTCTAACACTACATTTATGGTGCCCTCCATGCACAACTCCGACAGGTAGCTCCAACGCATAAATATAAATATTGTTCCTTAGAGGTAAAATTGAATTCAATCATAAGGTGCGCTTTTAGAAATGATGTTCTATTGACTTTCCCCAACCCTAATCTAATGCTCCCATGACAGCACTGAATATGCTTTCGAATATGGTTAATTTCCTTCTGTGGCCTGGTCAGTTTCCCAGCTGAATCATAATTACAGATGATATAGTGTTTTAAATCATAAAAAAAAACAAATACTTCTCAAAGTATCTATTAGCAACTTTTACTTAATCTTGCAATACAAACCGATATTCACTTAAGCATCATGGAGCTAAATTCACTGCTGTTTTTCAAACACCCTTACCGTAAATGATTCTCCTTGTTTTCAAGGCATTTATTTGTTCTTTCAGAACGAAAACGTTTGGAGGATAATGCTTCCTCTGTTCTTTTCAATTCTTTCCTCCTTAGTTCATAAATTGTGGAACGAATAAGTCTGCGTTCATCAAAGTCATCTGTCACTTCAAGCTGTTTCAGGAAAAACAAAAATGAAAAAGTACATTAGAGTCAAATGTTTTAGATAAAATCAATTTTCCAAATCTAACCCAGATAAGGAGTGAAATGGTGCCTCAGATTGTGAAATTCGTTTTGTTAATGAAAAGTTGAAATGAAATCAGTAGTTAGCATTTTCATATCTTAAGTTGGGGAAAAAGCATCATTCATTTATTGTAAAATCGTTGTTTAAAGATTTTGGGGAGGATTAAAGGGGTAAAATTCTATTTGCATACATTCCTTTACAAAAGTGAACTTAAGGTGACTATTGCAATAAGTGAACTTTTATGGTGACTCACTGCAATTTAGAGAAGGATATCAGCTAACTTAAGTACGCCAATGTTCTACAAATTACCATGGGTTAAATACACAGATATTTACTCGCCCAGATCGAGCTCCCCAAGAGAGAACTGTGAGCCAACACCATGTACAGATGAGTTCTTCCTCACTATGTGTAGAGTCCAGCATGAAGCTTAAAAATGTACTCTTCACACTTAGTTAACATATATATTGCGAGGCCATTTGTAAAGATTTCAAGTTGGGAATTGGCTATTATTCATTGTTATAACTATTCCTCAGCAATGTAGCATATATGAAGAAAGTTCATTCAGATGGGGGCATTGTTAACCCTTGTCCCACAAGAGGGGTGAAAGGTTGATGCAGATTTAACTCAAGTGTGGAGCATTACAAGGTCAAATCTTCAAGCAACTGGCTGAAACAAAAGAAGGAAGCAATAGAAATTACATGGGTAATGAAGTATTGCACACATGCACGCAATCAAATCTTTCTTCAAGCCTCTTTTTGACAGCTAAATAGGAATAATTGCTGCAAATCTGACATTAATGAACAATTTCAATGTGTTTAGTGAGAAAGAAAACTGAGGTACTTAAAACTAATATGGTGTTAAATGACGTTCACAATTTATCAACTGTAGGTCAAAGGAACTTTTCCAAGATTATTAAAGAATTTAAATGAGTCACAATGATGGTTTATATGCTCCAAACTTTGTCATGAAATTAAATGAAAGTTCATAAGTTTTTTGGATAAGTTTATGGAAAATTAAAATGTCCATAACTTGCAGCCAAGAATTACAGTATGTTCTCATAATTCGCAAATGGCATTCATAATTAAGCTTAAAGGCAGTTCTAAGAGAAAAAATGAGAAAACTTTTCCTCCATCTACTTAGTGATTCTTAAGCTATTAGAAGATGAAAAACATCAGTTTAACATCTGGTTATTCAGTCTCTAGAAATGAAGCCATATAAAGAAGTGGAAAAAATAAAGGGAGCCATCTAGAACATAGTAAAACAAACCATTCCACAGGCTCACACACAGAAATTCAAACCCCGTAAACACCTTCATCCTTAAACAGCTAGCCTTCTGATAGTCTGTTCATCAACACTGTAGGTCCCTCAGCCACTCTAATGGAAACTGAACATTCCAGCTTTCATTTTCATGGATGACTGCATCTTCAAATGATCCATCAAGGCTTTACTGCGCCTGAATCACTGAGTGAAAAGCAGTTACAGATTTCCTGAGACCATATGAAGGGTTGATAGGGATAGGGAAAGAGAAAAAACCATCAGGCTCTTGAACCAAAAGGGATAACTTCACTTAACTTCACTCGTCCCCATCAGTTAAATGTTCCCACAACCTATGGACTCATTTTCAAGGACTCTTCATTTCATGTTCTTGATACTTATTCCTTATTTACTAATTATTATTACTCTTTTCGTTGTCTTTTGCACCCTGGTTGAACACCTAGTTGGTGTGGTCTTTCATTGATTCTACCATGATTATTGGATGTACTGAGTACACCCACAGGAAAATGAATTATATGGTGCCATACATGTACTTTGATTATAAATCTACTTTAACTGTTTTTTGGAAATTTGAAAGCCTTTGAGGGCAAAGTTAATGCTCCAAAGTTGCTTCAATTCCATAACATCTCATCAATACCTTTATAATGAAAGGGCACCAAAATGAAACTTTTTTCTCTGAGGGTGCTACATGCATTTTCTATTTCTGAAGTGGAAATATCAATATTACATTCCTTTTAAATCAAAATGCTGGAAATGAAAACAAAATGCTGTAAAGATTCAGGAAACAATAATCTGTGGAGAGGTAAACAGAGTTAACAATTAATTTCTATGCAACACACATAAAATGCTGGAGGAACTCAGCAGGCCAGGCAGCATCTATGGCAAAGACTACAGTCAACGTTTCAGACCGAGACCCTTCAACCATCCTACCGAAGGGACTCAGCCTGAAATGTCAACTATACTTTTTTCCATAGATGTTGCCTGGCCTGCTGAGTTCTTCCAGCACTTTGTGTGTGCTGCTTGGATTTCCAGCATCTGCAGATTTTCTCTTGTTTGTGAATTGATGTCAATATGACATTTTATCAGAACATTTCAGCAGTTTGAAACTACTGCAAGCTCTCTGGCTAAGTCATCAGTATTCACAAACCGCTGGAGTCACAAGAGACTGCATTTGCTGGGATCTGGAGTAACAAGCAACCTGCTGCAAGAACTCGGAACATCAAGCATGACCTGCTGAATTCCACCAGCAGATTGTTTGTTGCTTCACTTCCAGTTAAACTGACTTTGCAACAGTGTGATCATCATTAACCGCAGTAAGATACGAGTGATGCAGACACTTTCTGCATGCTCATGCCAGAAATATGCAGTTAAAAGCCTGCAACTTTTTTGTTCCAGGCCATCGGCATCAATATTCTATATGCCAAATTTTAAATAGCTGGTGTCGCCAACAATAAGAAAACTTGAAGACTTACCCAATTAGTAGGCTAGTGCAAAAGCTGAGGCTTGGATTGAGATGGACTCTTTAATGAATAGGGATACAAACCTTTAACTTCCACTAGGGGCCTCTTCCTGTAGTCGAAGCCCATGTGTATTCACTCCATAATTTTGCATTACTAGCTCCAATTATGTGTTAAGCATTGATTTATATTACAATAGTTTACATGTATACATTTATGGAAGACCTTATAATTTCTCATAAAGGCACCAAGAACAGCAATACCGTAATTATTTTAAGTAGTTTGATACACTCATAAGTTAACCTTGCAAACCACCTTGAGTTTCTATTTGGTACTCATTTCTGTTGTTCAAGCATACAAAAAATGTTTGAAAAACGCATCTGAATGTACATCAGTGTTACTGGTAAAACCCTGGCACCAGAAAAGTCTCCAAATCCACACCTCTAAATTGGAAATTAGTGTCAAAAACTACACAGAATTATGTCATCAATAAAGGAGGGACAAAAATAGACCAGGCTGAACAAATATTACACGCTACAAATGGTTAATAATCCATAAGGTTTTAATTTGAACCCAATAACGGCACCTAAAGACTCAAGTTCCTATAGTTTTGCTTCAAAAAATCTGCAAAACTTCTAATTTCATTTATATACTTATGCTCTGTCTTGTCCTTTAACAAGCTATGCTCCACTAAAGAATCAATTCCAAGTCTGAATGGGTTAAAATCAATTTATGCTGGGTACAAGTCAGATCCATTGGTAGAATTACCAACTTGAAACATTTAATCATGTATTGTTTTCAAGAATTACTTATTTCCATTTGGATTAAATCAGTTCTTACCTCTTATTGTACAATACTTGTTTCCTTACCCCCATCAGCAATTTCTTCCTAAAGTATACAATAGAATAACTTTATCCAAGTGAATCAGATCAAATTTGAACAGTCTGTCAAGGATTAAGAACCAGTAATTGGGAATATGACCATATCTAATCCATTATACACAGAGGGCACATTTATTTAATTCTGAGTGTCTGATGTTCTCATACACTTGCCTTTAGACTTATTACAGCTTTGGTCCAAATATGTATGCAAGTTAAATTCCAGAAGCATCACACAGGGGGAAAAAAACATAGGTGGGGGTTAAATTGCCACTGACTTGAGTCATTATTAATAGAAAGGAGGATGGCTGTGAATGTTAGAAGCCAAATCCTTTCAATTTGGTGTTCCTCAAGTGAGTGGCCAAGCTCCAAACAAATTCAGCTTCTTCCTTTTCATGAAGGGATTGATGACCAGGAATGGAGATATTTCATGATTATACAATAGTTTGTTCCATCTCAAACTCAGAAAATAAAGACCTGCACAGAGGCATCCTTCAGGCATGGTCTGAAATGGCAAGTTGGATTTGCATTACTGAGGTGCCTGGTGACGACCATCTCCAATGAGAGCATGTAACAATGAAGTTACTTTTCTTCACAATTAGGTCCTTTTTAATCCGCAAACTGCAGGTTATATTGACTACAAACATAATTGAACCATGTATAACTACTATGACTACAAAAATCAGTCAGAAACTGAACCTTCGGTATTAAGTGACTCTCCTCCCAATTCTCCAATTTTTAAAAATTCTAACTACAAGGCATATCAGGAATTTATTGAAAAACAGTCTATTTGCATGGATGCATTGAGCTTTAAACCACAAGGGAGCTCAGCACTGTCAAAGGCAAGAGTAAAAAAATATTCCTGATAAAACTCAGCAGGTCATGCATGTACTAGAATTGGGGAAAATATAGCTCTCGGCTGCAGAAAAATTGGGGTAATAGATGGATAAGATAAAGGAATATCTGATGTTAGCTGTCACTTCTCGCTTGTTAATGAGAAAATGTAAAGTGATATTTTATCGAAATTTGTCACTTTCTGGAACTTGTGTTGCTTGGATGTTGCCATTTATCTGGTCAAGCCTGAATGCTGCCTTAATCTTCCTGCATTCATTATCAGAGCAAATACAGATGGAAATAGACGTGACAGTCGCTGCCAAATACACCCACCTCTAAACTAACAAAGAAGAGGTGGTCACTGAAGAAACAGCTAAACTGGAACAATGACCTGAGAAATATCTTGGGAACAATTAGCCTCCAACAGCCAAAAAGCATCTTCTGCTTCATGCTGCCAATAACAAGTTATCTGCATCAAATTCTCAATTCCAGTGGACTTTGATCAAATACCTGTACTTTCTTTCATTAAGGGCAGTCACTCATTTGTGGCATTCTGCTGTTTTCTTAATGCACAATGACTTATGGTACCACTACAGGTGGACCTATTACAATTGCATAAGTGCCTCTTGATTGCACTCTTGACAATCCCATCCATCATGATTGAGAATAAGCTCCTGGGACATTAATTGACTAGAATGGATTCACTCTTGCGTACAGCACACACCTGGCCATTTAAAAATTTCATCAAGTACACGGATGTTTTGCAGGAGGGCTAGGTATTTCTGGAGTTTCTGGTATTCCTATCAATATAATAATTTAACAGAGATGGTGTCAGGGGCCAAAATAACCTTTGTTGTATTCAGTGTGCTCAGCCATTTGTTGATATCATATGAAATGTATAAAACTGACTGAAAACCAGCTCAGATGATAGAGGAAACATTAATTGGGGATCGATGGATTGAATGATGATGCTTTTAAATGCTTTGGGTTTCTTTTGTACTCAATACCTGGGGTGCACAGAGACGACATTTTTTTGGATTGGATTGATCCTAATCTATTGTTCCATTTATTCTTAGACTTTTATCCCTGGAATAATCACACTATTGCCCTCTTTGGTTTAACTTCACACATCGTCACAGGCAAAATCCAGGGATTGAGCTGTGGTCCACATACAATTAATTTTATTTATTTATTGAGATACAGTGCAGAATAAGCCCTTCAGCCCTTTGAGCCTTCAGCACCCAGCCATCACCCCAATTTAATCCTAGCCTAATAACAGGGCAATTTACTATGAATAATTAACCTACCAATCAGTGGATCTTTGGACTGTAGGAGGAAACTGGAGCACCCAGAGGAAACCCCTGCGGTCATGGGGGAGAACATACAAACTCCTTACAAGCATCAGCAGGAATTGAACCTGGGTCGCTGGCACTGTAAAGCATTTTGCTAACCATTACACTATCATGCTGCTCCAGTACTCTACTATGCGCCCCAATTTGTGAAATTTGAGTGGAGTATGGGAAAGGAAAAATAGCTACCTATGTGTACTGACAATTCTGAACTACAAGTCCCAATCAATAGTCTGACCTTCATTCTCAGGCACAACACAATTCTATACTGCAGCCAAATAGCAGAAAAACATGAAGGCTAATCATCAGACATTGGGCTCATTACTGACATCATCAATCTTTTCACGTGCAAAATGAATTTTAACCAAGTTATTTCAGTTACACTTCTGCAAAATGCTCAAATTTTTGTATTCTAAACATTATATAGTCCAAGATGGAATCACCCATTTGCTGCACATGAAATCAATATGCAAAGCCAGAATCACTGAACAAAATGTTTCTGACAATGTTGCCTGTAGGTATTCGCAGCTGGCAGAAGATGTCAGCTGTACACATCAACGAAAAGGCACTGGAACATCATCTAACACATCTGTTCATGCCACACATTCCATGGTCCCATTTCAGGACCTTATCTCCTGATATAGAACGAATGAGCAAAACATTTTTTTCTTATACCCTTTGCATGCATTGAAACCTGTGCTTACGCATGCTAGTTATTGATAAGATGATGCAAAGATACTGCATGCATGCAAGCACAGCAAATAGAATGCAATATATGGGATTTAACCATCTATCTAGGCAAAAAAAGGATGAAGTGAAGAGGAAATTGCTGGATCTCTCTTTCAAAGGACGAGTGAGATTTGAAGAACTGATTTTCATCGGGGCGGTCTGGCTCTGAGGACTGCAGTTAACGAACAACATAGCACTAAAGTGAACTGAGCTAAAATAAACATTCCTAGCACAAGAAAATCAACAGATTTTGGAAATCCAAAGCAACACACAAAATGGAGGAACTTAGCAGGCCTGGCAGCATCGAGAGAAAAGAGTAAACAGTCAACGTTTCAGGCCAAGATCCTTCATTGGGACTGGACACATTTCAGCCTGAATGACCCTAACCTTGATGGAAAGACTTGGCCTGAAATGTTAACTGTTTACACTTTTCTATAAATGCTACCTGGCCTGCTGAGTCTCTGAACATTTCTAGACCGTTTCAAGGACTCTGGTTTGAGGTTTAATATTCTCTGTTATTTACTCGTTCTTGCTATTTGCATGATTTGTTCTTTTTTCATGCATTGGATGCTTGATGTTTTCTCTGAACAGGTTCCATGGTATGTCTTTGTTTCGTGGTTGTCTGTGGGAAGACGAATTTCAGAGTCGTATTCTGTATAAATGTACTTCGACTCCGGATTCCCTTCCCCATGGCAGTATTTTAAGGACTAAACCAGATTGCCTAAAATTATGAACTTCTCCCAAGTTTTGTGAATTTGCCCATTTTCCGTCACCTAAAACAAGTGGATGCCAACAGCAGCACCACAAGTGTCTTGTAGCTACAAAAGTCAAGTGTAAGAGACACTACAAGTCAATGACTGAAGATAGCACAATAAAACCCATTTGTAACGTGCTACAACATTTCTAACAGAATAGCTACACAAAATTGTAATTTCTCAACCCATCAGAGATAAAATCAGCACTTGGTTGCGTGTCTTGCTAAATTATCGTTATTTGCATGGATACAATAATATTTATTTCTTGTGGCGAGGTTTTAGATTAGTTCAAATTGAAAAAACATGATCTCAAGATTAAATTCAATTCTTTTGCAATATTTTCAGTTTCTGTCCTGTGAAAATGAAGTGCAAGTCTTTTACCAAAATTGGGCAGAGGGATTTCAATTTACAAGTGGATGCATGTTGTAGGACAGGGAATTTATGAAAATTGTTTGTAAGCATTCCACATCTTTACTCGCAAATGAATATGTTCAAAGAGAACCATGTACATATAAACTATTTCAAACCGAGTCTGTCATTTAAAAGCATACAGCAGTGAAAATACAGACCCCAAAAATTTGGAGTAATAAGCAAACTTCTGGAAGAACTCAGTGGGTCGGGCAACATATGTGGAGGTTAGACCCCTTCCTCTTCACACTTAATACTGGCCATCTATCTTCTACTCTTTCAGTCCATCTAAAGGGTCTTGACTGTCCACCTTCCTCCACACATGCTGCCTTACTTGCTGAATTCCCTTACAGTTTGCTTGTTGCTCCATGTATAGTGAATGGTAGGCATCAAGAAATGTTGATGAGCAGAGAGACTTTGGGTTCCAAGTCCATAGTTCCCTAAAAAATGGTAACACAGATGAATAGGGTGGCAAAGAAGGCACGTGGCATTATTGGATTCATAGGGTGAAATATAGAATATAAGAGTTTGGACATTCTGTTGCAACTTTGCAAATACTGGCAAGACTCCACTCGAACTACTGTCTGTAGTTCTGGTTGTGACACTATACGAAGGATGGGAATGAGCTGGAGAAAGATTGTAGAAGATTCAGCAGGATGCTATCTGAGTTGCTGAGTTATAGGGGGAGATTAGATAGTCTTGACTCATCTTCACTGAAGTAAATATTCCTGGACATTTAACAAGGTAAAATGGAGAAGTATTGGTAACTCCAGTATTAAAGGGAGGGGGAAAAAAAACCTTAGAACTGAAGGGTTCCAGCTCAGAATACAGTAATCAAAGAATGAGAATCAGTTTGGGGGAACCAAGAAACAACAAGGCCGAAAACATTGGTGCTTTTTGTCTATAGGCCATCAGACAGTTAGCATAATGCAGTGTAGAGTACAAATCAGGAAAATCAAGGTGCATTTAATAAGGACAGTACTGTATTTGTTAGGGAGTTTTAAACTACACATAGACTGGGAAATCAAGTACTGTAGGTATCAATAATGTGGAACAGGAATTCATGAGATGTACAAGCAATGATTTGCTACATCAGGATGTTGAGGAAATAGGTTATTTTAGTTCCAGAATTGTATCCTGAAAATAAGTTAATTGATGATCTGGTAATTAAGAGAACTTGGAGATCAGTGATCATTACATATAAAAACTGAAATAGATTTTATCCAATCTGAAACCCAGATCTTTAGTCCAAACATAAGGCGTGAGATAGCTACATTATAAAAGTATTACAGCAAACGAAAAGAGGTTAACCTTTAAAGTAAAGTTTACAACACAACATATACATATCCCTTTAAGGTAAAATAAAACAGAAAAGGTGATGTGGCCCTGTTAAGCCATTGGGAAGATGGGGTGAGTACAGATGTCTGGGAAATGAAGGAGATGTAGGTGAGGGTAGCATCAATGATGGGGGAAGGGCAACACTTTTCTTTAAAGGAGGACATCTCTAATGTCCTTGAAATGAAAGCCGCATCCTGGAAACAGGTGTGGCAGAGCAAAGAAGTGAGAGAAAAAAAAATAGTATTTTACAGGAGACAGGGTGGGAAGAGGTTAAGCAAAGATAGCCTTGGGAATCAGTAGGTGCACACCTCCTCTTCTGCCACACTGAGACCTCTTTTAGGTTTAAGGAGCAACACCTCATATTCCATCTATAGAGCTTCCAATCTGATGACATGAACATCTCTCTGTCTTTCGGAAACGACAGGAATTCTACAGATGCTGGAAATTCAAGCAACACACATCAAAGTTGCTGGTGAACGCAGCAGGCCAGGCGGCATCTCTAGGAAGAGGTACAGTTGACGTTTCAGGCCGAGACCCTTCATCAGGACTAACACCTGACACCTTCGTTAGTCCTGACGAAGGGTCTCGGCCTGAAACGTCAACTGTACCTCTTCCTAGAGATGCCGCCTGGCCTGCTGCATTCACCAGCAACTTTGATGCTCTCTATCTTTTGGTATTATTCACCCCCTCCTCCTTTCCCTCTTCTTCAATTCCCCACTCTGGCCTCTTCTCTTTTCTCTTCACCTGTCTATCACCTCTCCCAGTGCCCCTCCTCTTTTCTTTTCTTTCATGGTCCACTTTCCTCTTCTATCAGATTGCTTCTTCTGCAGTCCTTTACCTTATCCACCACTCACCTCCCAGTTTCTTACTTCATCCCCGCTCCCCCATCCACCCACCTTCACCCATCACCTTCCAGCCTGTCCTCCTTCCCCTCCCCTCATCATCTTATTTTGGCAGCTTCCCCTTCCTTTCCAGTTCTGATGAAGGGCCTCTACCTAAAATGTTGACCGTTTATTCACTTACGTAGATGTTGACTGACCTGCTGAGTTCTGCCAGTATTTTGTGTGTTGCTCTGGATTTCCACCTGCAGAATTTCTTGTGAAAATAATAGGACTGATCATCGGGACCTAATGATCTGCATCCACTGGTTGTCATCTAAAACACCATAAAAACTAAAAGAGCTCCCAACAAGTACTGTTCAAATAATTATAAATTCATTCAAAAGATGTAGGCTCTGCAGGTTGCACTGGCATTTAATTGCCTATTCCTAGTCATCCTTGAAATGGTTCTGGTAACCTTCCTTCTCAAACCACGGAAAAGCTTTACATGTGGTTGTTAGAGGAGTTCCAAGATGTTGACCCAGTAAAGTGAAGAAACGACAATACATTTCACGTCAGGATGACAAGAGGTTTGGAGGGCAATTTTCAAGTGGTGGTGCTCTCATGCTTTTGCTGTTAGAGATTGTGTGATTGTTGCTGACTAAGGAGTCTTGGTGAGTTGCTGCACTGCATCGTGTAGATGGTACAAACTACCTATTGACAGCTACCCCATCCACAACTATTCACTCATGCTTCCCATTTGTCCTGTATGACGTCAACCTTTGAATGTTGTTAAAGATGCACTTATCAAGGAAAGTGGAGAGTATTCCATCACGTTCCTGAATGAGCCTTGTAAATGGTGGACAGGCTTTGGGAAGTTAGGAGGAGAATTATTTGTCTTTAGGATTCCTAGCCTCTGCCCTAGTCCTGTAGCCAGATTGTGCATATGGCTACTCCAGTTCATTTCTGGATAATGGTTACCCCCAGAATATTGATATGGGAGATATAGTATGGAAACTCCAGAAATGTCCTGTGGCTGAGACGATTGACCTCCAATCACCACAACCATCTTCCTTTGTGCTATGTAGGATCCCAACCAGCAGAGGGTTCCCCCATCCAAGCCCCAATTGCCAACGACTCCAGTTTAGACATAACCGGCTGGTGGCATAGTGGCATCAGCGCCAGGCTTTGGAGCAAAGGCTTCCAAGTTCGAATCCAGCCAGCTCCCTTGCACGCTTTCCATCTGTACTGGGTTGAGCGTCGAGCTAGCAACTCGGCCTTGTAAAAATTAGAAGGCCTGCAAAAAAAAAAAAAAAAAAATGCTGTCATGATGGTGTCCTGATGACTCCACACAGAGTTAAGGGCTTTCTTCTTCTTTTTCCAGTTTAGACAAGGCTCTGTGAGGACATACTTGACCGAGTATTACCTTAATGTGAAGATCAGTTACCCTCAATTAATCTCTGGAGTTCAGATCTTTTGACCAAGTTATAATCAGGTCAGGAGCTAAGTGACTTTGGCAGAACCCAAACTGAGCTTCTGTTAGCAGATTGAGTAAATATCGCTTGATAGTACTATTGGTAGCTGCAGTGTTTTTTCCATTTTTCATGAACTTTTGCTCATTACATATGCTTGTAACCTCACATATGTAATGAACAAAAGTTAATGAAAAATAGAAAAAACACTGCATAAGGCAAAAAATGAAGATCTTGATTCTGTATTGAAAGAGTGATTCGTCAGTGTTGAGTGAACATATGCAGCTTAATGGTATGCTGATCATGAAACAAGCAAAAATCTATCAAGATGAACTGAAAATTGAAGGTAATTGTGAATATTCAGCAGGCTGGTTGCAGAAATTTAAGAAAAGGCGCAGCATTAAATTTTTAATAATTTTAACAAATTTAAAGATAAAACTTCTGCTGATCACAAAGCAGCAAATCCATTGAAGAGTTTGCTAAGATTGTTGCTGTTGAAAATCCAACACCAGAACAAGTCTACAATGTTGACTGTTGTCATACCTTACACAAAACCTAAAGTAAAATACAGATACTGTACTGTAACCTTTTAAACAAAACACGGCAACATAGATGGGGACTGAAAGCATGTTGTTGTTCAACAGCTGATTCAGGTATTCACCCACTGTGGCTATTCTGCTTTTGTTACCCTGCACACATTGTATTTTCATTATATAAATGGTATGTAATATTTTTCATTGAACAGATGTAAGACAAAGGCTGCTAACCAGTAGCACATAAATTCAGAGTCAGAAATGATTGTGATTCCAAGCTATCTCATTATATATTTCAACTGAAGGCATCAACAATCATCTTGAATGTTAGAATGAAAATTAAGATTTAAAGGATGTAATTGCATTAGCATTGTAAGAAGGCAGTTCATTACCTGCACTAGATGTCCACATTGATTTTGTGTGTATGTGTGTATATTATATATATATATATATATATATATATATATATATATCAAAAAAACAAAATCAGTGTGGACATCATACATATGTATGTGTGTGTGTAGATATATATGTATGTATGTAGATATATATGAGTCGAATGCCTTAACCACTTAGCCACATGCCCACGGTACGTACATACACACACAGACACCCCCAAGTATTGTTTCGTGAGACTCAACAAAATTCATGTTCTTTATGTCACTTTTACAAACAGTTTTAGGGAGAGTTGCAACATAGGTTTTAATACCAACAAAAAAAACAGAAAATTTTAGTTCTTTTGTGTCATTTCAACATTAGAAAACGTTCATCAACATGAATAGTTGAGTGAAGTCAGTCAGTCAAAACTGTATTTCTGACCATTATAAAGTTAACCCCAACTGGAGCTAAACACCTGTGAATATCCTGTGACTCCGTCTAGATGAGTGCTTTTTATTGCAAGACCAGTGAGCAATTAACACTCACTGTAGTTCCTAAGGAGTACGGGAGGAATGGTAGAAAGAACAGTTGAAGTATATGCAAAATTGATCAGAAAGGAGAACTGATCGAGATATATAGTCTTCAAATGAGGTTCAGCTTCCATGCCACACTTGTGCAGCTTGTGGCAGTTATCAAAGAACATCAAGGTATATGTGTGTATTGATGACTGTGTTAACTTTGGATCCACACGTTGCTCTTCAAGAGAGGAAGGTGTTGGGAAATAAGCAGAAAGGCAAAATATATTTAATAGAAACAGAAGTAAACAGAAGAAATATATTCTTATCAGGAAACCATCTCAATTTAAAGTAATAGGCTATTGTATCACAAGTATTTTGAAGGAATTTAAATCAATGCTCAACTTAATACACTAAATTCAACCATTCACAAATACCTCTTAAGGACTTGCCGCCATAGCACAACTCAAGAAACAGATGGAAAAAGGCTTTTCATTGACCAAAGTAACTTAGTAACATTCCTTTTACACTCAGTATCCAATAATGAGATGACGTTAAGCAAAAAGACTATGAAGAAAAGCTTCAAGACATTAAATTCTATTATGTCTGCATTACATTTGCAAGGAATAAGAATGGTTAAAGAATGGGAAGTTATTTGGCCTATCAGGTCTATGCCTTTCTCTTGATCCTTTACCATACATCTGAAAGTTGCTCTTGCTCAGATGACCAATAAGTTCTCTCCTTAAGGCACTGTGTCCATCATGCTACTTGTAGTGAATTCAAGATTCAAACTAGTTTTTCCTTGCACCCTCTTGTATCCTTTGCCCAAAACTTTAGATCTGTGCCCCTGGAACATCTGCTAATGGGAACATCAGTGAAAATCGTGTACAACTCTATATAGAATCTCCTTTCAATGTACTTGCTCTAAGGAGAATGCCCATAGCTTCTCCATTCTAATCTTACAGTACACTCCCTGCAACCATTCAAGTACACTTATTTTTATAAAATCTCCAACACCTGTACACTATTCCTAAGCTGGTGTTGCATCCAATCAAAATTGGATGCAGCACTCCATACTGTTTTAATAGGTTCAAATAAATCATGATTTCATACTCAAAGCCTCTATTTATAAATTCCAGGATCCCAAATGCTTTGGTATCTACTCAGTCATCATAATCTTTTACTTTCAAGGATTTATGCATATGTGCATCCAAGTTTCTGTCTTCGCACACGTTTCTTAAATAAAGAGTTGTATATTTTATATCATAACACTTGTACAACTTTGAAAAAGAAAAAACAAACATTTTGCCAATGTAATCCTAAATATACATATTGGCTGG
Source organism: Mobula birostris (assembly GCF_030028105.1). NCBI lineage: Eukaryota > Metazoa > Chordata > Chondrichthyes > Myliobatiformes > Myliobatidae > Mobula > Mobula birostris. Next base: position 31,460,692 of record NC_092400.1, read on the forward strand.
CCATGTCAAATTCAATCCAGTTCTCATCCTATTTTACATAAACATTATATTATTGTTAGAAACAAGTAATGTGGCTAGTCTAGGTCAGTTCCCCCCTTTCCACTTTATTTTCACCTTCCCATATAAAAAAAATCAAAAATTATGACAATTGCATGGAGCAAGTTACCATTTATATTTTCATCCAGTTTGATAACCTTTGACCAGAGACTTGACAGCTGAGTTTCCAGTATCACTGTTACAGGTTACTCTTAACTTCTCGTTTGACTCATCCCATTTCCTTCAAATTAAAGGTACGTATAGCCTTGGCTCTCGGTGGGCCCCAGCTACACCTGCCTTTTCATTGGCTACGTAGAGCAGTCCGTGTTTCAAACCTGGTCCAGTACCACGTTCCAACACTTTTGCTGCTACACTGGTGACTGTGCTGCTGTTTCTTCCTGCACACATTACCAAATTCTACCCCACCCTCAAATTCACTTGGTCCATTTCTGACACCTCTCTCCCATTTCTTAATCATTTTTTTCCATCTCAGGAGACAGATTATCCACTGACTTCTACAATCCCACCAACTCCCACAGCTAACTTGACTAGGTCTCATCCAAACCAGTCACTTAGAAAGATGCCAATCCTTTTTTAAGTTCTATCATTTCTGCTAAAGCTGAGACCTTCCACTGCAGAACATCTGAGATGTCCTTTTTCATAAAATAGGGTCTTTTTTCTCCACTGTTCTCCTCTACCCTGCAACTGTTATTGATGGAAGAGATGAGGCCGAGGACTCTAGTTCCCACGTTTCTGTTCTTGCCCTTTTCCTCCTCAAATCAGAGAACAGTGAAAGAGTTCTCCTGGTCCTTGTTTATTACCACAGTAGGCTCAGCATCCAGGACATCATTCTTCACAGCTTCTGCCAACTATGACATGATTGATCCCACCACCAGCTACATCCTTCCCTCCCCACTCCTTTGATTTACACTGGGATCACTGTCTCCATGATTCCCTGCTCCGCTTATACTCCCCATATCACCTACCCTTGTGCTCCATGCACCATGGCCATCTACAGCTCCTGGTTGCTGGATATTTTAATTCTCCTCCCCCGTCCTACACCAAAATTTCTGTTATCTGCCTCCCCTGCTAAGGTGAGGACAATTAACAACTAGGAGGAACCACATTTTCAGATTCCACCTGGGTAGTCTATAATCCGATGGCACTTTGTATTGAATTCTGTAACTTCTGGTAAAATGCTTGCCATTTGTTCCTTTTGTCATTCCTCATTTACCTCGTTCTTCCTGCACTCATCCTTGCCCCCAACATCCAGTTTCTTTCCCCTCATGTTCTCTGCCCATCAGGCACATACTCTCCCCACTGGTTCTGCTTCTCCACTATTCCCATCTGCCCTCTCTATCTTCCTCACATGATTCAATGCTCTACCTTCCTCTCCTATCAGGTGCTGTCACCACTTATCACTTACTATTTCTGTTGCCATTTCTGCTGCTCCATCTGCCTATCATCCTTCCTCATCTGGATCCTCCTATTACTATGCAGATCTTGCTCCACCTCTTCCCTCCACCTTTTTATACTGGCCACCTCACCTCTATCTTTTAGTTCAGATGAAGGGTCCTGATCAGAAATGTTGAACATCTATTTCCCTTCATGGATACTGCATGACCTGCTGAATTCCTCTCACATGCTGCAGTCTCTTGTGTCTCAATGATGGTAGATTTACATAGGTGAAGTAGTAGAGAATTAACAAAGTAAGAGATTTCTTTGTGTAGAATTGTAAAATCTTTATGTAACAAAATGCAATGTGGTTTTATGATGTTTTCAAAATATCTTCCAGATTAAGGAGCAGAAGCTTCTGCACAGCATCTCATGACAGTGGGAGCATAATGTTGAGGATACATATTTGTATTTATGCACAACAAATATACAGGATACAAGTCATTTTGAAAAACAAAATACATAATGCACGTACAATAATCACCGGCCTATACAATGATTGAGTCCTCTCCTCAGTTAAAATGGAATCCAATTATCTCAGAGGATCTATCATCACATTAATGCATCATGAAGAGGGCACATCAGCGGCACTGTTTCATAAAGAGATTAAGGAGATTTTGTATGTCACCAAAGGCTCTTGCAAATTTCAACAGATGTACGATGGAGAGCACTTGAACTGATTGCATCACAGTCTGGTATGGAGCTGCCGATGTACAGGATCGCAAAAGGTTACAGAGGGTTTAGACTCAGCCAGTTTTTTCATGGGCAGAACCCTCCCTGTCATCAAGGACATCTTCAAGAGGTGATGCTTCAAGAAGGTGGCAGCTATCTGGGAGATCCCCTCTTAGCATTACTGCCATAGAGCAGGAGGTACAGGAGTCCGAAGACCCATACTCAATGTTTTTGGAGCCTCTTGCCAACAGATTTCTGAATAGTCTACCAACCCATGAATATTACCTCATTATTTCTCTTTGCATATTTATTTTTGTAACTTAGTTATTTTTATGTCTTGCTGAAGCAAAACAATGAATTTCATGGTATATGTCAGTGATAATAAACCTGATTCTAATCCATAGGATACCAAGCTATGGCATGTTTTATGTCCAATTCTTAAACTGGTGCAAGAAAACAGAGCAGTAATATATAATGCATATGCGCAAGTTTTAGGAATGGCACTCATTCCCGCTGAAGGTCATACTGTGGATGATCATATTTTTCAATCTTTTTGCAAACATTGCCCAAAATAAGAATTATTTTAAAAGTACCTCAATTAAGTACTATTCTCCACTGTAATGCCAAAAATTCATAGCAGAATGGCAATAATAAGAAAACAAAATTTGAAATTACTCCTTTTGATTCAGATTGAATTAGAAAAAGATTGAACAAAAGATGAGTCTTAAATGAATTCAAATTCAAATAAAAACATTCCAGAGTAATGACATCACCTTTAATTTTTGCTATACTATACAGTGTTTCATATCTAAAAACCATGTACAGGAAAGGGTTGTGCTTTTTTTTTTAAATACTCAAGGGGATCATTATTTCCATTTGCTGGACAGAATGTACAGTTATATTGAAAAATTTAAAACTGGATTTTAAAGTCTAAGCAATAGCTATACAAATAGTCAGTTTAAACTGAGTGGGTAGTCAGCGGTCAGAGCTGGAAAGTAGCCGTTAATGGAACGGTATTTGACACAGTGTGTTGTCTTACTGAGCTCATGAGCAAATAAGAAAATTGTTGACACTGGCAAGTGTTCCAAGGTAGCGAGACACCAAAAACTTTGAATTTTATAACTGTCCAATATTAGAGCTTTGCCTTACTGATTTTTTTTAATTCTCTGCCACATTTTTGCTGTTTGAATGACTATAGTAATTGGACCCGAATATTATATTAGCAGAGCAAAAACTGCACAAGTACAGCATACAAAATGCGGAAAGATAGCACTAGGTTAGTGAGAAGTGTAAAAGCAAAAATTTACTTTGAACAGACAAAAGAACTTTCATGGTTTTACTAACAAAACATTAAGATTTTAAATTTCCTAGTTAGTTAATTATTATTAAGTAGTTGTGTTGTGTCAAATGAAAGCTTGGTGATGAAATTGATGCTTTTCTTCATTTCATTCTGGACTACCTGTCATTGAAATTGACTGAGTAATTACTCATCCCAAATCTACCAGTTATTTCCTTCAAAAATCCCTCAACTGCACATTTTTGAGTATTAACAGGATCAAGAAATCAGTCGATCCAGAAAAGCTATTTCAGATCATTTCCTTCCAACTGTTCCCAATATAACATGGTATTAGGGATTGCAGTGAGACACCTCTTATACAAAATCATTATCCATAGTTTAGCACAAACATCTTCATTTGAGTGCACCAGTTATAGAAGTTTATGAAAAATAAACATCCTAAAATTGAAAATTTTGGCAAAGTACTTATTCGTAAATTGTGTGTTATTTTGGTGGAGATCTTTCTATTCTCAGGTATACTTATTTTCTAAACTTTGTCTATGTATACTTAAAAAAATCATATTACACTCTGTCCTCAGATTTAGTCTCTTGATGAGTTAAAATTGTACCCAAGTTGAAATGTTATTCTTGTATTGCTCAGACTCCTTGGTTATCTCTTTCATGCTTTCACTAAGGAAAAGTATCAGGCACTAATAAATAAAACTTGGCTGATAGGACTGCCAGAAACTGTATGCCATCTATCAAATTACATTATACCACAATACACTAGAGAGCATGCAGATGTACTACTTTCCTTTTACTTTCCAGAAAGGTGGCTGAATAATACGGCAGACCTTCTGATGACCCATGACCTACCCAAGCTTGCCTACCCATGGACCACGGTATTTTGCTTTCCCTGGCTAATCTTGAAAACCAAAAGGCTCAGCATCACTCCAGGCTCTGTTGGAATGGCTGTGTCAACGATTCCAACATTCCATGTTAACTTGTCAAAGTAATGATTCGTGAGCTCAGTCGTGAGCATTGTGGAATACTATAAAAAAAGCTGTGATAAATACATGGTGGTAGGAAAGTAATTTGGTGCATACAATAATAAAATATACATTATTAAATGTATAAATAATATATTTTAAAATATTTTATATATATATTTATAGTCCTGCCCTAGACTAAAAATCTCATCAAGAATTTCAAATGATGACTTAAGATCATCTGTCGTGCATTAAAACTTTGAATTACACCACAGTAAACATTAAAACAAATTAAAAATTTATGAAATGAGTGCATATATTAATATTACATGTTCTTCTTACTTTACCACACACGCACACACACAAACCCCCCTGAAGTAACAGGCATAAAATGCTGGAGGAACTTAGCAAACCAGGCAACTTAAGTGGAGGAGAATAAAGAGTCCTCTCAAGTGCTAACTTCTCCCACATCTGGAGAAAAAAAAACTAGAACTTCAAAAAGTCAAAAAAGCCTCCCCTTCACTGTCAAAACCAGCAGCCCTGATATTCACATGGCATGTGATTTAGACATTAGACGCAAGATTTTCACGTAACAAGACAGCTGGCCATACAGTGGCTTTAAACCACTCATGCCAGGGCACAAAAAGTGTCATCTCTCTTGATCACAAAGGTGTTATATCAGTTGTGCTGCAGAGGACTCTAATGGGAGATTCAATGGAGCAGGCTACAGTAGTTAGCTAGTGGATAGGTAGAACTAACTTCCTGTTTCAGCGACATGTTGCTGAAAACCTTGAATGCATTGCAATACTAAAGAACGCTGAGATGTCAAGAAGATGACTCATAGATTGGAACCAATCCTTTCTAGCATGGATGTAGTAGGATATTTCAGAAGAACATATTTGGACCCAATTACATTTCTATATGCAATGAATCAAGGTTCGACTCCCATTTGATTACAGACAGATATCATTTCATATCTGTTGCTGCAGTACACCACTCATGTGAAGACGGATTGGTATTCGCAAGTTTGATTGTGCCAGTATTCAGTCAGATTTCAAATGGTTCTATAGCAGCCTAACATAATATCTTCAGGAGATTATTATTAGGACAATTAAGACACCATCATGGAAAAGTAACTTTGACTTCATGGATCATTCATTTGCTATTATTACCGCTCTGACAATGCACGTACCATTTCAAACAGCAATTTAGTGGCACTCAGATCAAGATAGCACAGTCTAAAGGGCAGAATAATAACACAACACATCCTCCAAAGCTATCTGCACTCTTCATTATAGGCAGAAGTCTTCCACCAACCATACTCCAACATTGAAGCTCATAGGTATACTAAGACAAATAATAAAATAACACACAAGGGTGATTTTTCGTAACATGAAATAACAGATTAACTGAGAGGTATGGAAATATGGACAAAAGAACCTTTAACCTCTCACTGCTATGGCCAGAAGTTCCCACCTGCCTCAAAAAGTCAACAATTATACCAGTATCCAAGAAGAGTAGTGTGAGCTGCCTCAGTGACTATTGCCCAATAGCACTCACATCTATGGTGATAAAATGCTTTGAAAGGTTGGTCATGACTAGAAAGAACTCCTGCCTCAGCAAGGACCTGGACCCACTGCAATTTGCCTATCTCTACAATAGGCCTAGGACGGTTTCAATCTCAGTGGCTCTTCACACGGCCTTAGATCACCTGGACAAGACGAACACCTATGTCAGGATGCTGCTTGTTGACTATAGCTCAGTGTTTAACACCATCATTCCCACAATCCTAATTGCTAAATTACAGAACCTAGGCCTCCGTACCTCCCTCTGCAACTGGATCCTCAACTTCCAAACAGGAAGACTACAATCTGTGTGGATTGGTGATGAGCTCTCCTTGCCGATGATCAACATTGGCACACCTCAGGGGTGTTCACTGCCCCCACTGCTCTACTCTATCTATGCACATGACCATGTGGCTATCAATACCATCTATAAATTTGCTGATGATATAACCATTGTTAGTAGAATCTTAGATGGAGATGAGAGGGCATACAGGAGTGAGATATATCAGCTAGTTGAGTGGTGTTGCAGTAACAACCTTGCACTGCATATCAGAAAGATGAAAGAGCTGATTGTGGACTTCAAGAAGGGTAAGAAGAGGGAACAAACCAATCATCATTGAGGGATCAGAGTGGAGAATTCCTGGCTGTCAAGATCACTGAGGATCTAATATGATCCCAATATCAATACAGCTATAAAGAAGGCAAGACAGCAGCTACGTTTCATTCAGAGTTTGAAGAGATTTGGCTTGTCAACTCAAACACTTGAAAACTTCTATAGATCCCAGGGAACGGAGAGGTTTGAGTATAACGTGAGGTCCTGGAGAGCAGTAGGGTTGTTGGGAGGTGGGGGGGGGGGGGGTTCAGTGCCTGGTAAGAGGGGAAGATGTGTCTGACAGGAGGATTACATTGGAAATGTACAGCAAGCTGATTTTTTTGGGAAATTTTATGTTTAAATTGAGGTGAAATAGATACAGAAGATCAACAACAGCTAATGATAAGATAAGTAATTTTCTGTGAACATGCAAGTTTCATGGAGAGCCTAAGGAATTGGCTTTCTTCCTCCATTTGTTGGAAGGCTGAATAGCATTTAGCAAACCACCAGACTTAAGGCATACATAACTGTAGACTACAGCAGGATACCTTCAGAGCAGTTTTCATTGAGCAGACTATCCACATTTTACATGGCAGCATAAAACTCGCCTTGAGTGGATGAGTGCCACATTTGCGCAGATTATACATCTTCGTCAACCATGTTGTCGGCAGGTAACTTGTCATGGAGTTTGAAGTGTAAATGCCACAGTGGATTGCCACAAGAAAGCAAGCATCATGATTGATTCCAGGATATCATGTTACAAGTGACAAATGCACTGCATATGACCATATATCAGATGAACATCATGGAAATTGAAACATGTTTTTGGATTCAATATATCTCAAGGCTGGCATGTGCATTTGAGTGATATGCATGCGGTCAAAACAACAGTATACACACACACAATTTCAAATCTTAACCCTTTTTCCCTTGGAGTGCTGACCGGCCTGCTGAGCATTTCAACATTTTCTATTTCAAATTTTGAGCAGTGCAGTTTTTAATTTTTGAATTATGTAATATATAGTACTTTTACAGATGAAAAATATCTCAAAGTACTTCAGAGGTCCAAGGAATGAAAAATGAACATTTCACTAATCTTGATTAAAGAGACTGAAAGGAATGAAGGGCATTTAACAAATAAGGCAGTTAAGAATGGAAATTACACGAAGTGAAGCCAAGACAACTAATTAGTAAAAGAGCATACAAGGCTTGTGCGGCAGAACATTAGAGAAGGAGGGAAAGTCAAAGCCATAAAGAGATGTAAAATACTCCATCTGTGTCATTAGTGGGAGCACTTGTTAATGAACAGAGTGTATAGTCCAGACATCCCACCCTGCAAAAACTCATTTCAGGGAGGTAGTACCATCAATTTGCAGGAGACTCCCGGAACTTCTGGGAGAGGTGGGATGTCTGCAATAGAGTAGCTCCTTAGCAGCTAGCCAGCTAGTTTAAATAATGTTAGCTATGCTAATGAATAAATGACACCTGTTAAACTCACCTCAACATGTCTTTTGCAGTCTTAACCCACCATGGGCAATAGAAAAGTCACTGTTGCAAACAGTGCAGCGAGCAACACTGTCATTATTTTTGACCCCTATTAGGCAGGGGTACACTTTAGCGTAGTCTGGGGTGACGTACGTTTTATATTTTCTTTTTTTGGAACACTCTGCATGGCGTGCAATCTCTCTCTCTCTCTCTCACACACACGCTCTCTCACTCTCGTGGTCTCTCGCGCTCACTCTCTCTCACGCTCTCTCTTGCTCTCTCACGCTCAAAAAAAATTGATTTCTGGGACATTGTATATAATTTGCAGGCATCAGGGAGTCACTATTAATATGCGGGAGACTCCCGGAACTTCTGGGAGGGGTGGGATGTCTGATAGTCCCTCCTCTCTCCACCTGCCAGCCATTCTCAACACACACTTTTGCAAGTTACAAATGCAAAATGCTGGAGGAACTCAGCAGGGCAGGCAGCATCAATGTCGAGGAATAATATTTGAGTACAGCTTGTCTCTTAAGGGCTGGCATCAGAGGCTAAGTGTAGGTATGTTCTAAAGCACCCAAACCATGCCACTTATCTGCCTAATGAAAAAAAACACTTAACAATGCTCAAATAAATCAGAAAATCCGAACCGTATCCACACTTTGAAAAATATGTTTGCATGTCAAGGTAAACTGCTTTATTGCTCCTAAAACCAAGTACTAGAATTTTTAGGCCTTTGTTTTCAACAAAACCATTCTTAAATGAAATGGCCAGCTACATTAAACAATAATTACTCCAGTTGTTTTCACTGATCTTGCAAGTCAATTTCTGGCTACAGTTATGTACTATGCTTTGGGAGTTGCAACTAAAAGAAAACTACTATGTTTCTGGATAAGCAAGTTTTTAATAAAGATAGAATAAAAAAAAGTTGTGGAATTCTAAATGAACACTGCATTTTATGATTGAATGGAAATCTATTAAGTTCAGTAGATCCAGAGAATTGTAGAGGCAATTGAACTGTGCTTTAAGGGTTTGAGAGATTGCATTTACATCCACATTGTTGTTCTTTTGCACCCATAAACAATGCTTTGAGAATGACTAAACAGAAATTTGCCTGCAGGTGACTGAATTATGGGAAGTGAGCAGTCAAGTACTCACATAAAAATTGCTGGTGGACGCAGCAGGCCACACAGCATCTCTAGGAAGAGGTACAGTCGACGTTTCAGGCCGAGACTCTTCCTCAGGACTAACTGAAAGAAGAGATAGTGAGAGATTTGAAAGTGGGAGGGGGAGATCCAAAATGATAGGAGAAGACAGGAGGGGGAGGGATGGAGCCAAGAGCTGGAAAGTTGATTGGCAAAAGGGATATGAGAGGATCATGGGATAGGAGGCCTAGGGAGGAAGGGGGAGGGGGAAGCCCAGAGGATGGGCAAGGGGTATAGTGAGAGGGAGAAAAAAAGAGACAGAGACAGAGACAGAGAATGAGAATGTGTGTATATAAATAAATAACGGATGGGGTACGAGGGGGAGGTGGGGCATTAGCAGAAGTTAGAGAAGTCAATGTTCATGCCATCAGGTTGGAGGCTACCCAGACAGAATATAAGGTGTTGTTCCTCCAACCTGTGTGTGGCTTCATCTTTACAGTAGACGAGGCCATGGATAGACATGTCAGAATGGGAATGGGATGTGGAATTAAAATGTGTGGCCACTGGGAGATCCTGCTTTCTCTGGCGGACAGAGCGTAGATGTTCAGCAAAGCGGTCTCCCAGTCTGCGTCAGGTCTCGCCAATATATAGAAGGCCACATTGGGAGCACCGGACGCAGTATATCACCCCAGTCGACTACAGGTGAAGTGTCACCTCACCTGGAAGGACTGTCTGGGGCCCTGAATGGTGGTGAGGGAGGAAGTGTAAGGGCATGTGTAGCACTTGTTCCATTTACAAGGATAAGTGCCGGGAGGGAGATCAGTGGAAAGGGATGGGGGGGGGAACGAATGGACAAGGGAGTCGCGTAGGGAGCGATCCCTGCAGAAAGCTGGGGGGGGGGGGGGAGGGAAAGATGTGCTTAGTGGTGGGATCCCGTTGGAGGTGGCGGAAGTTATGGAGAATTATATGTTGGACTCGGAGGCTGGTGGGGTGGTAGGTGAGGACAAGGGGAACCCTATTCCTAGTGCAGTGGTGGAAGGATGGGGTGAGAGCAGATGTGCATGAAATGGGAGAGATGCGTTTGAGAGCACAGTTGATGGTGGAGGAAGGGAAGCCCCTTTCTTTAAAAAAAGGAGGACATCTCCTTTGTCCTGGAATGAAAAGCCTCATCCTGACAGCAGATGCGGCGGAGACGGAGGAATTGCGAGAAGGGGATGGCATTTTTGCAAGAGACAGGGTGAGAACAGGAATAGTCCAGGTAGCTGTTAGAGTCCATAGGCTTATAGTAGACATCAGTAGATAAGCTGTCCCCAGAGATAGAGACAGGAAGATCCAGAAAGGGGAGGGAGGTGTCGGAAATGGACCAGGTAAACTTGAGGGCAGGGTGAAAGTTGGAAGCAAAGTTAATGAAGTCAACGAGCTCACCATGCATGCAGGAAGCATCGCCAATGCAGTCATCAATGTAGCAAAGGAAAAGTGGGGGACAGATACCGGTATAGGCTTGGAACACGGATTGTTCCACAAAGCCAACAAAAAGGCAGGCATAGCCGGGACCCATACGGGTCAAGTACTGTTCAGTCATTTTGACTGGTTTATCTCAATAATTTTTTTTAAGTAATCATAAATGAAATCAGGAGGTGATTAATCTGAAAAGGTTAATCATCATTTTGCTTCATTCATAAGGTAGACTGGAATGTGAAATCGCAGACAGAAACCAGTCTGCTAATGATGAATGATCTCCAGTAAGTCACACACCATAAAGGTGTTTTGGTTGTGCAATAGTAATCTAGTGCCAAGTGTCACGCAGCAAGTCATTTATTCAGACTCTCACATACCATATCTCTATATCCTGTTAACAGCAGCTCAATACCACACCAGTCAAGCATGGTTACTCACTTTGGAGTATGCACTGGTAAGTAAGCCACTAATTTACTAAACAGCATCTACTTGCTCTTGTATACATTATCTGCATAAAATAGACAGGTTAAAGTAGTTAATTTCAGACTCTTTAACTTGACCTAGTTCAAGACAGTAGCATTTTCTTTAATCTTTCAGCAATTCTAATGCTACAAATCATTCCAAAAGTTTTGAAATTGATTTGTTTCTTTCAAATTCAGATTATGACAGAAAGCATGTGACACATGATATGGTTAAAAACCGGATTTGACATGAACTGCATATCAACCTGTTATCACAGGCTAGGTTGTATCCTAACTGGTATGGAGAAAGGAAAAAAATTTAAATCATATCAGGAATAGCCTACTATTACCACAGATATCTAAAATAAAAGCATAGAAATTGCTTTGTTAGTTTTTAAAAGCAGCATTTTTGTTCACTTTAATGCACTTAATGCTTTAAGGTTCAACTTCACCAAACAATATTGTTGGTTTTCCTCTTTAATATTATACCATGTCAAATATAGCTCTGCTGTCTCTTTTATTTCCTTGCAAATGTTCTCAGTTTTTGGCAACTAGCCTCACAAATGCAGCCCATGCCTACAGCTCAATAAAGAGATACTTATCTACCAACTACAATGGAGCATTGCCACTAAACAAATGGATGCTGCAATGATGGGGGGAGGGGGGTGAGATTTTTTTTCTCATGGTGATGCATTTCTCAGAGGCAATGGGTTGAGGTTTTAAAATAGTGTGGTAGTTATAGTCATAGTCATACTTTATTGATCCTGGGGGAAATTGTTTTCGTTACAGTTGCATCATAAATAATAAATTGTAGTAAAACCATAAATAGTTAAATAGTAATATGTAAATTATGCCAGGAAGTAAGTCCAGGATCAGCCTATTGGCTCAGGGTGTCTGACCCTCCAAGGGAGGAGTTGTAAAGTTTGATGGCCACAGGTAGGAATGACTTCCTATGACGCTCTGTATTGCATCTCGGTGGAATGAGTCTCTGGCTGAATGTACTCCTGTGCCCAACCAGTACATTATGTAGTGGATGGGAGACATTGACCAAGATGGCATGCAACTTAGACAGGATCCTCTTTTCAGACACCACCGTCAGGGAGTCCAGTTCCATCCCCACAACATCACTGGCCTTACAAATGAGTTTGTTGATTCTGCTGGTGTCTGCTACCCTCAGCCTGCTGCCCCAGCACACAACAGCAAACATGATAGCACTGGCCACCACAGACTCGTAGAACATCCTCAGCATCGTCCGGCAGATGTTAAAGGACCCCAGTCCCCTCAGGAAATAGAGATGGCTCTGACCCTTCTTGTAGGCAGCCTCAGTGTTCGATAGGCTGTGGGATAAAAGTGCCTACAAGAGGCATCTTTTTCTGCAAGGGGCCATGTAAATATTCAGGTGCTATAACTAGACACCTTTAACAGAAACAAAATGTCAGAAGTGCAGCAGTAATTTGCACATAATGTGGTAACAACCAAATTATTCATGACAGGAAATTAGCTTAGGGATATCAATATGCCAAGTCTTAAGGAAAAAATGCCCTTGAAATACAATTTTCTATTACACAAATACAAGAATTATTAATCTTTTGTTTTTCATATTTAGGGCAAAGTAAATAGAAAAAGCTTCTCATCATGATTATAAAGTGTATTTTCCCCAGGCAATATATTGCTGGGACCCAGGCATCAGACTTCCACACGTACAGTATAATGAATCCAAGCATCAAACTATCATTCCAATTCAAACATGCTCATCCTAGCTCTCCACTTGACCTTTCATTTCCACCTTTCATTGATTCAACAAAGGAGGAAAGTAGGGAACCAATGCCAGGAATCTCTTTTTGGCTTGGAAATACAAGACCAACGGAGATTTCAAAACCAAAAACAATTCACACTCCAGATTTCCTTGAAGTAGTCTTAATATATTTCCTCTGAATTAACAAAGAATCCATATTAACACAAAAGCAGAACAAAAGCCAACACAAGAATCAAGCTTCGTAAGCAAGTCAACTGTCATTTAAGCATTAATTAGTCATCGTTGTGAAATCCCTTATGGGCCTCAACTATTTTGTTTTCCTTCTTGTTGCATGCAAGCATTTTGGCAGAACTGCCAACGTGCCAAGCATTTTATTACCATACCTGTCAGCATTCTCTTGTAGGCTATTTGTTTAAAATTATTAAGTCAAGTCCGCTTCATCAGGATTTCAAAATGAAGAGAGATAAACGGTTAAGCGGTAGTAATCCACTGCGAGTGAATTCAGCTCCAAACAAAACAACAGTGGTTGGTTGGTACGATGATGGAGAAGATCCTGAGAGGCAGGATTTATGAACATTTGGAGAGGCATAATATGATTAGGAATACTCCGCATGGCTTTGTCAAAGGCAGGTCATGCCTTAAAAACCTGATTGAATTTTTTGAGGATGTGACTAAACACATTGATGAAGGAAGAGCAGTAGATGTAGTGTATATGGATTTCAGCAAGGCATTTGATAAGGTACCCCATGCAAGGTTTATTGAGAAGTAAGGAGGCATGGGATCCAAGGGGACATTGCTTTGTGGATCCAGAACTGGCTTGCCCAAAGAGAGATTGTAGACGGGTCATATTCTGCATGCAGGTCGGTGACCAGTGGTGTGCCTCAGGGATCTGTTCTGGGACCCCTACTCTTCATGATTTTTATAAATGTCCTGGATGAGGAAGTGGAGGCATGGGTTAGTAAATTTGCTGATGACACAAAGGTTGGGGGTGTTGTGGATAGTGTGGAGGGCTGTCAGAGGTTACAGCTGGACATTGATAGAATGCAAAACTGGGCTGAGAAGTGGCAGATAGAGTTCAACCCAAGTAAGTGTGAGGTGGTTCATTTTGGTAGGTATGGTATGATGGCCGAATACAGTATTAACGGCAAGATCTTGGCAATGTGGAGGATCAGAGGGATCTTGGGGTCTGAGTCCATACCATAGGACACTCAAAGCTGCTGTGTAGGTTTAACTTATGGTTAAGAATGCATACGGTGCATTGGCCTTCATCAACTATGGGATTGAGTTTAAGAGCTGAGAGGTAATGTTACAGCTATATAGGACCCTGGTCAGACCCCACTTGGAGTACCGTTCTCAGTTCTGGTCACCTCACTACAGGAAGGATATGGAAACTATAGAGAAGTGCAGAGGACATTCACAAGGATGTTGCTTGGATTGGGGAGCATGCCTTTTGAGAATAGGTTGAGTGAACTCCGCCTTTTCTCCTTGGAGCGACGGAGTTTGAGAGGTGACCTGATAGGAGGTATACAAGATGCTGAGAGGCTTTGATTGTGTGGATAGTCAGAGGCTTTTTCCCAGGGCTGAAACAGCTAGCACGACAGGGCACAGTTTTACAGTGCTTGGAAGTACCTTAGGTACAGAGGAGATGCCAGGGGTAAGTTGTTGTTGTTGTTGTTTTTACACAGAGTGGTGAGTGCGTGGAATGGGCTGCCGGCGACGGTGGTGGAGGTGGATACGATAGCATCTTTTAAGAGACTCCTGAATAGGTACATGGAGCTCAGAAAAAGAGGGCTATTGGTAATTTCTAAGGTAAGAGCATGTTCAGCACAGCTTTGTGGGCCGAAGGGCCTGTATTCTGCTGGAGGCTTTCTATATTTCTATAACACCTGTCCAAAGAGCATGAACATGGCTATCCTTTACTTATCTTGGGGTGATGATGCAGGATTGCTTGACACTGGACTGCACTGAGTTTTGTGCTATTGTGTTGATTAAGAACAGAACTCAATGTCAATGTATGACAGATAAAAGACAGCAATGATTTTCCATGAACCACCAAATTTGAGTGATACTTCACAGTCCTCAAATGATGCAATCAAAAACATTTTCTGGTTTATAAAAGTCTATGAATAGTGGTTAATAAACTCTTCACATTTTTCTTAGAGCCGAAGTATAGCAAAAATCAATGTCCATACGTCTCTAGAAGGGTGGAAGCCATTCTGTGATTAAGGAAGCTTATTCATAGTCTCTGTGCAGAAGAATTGAGAGGGGCCTGGTGATAACTTTCCCTATGACAATGAGGTACTGCGTGTATGAGCTAATTTTACAGCATGCTTGAGATAGTGAGTGATATTTTTCAATATTTTAGGATCATCTAGAAACTTAATGTGCAAGCAAATGATAGTTCGATTTGAACTCTGTAGGCTGTATGACTGCCTTTTTACCAATAAAGTAAGCCAATTGCTGTAACTGCAGACTGATAAACTTTTAGGTCCTAATGGCCTTCATCCTAATGTCTCAATAGAAGTGGCCAGTGAGACAGTCAGTTGATTTTAAAATTATTCCCTAATTTTAGAAGTTTTCATTAGACTATAAAATAATAAATTCAACTCCTCTATTCAAAAGGTTGAAAGAAAAAAAGCAGGAGTTTCACATCAATTAAATTAAAATTTGTTTATGGAATTTGCTTGAAGCTATTATTAAAGATCGTATAGCAATGATCAGAAAAACATCAAGTTAAGCATGTTAGATTTTCTTTTGAAGTACTGTTGTAACATGTGGTGAAGTAGTGAAGTAGTAATAAAAATGGAAGACAGCAGGGTAAAACTATTGTACCAGATGGACATCAGGACTGTTGTGTACTGTGCTTCCCAGAGACATGGCTCACCCCAAGCACTCTGGCACAGTGCTCCAGACTCAGGGCTTTACCCACCACATGGACTGGATGGCAGCATCACATAATGTCAGAGACAATAGCATTTGTTCATAATTAACTTTTCGTGGTGCACAGTGTCTTGTCTCAGTCCTGCTCTACTGACCTGGAACATCTGGCAGTTAAGAGTCATCCATTCTAGTTGCTGAGGGCGTTCTGCTCTGACATCTTGGTAGTTATGTACATTCCACCCCTAGCGAACATCAAGCCAGCACTGAAGGAGCTGAGCACTGATCAATAGTCACGTGATAGTAACACTTTCCTGATTATTGTGGGCACCAGCTTGAAGATGTCTCTGACAAACTACCACCAACCTGTCACCTGCTGAACCAGCTAAGTTCACACAATCACTGTTACACCACCAAGAAGAACACTTACTGTGCATCCTGTACCTGCACTCTGGCAAGCTGGATAACCTGGCGGTTCTTCTCAGGCAGGGACTGAGGACCACAGCACAAGTGGTGAGGAGCATGAAGGTACAAGGGAGGCAGAGGAGTGTTTAAAGGACTACTTTGGATTGATGGACAGAACCATATTCAGGGATTCATCTTCAGATCCGAATGAATATGCCATGGTCATCAATAATCTGTGTGGATGAGTGTGTGCCTTAGAAAACATACTGAGTTTTCCCTAAACCGAAGACCTGAATGAACTAGGAGATTAGCAGTCAGCTGAGGGCTAGATCTATGGTGTTGAAGACCAGTGGTCCAGATTCCTTCAAGTCCAAATACAACTGACAGAAAGCCCTTGTGAGAATTAGAAAGCAATTCTGTGTGAAATTAGAGACAAGTCGATGCAAACAACTGTGGAAGGTTTGCATGCCGTTACAAGGCAAAACCCAACAGCATAAATGGCATCAGGAAGCTTCACTCTTCAATGAGCTTAATGCATTTTATTCATACTTTGAAAGGGAAAATAACACTGCACCTGTGCAAATCCCCACAGCATCCAGCGACCTTGTGATCTCTATTTGAAGTCTGCTGTCAGAAAATACATCAACAGGGTGACACTCACAAGGCATCAGACCTTGATGGTGTACCTAGCAGGGTATTTAAAACTAGCACCAACCAACTAGCTGGAGTGTTCACTGCTGTAGACTAAGATTCTGATTTTTAAAAGGATAGCAATCATACTGGTGCCCAGGTAGAACAGGATAAACTGTCTCAATTACTATTAACTAGCAACAGTCACATCTACCATTATGAAGTGTTTCAAGAGGTTGGTCAAGGCAAGAATCTGCTTTCTGCTTTGGAGCACCTAGACAACAGCAAAACAAACATCAGGCTACTGTTAATCTATTACAACTCTGTGTTCAACACCATCATCCACTCTGTACTTAAACCTGGACATCTGCACCTCCATCTGCAACTAGATCCTCTGCTTCCTCATCAAAACACAATCAGTACTGATCAGTGATAACATTTCCTCCTCAATGACAAAGAACACAAATGCATCTTAAGGATGCACACTTAGCCCATTGCTCTACTCTCTACATTCATAACTACCTGGCTAAGCATAGATCAAACAACATCCATAAATACACAGATAACAGCACTATTGTTGGTAGGATCTCAGATGGCAATGAGGTGTACAAGAGCAAGGCTGTTTAAGTGGTGTTGCAACAACCTTGCACTCATTGCCAGTAAGACCAAGGAATTGATTGTAGACTTCAGGAAAGAGAAATCAGGAGTTCACACAGGTCCTCATTGAAGGGTCAGTGATGGAAAGGATGAACAGCCTCAAGTTACAGGACATCAGCATCTCAGAGGATCATTTTTGGGCCCAGCACAATAATGTAAACACGAAGGTGGCACGCCAGAGGCTCTACTTTATTAGGAGTTTGACAAGAATTACTATGTCACCATTGACTCTTGCACATTTCTATATGTGTATAGAAGGGAATGATCTTTCTGACAGGTTGCATCATTCCCTCGTATTGGGGTCCAATGCACAGGATTGCACGCTGCTGCAAAGGGTTGTAGACTTAGTCAACCCCAACACAGGCACAAGCCTCCCCACCATCAACGACATCTTCAAGAGGGCAGCATCCATTACTAAGGACCGTCATTGATTAGGATATGCCTTCTTCTCATTACTACCATCAGAGGGGAAGTATAGGGACCTAAATACCTGCACCCAAATAATTCAGAAGCAACTTCTTCTCCACCGCTATCAGATTTCTGAATGGTCTATGAACCTATGAATACTACCGGCTTTTTTTGCACTCTTTATAGTAATTTTATATATTTGCACACAGTGCTGCATGAAAACAACATTTCATGTCATAATGGTGATAATAAACCCAATTCTGAATCTGCTGTGGATAAATGGGAACCAATGGGATGTGCTGATAAGTTGCCACAAAGGCCGAGGAAAATAAAAGCTCACAGTTATAGGAGGCTGCATATTTGTGTGCACAGAAATTTGGAAAAAGAGTAGAGATAAATCATTCCCTTCTTGGTTGCCAAAATATAATAAATGGTATGCCACAGAGTTCAATGGTGGGTCTTAATTTACTTTTACAATTAATATGAATGAAGACGTCAAAGATATGGTTGATATATTTACTGATGCCAGAAAGATAGCAAAATAACTTAAGAGGACAGGGAGATATAGATTGATAAATTAGATAAATGGAATATAAAAATTAACTTTGGGATCAGGAAACAGCATCAGGCAATCTTAATAAAGGACATGCCGGCCTTGTATAACTGCAAATACAGAACTACTATACATGTTTGCTAAACAATAAAAGCAGCATACAACAAACATACAGTAGTTGAGCTGGTCTCAACCAACAGATCAGATAAACTTCTGCAACCCTACCAAAGAGCTCTGAATGCTAGCAGACAATTAAACAGCTGACAGGAAAAGTGTCCAAGAGCACCTCCATCATCAATAATGGAAAGGGTGAAACAAGAGAAAATTTGCAGATGCTGGAAAACTGAGCAACACAGAATCAGAATCAGGTTTATTATCACCGACATGTGACGTGAAATTTGTTAACTTAGCAGCAGCAGTTCAATGCAATACATAATCTAGCAGAGAGAGAAAAAAAAAATCAATTACGTATATTGAATAGATTTTTTTTAATGTGCAAAAACAGAAATACTGGATATTAAAAAAAGTGAGGTAGTGTTCAAAGCTTCAATGTCCATTTAGGAATCGGATGGCAGAGGGGAAGAAGCTGTTCCTGAATCGCTGAGTGTGTGCCGTCAGGCTTCTGTATCTCCTACCTGATGGTAACAATGAGAAAAGTGTATGCCCTGGGTGCTGGAGGTCCTTAATAATGGATGCTGCCTTTCTGAGACACCGCTTCCTGAAGATGTCCTGGGCACTTTGTAGGCTATGCCCAAGGTGAAGCTGACTCCATACCAGACAGTGATGCAGCCTGTCAGAGTGCTCTCCACGGTACAACTATAGAAGTTTTTGAGTGTATTTGTTGACATGCCAAATCTCTTCCAACTCCTAATAAAGTATCGCCACTGTCTTGCATTCTTTATAACTACAAACATACATCGATATGTTGGGGCCAGGTTAGTTCCTCAGAGATCTTGACACCTAGAGGAACTTGAAGCTGCACATTCTCTCCACTTCTGATCCCTCTATGAGAATTGGTATGTGCTCCTTCATCTTACCCTTCCTGAAGTCCACAATCAGCTCTGTCATCTTACTGACGTTGAGTGCCAGGTTGTTGCTGCAGCACCACTCCACTAGTTGGCATATCTCACTCCTGTACGCCCCCTCGTCACCACCTGAGATTCTACCAACAATCGTTGTATCGTCAGCAAATTTGTAGATGGTATTTGAGCTATGCCTAGCCACACAGTCATGGGTATACAGAGAGTAGAGTAGTGGGTTAAGCACACACTCCTGAGGTGCACCAGTGTTGATAGTCAGCAAGGAGGATATGCTATCACCAATCTGCACAGACTGTGGTTTTCTAGTTAGGGAGTGGAGGATCCAATGAAGAGGGAGGTACAGAGGCCCAGGTTCTTCAACTTCTCAATCAGGATTGTGGGAATGAGGTATTAAATGCTGAGCTATAGTCGAACAGCATCCTGACATAGGTGTTTGTGTTGTCTTGGTGGTCTAAAGCCACATGGAGAGCCATTGAGATTGTGTCTGCTGTTGACCTATTGTGGCAACAGGCAAACTGCAGTCGGTCCAGGTCCTTGCTGAGGCAGGAGTTCACTCTAGGCATAATCAACCTCTCAAAGCATTTCATCACTGTCGATGTGAGTGCTACTGGGTGATAGTCATTAAAGCAGCCCAGATTATTCTTCTTAGGCACTGGTATGATTGTTGCCTTTTTGAAGCAAGTGGGAACTTCTCATAGCAGTGAGAGGTTGAAAACGTATTTGAATGCTCCCACTACTTGGTTGGCACAGGTTTTCAGAGCTTTAACAGGTACTCCATTGGGACCTTCTGCCTTGCGAGGGTTCACTCTCTTTAAAGACAGTCTAACATCAGCCTCTGAGACGGAGATCACAGGGTCCTCAGGTGCAGCAGGGATCTTCACAGCTGTAGTTGTGTTCTCCCTTTCAAAGCATGCGTAGAAGGTGTTGAGTTCATCTGGTAGTGAAGCATTGCTGCCATTCATACTATCGGTTTCACTTTGTCGGAAGTAATGTCTTGCAGACCCTGCCAGAGTTGCCGTGCATCTGATATCACTTCTAACCTCGTTCAAAATTGTCTCTTCGCCTTGAAATAGCTCTCCACAAATTATACCTGATTTTCTGGTACAGGCCTGGGTTGCCAGACTTGAATGTCACAGATCTAGCCTTCAGCAGGCGACGTACCTCCTGGTTCATCCACGGCTTTTGGTCTGGGAATGTATGGTAAGTCTTTGTAGGCGCACACTCATCCACACAGGTTTTAATAAAGTTGGTAACAGCTGCAGCATACTCATTCAGATTCAAAGATGAATCCCTGAATACAATCCAGTCCACCGATTCAAAGCAGTCCTGTAGACGCTCCAGTGCTTCCCTAATCCAGACCTTCCTGGTCCTCACTGCTAAGATATACTAAGAGATATACATACACTAAGATATATAAGGTGTTGTTCCTCCAAACCAAGTGTGGATTTATCCCAACAGTGGAAGAAGCCACGGATGGACATATTGGAATGAGAATGGGAAGTAGAATTAAAATGCGTGGCTACAGGGAGACCCTGCTTGCTCCGGTGGACTGAGCGTAGATGCTTAGTGAAGCAGTATCCCTATCTACGTTGGGTCTCACTGGTATACAAGAGGCCACACCAGGAGCACGAACAGACTCACAGGTAAAGTGTTGCCTCACCTGGAAGGACTGTTTGGGGCCCTGAATGGTTGTGAGGGAGGACGTGTAGGAGCAGGTGAAGCACTTGTTCCGCTTGCAAGGATAAATGGAAAGGCTGAATACGCTGGAACTGGCAAAAGGCCAAGGGACCAGAAAACATCTAAGCTATAGCACTGAAGACTGTGGGTCTAGCCAGCCAATCTAATACAACTACAACAATGACAATATGGGAAATTGCTTGCATATATCCTGCTCGCAAAAAAACAGGACAAATCCAATACAACTAATTACTGTCCAATTGGTCTATTCTCAAAGTGACAGACACTACTGTAGACAGTGTTATAAAGTGACGATTATTTGCCAATTTTTGGATTTTTACTATTCTCACTCCACTCCTGTACTCATTACAGCATTGATCCAAATTGAATTCCAGAGGCAAGGTGAAAACACACAAGGAGGTCACTCAAAAGTGGAGATATTCACTGATAATTGTGCAATGTTAAATTCTATTCACACCTCCTCACCAAGAGAAGCAGCCCAAGCCTCAACAACATTCAAGCATGGGCTAATAAATGACAGCTAATATTTGCACCACTGACTCCAAGTAAAGGTCCATTTACTACCCTTAACATTCAATGGTATAACTATTACTGAGTCCCCCTTTGAGCAGAAACCCAACTGGTCCAGCCAAAAGTACCATGACAGCAAGAGCAGATCAAAGGCTATGACTCATCACCCGGTCTAAGGCCTTTCGACCCTCTAGAAAGCACATTTCAGAAATGCGATGACTTTCCTGGATAAGTGCAACAACAAAAAAATACCATCAAGAACTTCAGTACCATCTGGCCAAAAGCAGTGCACTTGACAGGCATCCCAGCAACCACTGCAAGAATATATTCCCTTCATTACTGACACACATTAACGTCTTCTACAAATTGCTCTGTAGCTATTTCAATAACATCTCCAAAACTTAACTTCCACTGCCAAGAAGGACAAAGAAAGCTGGTGCACGGGACATCATTTAATTGTTCCCCACTAAGACACACACCATCTTTACTTGGCAATACACCGCTGACCCTTAATCATTGTTGGTCTAAATTCAGAAAATTATATCATTTTCAAATGGTAGTGATCATCATGACACCAGAGTTATACTTCGGAATTTAAGAATGCCAATTAACATAATAAAGTTAACATATATAGCAAACACAAGAGATTCTATAGGTGCTGGAAACCTTGAGTAACACACACACAAAATGCCGTTGACAGGTCTGATGAAGCGTCTTGGCCTGAAATTCCTTTCCATAAAAGCTGCCTGACCTACTGAGTTCCTCCAACATTCTGTATGTGTAGGCATGTACAGTATAGGATAAGTGAGAGCATAACTTCAAATTTGCTGCTGCTGTGACATCCAATTCGTGAAGAATTACTGGCTGTTCAAACTGAAAGCTATGGTGGTCCTTGTGAATCAAAGTGCACCTTTCACTTGGGGATGACACCAACTTCCCCAAGTCTCAGTGGCCAGCCTCTACTCAGCACCATTCACCACCATACCCAATTGGTTTTCAAGGATTTTAAGTGACATTTTGCTGCTGGTCAAGCTGCACGTTTGCTTTTTTTCCCATGTTAACAACTTACTACTACTTCAGATCAGAACAATCTAATTGACCACAAAACATCCAGGGTTCTTCAGTTATTCTGGCCTTACTTGCTTCTTCCTTACAAATCATTTGTTCAGGATAAAGCACCCTGTTAATTGTATAAGAAGATAAATACAATTTAAGATCAAACACATTGCATATAATTCTAATGGCTTATTCTTAGCAGATATCTGTACAACTTTCCTGTACTGACTGTCATTTTATATTTGCAAGTCATATTAGTGTGAGAGAAACGATGAGATAGTTATTTTTTCCCAAGCATCCTTAAGGAATAGATTAAAGGAAGTCATTTCAAGCTGTTTATCTTGACGTTCCAAAAAGTTGTAACTGTCAGCATTGGGAAATGTTTATGAGCGACTAGAGTGCCAAAGATAGCTGAATGCAAAGATAGCTGAACATTAGAACCATATGGCATTTGTGATACACTAAAACATTCTGCTTTAGACTAAATTGAATGCTCATGATTTTAATAGTTCATTCTTAGTAGCTATCTATGTGACATATTGCTTAACTATCAAGAGGAAAATATGCATCCTGGCAGCACATGAAACACAAGTTTTCTATTCCCCTGACTACCAGCATCAACCCCAACAGAAAAGTTAGACACACACACACACACACCACTGCCAAGAGTAGAGATGGAAGTAGATACAGAAGGTGACATTTAAAAATATTTTCAGCAGACACACCAATGTGGAGAATGGGGGACATCCTGAGTTGCCGGTGTCTTTGCTGTCAGTGAGATGATCGTCACTGAGCGACAAGTCCGGTGGCTGTAAGGTGTCCGTCTTGTTGGATGCAATCTACTCACGCATCCAATATCTGGTCCACCTGATGTCTCCATGTATGATTTCCAACATCCACTGTGTACATCAATGATCCTGTTCTTGTAGCAATCCTACCGGGTATTCACTTGTCTTCTCAGTAATCACGTGGTAGGACTTCCTGTCCAACCTCTAAGCTCTTTGCTGATTCACTTGGCAACTGGCTGAATTATTTAATCTGCACTTCCCTCTGTAGATCTGGTTTCAGGAGGTCTACGTGAGATCTCAGATTCCTGCTCATGAACAGTACTGCAGGTGTTTGATTTATCATCGCATGAACAGAGTTCCAATATACAACAAGGAAGTTATCCATCTTGTGCTGCAGAGAAAAGTTCTCCTTGTCCATCAGTTTAATGGTCTTCTTGAAGGTCTGGATAAGCCTTTCAGTTGGCCCATTCATTATTCATTGCTGGGTGGTGAGGAACTGACTTGAAATGTTTCATGCTATTTTTCTTCATGAACAGTTGGAATTCTTCTGATATGTATTGTGGTCCATTGTCACTCACAATTTGTTCTGGTAAGCCATTTCTTTTTTTTTTCTGCTCAGCATAACAAAACTTTCAATTTCCAGGTACATATACAATTTGTTCTGTTAAGCCATTTCTAGCAAAGTTAGTCCTCAGGGTGGAGAGAGTCTTTGTTGAGGTGGTTGATTTCATTGGTATAACTTCCAGCCACTTTGAATGAGAATCCACAGCAATCAGAAGCATGGACTCCATGAATGGCCCAGCAAAGTCAACATGTACTCTTTGCCATGGTGATGACAACCACTCCCATGCAGGTAACGGTGCCTGTAGGAGTGCATTTTGAACTTTTTGGCATCCCAAACAGCTTTCAGCCAAGTCTTCAATCTGTTTATCTATTCCTGGCCACCACACTTAGCTCCAGGCAAGAGTTTTCATCTTAACTGTGCCCAGGTGTCTTTCATACAGATTCTCTAACATTCTGGCGTGCAGTTTAAAGGGAACCACAACATGAGATCCACACATCTGACATACCTACAGTCGGTCTTGTCTCACTGAGAACTCTGGAAACATAGGGTTACCATGAGCTGGCCAAGTTTGCATGGTGATTTCATAGACTTTTGACAATGTCGGGTCATTCCTCGGTTCTCTTTGTATTTCAGAATTTGTTACTGGCAACTTGTTCACCAATGCAGTGTGGAACACTTCTGCTGGGTCACAGTACAAGGACTTTCCTTCATTACTTGCCAACAGTGGAAGATGTGACAAGCCATCAGCAATGCTGTTTGTTTGGTACCCTTGAACTCTATGTCATAAGAGTGGGCTCCTAGGAACAGTGCCCAACATTGTAAGTAGTCATCTCTGGAATTCCCTTACTGAAATTGAAATTGAAATTGGACACAAGGGGCTGGCGATCTTTCACTAGTGTAAACTTTTATCCGTAGAGGTAGTGGTGGAACTACTTTATTCCTCATACCAGACTAAGAGGCTTGGTCAATCTGTGCATAGTCGTGTTCTGCACTTGTCAGTGATCTTGACACAAGTGCAATTGGGCGTCCAGATTCATCGTTCACAATGTGTGACAAAACGGCCCCAATGCCATAAGGGGATGCATTGCATGCCAGTCTGATGGGCAGGGATAGGTGAGCAGTTCTCCTGATGTTATTAGTCTCCTTGTTTCTATGCTGTGGAGAAACTGTTGGAACACCAAGATGTCAACTCAGCACCAAGCTGTTTATTTGTAACTGTCGGCGCAGTTAGTGATATTTTCTGAGATTCGGGTTCGTACTCGTCGCTGAGGATGTTGCCGGGTCCTCAGGAGTTGAGTTACAGGGAAAGATTGAACAGGTCAGGACTTTATTCCTTGGAGCATAGAAGAATGAGGGGGGATTTGATAGAAGTTTACAAAATTATGAGGGGTGAAGACAGAGTAAATGCGAGTAGGCTCTTTCCACTTAGAGTAGGAGAGATAAATATGAGAGGACATGGCTTTAGGGTGAAAGGGGAAAGGTTTAGAGGGAACATTAGGGGGAAGTTCTTCATTCAGAGAGTGGTGGGAGTGTGGAACGAGCTGCCATCCGACATGGTAAATGCAGGCTCACTCTTAAGTTTTAAGAATAAATTGGATAGATACATCGATGGGAGAGGTTTGGAGGGTTATGGACTGGGTACAGGTCAATGGGGCTAGTGGAATAAAGTTTCGGCACAGACTAGAAGGGCCGAATGGCCTGTTTTCTGTGCTGTAGTGTTCTATGGTTCTAATGTAATGTGATGAACTTTGGGAAGTCAAACAGGCTTATGTGGTAAATGGAAGGACCAAGAAATGTGATGAACAGAGAGATTAGAGGTCCACGTCTCTAGTTCCCCAAATGTCAATAGGCTGATGAAGGAGGTACACAACAGGTTTGCATTCATAGGTTAGGGCATAGAATACAAAATCTGGGACATAATGTTGCAGCTTTACAAGTGCTGGTTAGGCCACACTGGAGTAATATGAACAGTTCTGGTCGATACGTTGCATCCGGAGTTTCTCCGGTTAGCTGACGATTTCCCTCCACGCCTCTCTGACATAGTGGGGAGTCGTGTACAAGGCAAGTTACAGCAGTGGTTTGCCATTGCCTTCTGCTGGGTGAGTTTCCAAAGAGATCACATGACAGGAAGGATATAACTATGTTGGAGAGAATACACAAGAGACTGTCCAAAATGTTACCTGCATTGGAGTACTTTAGTTATGGGGAGAGATTGGATAGGGGGTTTGTTTCCCCTGGAGCAAAGAGGGCCGTGGGGCTGGAAAGTGGTGAGGGTAGAGGTTTATGAAATTATAAGAGGGATAGCTAGGTAGAGAGTTATAATCTTTTTCTATTAATTATATCAAGAGGGCATACATTTAACGTGACAGGAAGGGCTTAAAGCAAGGGTTCCCTACCTGGGGGTCCATGAACCACTTGCTTAATAGTATTGGTCCATGGCATAAAGTACTTTGGGAACATCTGGCTTAAAGGGAATTTAAAGGGAAAAAATTTTGTTTGTCTTTTATTAAAGAAAACGGAATGATTGATATCTGGGGCATTGAGTATAAAAATCAGAAAGTCATGTTCCAGCTCCATAAAGCTTTGGAATAGTTCTGATCTCTATGTTATAAGGACAGAGAGGTTTTGGAGAGGTTCACCAGGATCTCAACCTGATACGTCAATTATTTACTCCTCTCCACAGACGTGTTCCTGCAGCATTTTGTGTGCTGCTCTGGATTTCCAGAATGTGCAGAATCTCTTGTGTTTATCATCAGGATGTTGCTAGATTCGAGTGCATTGACTATAAAAAAGGTTATATAATCTTGGATTATTCTCTCTGGAGCAATGGAGGCTGAGGGGCAAAATGGACGAAGTAAATGAAATTACAAGAAGCAGAGATAAGGGCAAGTCTTTCCCCACCCCCACCCCCAGGTGGAAATGTCTAACACTAGAGGGCATTGCTTTGAGAGGGGGAGAATTTAAAGGAGACTGCCAAGGAAACCTTCCTGATGCCAATCCGCCTTCCCCCCCAACAAAAATCCATGGAGTGGTAGCTGCCTGGTACATACTGCCAAGGAAAATATGATAGCTATGTTTAGGAGGCATTTAGACAGGTACATAAACAGACAGGCAATGGTGGAATATAGACTATATGAAGGCAGATGGGATGAATATAAATTGACATCATGGTTGATACGCACAAAAGGCTGAAGAGCCTGTCCCATGTTCTCTTACAACTAATTAATGAAATTAGTAGTTAAGAGGAAGGTGAAAAGAGAACAAATATACCACCTTATGATTGATAAAGTGGAGGGCAAGGAGGAGGACAATAATGAAAAAGCAATAAAATGAATTTGAACTTGACCTCCCCACGGGTTTATGCCAAATGTGCTTGTTCTCCCTGTAAACAACAGGAATTCTGCAGATGCTGGAAATTCAAGCAACACACATAAAAGTTGCTGGTGAACGCAGCAGGCCAGGCAGCATCTCTAGGAAGAGGTACAGTTGACGGTTCAGGACTAACTGAAGGAAGAGTGAGTAAAGGATTTGAAAGTTGGAGGGGGAGGGGGAGATCCAAAATGATAGGAGAAGACAGGAGGGGGAGAGATGGAGCCAAGAGCTGGACAGGTGATAGGCAAAAAGGATACGAGAGGATCATGGGACAGGAGGTCCGGGAAGAAAGACAGGGGGAGAGGTACCCAGAGGATGGGCAAGGGGTATATTCAGAGGGACAGAGGGAGAAAAAGGAGAGTGAGAGAAAGAATGTGTGTATAAAAATAAATAATGGATGGGGTACGAGGGGGAGGTGGAGCATTAGCGGAAGTTAGAGAAGTCGATGTTCATGCCATCAGGTTGGAGGCTATTAGCGGAAGTTAGAGAGGTCGATGTTCATGCCACACATTTTAATTCCACATCCCATTCCCATTCTGACATGTCTATCCACGGCCTCCTCTACTGTAAAGATGAAGCCACCGTCAGGTTGGAGGAACAACACCTTATATTCCGTCTAGGTAGCCTCCAACCTGATGGCATGAACATTGACTTCTCTAACTTCCACTAATGCCCCACCTCCCCCTCGTACCCCATCCGTTATTTATTTTTAAACACACATTCTTTCTCTCACTCTCCTTTTTCTCCCTCTGTCCCTCTGAATATACCCCTTGCCCATCCTCTGGGTCCCCCCCCCACCCCCCGGTCTTGTCTTTCTTCCCAGACCTCCTGTCCCATGATCCTCTCATATTCCTTTTGCCAATCACTTGTCCAGCTCTTGGCTCCATCCCTCCCCCTCCTGTCTTCTCCTATCATTTTGGATCTCCCCCTCCCCCTCCCCCTCTCAAATCCCTTACTCACTCTTCCTTCAGTTAGTCCTGACAAAGGGTCTCAGCCTGAAACGTCGACTGCACCTCTTCCTAGAGATGCTGCTTGGCCTGCTGCGTTCACCAGCAATTTTTATGTGTGTTGCTTGTTCTCCCTGTGCTCATCACAAGTATTAGTGAGTATCTGGCTGGTAAGCCTTTGCTACAGAATCCCTTGTATAGGGTGTTTTATCTGCCCCTCATTTTACGGTTGGTCAGTGCCTTTATCTATAAGGAAACTACTCTCTTTGTTTGTCTATTATGAGGAAATTACTTCCTTATCTCTCATTTTGTTTCTCCAGATCATATTTTATTTAATTCCATTTTTGTATTGGATCTGTAATTAACAGTAATGATGTGGGAGTACCATTAAGCCCTGTGATTTAAGGATGTGGGAAGTGTGATAAGCTATTCACTATTTGCTACTTGACAGAAATATTATGGTGAAAGCTTATGTTTCCAAGAGTTGAATGTCAAGGTGCTAACAGGACTTTCAAGAGTTACAGTGATAGATGCATTTACAGAGAATATACTCTGAAGACAATGAGCAACAGGTTTTATTATGTTTGGGCAATCAGAGATGGAAATAGGGAGAAGCTGAGGGCAATACAGAGGGACCTGAAAGCCAGGATCAGGAGGAAGCTTGAGTGGAAACTCCAGCAGAACAACATGAGAGAGGTCTGGAGGGGGATGAGGACAATCACTGGGTTTCGGCAAACTAGCAACAGAGGGGCTGAAGGCAGTGTGGGCAGGGCCAATGAACTTAACCTGTTCTTTAACAAATTTGACATTGTGACCCCTGCCCATCCCCCACATGAGCCATCTGTTGTCGGCCCCCAACCAACACATATTCCACTCTCCCCTCCTACCCCTTCTCACAGTCCCCCACCCTGCTCTCATGACTATACCCCTCCCCCACACGAAACGACCACGGTGGGCTTCACAGCTGAACAGGTGAGAAGACAGTTAAAACTCACCAGGGGTGATTGATAAGTTTGTGGCCTAAGGTAGAAGGAAATGAGTTATTCACTTCAAACTTTCTGCATAATCACTCAAAGAGTTGAACTGCGTGTGCATGTAACGAGAGCTGTATAACTCATCTCCTTCCATCTTAGGGCATGAACTTATCAATCACCCCTGCAGTGGGCACTTTCTGGCGGTCTAAGATCTGTAAGCTCCACGACTGCTGGACTAAGTGTGTAAATGTAGGAGGGGATTATGTTGAAAAATAAATGTGCTAGGTTTTCTGAAGGTTTTCTGAAATTGACTCCTTCGACCTTAGGCCATGAACTTATCAATCACCCCTTGTAGTAGCATGTTTTGTTGCTGCTGTTGTGTTGATGTTTATGTTGTTCTGCTGCACATTGTGCACACGCTATGTTGGTGCTGGTATGTGCGACAACACTCGTGGCTGCCCCAGCACATCCTTTGGTCATTTTAGTTGTTAACACACATGATGCATTACACTGTATGTTTTAATGTACATGTGAAAAATGAATCTGAAAGTAATGAGGTGGAATCCAATTTAATAGACATTTAGACAGGCACTTAGAAATGCAGTACATAAAAGAGGATGGACTTTTGTCTATGCCGTGCAACTCTGATTTTAAAGCTCTTGAGGATAATGCAAGAATGAGTGAAAATATCAATATGGCTTTCTGAAAGTGGGAAAAACTTGATTTGCTAGTGATACTTAGAGCATCATTCATAAAATAATTTGCAGCCAATTTTAACTCAAGCACTTCCTTCATAACCAGTTGATGTCCCCTTGAAAATAAAAGGTTCAAGTTAAGAACCTGAAAGTGTAGATCACTTCCCATTTTTAAAAAGCTACCTTTTGAGGATGGAAGTAACCATTAGAGCCTGTGGTCAAATGAGGAAAAGGGTAAGTGACCTCAAGCTTGGCAGGAAACTAAGTTCCAGTGATCCCTGCCCTCCTGTATAAATCTACAACTTGCATGTTATGGCATTGCAAAAGTGCCAATGTTGTCTTTTCAAAATCTTCCAAATTATGTAGAAAGCAAAACAAACCTATATCAAAGTCTTCTCTCAGGCTAGCATTCCCATCATTGAGGCTCAGGTTACAGTCAGCTATGCTGGAAAAGCCACATTGTTTGTATGGCTTAAAACAGATTCTATTCCAAGCTCTTTTTGGGAAGTGATGACCATCCAGAAGACCAGGGAGCTTTCTACTGAGGTGACATCTTGGTATTTCAACAGTTTCTCCACAGTCTGCCAAAGAATCTCGGCACGCATGTGGCTGCGGTGAATCTTAATGAGATCACATAAATCAGAGTAGGGGAAATACCTTTGCACCCTGAATTATTTCCACACTTGGATCCCAATCTACTTAGGAAATGATTTCCTGGTCCAAGGAAAGGTCTCTAAATCCTAATCCAAATGTTTTCCATTACAGAGATTCTGATTAATATCAAAAAATGTTGCCAATTTTTGGCATTCACAGTTCAAGACTGAACTCATTACAAATTGCACTTGTTTAAAAAGTAAATGATTACACAAGCATTTTATATTTCCTGTCTACTGCTAATTTTCTCATAAACAAGAGAAAATCCGCAGATACTGGAAATCTGAGCAACACACACCAAATGCTGGAGCAACTCAGCAGGCCAGGCAGCATCTATGGAAAAAAGTACAGTCAATGCTTCGGCCCGAAACTGTACTTTTTCCCCATAGATGCTGCCTGGCCCGATGAGTTCCTCCAGCATTTTGTGTGCGTTGCTAATTTTCTCATTCTAGCTTTTAAAAAAAATCTCCACAAAATATCCTGCTCAAGCTGTTAGTCACAGGGTAAAAGCTGGAAGTTAGTAGCATTAGTCACTTGAGTTGTAATTCCATTTCCTTCACATCATAAACTTCATTTCAGCACCTCTCCTCATTTATTCATTCTTCAGGGTCCTACCATACCAAGCCAGACATTCAACTCTGACCCTCCCACCAGCATTCCTGGGTGTAACTGAGGTAATATTCATTTCCCTCATCCCACCCTGACCTGATTTCAGGGAACTTGTTTAAATTTTAATCTGATAATTGCCCAATTAGACAAAATATTTAATTCTACTTGTCAAGCAGGTATGTAAAATTTGACACATCTTACAAAACTGCTTCACTGGGTGTTTTCTCAAATGTCATGAGGGCTTATTGTTTATACGTTGGCCCGCTATGCAAAATACTGTATTTGCAAAAATATGCTTTTGCTCATGCAGAAATCTTTTTTATCAACAATAACATTTCTATGCCTCGCCCTCGAGATTTGATTGTATAATCAGGCTGTCATTTTGACTTTGCAATTCTAAGGCAGTTCTGTACTGCAGGAAATGCAGTTTTTGTTTTGTTTGGTCTGAAGCCAAGAAAGTAATTGTCAGCAACAGATCCAATAGGTCCATTTGAGGAGCAACAAGGAAATCTTCCCTTTCCTGGTCATCATTTATCCGTCATTCAACACCACTATCAGAGACCTACCCATGCACATATCAAATGTTTTTTTTGTCCAAATTACAAACTTGAATACACTTAAATATTTAATTCACTGTGAAGCATTTTGGAAAATCACACAGAATATTCTTTCCTTGCAAATTCAGAGGAACGTAGACTTCAGCATGGAGTATCAAGAAGTGATTTGAATTGTAATTGCAGTTTTGTTTTTTTACTACTAATAATATAATACAAATTACATGAATTACCTGGCTCTAAAGTGCATTAAATCAGGAATGAACACTCAGGAGCTGTGGATTATAGCATGTAATCCATCTTTCACATGATTTAGCAGAGTTTGGAGATATCTTGTATCACAGAGTGTCAAATTACATATATTATAATTGTTATAATACTATATTATATAATTATATCTAATAACCTAAATAAAGTGTGCTATTTCCAGTGAAGGCTTCTTCCTGCATTTTCACTTTTGATAGCTGCAAGTGAAGTGATGGGTACATGAACAGGCCCAAATCCTAGGCCCTAGTACCAATCCTGCTATTCCAGCTATACGAGTGTGTGAATCCAACTGACTTTAATATTGGCAATAATAAAAATGAAATGGCTGTAAAATTTCACTAGGAAGCTACACTATGGAGAGCTCAATATTGAAGAGGAGGTTCCTGCTGAATCAATACAAGATGAAAAAGATGGGCAAAAGGTTTGTCTATTGTAGACCCTCCAAGCGCTGACAGCTGCACCAGTAAATACCTGCAGGATACCAGAAGATACATTTCAACATTGAGGCAAATAATGCATCTTTAATGTTCAAGAGCAAATCCTGTAATACAATTTTATTTATTAGCTTTGTTTTATAGTTTGTATTTCAACATTTTAAATGAACATCCTTCAGTGGTGAAAATTAAATTAGTATTGAAGTTAATATATTATCATCTATATACGTAAATAACATCTTCACCAATTCTGTTTCGTTAAATCCAACATTATATAACCAGACCAATTGAAAAAATTGCCAGATAGACTTAGTTAAATTTAGATTTAATTTTTTTTTAAATTAAATCAGTCATATTCAGCTGACAAATTAAGAATTTGCACTGTGTCAAGATCAGAAGAAGATCAAAAGGGTAAAGCACCTGACAGAAAATCCATCAATATAATATTTTGAACCACATTCATTTGGAATTGAAATTAGCAAGCAGTTTGCATCATATTAGAAAGACTGCAGTCTAAGCAGATTGGGGGTACATGGGAGGGAGAAATCAAGGGGAACTTTACAAATCACTCTGGCTGTCAGATCTAATACTAAGGAAACATATTCCAACTGATAATTCCAACCCTGGCAGTTTATCAAGTCAGATATTGACAGTCACACAACCCAAATTCAAAATGTACTAACCTTCTAAACAAAAAAAAGTTAATGTAAAGCACAGAGTTAGAGAATCAGAGCAATCTTTTCTTGCAATTGGAAGAAGCAGTGAGATTTTAAGCAAAGGTATGAATTTATAGCATGGATGAAGAAGAGAAAAATAAGTTCAGACGCTGATAAAGACAACAAGGTCCAATGTAAGTGCCTTATCTTCCATCTAGACAAGCAACAGCCCTTAAGGCTTTACTTTGAGTTCAACAATGTCAGAAAACCAAACTTTCCAGTTTCCATCAGAACTGGATGGTCTGTAAATTCAGCTATATTTTTTTCTTTCCGCAATTGCTGCCTCACTTATCGAATATTTTCAACATTATTTTATTGCACATCTTTTTTGCAGCTGCAGTGTTTAGTTTTGCACCATACAATATTGTGTTTTGTTTCTTACTCCTTTGCCCTTTTTCATTTCCTTCTATTTACATGTCTTCTAGACAGATCAGCTGCAAATAATCAGCCTGGTATCATTGTCTTGTGGCCTCCACCCTGGCACAGATATTCCCTTTGTTCTCCCCAACTCTTACACTTCACTGCAAATTAAAACATGTTTTTTTTACCCTTTAAAACTCCGATAAGAGCACATTAAAATGTCGAATTAGTTTCTCTATATTCAGGTGCTGCATGACCATTATCTAATCCTGCTTCCCTTGCCTTTATTTCTAACTAGTCATTTTATTTCTCTAGCAGGTGTTGCCTTTCCTGTTGCACTCTGCAACAACTAACTGATTTTCAGAAAAGTTACATTGATAGTTAATGAAATACTAAGTCATCCGTCCACAATAGTTTTCCTCTTACTTTCCACCTACCTTTCTTACAGGAGGAAATCTACTTTGTGCCCTAGCTTTCCTTTTCAAATAGATATAGAAAAATAAAAGACGTCATTAAAGCATAAATTAATTTTGTTATACAGGTTTGCTTCAAATTTTGGGCACTTGTTATTAAAAGAAACTAAAGGACAAATCAGAGGGTGAAAATGAAGTGACAAGACCTGGTATGGAATTAATATAAACAAAAATTTTGGAAGTATTATATATAATTTACTGTAATTCAGTTTTTTTCCCCTATATTTATCATGTACTTCATTGTACTGCTGCTGCAAAGTTAACAAATTTCATGACATATGCCGGTGATATTAAACCAGATTCTGATTTTGATTCCTGGGGTAGAAACATGTTATATGCAAGTAATTAAAATTATGCTTACATACATGACCTTCAAACAGGGGGATCAATCTGTATAACTAATATCCATTACATCAATTCCAGAATTTTGTTTCAGATTTTTAGCATCTACATTTCTTAATAATTTCCTTCACATTAAGTTATGTTCTTTTATTGAAGTTTGCTTACAAATA
Organism: Mobula birostris; assembly: GCF_030028105.1. NCBI lineage: Eukaryota > Metazoa > Chordata > Chondrichthyes > Myliobatiformes > Myliobatidae > Mobula > Mobula birostris. Next base: position 31,495,333 of record NC_092400.1, read on the forward strand.
CTTGCTTAGGATGGGATACTTAACTATTGAACTGTTTTCAGAGAAAGGCAGAAGATTTAAGTAGGCTAAAGTAGTATTACTTTGTTGCTGGCTCCATATCAGAAATTCATTCTACCCTCAACTTGCTGGACCAATTCCATTTCCTGATCTTGTGGTTTTTGTATAAGTTTCATGCATTATCATGAGTGGTCATTGCCATTTTTATTAAATCCCTAGTTTCAAATCCCTTCAGTTTTTGAGTAATGTTGAACTAAATTATATTCAAGGCTGAAATCCTGACTCAATTTTTCTCCTTACTTTTCATACCCCATCTACACTGTTTCAGTAAGTTAATCACTTTTATAGAACAATCTATTATTCATTAAAGCCAGCAGTAAATGGATTATTAAATACTGAACACTTGACATGATTTTTCTGGGCAGATTACTTAAATAGCCTTTTTCTGCTGCCCAAAAGTTCAAAGGTTTTCTTTTTGTTCTTTTGGGAAAAGTAATTAAGTGATTGTATTTTTGTTTTCTGCACTGGAAATTTACTGTAAACAGATTACTTATAATGGAATTGATGACTAAATAAAGAATTCATGATATGGGACCACTGGAAGGAAAAATAAGTCAAGGTTAAATGTTTCTTGAAAGAAAAGCTGGAATGATAATCTGAAAGTGTTTTGTTTCATCCCTAAACATCACCATCAACGTTCCATAACTAACCATACCAACCACCACCAGCAAAATTAAACACTGTACTCTCTCATTTGTTTACCAGCCTTCCTTTCAAGTACTAAGTATTAGACAGATACCGTAGACTGTAATTGGAATCAAAATTATGGGTAGTGATTTATTCTTAACTACTTCATGGAAATAATATTCTTTTTTCTTTAAAAAATTACAAAATTACCACCTGGCTTCACCTATCACCTTCCAGCTAGCCTCCTTCCCCCTCCTCCCACCTTTTTGTTCTGGCAACTTTCTACTTCCTTCTCAGTCCTGAAGGAGGGTCTCAACCCGAAACGTTAATTGTTAATTCATTTCCATAGATGCTGCCTGAACTGCTGAGTTCCTCCAGCATTTTATGTGCGTTGCATCAGATATTCAATCTCCTTTCTATTCATTCAATGCATGTAGGCTGAGCCAGCATTTACTTGCCTATCCCTTATTGCAATTGAGAAAATGGTAGCTAGCTGCCTTCTTGAACTACTGTAGCCCTTGAGGTACTCTACAAGGAGGGAGTTCTATGGTTTTGTCCCAGCAACACTAAAGAAATAAAGGTACATTTTCAATTCAGGATGGCAGACAGCAACTTCCAGGTGGTGCTGTTCAGAGCTTTTGCTGCCACTGACCCTTTAGCTGGTGGAGGTCAGGAGCTTGGAAGTTGCTGTGTAAGGCATCTATCAAGGTGCTGCAGTGAGTTCTGTAGATTGTGCATGCAGGAGTGAGTGTTGCCCCTACTCCAACTTAACCATGACTTCATTCTTTACCAGATTTATTGAACTCCTTGATCATTGATCCCATTGTCTTGATTTCCATTGGAATTTCATGAGAAATGGAAAAGAAGTCCTGCTCTTAGGTTAGTCTTTTTGGATAATTTTGATCTCCTCACTTCATTTCTTTCAATATCAAGGCCAACAACTTCTTATTTGAGAGAAGATAAATTGAAACTGTAGGTGACATGTGATTCTACAGGTGGTGAGCTTAAAAGGCATCCAATCTGTGCAATAATTTATGCCAAATACATTCTTGAATTCATTTGGTCAGTAACAAGAATATACAAGATTAAAACAATTATTAAAATATATTATTTTACATAGAATGTAGTGGATAGATAATTAAGATCAAAAGTACACCAAAACCATATTTTAAGAAAATAAAGACCCTTTAGTTTAACCTTGATCATTGAGAAGTGATGGAAGAGTTAATCAAGAGTGCTATCAAGTAATACTTGGTTAGCAACAACTTCTCACAGAAGTTCAGTTTGGATTTGCCAAATGGGAAATTAGTCAGTTGGGGAATCCTAATTGTAGACAAGCAATTCTATAACATTGCCATGAAATTACCATTTTGGGGGTAAAGCATTCTATAACCACATTTAATAAGTTTGTATGACTAATTTCAGATTAAGCTTTTTCAAATAATATATTTCCACCATTTAACTGAAACTTTCAGGTAATGTTATATCTAACTTCATGTGGGAACATTTTACTCTGAACATTAAAAATAATATGATATTCCAGATTTGGCCTTAAGCACCAAGCTAACTTTAATATATACTGTAAATACTATGAATTTGCATTTTTTAAAAAATGTTCTATTCAAGACTCAGTTTAATTTTGTGGGTCTTTGTTTTTTTTAAAAAAAAAACAAAAATATTGTCTTGCAAATACTTTTCTTCTGAAGCGTACATGTTCTTCTGATCCCTTTTGTGTGCTATGAAAAACCACATCTGACAGTCCTCAAGAAAATGTAACATCAGTAACATTTTCAGTGTTTCTTTAAATCCACAACCCCTTGGCAGTACAGATGCACGATGACTGTTTTGGCTTAAATTAGATGTTTTTCAAAACCATTTATCCATATAAGGCCATTGATTGCATGCTAGCAGCTCAGCACTTCATACAGAGAGCTGGAAAGCCAATGTTTGCTTATTCTCTTTGGGCAGCTGGAATGAGATTTTTTTTCCAGGAAAGACAAATTCAATCATTACAAGTACAATTTATTCCAATGAAAACCGGTAACAATATAGTTTATTTTTTCTAATCACATTGTTTTAATTATTTTCAATAAAGCTCAATCTTTTTGTAATTATATTTGCTGAAATTTGATGTTAAGCTCTGCTCAAAGGAATAGACGGGACATAGATTAATGAAATACAAAAATAAAAACAAAGTGCCCGAAATTTTCAACAAATCAGGCAACATTATGGAAAGAGAAACAATTATATCTCCCAAATTCTTTGTCAGAAACTGGATTCTCAACTCCAACTCCATTCTTCTTTCCCCACCGACCACACCCTGTCTGATGGCACATTCCTATGCAACTGCAGGAGAAGTAATACCTGTCCTCTCACCTCCCACCTTTCATTCGAGGATGGAGTATTTCCTGGTAAAGGGACAGTTCCCTTGAACTTATTCCAATCTACTATAATGAACTTAGCGTTTAAGTGTGGTCACCTCTATACTAAATGAATCAAACATTGATCAATAGTATTCAGTGTATTGGGGCATCTGAGCTCCCTACTGCCTGCTACTTTAAATTGCAATCCCACTCTGTCATATCTGCCTGTGACATTCTGCACTGTTACAATAAGACCCAATGCAATCTTGGCAAACAGCACACTTTTCTGGGCATATTGTAGTCTTCCAGACTCACTGTCAAATTCTTCAACTTTAGACAACTCATTTTCTTTATACTGTATCAAAACTTGCCATTTTTGTCAGTCATCCATCTGCGATTTTGGCTCATTTGTTTTACTTTTGGTATAGTCTGACTGTTGGACAGGTCCACAGCCCTGCCAATAGCAACACAAATGCAGATAAAGCAGTATAATGTGCTTTTAACCCATTTCAATTCATTTGGTCTCATCCTATTGAAGATATTACTTTTGCTCTACTTTCCCTTCTCCAACTTCCCTACGACTAAAAAAACAAAATTTGTTTTCTCTTTCCCAGCTCTAAAGGGGCTCAGATCTGAAACATTAATTTGTTTTTTCTTTTCACAGCCTGACAAGTTCAAGTTCAAATTTAATTATCAATCAACCATACCCGTGAATACAGCCAAATGAAACAGTGCTACTCCAGTACCAAAATGCAAAGCACTGTACCAGTAGACCCGTACAGCACAAGGCGCGTAGAAGGTAGCTAGCATATAAAGTGCAGTCACAAACATAAAAGTATAAAATATAGTCAAAGCCCCCAAGTCGATAAATGCTGCACTTCTGCTGAGTGAACACTGGGGTGCATCACCAATTCAACTGGAGCACCTGCCTCCAACACCTCCCCCGGGAAGCTGCAAACAGGCGACACTGCAGCTTGAAGCCTAGTCCTCGCGGCAACTGAGGCCACACAGCTCCCCCGCAATTCACCAATAAATTGGATTTGCAACATTCCACACCAGCAGTGTCCAACAGAGACTTGCACAAGAAAAGTGACTGAGATGATCATTTGCAGTTTGACTGCACACCTCCTTTGTGCAACCACTCCGACACCTCTGTCGCAGACAGCATCACGGTCCACACTAAGTCCAGCTCCTTCAGTTTCGCCGCCAACAGGCAACTCAGTGATAAGGTAGATCTGCAGAACTTTAAGTTCTTAGAGTCCACTAGGGTCTTGCGATCATAAAAAATGTTTTTAAAAAAAAACAATAACACTTTTAGCTGACTCCATAGAACCCAATGCGTCTGAGTGCACTGCCACCTTACCTTCAATAATTACCTACTGAGCGTTGGGTTATGGAAATTCATCTTAAATTAAAATTTTCACTTTTATTCCCATTATCAGCACCTATAGTTTCCATTTTTGTTAACTTTAGATGAAATATAGTATGGGCATAAGTATTATCATGCACATTCTATTTAGTACAGTCTACACTACCACCCTCTCACTTACTCAGAAGGAAATGTGAGTTAATGGTTCCTCATGGTTTCATCCATGCTTTGCTACCTGTATCTGATAGTCACCATTTTTTAATGAATCATCTTCCTTTCAATGCTCCACATATGTGCTCGCCACTTCCTTTTACAATTGGCCTTTGCTGCAAGAGAGGAGGAGTTTAGAAATAAGTATTTCCCAGTTCTAAACTCCAATCATCTGAGAATAAAGACCAACTGCTACTTGCCCTCCAAATCACTCGCTCCACCTGTCTGCTAAGTTTTTGTGAATTGTTCACAAGAGCACCTAGATCCCTCTGAATTTTGCTCATCTTCAATCTTTCTCTATTTACATAATAGTCAGCCTTTAACATGCAAACATGTGGACTTTGGTAGGAGGAACATCATTTCATTTGCCAAGCGTTTGCCCATTCAGTCTATCCATCTATTTCCTGTTGCAGAATCCAAATATCTTCACCAGAACATGCTCTGCCACTTTTTCAATATAATAAGCAAATGTGGAAACCTTACACACTGCTCCCTTTACCAGATTATTAATAGGTGTTGTAATAATTGAGGGTTAAAAGCTGACCCTTGGAGTACGTCACTGGTTACATTGTGCCGGCCTAAAAAAGACAAGATTACAGCTCACTCTTCTATATGAAAACCAGTCTTTAACCTATGCTAAGTATACTTTCCTCATAACTATGAGCTTTATCTTCTGCATCAACCTTTTGACACATCCTCTAAAATGTTTTCTGAAAAAAGAAATACATTACATCATAGATTTCCCTTGTTATTTCAATTCTGCTTGTTATATCCTTGAAGAACAGTAAATTTGTCATACGTGATTCACATCATATTTGGTTTGGTTTGGCTCTTCTAGATGACTCACAATTTCTTCCTTGATTAAATACTCCAGCAACAAGCAAATATTAAGTTAGCAGGCTTATAGTTAACCAGCTTTTGTTTTCCTCTCTCCTTGAAGAAATATTTTCAGTTTTCCAATTCACTTGTACTTTCTGGGAACTAAGATGGTGTAGGAAAGTGGAATTTTGATAGAAAATCAAGCAGAAACGTTATGAATGGTGCAGCATGATCATTGTTGCATGTACTTGTGCTTTTTTGACATCAATCAAATGTCAATTCATAAGGATCCCTCTGAGTATCAATGACAATGAAGAATTGACAAGGAAGTAGGGTTACTAATAATTAATAATTTAAACATTTAGTACATAAAGCTTTAGAATGAAAGTTCTTTATTTTGGAAAGTTTAATAAGGAAGAAAGAAAATAAGGATTTCTAGACCCTAATGTTCTTGGCAAACTATTGGAATCTATCATTAAGATGTCATAACAAGGCACTTAAAATGCCTAATCATACTAACATGTAGTTTTTGAAAGCGAGATCATGATTGGCATAGGAAAGAGCTTTTTTTGAGAATGCTGTTCACAGGGTAGATGAGAGGAACCAATGGATTTTCAAAAACATTTGATAAGGATCACACAACAAAGTCATTACATAAAAAGGATCTAAGATTGTGCCAATGGTAGAAGAACAAAAGCAGAAATTTTCCAATAATAGCAAGTAACAAGTAAGTGAGCAGTGTATAGTTTCATAAGGCTTAAATTGCGCATGAGCAACAAACTATTAGGAGGAGGTGTATATATGTACACACACACACACACACACACACACACGTATCACAGTTTTCAGTTCATATTGTACTAACTTAGATGTCGCAACCATTGCTGCATGCCATAGAAGTGGCAATTAACTGGAGTACCTTGAAAGTGTCAGATAATGGTAATCTCCAACAAGGGAATCCAAACATCTGCCCTTGACTTCAATAGCATCAGCATAACCAAGTCTCCCATCATCAATGAAGTCATCACTGACAAATATTTGATTGGTTCAATCACAGATATCATGGTAACAAATGCAAATCAGAGTCTGGATAATCTGCAGGAAGTGACATAGTTCCTGATGCTCTACAACCTTTCTACTATCTACAAGGCATAAGTCAGGAGAATGATAGAATACTCTTCATTTGCATGGAAAAGGGCAATAACTCTAAAGAAAGTTGACATCATTAAGGACAAAGCCGCCCAGTTGATTGGCACACCAGTAACCATCCCAAATATTCACTCCACAACCAGCACACAGTCACTGTCAGTCTGTGCTATTTTCCAAAATGCCCTACTGTTACTCTTCCAGACTGCTTAGACAATGCACTCAAACGAGAAACTTCTATTTGGACGGTAGTTATGTAACAACACCACGAACTAAAGAAGTTTTGCTAGAACCAAACAGAGCTCTGGTAATAGCACATTTGAGCACCATATGCTGTTTTGGTCTACCATGTGCAGTTTTGGTCTTTTTTTAGGTCTCGTGAGACCATGGAATGTTTCCAGGGCGCAGACCGGCAGTTGCCCATTCTGCAAGTCTCCCCTCTCCATGCCACCAATGTTGTCCAAGGGAAGGGCACTAGGGCCGATACAGCTTGGCACCGGTGTCATCACAGAGCAACCTTGGCACCGGTGTCATCACAAAGTAATATGTGGTTAAGTGCCTTGCTCAAGGACACAACACGCTGCCTCAGCTGAGGCTCGAACTAGCGACCTTCAGATCACTAGACCGATGCCTTAATCACTTGGCCACGCGCCAACACACGTCTTGGTCTACATACCCAAGGATAGATATGCAAGGTTTGGAACTGATTTCTGGGATGAAGTTATCCTACAAAAACTGATTAAGTTTAACCTATAATGAAGTGATTTCATTGAGGCATCCACAATTTTAAGAATTGACAAGGAAGATATAAAGATAATTTCCCTATCAGGAGAATCTAGAATGAGCATTTATGATTAGGACTTCTTCATGAAAAGGTAAAAATTTTTGGCATTTTATTGCTAAGTGCTTTGGATACTTAGCCACTATTTTCAAGACTCTGATCAATAGATTTTTGGACAGTGATGAAACAGGAGGATATGGAGAAAATCATGCAAGAAAGTGAATGAGACACAGGATCAGAACTAAGTCACTGGATAGCACAGAAAACTTGAGTTACATACATAAACTACTGCTGCCTGTGTTTCTTATTAACCAAAAGGTTAATGAGAAACCTACATATATAAAATCATTAGTTTACTTTAAGGATGGAGTGTTGGTTAGAGTGCTTTCAAGTTAGGGGTTACCTCACAAACCTGGTTACATCATGCAAATTAAACATTTTTTTCTTTTAAAATAAGGAATTTTACAGCAGGACAGATTCACGGATACCCTAACTTCGAAAGAAAAATGCTAATCAATGACAGGGACATATAGGTTTAAGTTTTCACTGCGAACATTTGTCCATTTCATGGCATCATGATGGTAAATACTCAGAGCTTTGCCATCATTATAATTTCAAAATAACTGGCACCATGGTAGCGTACCTCAGGGCGTAGGAGTTCAATTCTGGCATCCTCTGTAAGGAGTATCTGTACATCCTCCCCATGGAATAAGCAGGTTTTGCCTGAGTGCTCCAGTTTCATCTACAGTCCAAAGGTGTACCGGGTAGGTTACCTGGTCAATGTCATTTGTCCCATGATTAGGTTATGGTTAAAATCGGGGTTGCTGTGTTGACATGACTCAAAGGGGCTATTCTGCACTGTATGTTTAGATAAATGAAATCAGTCTGATGTTATCTCAGAAAATCACACAAGCATGGCTGCCTGGATGTTCTAATTGACGAGTAGCTCCAAGGGAGCAGAAGGCAAATTTCATGGTCAAGATGAGCTTGGAGGGCATAAGGAAGAAAATAAGAAAAAGAGAAATTGAAGATTCAAGGCACAAGTGAAAATCCTAAACAATAATTGCTGGACTGAAAGGGGAAAATCCAGCATGATGACTGAATAACCTTCAAAATCTTATGAAACGTTGGCCTCCTGCAGAAGCTGGAGGAAAGAATGGAGGGTGAGTAGAGAGCGGTTCAAATAAAAAGTAGTACAGCGAAGAAGCCATTTCCCAATATTGTTCTATAGCAATGAAAAGGTTTGCAAACAAATAGTTCAGTGAAATCTGGCAATGGGACAAAATTACCTCTGCTTTCATCACGCCACCTTCAGTTGGCACAGCATCTTGGATTTGATTTTCCAGACAAAACTAACATAAATGATAAACCCAAGAAGGTCTGCATACACTGGAAGTCCAAAGCAACACAAAAAATGCTGGAAGAATGAACAGTCGATGTTTCGGGCCAAGACCCTTCTTCAGGACTGAGAAGGAAGGGGGAAAGATGCCAGAATACATAAATGATCTTGAGACCTACAAGGGCTTGCATTACAAATCAGCAATATTAGATTTCAAACAATCATGTTAAAACCTGCAAACTACACCAGTTTAAATCAAAGGCACATTCCTGTAGACTAAAAGGTGTTTTATGTTTGTACCTCTAAAGTCTCACTTATACTTGCAGCTGTTCCATTTAAAATCTTTTCCATGACTTTGGTAGATTACCTTTAAGGAGCCCCATTTATACTGAGGTACATAGCAGGGTACCTGGCAAACTAAACCCCAACCACAATTCACTTGTACGTTAAAAAAAATTGCATGTGCATGACAGAATACATAATTGACATGTTCTGACATTTAAACTGTAACAAATTGCTTGCTCAGAGAAATACAAACTGTACTTTTAAATTCAAACCACCTTCTTTAATACCTTTTTCCTAAAGGAATAAAGCTACGCAAAGTAATAGTTCTATCACCTGATATTAACTCTCTGATCTCTCTCCCTTAAATGACAGTTCCTTACACCCATGATCAGAATTAGCAAGTAAGGAAAATGAAGTCAAGAACTGAAAATTTTGATCTCCTCCATGTGCTGCCACCACGGCCCCTCCACCACCCCCAAGGTCCACAACATGCACTTTCTGTTTGGTCGTTTGATAATAGCATTGTGCTTTGCAGTACATATGACCCAGGTTCAACTCTCACTGCTGCCTGTGAGGAGTTTCTACGTTTTCCCCCTGACCATACAAGTTGGTTTCCTCCCACTGTCCAAAGACATGCCAGTTGGTAGGGTAATTGGCCACCATAAACTGTCCGTGATTAGGCTCAGATTAAATCGGAAGATTGCTAGGCGGCATGGCTTGAAGGGCTGGAAGGACCTACAAGGGCACTGTATGTCAGTCAATAAATAAATAAATGAGGGACAGATCATTTTCCTGTTTCCTACACTCTGGAGTCAAGGCTACCATCACCATTTACTTGCCTTGAAAGAGCAAAATAACGGTCAATCCTAAAGAATTATGTAGAATTCCTTAAATCTCCAGGCAATGGTTCTAAAAAGGTAAATCTACAGATCTGGATACAAAACATTAAATCTAAAATATGATTCCAATCATTACTTACTGCCCTTTCCAGAAATACTAATAACCTTCAATGTAACTGGTAATTGTGCCAATTTTGAAATTTAGGAAATAGTCATATCTCATGTGTTTCCTTTTCAGAGTTATTTAAAATGTTTGTAATATTATATGGTAGATCACTGACAATTCAAAATTTACAGACCCACAGACTGACTTCATTACATTTAAAGTATCAAGCCAATTCTGAGTATTTCTTTCAATGAAATATTACTAAACATTCCAATTTATTACTCATGACATAGTTTAAATTAGAATAATAGTCATGCAAACTAACGAGCGTCCCTAAAGCTCACAGAACAAATCAGTCATCAAGCAGTTCTTCATCAATAAACACAAGTAAAAGAAAATCTGTTTCTTACTTTTTGCCCCTCTTTCAAGACACAAAAGACTCTAGTTGTAATGCTCTAATAAAACTTCACATTTTACCAAGTTAGGAGATGCTGGGGCAGATTATCCAAGGTATGTTTTAAAGATTTCTTAAAATAAAAGATAGAAATATAGACAAGTTTATGAAGAAAAATTCCAGAGCTTATGACTTGGATCTTTGGCAGACAAAGCTAAAGCTAACAAAAATGAAGGAGGAGATCTACCCAGAATTGGGGAAGGATATAAATCTGAACATTTTCAAAGGTTGCAAGAGGGGAAGAAGCGGGTGAAAGATATGAAAACAATATTTTACAATAGTCATGGAAGCAACAGTAGTTATCAACACAAGATAAGCAGCCAAATTGTACAGCAACATTTAAAAGTAAATATTGTAGATTTAGTGACAGTGAAATAGATCATGATTCTTGATTGAAAATAGTATCAGGACTGGACATACTATTATCCAAATTAGTTAAGTTGATAGATATCTATTTCTAGGCGCACTTCAATTGGTAATCCTTAGTAAAGACATTGTATACAGTATCTCTGGAAAATCCAACCAAAACTCACTGGAAGATAAATGAATCTATCAATCTATCAATCCAGTATTCTCAGCATTGAGACCCCAAATTATTCACAGTTGGCTACGCATTTCCAACAGCACACTTACAAAACTAACTTCCTATTCTGCATTCTAACCTGGGAGAAGATTAACAATTTGGAATAGAAAATCATCCAAGATGTACTTAAAATTTCCTTGAAAAAAAAATGCAACAAACCTACTCCTGGCGATCTTTGATCATGACTGCTCAAAGTGGAGACAAACCATTTGGGATGGTATTGAAAATCTAGACCATACCCTGGGAACACAGAAGTACTGCGTAATGTTTGAAGGAATGCATCATTTCACAAACTACCCAGTCCATCAACCACTTCCTGCCCCATAGGCAAGTCTGTGGTTTTTACATTTATGTTACTTGCCACTTCAGAATGCATATGACTGGAGAGAAGTCAAGTAATCCACTACATCATGAGGCTGTTCAAGTAGCATTTCTAAGCATTGAACTGTAAGATCATTCAGAACAAAGTTATACTCAAATCTACATACAGTATAAATCATTTTCCATTAGCAAATAGACAGGTCAACTACACAGGGGTTCCCAACCTAGGGTTCACAGACCCTTTGGTTAATTGCAAGGCTTCATGGCATAAAAAAGGTTGAGACCTCCTGATGCAGTGGAAACAAGGTTATAAAACCCATTTAATAAATAAAGCATTGGTTATGAAATATAGCAATGATTATATAACGGCATGTGATATATGATTGATATATAACAATGCCACTTGCCACTTCAAGGTAATAAATTTTCCAGTTTCATCTGTTGACATGGCAGTAACATCTTTTTTTCATTTTACAAACAAAATTTTAAGATTTGAACAAATTAATGCATGTAACAATGGAGATTTCTTTACTCAAAGGCAAGATAATTTCAGCTTAGAAGCTATACAACTGCAGTAACAACAAACTACTGATCCTAGCTCTTTTTAAACTATTGTTCCACATTCATCAAGTTCTCGTGAGCCTATAAATGTACTAAGGTGGATAACGTCTCCCCAATCAAACCGGTGCCTGCTTAACGAAACGAGGACCGGTTGAACGCAAGTACCAAGTGCGGTTCATGTCCAAAACAGAAGGTTCTGAAATCAAGTTCATTCCAGAAACCCGAGCGCAGGAATTTTCTGTGACATTCCCATGCAGAAATACAATAAGGGAATATTTCAGAGAAGTATCATTTTCAGTTAAACTGAGACAGTATTGGTTCTTTCGGGTGTACATAAAGGATACCTAAACGCTATTTTGTGCAGCAGGAAATTGATTTATCACGGAGGAGTAAAAGTTGACCCCCCCCCAAAAAAAAATCAGGATTTATAAAAGATCCAAGGTAGGGTTTGGAACTTTCTTAAAATAACAGATAGGAATATGGGCAAAATTATGGAGAAAAATTCCAGAGCTCATGATCTTTGGCAGACAAAGCTAAAGCTAACAAAAATGAAGGGGGAGATCTACCCAGAATTGGAGAAGGATATAAATCTGAAGATTTTCGAAGGTTACAGGAGCGGGAGAAGAGCAAGAGATTCGTTTATCGTGGTCATTTAAGCAGCCTGTGCTGTGCAAATTAGCGGAGTATCGCCGCATGGAATAAAGACGATATACACGTTATTAAAAAAGCACACCCTTGGCTTTATAATACTTAGATGTCAAGAAATCGTCAGTGTCCATCCATACAGATTTAGGTATTCCACATTTCTAATGATCACATTAGTTCCAAGACATCTTCACCTGAAATGGTAGCCTCTATTCATCTTGTAGGTGACAGGAAGCACTACACATGCTCAGTGGAAAGTGAATCTCAGGGTTGTATATATAATAAAATTTACTTTGAACTTTAATTGCGTTAACAATCGCGTTCAGTTTGCTTCTCATTGCCAAAACACCTGCTCCCGTTAGAACGTTAGATGATGTTAGATACACATGAATGTACAGATTCAGTTAGTTTACCTACTATTCAATAAAATCAGACACCCTTCATGAAATCCAACGACGAAGGAAATGAGTAGCAAACTCTGGAGAACTTCAATTCAGTTTTAATGTCATCCATTTGCTAACCGATTTCTCATTAATAACGGCATTTTTTTCGCAGTAAGAATCAATTTTAATATGAAAAACGTTAAATTAACACGAGTGCGATCAAAACACCAGGGTACTAAAAGGTGTATCTGGGCGATCTCACCACTGTAAGGAAAAAAAAGAACTATTTAATTGGTCTAACAGCCAAGCTTGACGCTGAAGTCCAGAAACTGTCATCTGCTGCGGAAGGACACAATAAACTGGAGTCAGCATTTTATTTGAACGTTTAAGCAGAACTGACAAGTTAAGAATAAACTTCAACTGCATTTAGAGACTGCTTGCACAAAAAATTAAGCGAAGGATCAAATATGTAAAACAATTTTGCAGTATCTGCTTCATTCTGTGTTAAGACCGGTTTAGAGACGAGAGATAGCAAAAGCATTGTTAAGTCATGCGATTTAACAATCGAAGTGTAGTTATGGATCTGCTTTGCGAATCGTGACACGTCGCATGCCAGATAGGAGGCTGTCCCAACTTGTACCTAGGCACACTAAGAAATCAAACGTGCGGACTTTACGTTATCTGCTTAAAGAATGGACGTGTACCTTGGCGCAGGACGGATCGATAGCATTATAGTGAGCGGCACTGCCGCCAGCGACATACTCTGTAGCCCGGGACACTCAACGTTTCACAGCTAAAACTCATCGTGGATCTTGGGATAACCCCCGCCTCCCAGAGGACTAAGCAAGGCCAGAGCAAGAACCACGGAATCGCAAGCACCGAGTGCGGGGGAACATTTCAGTGCAAATCAAACAACACCCTCTCCCTTGATCTCTCACCAATTTCCTGAGGGCTGGTTCGTCCAAAGATGAATAGCGGTCCGCGGACATCGTGAGGCCAGGCTCTGCCCTTCAGAGCTCCAGAGGGTCAGAAGTTCGCTTTAGTGCTCAGCGATGGTGTTGCCGGCTCAATTCACCCCCTCGGACAGCCCCGTCACTCGGCGACTCCCCAGGTGTCCCGACGTCTGACAGTCCGATCGTCGCAGGTGCTCGCTCCGAACTCCGGCAATGGGGCCAAAGTTTCCCCTCAGGCGAAATCAACCTGGATCACAGGTCACACGGGCGCTCTTGTCCCAGTTTTATTTCCCACAGCCCCCGCCCCGAACGTTTTCTGCCCTTCGTCTTCTCCCCGAACAATTCCCCAGGTTCAGAGTCCCGAACCCACCCCGCTTGCGGCGGCTCACCTCAGCTCGAGCTTCAAATACCGATCTCAGCTGAAGTCCCGCCCAGCGGCCTGGGCGTCGCCCAATCGCGCTCACGCTTATCCGCCAGCTTCCTTCTGATTGGATATCAGGTTTCAACCGTCGTTTTCGGACGTCACATCGGCGGCCACTCCGTCCGACCGTGGTACCTTTGGGACAATTTTCCGCTCGGAGCTACCGTGAAGTTGGACTGCGGCCGCCTAGGAGAATTACTAGCGTTCCCGAAGCTTAAAATCTCTGCTAATGTTACGAAAAACAACCCATAGATGATGCTAGGCACAATCTGGTCTAACGAAAGGCCTTCGCCCTGAAACGTTAAAAGTTTATCTTCTCAAAGGTGTAGCCTGACCCGCGGAATATTCGCAGTATTTTCAGTTTCTATTTTACATTTCCAGTATATGCAGTTTAAAAAACATCCAATTAGACTAAGCGGGCTCTCTTGATTGAGTCGCATCCATACCAGACACCTAAAACAGGTAATCCATTCTGAATGCCATCATGGCAAGAGATCACCAGAATGACAGAGTTATAGAAAAGTACAGCACAGAAAACAGGCCCTTGGACCCATCTGGTCTGCGCCGAGCCATTAAGAGAAAGCTCTTAAAAGAAGTTCTCAGAGCAGCCTTGAGAAAATGCAACATTTTCAGTGACTCGTAGTACTCCCTGGCCCATGACCAAACAGAGAGGAAGAAGGAGCAGCCAGGACAGCATCAAAAAACATGAGTCTTTCCATTAAAAAAAAACAGCAAAAATGTAGCCAGCGGCTCACCAACTTTACACTACGCACCTTCCTGTCGTATTAAGCATCTGCCGCCCTGCCAGTGGCAGTGTCTGAAGATCCCAACAGCCATCTCGGAGCCCACAGAATTGGAAGCAAGCCATTCTCATCCCCAAGGGACTGCCTGAAAATGACTTCACAGCCAAGACATTACTTTTCATGTGTAACCACTGGAGAAATGCAAGGAACTGGAATTAACAAAATGGAAGTATTGTCATAGTGGACAGAAGCAGGGACTTCAGATCACCTTATGTCACCTATCAAGTATCCATCTATATTAAGCCAATTTTCCACCATTTGGACAGCAGCCTTTCAGACCCTGGTGATTGGAATGCTTACTTCAATACTTATTTAATGCTGTAAGAGAACCTGCATCCACTACCTTCTCAGAGAGCACATTCCTGATTATAACCACACTCTTCATTAACATTTCTTACCTTGGTCCCTCTAACCTTCATACATTACACCTTGAACATGTACTCTCGAGTTTTACATGTCTTCATTAAGAGGAAAAAATCTTCACTCTCCACTCTATGCCCCTCATAATTTTACATATTCTTATCAGGTTGTCCCTCAGCCTCTGAACTAAGTAAAATAAACACAGCCTATCCATTCTCTTCTCATGATTGAAACATACCATCCAAGGAAACACCTGAGAGATTCTCCACAGCTTCCCTAATGTATCACATTCATTCATTTGTTCACTAGAATTGTGTGCAAACCTCTAGCTGTGGCATAATCCAAGATTCTATAACATTACACCATGAACTCCGTAATATTATATTTCATACCTTGGCTAATGAAGACCCACATTGTCTTCTTCAATAGCCTTTCAACCTATGCTGCCACCTTCAGGAGCTTTTTGGACTTGTACAGGAGATCTTTTCTCTCTATATCTCCTAGGTCCCTAACATGTTACATGATACATGTTCTGATCTTTTCTTCTTCTTCATGCACCTAGCGCATTACACGCTTGGGTGATCATGGCTCTCCACATCGAACGATCCCATGCAGTGTCAGTGATATCTCACACACTTAGATCTGTTAGTTCTTTCACAGTGTCCATATATTTTCTTCTTTGCCTTCCTCTTCCACGTTTCCCAGGCATGCAGCCTTGTAATGTAAGGCATTCTATTTCTCCCTTTCTGACGACATGGCCCAGGAATTTAAGTTTCCTCTTATTTAATGTTCTCATTAAAGATCTTTTTCTATGGGCACGTTGGAGTACTGTCTCATTAGTTACCCTATCTCTGATCTTTTAGACCTCCCAAAATGCAGCACTTCACATTTATCAGTCTACAGCAGGAGAATTTGGCCCATCGGACTCCTCCTGTGCTATGTAGGAAATTAGAGAGACTTTCTTAGTCCTTAGCAACCAGTTTATCTGAGAGGTGTTGTCAGGCTGTAGCTCCTGACTGTACTGCACAGATGGAGCTGCAAATGGATTCATTATGGAGCAACTACAATGCTAGGGACGTTGTGGACAACATGCTTAGTGAACTTGTGGGAAGGTAAAGACTAGGATAGCTGTCATAAATTATTGTATTCAATTATGAGGTAAGCAGACAGATGTTTCTATAGCTGCAAACAAGGTCCGCCAATTGCATTTTGCTTCCCAGATCACAGATGTCTTGGAGTAGATAGAGGACTTTCTAAAAGGGAAAATTAAACTACTTGAGGTTATGGTCCATATAAGTACTGTTGACGTAGCTAAGCAGAGGAATGAGAAACCTAGAAAGCTGGATCAAGATTAAAGAGCAGGGCCTCTCAGGTTATAATCCCTGAGTTGCTTCTGGTGCTCTGTGCTAGTGAAATCAGGAATAGGAGGACAAGTAAAATGAATGTGTAGCAAAAAGGATAGAGTGGGAGAGAGGACTTCAGACTTTTGGATCATCTGGATCATTTCCAAGCAATTTGGAACCTGGACCATCTTAGACCTGATAAATTTTCAGCAATTTCACTCATTTCAGGCAAATTTAAGGAAACTGAATGCACTTCATTGCATTCAATTGTTAACATAAATGTAATCACCTTTAGATTTCTAAACATTTTCAATTACTTTCTTTTTTTTCTTTACTATGATTTAGAAATATACTACTTTTAAAGTTTCTGAACATTTTTAAATGCTTGTGAATGTTCGAGACAATAAAAGCCGCGGAGGGCCTGGACAGCTCAGAGGCGATATCTTGGACTTAGTTTGCTATTGCTGGTGAATGAAATATAGATAAAGGCTTAGATAGAAAGAGGGAGAATAAAATTGCCAATTTCTTCCCTCTCAAGATCAATACTTGATTTACAAGAGCAACAACTGTGAACAAGACAAAAACTAGATCTTCCATTGCACGCACCAATGAAAGAAACAAGCCCTGATCCACTTCTGATGTAGGGTCTTAAACTAGAATGTTGACTTTCATCTTTTTCCTCCACAGATTCTGCTTGAGTTCAATCAGTATTCCATCATTTTTTTTTGTTATAGATTCTGGCATCTGCAGTCTGTTTTGTTTTCAAAGAAACAATAACTTGCACACTTAGCAAAGAGTTAACTTCTGATAACTAGAAGTTAATAAAGCAAATATTACTTCCTTTTGGGTGCTGGAAATGTCCAGTTGACGTGGACAAGGAGGAGATTAACCTTGCCTTAAGTATGCAAATCTACCAACTGAAAACCAGGCTGACCAACGTGAAATAAAGCACTTGATTTTATTGGGTGCTATGGGTCTGGTGTTGTGACAGAATGCAACCTTTAATATGAGCATTGTATTGCAACTGGCTGTTACAAATGAGGCGGTTTGACACTGAGGCAGGCAGAACCGAAACATCTGGCAGTCCAAACTCTTTGTGTTGTGCAACGCAAAATTTAGGTCCACCACAGATTTATTTTAATGTGTCACCTGAAAATGCAGCTCAACTTTGCAGAATAATAATGAACAGAAAAGCTACAAAACTGTGCTTACCCTGTCTTCTAATCATAAAAAGAAAAAAGTAGAGCTATAATGAGATTCAGTATCAATTACATGTAAATGGAATTCATTTGTGTTCCTGCTACTGAGCATGTATTTTGGACACAGGATGAACAGGATTGGCACTTGCTGGAGTTCCTTCCAACGTCTATCACAATGAAGCCTTCTCTTGGAAGAATGGTAGTTTGATTGTGTTGATGCTTGGTTGCCAACAATTGTAAAATGGAAGCAAGGTCAGAATAAGGTTTATTATCACTTATCACTGTCTTATATGACATGAAATTAGTTGTTTTGTGGCAGCAGTACAGTGCAAAGACATGAAAATTGCTATAAATTACAAAATAAATAAATAGTGCAAAAGAAAGGAATAATGAGGTAGTGTTCATGGACCATTGAGAAATCTGATGGCGGAGGGGAGGAAGCTGCCTCTGTTTTGTTGAGTATGGATCTTCAGGCATCTGAACCTCCTGATAGTAATGGGAAGAGTGTATGTCCCGAATGGCGAGGGTTTTCAATGATGGAAGATGTCCTTGATGGTAGAGAGGGTTGTGCCCTTCTTGGGACTGGCTGAGTTTACAATCCTCTGCAGCCTCTTGCAATCCTGTGCATTGGAGGCACCATACCAGGCTGTAATGCAACCAGTCAGAAGGCTATCCACCATACATTTATAAAAAAGTTCTGGAGTCATTGGTGACATACAAATCTCCTCAAACTCTGAATGAAATAGAGCCACCAGTATGCCTTCTTTGTGACTGTATCAATGCATTGGGCCTTTGACAGATCCTCTGAGATGATGACACCCAGGAACTTCAAGCTGCTCACCCTTTCCCCTGCTTACTCCTCAATGAGGATGTCTTCTGCTTCCCCTTCCTGAAGTCCACAATCAATTCCTTGGTCTTGGTGACATTGAGTGTGAGATTGTTGTTGTGACAGCACTCAATGAGTTGATCTACTCCACTCCCTTATGCCTCCGCATCTCCCTCTGAAATTTCACCCTCAACAGTGACATCATCTGCAAATTTATAGATGGTTTTTGAACTGTGCTTATCCACACAGGCAGGAGTGTAGAGATGTAGATCAATGGGCTAAGCACGCATCCTTGAGGTGTCTGTGCTGATTGTCAATGAGGAGGTGATGTTATCTCTGCTTCATATTGACCGTGGTCTCTCAATGAGTAAATAAAAGATCTATTTGCAGAGGGTTTACTGATGTCCAAGTTTAGAAGCTAGGTGATTACTACTGATTTATTGAGTGTGCCTGCAAGAAAATGAATCTCAGGGTTGTATATGTTGACATATATGTGTGTATGCAGTATACAACCCTGAGATTCGTCTTTCCATAGACCGCCATGAAACAAAGAAAACTATAGAACCCGTTCAAACATAAACACCAAACTGCACCCCCAACACACAAAAAAGAAACAAATCATGCAAATGGCATAAAAATGAATGAAAAACATAACACAAAACACAAAATCTCTCACCTTAAACCCATGTCCTCTCGCTTTATCTACATGTGATACAGAGAAAAGTTTCCTGCTGTCTACCCTATCTATATCTTTTAGACATTTATATACACCAATCACTTCCCATCTAAACCTCCGCCAGTCGAAGGAGAAAAGAGCTAGCTTCTCCAGTATCTCCTCATAACTGAACTGCTTCATCCCAGGCAAAGTCTTGGTGAATTCCTTCAGCAAATTCTCCAGAACTATCAAATTCTTCCTTCACCATGGCGACTGGAACTGCATTCAGTACTCCAGCTTAATACAATTGTGATGATATTGAGCCTCAAAGACACTTTCATATACCAAACCCATATTCCCTAATTCCTTCTAATTCCAAAATTCTTCCAGTCTCTGGCTTAAGTGTCCTCAGGAAAAGGGCCACAAATACTACATTGGAGAGTTTGGAAGATTCACTACCCTATGGATGAAGGATTTCCTCTCACCTCAGTCCTGTACGGCAACACTTTGGTTAGAGATAGTGACCCATGATTTTAGGTAAGTCATTGATGCCTCTGCCCTAAAAATTCCCATTAGAATTTTGTATGTGTTCACCTTTCAATATTTCTGCATATTTTGCATACCTGTTCACTTATAGAACAATTCACCCTTAAATAATCGGATGAACTATTGTTGCAGTTCTACCTAGGTCCTGTATAATTATATAAAGGCATCCTTACTCTTTCAAAAGAGACCAATTGCTATTTGCCTTCTTGATCTCTTGCAATATTTGTCTTGTGACTTTCAACAGATTTATTGACAAGAACATCCAGGACCCACACTGAATACCAATTTCCTGTAAACTCTCACCATCTAAAAATATTCCACCTTCTTATTTTTTCTCTACCAAACTGGATAGCTCACATTTTTCCCCATTATATTTCATCTACATGTTTCACCCATTCACTTAGCTTTTCTCTATTCCCCAGAAGCCTCTCTGCATCCTCCTCACAGTTCTCACTGTCACCCAGCTTTGTATCATAATTAAATTGAGATAGATTGTGCTGGATCCCTTCATCCAAATCACTGACAGAGAATGTGAACTGCCTTGGGCCCCAGCGTATTCCCACAACACTACATTTGTCATAGCCATCCAAACCAAAAATTCCCACTGTCTGTTTTATGTCCATTAACCAGTCGTCAATCAACACTGAACCTCTTTTGCTCTAATTTTATTTTATAACCTTTGTATGGCATCTGTTTACAGCAGATACTTTAGTTACCAATTATCTATTCAGTTAGATGCAAAGCCAAAAGATTTCTGATTTATCAAACATAAGGCTTCACTTTCATAAAGCTTTTGAATCTGCCCAGTCCTATTATAATTTTCCAGTGCCCTGCTATCACTTCCATAATAATAGATTCTGGCATTCCAGTTACACCTGAAGTCAAACTAAGCAGTCTATCGTTCCATATTTTCACTCTCTCTCCTTTCTTAAATAGTAGAGTTATATTTGCTACCTTCCAATGCATGGCAAATGTCCTAGTTACATAGCATATTGAAGACAACCACTGGTGCATCCATTATTCCCACTGTCTTCAGTTTTCATTGGTGCAGCCACAAAGAAGGTATGCCAATACCTCAGCTTATTTATTTATTTACCTATCTATCTATTTATTTGTCCATTTGTTTATCTATCTATCTATTTATTTATTTACTGAGAGTAAACCCTTCCAGCTCTACATCTCATGGCACCCTACAATCCTCCAATTTAATCCTAGCCTAATCACGGGGCAATTCACAATGACTAATTAACCTACCAACCGGTACGTCTTTGGACTGTGGGAGGAAATCAGAGCACCCGGAGGAAACCCATGCAGTCACGGGGAGAATATACAAGCTCCTTACAGGCAGCAATGGGAATTGAACCCAGGTCACTTTGTGACTAGAAGTTTACGGAGTTTTGCGTGTTGTCAAATACCATAACAAACATCTTCAGCGGCATTTAAAAATCACAACCTGACAAGAACGTTTTGGGATTGGAAATAAATGCTGGTCATGCCAGTGAAGATAATATTCCAAAAGCTAAACATAACAGAAAATCTTGTATTTGTCTGTATTAGAGTAGGTGTTTTGCTTGTTTATGGATATTATTGGACTCCATTTGTACATTAATCCTTTGTATAGTGTACGTGAAAATGTAATTACAACCACTGCATGTTACACCATGACCCCTAGCATGAATTTTAGGGATACAGTATAATTTGGCACAAAGACTCCATCTAGTGGCCGCTGTGAATAAAATAATTTAATTTCCATTTGCTGACATATCCAATTCCAACTGGAAACATAAGTGTCTGCACGTTTGAATCTGGAATTCAGTGGGCCAAGCGGCATCTGAGGAGGAAATGGCTGCAAGTCATATATTTTGGAATGAGACTTTGCAACAGGACTGATAAAATAAAGGAAGATTTACAGATTTCCAGTATTTTGTAGAAAGGGGATTGACAATGAGGCTGAAAGGTGATGGGCGGAATCATATGGGGAGTGGACGACAGGCAGATTAGGAAGGAAGGAGTGATGGGGGAAGATGTGAACAAAGGGAGAAGAAAACTAGAAGAACAGTGGTTGGAGAACACCTGAGTATGGGTAACTGGAAAATACAATGTTCATACCATTAGATTGTAAACTACCTAGGCAGAACATGAGATGCTGAACAAGGAGTAAAGAGGCAAGGGTAAGGAGACCAGACCTGTGCACTATCAAATCTGATTCCACCTTTATTTCAGCCCTATATGCATTCAGTGTCCACTTTATTAGGTACCCTTCTAGGAAGCTTCCTTCCCTTCCCCCACCTTTTTATTCTTACTCCCCCCCCCCTTCCTTTTCAGTCCTGAAGAAGGGTCTTGGTCTGAAACATTGACTGTCTATTAATTTTCATAAATGCTACCTGACCTGATGAACTCTCCCGGCATGTTGTGTGTGTTGCTTTAAATAAAAATGTGTTGATATTTATCATTTACTAAGGTCCTTCTTCACTACCCTAGTGCACTGTAATGAAGGGATCAGTGTTTCTGCAAAAGACAAAAATCTAACACAAGTTCAGCACGCAGTTAGTATCAGCTTAAATAATGACCTATTATAGTAAGAGTGCAATCTGGTGCTTAACTATATGAGGAGTCGAATGTCAAAGAACAGTCAGTTGAAAGGCAGCCAGAAACTTCAGGATTTCCGTGACACTTATGCAGAAATACCAGCAATCCAGAGTTCCTGACATTTCCCAGCAACTTCTAACCCCGTGTTTCCTAGTCTCAATTCTGACTCACATTTCTGATGGACATCCATTTAGTTCTTTTGTTCCATCCCAATAGAGTGAAAGAGCTCCAAAAAAAGGGGTCGTTGGGCTGTATGTAATAATCTCCCAAAGTTATCTCAGATGGAATGTTTTGAAGTGAGGAGTTGATGCCATAAGTTCATATAATTGCAAAGTTTTTCGATGAGGTGTATTTTTGGAAAAAAAAGTTCCGTTTCACAAATTGATGCCCTCTTGACATAATGCAAATAATGTAAGTGAATGCAATGAATAATGATAAGTGGCAGAGTGAAGGATGTCAAACAAAAAGAGCAACATTTATGAATACATTATATCTTGGGGGAAGTATCTATTTTTGAGAATCCTTGTAAAGTCTGTAAAATTCTGAGAATTTCAGTATCTTAGGTTTGATGATAATGGAAGTAGACATTGTGCTATATTGAACCACAGTTGTTTTTCCAGTTAATCTCATTAATGGCTTCCGGTTCACACAGCCAAAGGAATAAGAGTCCAAATTAGAAGCAAAGTAGTCTTGTCGAATGTACTCCATTTTTCAATAAGATTATGGCTTATCTTTTACACTAGTTTCTTTTGAATAGCAGTAACTCCAGATCTTTTGACTCCTTCATTATTTAACAATCCACTGGTGTCTTGAAAACACTGAAAGTGCAATTGTTGTCATCTTGAATATTTGGTGTGTTGACTACTACCCACAATGTATGTTTGCTGTTTTTAATCCAGGGTGTAGGATTCCTTGGCATGGAATAATTATTCACTTGATCAATATTATAAATTATTGAGAATTCTTTCTGCATCTCTAGCCAGCACAGTTAAAACTGTGGTATTTACCTGACCATGAAAATCTGCTATAATAACCACCCATGAAGTCTACTCTCATTTTTAGCAAGTGATCTAAGGTGTCAATGATTATACAGTCTAGTGGCACATACGCATAAACAAACAGGGCATTGAGGCTAGTTTGGATTTTGGAGCTGAGTTCCAGAAAAGAGGTGAGAGTGCCATGACTTTGCATTTCCACGGACGTGTAGTGGAGGTGTGTATTGATTGGTTGCACCATGGCCTGGTGTGAAAACACTGATGTCTTTGAATGGATTTGGTCTAGTACATCATGGGCAAAGCTCTTCCAACCATTGAGCACATCCACATGAAATGTGATCATAGGAAAGTAGCATCTGTCATCAGAGATCCCCACCACCCAAGTCATGCTCTCTTCTTGTTACTGCCATCAGATAGAAGGTACAGGAGCCTCAGAACTCTATCCACTGAACAGTTACTACCCCTCAACCATCAGGCTCTTGAATAAAAGGGGATAAGTACATTCACCTGCCTTCATTGAAATGTTTCCCCAACCAATGATCTCACTTTAAGGACTCTTTATCTCATTATCTCATGTTCTCATTATTTATTGCTATTTATTTATATTTGCATTTTCACAGTTTTTTGCCTTTTGCATTCTGGTGGACCCTGCATCGGTCCTGTTATAGTTACTTTTCTATAGATTTGTTGACTATGCCCACAGAAAACGAATCTCAATGTTCTATGTGGTGAAATACATGTAGTTTCATAATAAATGTACTTTGGCTCTGACCTTGTGTGGCATTTGACTGAGTGTGACTTCAAGATGCCCTGGTTAAACTAAGTCAACCAGCACCAAAGGGAAAACACACCAATGTCTGGAATCATATCTCACACAAAGGAGGGTGATTGTGGCTTCTGGATTTCGCCCACAGCAGCTTCAGGACCTTGCTCAGGTCAGTGTCCAAGGACAAACCACCTTCAGATGTGAGGTCAATGACCTTCCTTCCACCATGATGTCAGAAAGAGAGAGATTTACTGAGGACCACGAAACGTTCCACCTCATTCACAACTCCTCTGCAATGGAGTAACCCGATGGCATGCAGTACAGTGAAAAGGCAAAAAAATTACTGTAAATTACAAAAATAAATCAATAATATAATATGAGGAATAACAAGCAAGTATTCATGGATTCATGTGCCTTCCTGATGGTAATAACAAGAAGATATTTAGCAGTTGCAACATGCATAATCAACAAAATGCATTACATTCGTCACCCAAGATACTTCTACTGCACAGCTCACAATCACAGGGAATGGGAAGGATAAGAACAATAGATTCACTGGAACACATTACTGTATCTAAGTAGTCCACAATCTTGACTTGGAAACACATCAGTGGGTCTAGCACTGCCCCTTACTTTCCACCCCTCATTTTCTGACCCCCAAATTGGAAACCCTCAATTTTCATACTTCATTTTATAACCCCCACTTTCTGCTCTTTATTTTGCCCCTCGCTTCCACACTTTGGTTTCTAAGCCTTGCTCTCTGCCCCTTAAAGATCAGGAAGTGTGAGTTACGAAGTAAATAAATAAAAGATTGTACCTCCCCCATTTCAAATCGGAATCCAGTTTGATGGTGTTGGCACTGTTCTTTTTAGTTGAGGACGGGGTTGGGGTTTGATGTTGTAGTTGTTTTTTCTGCGAGGGAAGGGGTAGGGGTGTTTGGGGTTTTTGATGTTCTGGCTGTCGTCTTCCGGGTGGGCAATCTGTTTGTTTTTTTTTGTGTGAGGGAGGGGTTGGGGGAGTTGGGGGTCTGCGAGTTATATTTCTCTATCGACTCCCACAGTTTTTCTGTATTCCTTGTCTATCTGGAGAAGACGAATATCAGAGTTGTATTGTACATGCATACTTTGACAATAAAAATGAACTTTTGAACCTTCGATTATCACTACCTTAGGAAAAAATAAGGTACTGTTCTTGGACCATTTAGAAATCTAACGGTGGAGGAGAAGAAGCTGGTTTTGAATCATTGAGTGTGAGTTTTCAGGCTCCCTTGATTCCTCCCGATGGTAGTAATGTGAAGTGGGTGTGACTTGGATGGTGGGAGTCCTTACTGATGAAGGTCATCTTCTTGAGGCACTGCCTTTTGAAGATGTCCTCGATGGTAGGGAGGGCTATGTCTGTCATGGAGCTGGCAGAGTGCACAACCCTCTGTACCCCTTGCGATCCTGTGCACTGGAGGTGCCATATCAGGCTGTGATGTAGCCAGTCATAATGCTCCCCACTGTACATCTACAGAAATTTGCAAGTCTTCGGTGACATACCAACTCTCCTCAGACTCCTAACGAAGTAGGGCAACTGACATTCCTTCTTTAAGTTCAAGTTCAAGTTTAATTGTCATTCAACCATACGTGAATATCCATTAACACAGACAAATGAAACAGCGTTGCTCTGGGGTCAAAGTGCAAAACACAACACCAACAGTCACACACATCACAAGACACATATATCGTATATAAGGTATCAGTAAAATAAAGTAACACACAAAAGATATATAGTCCAAGACTCTGGGTCTATGAATGTTGCAGAAACCTGCAGTCAACCACAATACTTCTGCTGAGCGAACATTGTGATTGCATCATTGTGTTAGCCTCGGATGGATCTTCCAAGATGTTGATGCCCAAGAACTTGAAGATGCTCAACTTTTGCACCGTTGGCTCCTCAATGAGAACTGGTGTTTGTTCTCCTGACCTCCCCTTCCAGACGTCAATGATAAATGTTCCTTCTTATGGAGCTTTTCAGCTTTACTTGTGTTCCTGGACGTCCTATATTTTAGTTATTCAGAATAAGTCAGTCAAATATGGACAGTTACTATCATGTGGCTTTAGCAAGCTACTAAACTCTGATGGCAAGGTAATATATCATGAGAAAATTGCACAAATACAGGATGAGATAGATCAGTACAGCAGAGAACGTCTGAATTCTTCAGGAATGGAAACTCTGACACCATGTGCGTGAGTCCTTAAGGCAACGATGATTGGCTGTTATTTTAGCTTTTTCTTCTTATGGGCCTTTGGCAATCTAGGATGGCATATCTGTAGGGAAATTTCTGAGAATGTGGGAACTTCTCTTTCACATATTTATCATCTTATTTCAGTTTTTCTGACAACTTCAGAGGGCATTTTGTCCAGAGTTCAGTCCAGCTTTTAGAGCATTCCCAACATCCTATGTCCAGAATTATTTCTCCGTAACCTATTCTTTCAAATGTCCATCATCTTCACCTCCCCTCCCACCGCCAGCTTGACCGATTCTCCCACACCCACCTCACCAGGGATAAAGTATGGTAGCCAACTATTCTACAGCACATCTTTGAGGTTGCTGAGAAACCCGTGTGGTGTCTACAGAGACAGCTCCTGAGATCAGCAAGAAACCCAGGTTGTTTGGAGCCGTGAGTGAGCAGTACTAATGCTACAGTACTCTGCCCCCTCGATTCCAAGCCTAAAGCATTGTTGAAGGAGCCACTGATGCAAGGCTAGCAGTAAATGTGACCAGGCTATTTTATTTTCAGGCATCACAGCAGCAGACATGCCTTGTTCTCATTGCTACCATCAGGAAGGAGGTACTAGAGCCTGAAGGTACACACTCAATGATTCAGGAACAGCTTCTTCCCCTCTGCCATCCGATATCCGAATGAACATTGGACCCATAAACACTACCTCACTACCTTTTTATTTTTTTGCACTACTTTTTTAATTTAACTATTTAATATACCTACTGTAATTCACTGATTTTTTATTACTAAGTATTGCATTGTACTGCTGCTGCAAAGACAACGAATTCCACGACATATGCTGGTGATAATAAATCTGACTCTGATTATTCTTACTCCCCAGTTGTACATGCATGCTTTCCTTCGGACGTCACTATGAAAGACGTAAAATCTACTCCCTCCAAAGGTGCAGTCCGGTGAATTGAATGTTATAAAATATCCAGCTCACTCTAGTTGTCATCATTTACTCTGCATTCAGAAATTGGATGGCAGGGGGGAAGAAGCTGTTCCTGAATCGTCGAGTGTGTGCCTTCAGGCTTTTGCACCTCCACCCTGATGGTAGCAATGAGAAGAGGGCGTGTCCTGGGTTTTTGGGGTGTTTAATGATGGTTTCCAGTACTTCAGGGATTTGATTTGCACGTAAAATTATCTAGTAACCTGAAATAAAATTGCAAGCCATTGTTAATACAATATGAATGTTTTTGAATGAAGAAACATATGAAAGTAACAATTTTGAACTCATACAATTATCCTATTACAAACTGACAAAATATTTCTGTGTTTTGTGTTCTCATAGCACGATGTACTCATTTGTTTGTCATGTTCCATTGTGTAAATGGCTCTGCTGTGTTTTATTTAGCCTGAGCCTTCTGATGAATGGTATCTTTATACCACCATCCTCTGACATCATTGTCACCCTGGCATAACTCACTCTTTGTGTTTGTTTTGTTTTCCATATGATGTTCTCTATTGTCCATTTTGCTTTTGATACTAACTGCTTCTATCTTAGTTGTTCTGTGAGATTTATTTCATTTACTCACAATGATAGTTACCCTGTTCTCATTGTTCCCCTTCCCTTTTATGTTTGCATTTTGATAGCTCTTAGGGCAAACTGCAATTTGCTTATGAATCAAATTGTATTCATTGATTTGTGTATCCCAATATCCTTGTATCTATTGATCTACAGTATTGTCCATTGATCATCTTGTATGTCATCAATATGTGCACATTTTCCTTTGTGATATTTACATCTATGTGCTGATGTCATACATTTCCTATCATTATGTACTTTAGTGAGGTCCTCATAATTTCTCCCAATCCCTTATCTGTATTCCCATCTTCTGTTACCTGCAGCCCTACATTCCCACAATTGCCACAGAAGCATATCCCTAATATTACTCCTTCAGATGTATATATTCCTGATATTTTCTCTGGGTTGTGTTGTATTTGTCCAGTAATTTATTCTTTATGTTGATGCATCAATTTGTCTGTTTTCTAGCTTTGTCCCCACTCATGTATCATCCTGAGTGTTCAGTTGTATACATTCTTTTCCAGGTAGTGTACATAGGTACCACGGCCTGTAAGAGTAAATTTTTAGGTGCTGTCATTATTCTGATATTTTCTTTTTGTTGATTCTTTTATTATATATTCCTAGCATTAGTGGTGATGTGCATATTCCCAACGTTATTTCTAATGTTTATAGAAAATACTATTAATTGACCTTCTTGGAGAATGCATATATTTCTGGTGAAGTCAGACAAGTATGCAAACTTACGTTGAGGTTTCATATTTAAAGAGAAAATTGAGGTTCTAGATGTAAATTAATTCTTTTCAAAATATCTTAGCAATGTATATTCATCACAACACCCTTTAACGTTTATATTTACATGAGGCATGGTAAAATATTCCCGTCACCTTTATAGTTATACTATTTCCTACAGATCACGTTTTTTTTCTCTCTCCGTGTTTCCCTCTATATTCCTGTAAATTAGTTCTAAATTTATCAGTTCTCCTCATGGATTACTCTCTCGAGGTAATTTTTCTTGCTACCTTGATACCTCTAACATCAGGTATCTCTTATAGATGGTTTCTCCTCGAAGGCCGTTATTTTGTTGATAGAACCACCCTGCTATATATGTATCTTTCTCTATGGATTGCTCTTATTTTTGCAATGGATTTAAGACAATTCCATTGGGAAATGGGAGTAATGCATCTTTGTTCTATCTCCATAGGACTGATGACCAAATATCTGTGGGCGTCTCCTTCCAGTTTATACTTCCTCTTGGATGGCTCATCATCTTGTAATAGCCCCCTCAGTGGAGTTCGCTGAGTCTATGTCCTTACAGATTCCTCCGTCTGTTGTTTCTCCCCACTAGAAAGAATCGTTCTCTTTAGCAGATTAATGGAGGAGTCACTGCGCTGTTTTTTTTCTCTTTTCACATCGAGACTCAACGAGAATCATGGATTTGGTCCCCAGCTCCCATGAAACCAGTAGATACCATACCAAAGGTAACGCCCAGCTTCGCTGGAGCGCCCCGAGCCGACAGCAACAGCGCCCCCTATGGGTTTATCCGCCCGCTGCCGTGGATTGCCCCCCTGTGCGCGCCGCCGTGCGTGACGCGGTGCATTTTGGGGACAGTCCCTCATCTGTCCAATATGGCGTCAGTGTGAGCGCTGACGGGTGCTGGTGTGAAGCGGAGTCGGTCGGCCTGTCAGTGAGTGAGGCACCAAGTCCTAGCCCCGTCCCAGCAGCCGGCTGCAACCCTTCCCGCCCCCGCTCCGCCTGCACGTTTTCTCGAGGGGTTGACGGCGTCGGTTTCTCTCTCTTCACCCCCTGCCCTCGTCCTGCTGGGGGGACCGAGGAGAACCGTGGGTTGCAATGGCGGCGGCGGAGGCTTGAGGAGGCAGCGCGCTGTCCGTGTGTTGGCGCCTGTCCTCGGGAGCCATGGCAGTGGCGGCCGCGGCGGCGGCGGCGGCAGCCGACTCGGCCCAGTGGCTCTCGGTGAAGGAGGAGACCCTCTTTCTACATGACGGGTTGATCAGAGTGACCGATCTGGTAGAGCTGCCAACTGAGATCGGGGTTTCAGCCGAGCCCGGGGAGAATGAACAGGAGGTGAGCTACCTGACCTGTATTTATTGCCTGCGCGTTTAACGCGGAGCTCGGACCAGGGAGGGAGTCGGTCTAACGGCTGACCATCCTTGTTCGTTCCGTGCTGCCAGCCACTCTCGGGGCTTTGACGCAGTCTTGTCGCTGCGAACAAAATGGGAGTCAATTATTGTCATTAACAAAACACTGGTTTTGAGGAGCTTGAAGCGGAATGTCAGATCATCTTATGCTGGTGTGAAAGCTGTAAACTATAGCCGATGACGGTTCATAATATATTCTGGGTCATTATGGGAAATATGAGCTTCAATGCGGTTGACAGACCCCCGCCCCTTTCATTCAAACCTTTGGAGGGATGGAGCTGCTTTTGATTGAACTCCTGCTGACTGAGACCCCTCCCCAAGTTAAAACGGTTTGAGGATCTAGGCTGTAACACTCGCTAATGTATAAGAAGAGTGGCTACATGATTGGGCAGAATGGAGCAGAACGAGCAGGTCAGAGAATCTGAAGTGTATATTGAAAATATTTATCGATGCAAACAACCAAACATCTGATATGTATGTTTTAAGTCGCTCTCAAATTAAATCCTATCGACCCTGTCGTTTTGTAAATACGTTGATAAATCAACGTTTCTGTTTACGTTTTACGGTTTTCTTTGACCATTTCGTTCCTTCAAGTTATGAAGGGGAATTAGTTTGGGTAGTCGTACTCTCAAGTAAAATGTATAGAGTAGAGTTAGAAGAAAAATAATTACGTTTATGGAATTTTTAATTGCTTCACGCGAGGTTCGAGTTTCATCCACAAAAGTCAAAGACAAATCAGAATCGCGTTTTGTTTTAGAGGACTAATTGCACGGAGATGAATGAATAAAATTAACTGGTATTTTGTAAATTCGATCCACGTAGCATCGCCGTTGTTTCGTTATCAAAAAGTAGATTTCATTAAAATAAACCCAGCCCATCACCGAGTTTATCAGTTGACTCAATGCAGTCATGTGTGATGTAAATAGATATACGCCAAGGCATTGGGGAACGAAAAAGTAAATATAAGTCTTACCGACTGAATGCGATTGCAAAGGGGACAGTAAACGTGAACGTTTAACACAACTTGCAAAGAATTACCTAACGTACTAAGGGAAATAATTTCTCTGAGCAAGAATAGAGGAATAAGATAAAAGATCTGAATAGTGATAATTTAACGTTGTATTTGAACGATGCACGGTATTATTAAATCTTTTACATTTGGAGAATTGTTTTGAAAATGAAATTGTACTGCATAAAGAATACAATGTAAGAATCCCTTCCAATGAGTCAGTAGAACTCAACTATGAAATTGGTTTAAGAGGCTGTGGGGACTGCAGTTTTTTTTTAAAAAAAGGCGTATCGTATGTTTTGAGTATAATGTTATGAATCTGCTGAACAGTTCAGAAATTTAAGTCTGACATTCAGGTGACAAACATTTCGTTTTTCAGAATTGAACCATGTGGTCGTGTATTAGGTTTGTGGTGTTTTGATTAGAGTTGGGACTTGTTTCTAGGTTTCTCAAAAGAAATGTCAGCTTTTCTTTCTGCTAGATCATGTGATCATATTTTAAGGCGAATCAAACTTTAAATGAAAATCAAAAGAAACTACAGAGAATAGAAATATACGTGTTTTTTTAAAAAAATAAGCAGTTCACAATAAGATAAGACAGCATTTGTAGAAAAAGAAAGTTACTGTTTAAGGTCAAAAATTCTTCTGGAAAGACAAACAATTAATATTTCAGATCAAAAACCCTGTGGGTGCCAGATCACAGTTTAAGTCAGCAGCTTTAGCAAACCCGGTGTCCAAAACATTAAACAGGAGTGCATTCCTGTCCAGAGAAATGTGCATTTTAATGTTTACATTAGCTGATAGAATCTTGAAGGAGATGTATTTGATTAAAAAGGTTGGAACTGGCTGTTTTGCAAAACGTGAAACTAGTGTCAAATATTTAATATGGTTTTTGCCAGTCTTCACAGGGTTTGCTGAATCATAGTGGCTAGTGGTGCTGTTCACTTCTTGGATAATATTTATTGGATTATCTGACACTTTGTTTTGTAGTCAGCTGTTCCACCTAAAAACATTTCGTATTCCTGAAAAATAAATACTATTCCCTCTGAAATTCTTCCCCTCTTTGATAGTGGAATTTACATTCTTTTGTTTCCAGTTTCTCTTGTACAGCTGCAAAACTGTTTCTGCATTAACTAACGAGAGTTAAGCAGGTTACTGTAGGTTATGAAAAAATTTCCATAGCTCTCCTATAAAATCTATCCTGTAAATGAAAGGAAATTTGTGAGATCAATGATTCTACCGCTTCTGTTTTATATTGTGTCTTAATATGGTTAACCTTTACTGTTCTGGGGCATGATATTTATTTGCTGTGCATTGGCTTTGGAACAATTCTCTGTTTACATCATTTTTGCACAGTATTTTTGATCCAATGATTATGGTACCTGCCTTCTCTGAAAATTATAAACAACAATATAGAAGCAGCCTTCTTTCTGAGAGATTCAGGTTCGTTTATTTATCACATACATTGAAAGCATACAGTGAAATGTGTTGTTTGTGTTTAAAAACCAATACAACTTGTGGAGATGCTGGGGGGGCAGGGCAGCCTACAAATTTTGCCTCACGTTTTGCTGTCAACATAGCATGCCCAACATGTTCAGAACAACAATGCAAGCAACGATAATAAAACAAGCTCGTTTCCCATTCTCCCATCCACTTACATCTAGACAGGCCTCTAACCCCAGGACGGGCCACCTCTGACCTCCCGTCCTTGGCCCTGGACTCTCCAACATCAGGTCCCCAGTCCCTGGTCCAGACCTCCTACTTCTGGACATGCAGACCCAAGGGCTTCAACCTCTGGACTCACCAGCTTCGGTCTTTGAACTTCAGGCTTCGACCCCTTGACTCGACATTTCCTGGCCATTCTCCTCCATCTTCGACCTCTGGACTTTGATCTCCAAACTTGCACAGACCTCCAACCCCAGGAGACTGACCAGGGGTGACTGGCCTTCAAGCCTCCTGTTCAACCAAGCCTTCAACCCCAGGACCTGTCAACCTGTGTGGGACGGGGGTGGGGGAGGGAATCACCAGCCCATGTCCTTGGGGGCTGCAGACTTCAGTCATTGACAATGGAGATTGCTGGTCTTTATTCTCAGTACCTCTCAACCTGACATCCATCGGACTGAATTAACACCAAGATGGAATCTGGCTTTGGATAATTTGGTTGCTCAATATTTCCAGCATCTGTAGAATCATTTGAGTTTTTGTTTAATTTGATGAGAAATTTTTCAAATGAACCTTGAAATGAGCATAATCAGAATTAAATTTAATGGTCTCTAATGCTTACAATGTTGGAAGATTGGTATTGTTCTGATAGGTCTGGCAAGGTGCAGTTCTATCATGCTTATAAAATTGGAAATTTACAGCCCAGGAGGAAACTGGGCAGTGGTGCCTGTTTCTCTTTAGCACAAAGTTTCCCAATCTGGAGTCCACAGACCCATTGGTCCATGGCATAGAAAAGGTTGGGAACCCCTGCTTCAGAAGAACAGTGATGCTTAATCCCAATCCCTATTTTTGTGTCCTTATGAATTCAGCATACTTCATCATCAATCCAACTGCCTTTTTTAAAGCTAAGCACAGTATCTGCTTCCACCATCTTCTTGGTTATTGAGTACAAAATCCTTGTAGCTGAGTGAAGGAAAAATTCCTTTGCATTTGGATTTTTAAAATATCTACCAAATTTTAATCTGTGACCTCAGGCTATTGATGTACATGTTGGCCAGAATTTCCATTAGAACCTCTCAATATCTTGAAGACTTCTGTTTAGTGCTCCAGGGAGATGAATTTATGATTCATCTTATTCAAAGTGCATCATCTATGCATCTTGTGTACATTTTGAAGTATGATGGCTGGATCTGACTACATTATTCCAACAGGGGCCTATCTAAAGATTTATAAAGTTGTGACATGAATTTCCAGTATTGCGCTGCAGTCGTATTGTCTGAGTTTTAGGCTTTTAAGGGCTGGACCTCTGGTAGTGAATTACTGCAGTGTGTGTTTGAATACTTGGTTTCAATTGGCTTAAACAGGACAGTGAAGATTGAATATTCCTTTGTGCCCTAATGGTGCAAATTAATTTTCTAGGTGCTGAGTATAAATTTTTTAGAGCTGTTACTCTTGTAATATGTGTAGTTGGTAAAGTGGCATGCCCACAAGTATATGGCTATAGAGTGGTTCTTTGTATGTATTTGTATGTAATCACCTCAAGTGCACTCTTTCAACTTGAGTTATTGTGCTGCCACTATAAATAAAAGACTGATTGTTATTTTTGTTTAATTAGCCTGTTGTTCCCGGATTGAAAAGGGTTTGGAGATGAGGTAGTGGGAGCTGGGTTGTACAAATGCCCAAGCTGTGTTTTCTGTAAATAGTTAGTGATTTAATTTGACACCATGCCGTGTCCATTTCTTGGAAGTATTTGCCTAATGTGCTATATCTTCTCCAAGCAATAAACATTTTAATGACCTCATTTTGTTGAAGTCCAGATTAATATCGGCATTTCTTTGCCTTTTGAGAAGGTGTGGTAAGCAGCTACCTAGAATTTAGACAATTGTTCTGATGAAAATACTCTTGCTGTATAGGATATTCTCTAGTTTACTGTTAAGATTATCTTGTGTTGTGTTTTGGTTTGTGGGAACTTGTATGCAAAATAGCTGTCTCATTACTCACTATGTGTCATTGAATGTGCCTCAAAAAGTACTTCATGAATTGTAAAGTGGTGTGGGAAACCTGGAGGTTGGTATAAATAAGCACGTATTATTCTTTCTAGCTGACATTTTTGTAGCCAGTTTAAACCAATATAATTACATTTTAAAAATTTACTCCTATCCTATAATTATTGTTCTGATTATTTTTATTAACTTTAAAAAAGCATGAATTCCTATTGAAAATATGCTTGCCATATTTATACTAAACACAAAATACTCTGCAGATGCTGGGGTCAAAGCAACACTCACAACACGCTGGAGGAACTCAGCAGGTCAGGCAGCATCTGTGGAAATGATCAGTCGACGTTTCGGGCCGGAACCCTTCGTCAGGTCTGTAGGGGGAAGGGAAAGAGGCCCTATAAAGAAGATGGGGGGAGGATGGGAAGGGAAGCTTCCAGCCTTCTCCTTCTACCCTCCCCCCCACCTTCTTTATAGGGCCTCTGCCCCTTCCCCCTACAGTCCTGACGAAGAGTTCCGGCCCGAAACGTCGACTGATCGTTTCCATGGATGCTGCCCAGCCTGCTGAGTTCCTCCAGCATGTTGTGAGTGTTCCATATTTATACTAGATTTTCATGCTAATTTGTCATTGTAATTTGCAGCGGAGACATTGAACATGCTGATACAATAATGAAATGTAACTGTTTTTCTTCTGACTTGAATTCCAATAGTCTTCTTCCATTGCAAAAGTAGGATGTGTCTCATTATTTGTGCTTCTTTAATTAGTCACTAGGTATACTTACCGAAAATAATGTCCTTGTTCATGACCTAACCTTATCATTCCTTTTGAGTGATGCTGTTTGGAGCTGTTGGATTTTATCCCAGATTTTCCCTTTCAAGGCAATTAAGCAGTTCAGTTTAGAAGCTGCAGGTAAAGAATTATTTTACCCACTTCCTGCCAAACAATATTATTAATTCACTGTGCAAGAGTTTGGTCAAAATTGAAGGCTCATAATATTTTGGCAGTAAGTGGGTAAAATAATTCCTATATACTTTAGAAAGGTGGTGGAGTGGAGATGCTTTTCTATCAAAGGAGGTGTAAAGCACTGCTGCCCTCCTCTGCACTTGGGCAAGGTGTAGCACCTGCTTAGTGCCTGCCCCCCCCCCCCCGGAATCAGGGTCATGTGAAGCCACGGGAGCAGGTGGTGGATGGTCGTATGAGCAGTTGGTGCACATCACAAGTCCTGGTTATATGACCACTAACGCTAGGCAGACAATCCTGAAGAGTATTGGTAACGGCTGGGGTCACCCATCTTGTAAAGACACTGCCCAGAAGAAGGCAATGGCAAACCAATTCTGTAGAAAAATTTTCAAGGGGGAACAATCATGGTCACGGAAAGACCATGATCACCCACATCATATCACACAGCACATGATGATATATTTTAAACAGCAAAGTTTCATTTTTATTCAATATTGCAGCCTTTTGAGGCATCTTAATGTTGTTATTCTTGGGCAGAAGGACCCGGTGGCATCCATCTGCCCTCCAGTATTTCTATGTGGTTTCTGATCCAAGTATTACTAGTAGTTGAATTAGGTATTTGCTGAATAGTATCAGTAGGGTTTTACTGAGTTACTGAAACCCATGGAGTAATATTTATTTGGTATTTTATTCTGAGATATGGCTTCTGTTAATGGGAATGTTTATTTTATTATTAAAGGAAAATATACCTATGAGGGTTTCAAAAAACCTTATCATTTTAACTTGCCTCTGAATCAGAAGATTGTAGATCCAAGTCCTAATCTGGAATTATAACATAAAATTTTAGACTGATGATCTAGTGTTGTGCTGCAACTTTGGAGGCATCATGATTTGTATCAGATGTTGAAAACTCATCCAAAAGCAATATCTGGTATGCTTGGAACATTGCTGGACTATCAGATTTTCTGGGCTATTGGATGATATTTTATCAATACGCCTTCACTTTTAATTCACTCATTTTAAAGATATTCCACAGTAACATTTCAGTGAATCCCTGGCAAGTTTCAAGGGGGAGAGAGGCAGTACATGAGTTTAAAGGAAGTGTGCGAATTGAACGAAAGCAGAGGGTGGAAACCAGAACTCCACTGAGTGAATGGGGAGCAAGGCAAGCATTACCTGCTTAGCTAGATGACGAACCATCAGTTTCCAAATAGTGGGAAAATGGATTATTGGTGGTTATTGGTGAACTCAGTCCCCTGGGAAGACAACATCGATGAAGCTCATGAGTGCAAGTTAACCGAGTGCAAGTTAACCAAGTATGCAGAGTTAAGATCAGAGTGCAGAGACCGAGAGTGGAAGGTCTCATGCTATCCATTCGAAGTAGGCTGCTGTGGGTTTATTGCGTTCACTCTCCAGAAGTGGCTGCGTGACCTTGGCTTCACTAGAAGAGAGATCAAGTCAACCAGCAGGGCTGTAGCTGAGGCAGCAGAGACAGGATCAGCATGGGTGTGGACCAAGTATGTCCAGGGGGGCAGATAGTCAGACAGTGTATACATATCTTGCAAACTCTTCATTAGTTGCATAGACACCGGAAGAGTAGACTATCTGTTGGATGGAAGTGACCAACAACTCTGATAGAGGCAGATGCCAAGTTTTTAAGCTCACCAGTGGGAGGTGGTGCTTTAGCACTGCTGGCCCACCACCTCGAGGGAGTCTTGATCATAAGCGGGCCGAAACTCCTGAAGACAGGTGGCAGATCAACTGATGATCCCACTGGTGATAGCACAGGACAGTTAACATCTTAATCCACGTGTATTTTGTAACTCTTGGAGTTTTGCTGTTTACTGCAGATGGTAAAAATGTAAATAAAACAAAGTGCTGGAAGTACTCAGCAGGTTGGTTGGCATCTGAGAGAGAAAAAGTCAATACATGCTTGGATGCAAAAATTACTATGGGATATTTTCAAGTGAGAGCAAGGAAGCTATTCCTGATGCCCCAGTCAAAGTTTTTCCTTCAATCAACAGCACTACAGCAAATGATCTGGTGATTGTTATGTTGCTGATTAAGTGATGTTAAGCAGAACTTGGGTTGTTGCTTTCTCCAGAACTCTGAAAGGTCATTGACCTAGAACTTGATTTTTTTTTCTCTCCTTTGTTCGCAGATATTGCCTGACCTGTTGGGCATTTCTGTCACTTTCACTTTTTATTGCAGGTTTCCTGCAACTGCAGTTCTTCAGTTTTTTGAACAAAACCAAGTTTTTTAAACAATTCTAAAATGACAAGATGAGATTAAATTGAATAGAAATCAAGGGAACAGTAACTAAGAGAAACCATGGGAATAACAGGCAGGCAACAATTTCAATTTTTTAGTTAACAGTTTAAACATTGGCAAAGTTACAAGCAAGTACAGTACTTTGTGCAAGTTTAAGCACTTCATTATGCAAAGGACATTATAAGTACATGGCAGTTACTTTGGGCAAGTCATCATCCCAGAAAAGCAGGAACTAGAGAATTTTTTTGGCCAGGATGCCAACACAGTCTGATCTTCAATTAGTGCCTTGGAAATTTTAGAATCTGTCTGAGAGGGCAAACAGAGCCTTGGCTTAATGTTCATCAAAATACCATGCATTCAGCAGTGCTGTGGTTTCCTTCCAAATGCATTGATGTGTTAGTCACTCAGATGTCTCTGAATTCCTGAATTCTAATTGAACCAAGGGCATCAGTTGATTGTGCTTAAAGCTAATAAAGGTTTGTAAACAGTTCCAACAGAAGATGAGATGAAAGTGGGATTGAAGAACTGTAAAGAAAGCCTGAACTGCCATGTGTTCATAATCTTTCTGCAATCTTTACTGGTAATTTAGTTGAAAAGAATATGTTAACATTCAGTCCATAAAGATGACCAAAGCTTCCATTTGCTTGTCATTATAACTTTTTGTTCTATTCTTACTCTGACCTTTCCATCTTTTACCTGTAACAATGCTCCAGTGAAATTCAATTTAAGCTCAAGGAGCAAAACTTAATATTCTGACTGGCACTTGACATTGAAATCAACAATTTTAATAATTGGTTATTCCAGTCTTGTACCTCGTATTTATGACTGTTTTCCTCCCTCCTGCTAATTCAGATTTAATTGGTTTTCTCATATTCAGATATCTCCCATATTTACCTGTATATCTTTTAACCAGCATCACCATTGCTTGTGTCACTTCTTTTTTGGTTTCTACTAAGTCACAGATCAAGCCCTTTGTTCTTATCCCGCTCCTACTTTCAGTAAAAATAATGAGCTTCAGTCCTTCAATATCAAAAAGTTAAAAGTTTGTCCTGAGCAAGTATATATTTTGGGTTTATTTGCTGTTGTGCATACAGTTCAGTTCAAGAACAAGCAACTTTGGCTTAATGGTATAACCAAAGTTCTGTGAATAGTCCAAAACTTAAGTGGCATTATATCATTAGGAATAATGTTCTTGAATCCATTTATTACATACAGTATATGAATATAGTATCCTTGAACTACTTCCTAAACAACCAGATGCAGTATTGTCATTGTTTTGTACTTTTGATTATCCAATACAAGTAAGTGGCAAAATGAGGTGATTTTGTTACTTCAATATATAGTTAATTTTAGAAGTTCTGCTTGTTAGATTTGACAGTTTGCTGTTCTGTTTTGCTTTTAAGCTTTAATTTAAACTACCTCAAGAAACAAGTTTATGACTGTAACAACTGGGTCCAGGTGTATAAGCACAACAGATTTATTAAGCAAGCTCAATCCATACTAAGAGGATATCATAGTCTAATAAATTGAATGTCAGGACAGTATTTTGTCAAGCCTTACAACTTCAACTTAGTGACTGTATGCATCAGAAAACCAGAAGTTAAATTTATAGGCAAGTTACCCATTGTGTCTAAAGGGGCTTACATTTGTTATCAGCAACACAAATTGTCGAGTCCATTGAATGTCTGGGCAGGCTTGAGGTGCCTGGTGGCCGACTCCTACACTATTTTCTCGATTCCTGTCAAGTCCTTGCAGCTCCTACTCCTCCAGACTACTATCTCTCCCCCTTCTGTCCACTGAGCTATCTTAATCCAAATGGTTTCAAAATGTTGCTTTTATTTTACTCATTACCAGCTTCGTCTTTTCATATTGAGCTATTCCTTACCCTGTTTTGCTTACTTGCAGACTGAATTACTCCCTGAATGGGATCTTTGCAGTCTGTTGCACTTATTGTTTGCATCATTAAAATAGTCCTTTCACTGTTTGAACTCCTTTTTTTCTCTCTGTACTACTCATTATCTCAAATGTCATTAGCTGGTTCATGAACGTACTTGTTCTGTTCCAGTTGCTAGAGTTATCTTGTGTATTGAATTCTAATCTTCTGAATCTGTTCTCGTTTACATAATTTGTATCTGTGGTGCAACAAAACTAATCTCTGCTGTTCAGTTCTTTTCATTCCTTGAGGAATATGCAAATTACTTTGGCTACAAAATAATGTGCAAGTTAATAATATAGTAGAAATTGAAGCAGGATTAGGCCATATTATAACTTCCACCAGCTCTCCAATTCATTAAGATCAAGGCTGACTGAATCTTGACCTTAACTCCATTTTTCTGTCTGTTTCCTGTGGACAGATATCTGTACCTCAGACTCTCCATTGATTCAACCTGCACAGCTTTTAGTGGTAGACAATTCGAAAGATCTATGACCCACTGTGAAGAAATTCCTCCTCATTTTGCCTTGAATGGATGGCATCTCAGCTGTGGATTCTGACCTCTGCCCGCTTCCTCCGCAAAGAAGGGAAATACCATTTTGACATCTCAAGTCAAGTCAAGTTTATTATCATTTTGACCATAAGCTGCTGGTACAGTACACAGTAAAAACAAAACAACGTTCCTCCAGGACTCTAGTATTACAGGAAACAACACAAAACTACACTAGACTATGTGAGACAGCACAAGGCCACACTCGACTACGTAAAACAACATAAAAACTGCACTAGACTACAGACCTGCACAGGACTACATAAAATGCACAAAACTGCAGGGCAGTATAATAATTAATAAACAAGACAATAGGCACAGTAGAAGACAAATTACAATATGATGATGTAGATGTCAGTCTAGACTCTTGAGTATTGAGGAGTCTGATGGCTTGGGGGAAGAAACTGTTGCAGTCTGGTCTTGAGAGCCGGAATGCTTCGGTACCTTTTGCCAGGTGGCAGGAGGGAGAATAGTGTTTGTGTGAGGGGTGCATGGGGTCCTTCACAATACTGTTAGCTTTGCGGGTGCAGTATGTGGTGTAAATGTCTGTAATAGCGAGAAGAGGACCCCGGTGATCTTCTCAGCTGATCTCACTATCTGCTGCAGGGTCTTGCGATCTGAGACTGTGCAATTCCCGAACCAGGCAGTGATGCAGCTGCTCAGGATGCTCTCAATACATCCTCTGTAGAATGTGGTGAGGATGGAGAGTGGGAGATGGTCTTTTCTCAGCCTTCGCAGGAAGTAGTGACGCTGCTGGGCTTTCTTTGCTATGGACCTGGTGTTGAGCGACTAGGTGAGATTCCCTCTCAGGTTCTTATGTTTTAATGAATTCACTAGCTCTAGTGAATAAAATCCCTACCCGCTCAAGTTTTCCCTTTCATCCCAAGAATCGATCTAAGTTTTTCTCATACTGATCAGTGGTTCCAGAACGTTGTACTTTAATTGAACTTCAAACCCATGTCTTGTTTAAAGCACCAATCCTAAACTCCTTCATGAGAACTGTGGCCCTCGAGCTCTAAATTTTTATTCATCACCATACTTCTTTCAGCCATTCAACCACCTAGGTTCCCGGCTCTTTCATTATTCATGCACTGTATGTGGATGGTTTCTTTGGCAAGGCCAGTATTTAATATCATTCCCTTCTTGCCTTGCGACGATGTAGTTTTCTGGTGGTTGGACTAAAATTGAGTCCAGAGTTCTTTAAATGGAGAGTTGCTGGATTTTCATCCTGCTGTGATAAACACTGTATATTTCCAAGTCAGAGGTATGTGACATGGAGGAAGATTTACAGATGACTGCTGCCTTTAGACACAG
Source organism: Mobula birostris (assembly GCF_030028105.1). NCBI lineage: Eukaryota > Metazoa > Chordata > Chondrichthyes > Myliobatiformes > Myliobatidae > Mobula > Mobula birostris. The sequence goes on from NC_092400.1 coordinate 31,537,323, forward strand.
AAGTAGCAGGGGTTCTGGTTTCATTTTAGTTTTTGCCAAAGAGCACTTGACCAGTTTATTTTCCTCATTTTGTCGGTAGTCAACAGAGTAGCTACAATGTGCCGGAATCAGAAAATTCCATTAAAGACATTCCTTTACACCCATCCGTTTGGTCACCTCTTCATTTTTGACATTGTGAGAAAAAATAGTCTAATCTGATTTTTATATTACTGGTAACAAATGTAAGTGACCTCTAGACACAGTGGTCATTAATGTGACTTTTGGCTTTCTGATGCATACAGTCACTGGGGAAGATGTAGTAGTCCAGTTTGAAGTTTGAAGTTACAAAGCATGACATTGTGTGGTCCTGTTTACATTGTGGGATGTGGATGATTTGTGCAACAGTAGCCCTTCCAAATTGTATACCATCTTGTGTTGGAAATATATGGCTGTTCCTTCATTGCACTGGGTTTATATCCTGAAACTCCAATAGCATTCTGCACAAAGTACCTCTACCAGGAAGACTGCAGCAGTTTAAGGCAAAGGCTTATAGTCATCTCTACAAGGACATTTGGAGATTGCAATAAATTTTGAGTTGCGCCATTGACATTGACATCCTGAAAATTGAATTTAAAAAAACGGAGAGCTCAGAAATGTGAAACCACAGCTTCACAAAGGAGCTTTCATGCCCAGATACTATTGATTGACAATAATACTCTTCTACTCCGTGGGGTAAATTACTGTAGGTCTCAGCTGGTCTATGAGATGCAGGATATTTGGTATACTCAAAATCTAATTTGTGCACATTTTTCCTTGTAAAAATAACACTTACCTACCAAGTGATAATATCGTTTGAACATGATAACTAAATAGACTAACAGATTCAACCTGGAATTCCATATTTAAAAAATTCTAATTGTCCTGCTTCAAAGCCTGATGATGTTAATTCTAATAGAAAATCTGTACATGTAGCATGCAAAACATCTGAAGGAATTTCAAATAACTTCAGTTTTTGACGTTAATTCACTTTCGTTAACTCAGATTTTTTGGTGTTTGTAGATAAAGGTAAAATAGCTCTGAATAAAAATGACAAGAACAGCAGTCACCTACATTTGACGCACTCACGATCTTCACTGATCTGAAAAGTTATTCTTATCTGGCTCATTATTGTGTCCAACAATAGTGATATGTATTGCCCCAGGACTGAAATGAGAGATGCTGAAAGTGCATATTTTGAACCTTTTAGAAGCTATTAACTGTCGTGTCTGGGTCAATACTGGAGTCAATGACATTTAAAGTGTATATCTGATATGAGTATGATCTGTTTTATTGGATATAATTTCAGAGACCATAATGATTGACCTCTTTTAAACTAAGGCCCTAGTCCCTTCACTGTTCTAGGCATCATCTGAAGTAATCTTGTTAAAAGGAAAAAGCTATTTAAAAAATGTAGTTGAAGCATTATGGTAAATGGTTTATATTGGTTGAAAAACTTACTTTGAAGCAAATATATTTATTGGCACTATTCTTCAGTTTAAATCTTAGTAATGGTTTTGCAGAGTATAAATATATTTTTAAAAAGGATGCTTTCCAGCTAATAAGTATTTTCCCATTCTAGTGGTTTTGAATTCTGCGACAGTGCACTAATTTGAATATAATCATGCTTTCTTAAATACTGTCTACCTATCAGTATGGATTTCCCCAATTTTGATACTGTTTGCAAATATCAGAATTTTCTGTGACATTAGTATTTAATTTCTGAGTTATTTCTTCATTCAACAGCAGCTTCAAACTTACTTGACATTTTAATTTTAAAATATTTTCAAAGTGCTTCACATGAATGGTCAGATAAAAATGGGCATAAACTGAAGAAGGAGAGGATATGGGGTCATGAACTAAGGCTGAAGGTTTTTGAGAGGGGAACATTTTAAACTATGGTTGCAGAATGGCTTCCAAGTAAGGATTGCATGTTGGGTGAGGTTGGAGGGAGAGGGGGGCCTAGTAATGTATTAGGGCCTAGTAATAGAACATGTATTTTTCAGCCTGTTGTTTACTTTGGATGTGGACCTATACTTTCAAGCTGTTTTGCTATATATTAGCAGTGTATGTGTGTCTCAATGATTGGAATTTGTAGTGGCTCCACCACATGATCGATTTGCTTATAGTCCAATCATCTCTTGGTGCAACATTGACATGTATGGAATTATCAGCTTGTATTTTGAGTATTGGTCAGCAGTGGGAGTTGAGTGCTTTCTAACCTGGGGTTGGGCCCATGGTGGTACTGTTGACATGTATAGCTTGTCTCTTACTGATTAGTGCATTCATCTGTTAAGCTATTGAAATGTCACTGATGCTTGCCAAAAGCACTGAACAGTATAAAAATATACTTCAGTTGTATGTTTTTTTTTTGTTCTTGCCATGCTTTCTGCTGCAAATCAAGAATATCAGAATCTGGTTTATTATCACTGACATAGTGAAATCTGATGTTTTGTAGCAGCAGTACAGTGTAGTTCATTAAAAAGCTATAGGTTACAATAGGACAAATAACTAAGTAAGGTAAAAGAGCTAAATTTTGAGATAGCATTCTTTGGTTCATGGACCACTCAAAAATCTGATTGTGGAGGGGAAGAAGCTGTTCCTAAAATGTTGAATGGCCTCCTTGGTGGTAGTAATGAGAAGAGGACATGTCCTGGATGGTGAAGATCATTAATGATCGGTGCCTCCTTTTTGAGGTACTGCTTTTTGAAGATGTCCTTTGATGGTGGAGAGGCTTGTGTCCATGATGGAGCTGGCTGAGTCTACAACCCTCTGTAGCTTTTTTTGATCCAATGTATTGGAGCTTCCATACCAAGTGATGATGCAACCAGTCAGAATGTTCTCCATCTGTAGAAATTTGCTAGAGTCTTTGACATACCAAATCTCCTCAAACTCACAATGAAGTATAGCTGGTAGTGTGCCTTCAAGATTGCATCATTGTGTTGGGTCCAGGATAGAACCTTTGAAATGTTTTAAGCCCAGGAACTTGAAGCTGCTCACCTTTTCCACTGCTGACCCTCGATGAGGACTAGTCTGTGTTCTCTGGGTTACCCCTTCCTGAAGTCCTCAATTACTTCAAGCAACACACATAGAAGTTGCTGGTGAACGCAGCAGGCCAGGCAGCATCTCTAGGAAGAGGTGCAGTCGACGTTTCAGGCTGAGACCCTTCGTCAGGACTAACTGAAGGAAGAGTGAGTAAGGGATTTGAAAGTTGGAGGGGGAGGGGGAGGGGGAGATCCAAAATGATAGGAGAAGACAGGAGGGGGAGGGATGGAGCCAAGAGCTGGACAGGTGATAGGCAAAAGGGATACGAGAGGATCATGGGACAGGAGGTCCGAAAGAAAGACAAGGGTGGGGGGGACCCAGAGGATGGTCCTCAATTACTTCCTTGGTCTTTCTGACATTGAGTTCAAAATTACTGTTGCAACATCACTCAACCAGCTAATCTTTCACTCCTGTACACCACCTCGACATCATCTGAGATTCTGCCAACAACTGTTGTCATCAATAAATTTGTATATGGTGTTTGAGCTGTGTCTCACCACATAGTATTGAATATAGAGAACAGAGCAGTGTGCTAAACATGTATCCTTGAGGTGCGCCTGCATTGTCAGCAAGGAGACAATGTTATTTCCAGGCTGCACTGACTGTGATCTCTCGATGAGGAAGTCAAGGATGCAGTTACAGGAGGAGGTATAAAGACCCAGATTTTGAAACTAATCGAGGGAATGATTGTGTTGAATGTTGAGTTGTAATCAAACGACAGCAGTCTGACATGGGTATTGTTGATCAAAGGCCAAGTGGAGAGCTAGTGAAATTGCATTCACTGTAGACCTCTTGTTCTGATAGGTATGTTGCAGCAGATCTTTGTTAGGTGCTAAATTATGTAATCAAGGGTTGCTTCTATGCACTAATTTCAAACTAGTTTTAAAAATTTATCACTTTGGATTCTTTTGTAATATGCTGTTGAATTTAGCTTATTTCCCCCAGGGTTAAATAATTTATTGGAATTGGCCCTTACTGATTTTTCCCAATGAGACTGCCTATTTCAAAAACTGGATTATGTGATGTTAGAACAAAAACTAGCTATCACAGCAAGCTTCAGGCCACCTCATATCTAATACTTATGTAATTAGGGACATGGATTCTTTCTATCATTGAAGCTAAAAACTTATGAACAGCCATTTAAGAGTAGAGAAATCAGAGCTGTGATCACAAAGAAATCATTGTTAATTACTGTTATTCAATTTTCAGATACTGACATTTGAAACCAAAAATCCTGAAGAGCTGGCTGAACGATTACGAGCTGTATGCGGGAACCAGAGTAATGCCTATGCTCGACTGCTTGAATACCGTCTCAATGCACTTAGAGGACTGTGGAATGCACAACGCCAGTTAGCGCTTGAAGAACAGCATGAACGTGAAAACTCCAGTGATGAAGAGGCCATATCCTTGCTCAAGCGGCAGGGCTTACTGCAACAACCAGAACAGGCGCCGTTTACCTCTCGCATGGGCCTCTTATTGGTGTTCCCTTTAATCCAGTCACAGAGTAAAACTGACCCCTCCCTCTGTAACATTACTGCTGAGGTACTCCTCAACTGCCTTAGAGATTGCCAGCCTTTGAGTCTCACAAAAGAACCTGCCGACTGTCTGAATGGTTTGGAATCCCTGCTTTGCTCTTGGTTGGAAGAATCACCTACTTCTAGTCATTCCATCACATGGAAACAGAAAGAGAACGCTGCAGCCGCACTGGTGGCTCTTGCCTGTGCAAGGTAGGAGCAATCTGGCACATCTTAAAGTTGTAGTAACCGGAAATACATTTCATGTGATTGTTTACAATGTTGAAGTCATTGTCATCTTTAGCTTACTGAGGGGTGTTAGGAAGTATCATGCTGAATATTGCTAATATAATGAACCTAAAAATGGGAAAGAATATAGTCATCAAAGGTGATTATTTTAAGAGACTAATTGTGAACGTAATCATTACATGATTATATGAACGTCACTACATTTTGTGAAAGATTCTCTGTGCCATCTCTATCTAACCATGCATGTGTAAGTATTTTGAGCATAATTTGCAAACTATCTTTAGACAAAGGACTATCTGTTTAAAATAAAACTTGAACATTTTGGACATGGTGTTAATTGGTATTGACAGGACTGGAAGTGTAAGATCTCCCCCACCTGTGCTGTTATAATTATTACAGAAGTAGAGGGACGATTGAATATACTGTATTTTTGTTTCATCTTAAGGATTTGCAATTTTTTGCAATGCATCTCTTCTTGGTCTTCTGTTCTGGTTAACATTATTAAGAATTTTTAATTTACATCCAAATGTTCCCCCATTTGGAGCTGGAGAAAAGCATGCCTTTCTTGGTGGCTAGTGTGACACACCATTCCTGTGCCACTAAATACTGCACAGTTTCAACTGACAGCAGTTTTTGTGCTTTTCTGGTAAATAGAGGTTCCATAGTTGCTTTGTACTAGTTTTGAGACTTCAAGTTGCCTTTGATGTTGGACCTGTCATGTAGTCTCGTGGTGAATTGTGCAGTTGAGGCAGTTCCTTGGTACTCGGATTCCTGGTTCTTCAGTTCATAAAGTCTGTGGCAATCATCAAGCGTTCATTTACACTAGTCCTATTTTGTTCTCTCCTATCCCCATCAACTTTCCCTCTTTTCCCTCTTTCCCCGCCTCAACCCAAGTCTTTGGAATGTGGGAGGAAGCTAGAGCACTGGGTGAAACCCACTTGATAACAGGGAGAAAATGCAAACCCCATGCAGACAGCACAAGAGGTCAGGACTGAACTCAGGCAGCAGTTCTACTAACTGATTCACTGCTGCTGAGAAATATCTCCAAGCATTCTGTGCCTAGTTAGGTCATTCAGAGTAATCATAATTTTGACAGCCTGCTAAGCCAGGTTTGTAGCTGACATCTGCATCTCACATTATTTATATGCTGAAGGCTCTGCCATGGGAGAGAAGTTCATGGATGGATTGGGAATGCAAGTTGACATTGCAAGATTTGAGTAATATTTATTTGTGGTAATATTACTGTATCTGTTATGTGTGTGAGTTATATGTACTGTGTTGTACACCTTGGTCCAGAAGAATGTTGTCTCATTTGAAGATATAGATGCATACAGTTGAATGACAATAAACTTGACCTAGAATTTGAACTTAAAACTATTAAAGAATTGTTGCATAGATCGGTTGCGAGTGTAAATGACATTTCCGCAGTTAACAAATTTTGGCTTTTTCCTTTGGTGATTTGTTTGGCATTATGAATGGTTTAATGGGTATAAACCTCCAAGAAGACCGCAATCTTGTTGCAGGGGTTGGAGGCTTGCGTGTTTCAATGACCTAGAGAGCTATGCTGGCTGGAGTTGGGGCTTTGGCTGTTCGCAGGGTCGCATGTGCCAAACAGGTCAAAAGGTAGAAGCCAGACTAAGAGTGGTCTACCAGGTTCGGGGGTTCATATCAGGGCTAACAACGCTGACTGGTCAAGAATAAATAGTTATGGAAGCTGCAATTTAGAATCCTTCTTTATATGTGTGCGACAGTGTGATGGCAAAGGACAGACAGATGGAGGATCTAAATGCCAAAGGCATAACAGGCAGTAAGTAATGGGTATGAACTGAACAGAATTTTTAAGAACATAAGATATAGGAGCAGAAATAGGCCATTCGGCCCACCGAGTCTGCTCTGCCATTCAGTCGTGGGGTGATCCAATTCTTCCAGTCATCACCACTCCCCTGCTTTCACTCCATACCCTTTGATGCCCTGGCTAATCAAGAACCTATCTGTCTCTGCATTAAATACACCCAGTGACATGGCCTCCACAGCCACTTGTGGCAACAAATTCCACAGATCTACCACCCTCTGACTAAAGTAACTTATCGGCATCTCAGTTCTAAAAGGATGTCCTTCAATCCTGAAGTTGTGCCCTTTTATCCTAGAATCCCTTACCATGGGAAATAACTTTGCCATATCTAATATGTTCAGGCCTTTTAACATTTGGAATGTTTCTATGAGACCCCCCCCTCATTCTCCTGAACTCCAGGGAATTCAGCCCAAGAGCTACCAGACGTTCCTCAAACGGTAACCCTTTCATTCCTGTGATCTGTATTATAGTGGTTTATAATTTATTAACAAATTTGAAAGAAGTTGGGCCATATTGGCCTAGAGAAATGCCATCTAACCATTGCCTATTTGAGTACATTCTTGCATAATCTGCATTCTTTTAACATGATAAACAAATGTAAAAGTGTTCTGAGCCAGAGAAACTTGAGGGATGAAGTTTTGAATTTTGTTATTGTAATAAAGGAATGGAGTTTTTTAAAAGAAATCACATTGGTATTATATTCCTTCATGCAAAATGGATGCATTGATGGCACAGGTCGGAGGAGTTGATAAAAATCTGCTTCAAGGTTGTGTATTGGAGGGGTCGTGACTGTCACGGACAGCACTGCCCATTTACCTGATCGAAAGACATGCCACCTGCCAATCTAGGTTTGACACCTCCTCACCCATCAATGTACACCTAACCACGGGCCCCTTTAATTAGCCTTGTACTTGACCTCAGACAATTGGCCTTTGTAATCAGCTTAACCCTGCTGGCACTGAGCCATTGGCTTCCCTGTGAACCACCTGGGCTGGACTCATCAGCCCTGCTGCACTATAAAGGAAGCCACGTGTGCTTGACCCTTTCTCTTTTTTACTACCTCCGAGGGACCACCCTGCCGTTGGTGAGTTGTGCATTGAATAGGGTTAGGGGTGTGGGTATGGTCCCAAATATCATAAGAGCCGTGCCCACACAGAGTCAAGGGTGTCGGGGTATCGTATTGACTTTTCCCTTGGTTGTATGTGTGTGTATGTGTGTACTTTGTTCCCACGTGATTTTATTAATTGTCCGCGTGTGTCTATTTGCTGATCCGACTACTGTAAGTTGTGTGCGTGTGCGTGTTGCTTCTGTCGCCATTTTCCCACGTTCGCCTTCTGTAAATAAAATCCTTTACTACTATGACTGGGTCCAGAGTCCTCGCCTTTGAGACCTATCGAATCTGTTTCCTCACCTACAACAGGGTGTCAATTTAATCAGTGCATTGAATGATACAGAGCGAGGACCTCAATATGCAGCTTTTATTAATTATTACCCAAATATGATATAGTTGAAGAATATCTTTAGAAGTTGTATTTAGCTGCAGTGTAACTGATCACTTTTTCCGTAAGTGATTTCAAATTAGAATGAGTTAAAATGTGACTTACTTCATGCAGGTTTTCAGTCACAAAAGTAAATAACCCAAATCACGACCAGAATATAGGTGATAAGTGGCTAATACACTCAATTTCATTTCTAAAAGGGTTTATCTAACGAATTTAATATTAAACACACAGCACATATTTTCTTCGCATGAATATAGTGATAAGTCAATTATCAGGGGAGGAAAGGGGAGCTTGAAGTAAGTGTTGAACGAACTTCCAGTAGAAGTGGTAGAGGCAGGTTCGATATTATCATTTAAAGAAAAATTGGATAGGTATATGGACAGGAAAGGAATGGAGGGTTATGGGCTGAGTGCAGGTCGGCGGGACTAGGTGAGATTAGCGTTCGGCACAGACTAGAAGGGCCAAGATCGCCTGTTTCCGTGCTGTAATTGTTATATGGTTATATAAGTCAATAGCAAAATAACATTTTAAGTAACGTTTGGATATTAAACACACAGCACATATTTTCCCCGTATGAACATATAAAATCATTGCAACACACCAATATCGCTAAATCAGTGGGAGCCCCGGGCTTGTTTCTCTGCAACAAGACGGTCCCATCGAGGGGTGATGGGAGACAGCGATACTCGAAGGGGATTCCTTATTTCCAATCTATTCCACAATTCAGTTTTCGTTGCATTCATTGCAGAGATATGTTGGAAATGGAAGCAACGTTTTCATTGCTTTTGTGGCTATCTCAGAATATTCAGCCTTGACTTTGATCCAGAATGCCGGCAGAGATGCTATGTCAAACATACTTTTCAGCCCGTCGTCATCAGCAAGCTCGAGGAGTTATCTCCTTCCTACGCTGACATGGATGACGCGCGGATCATGACCTCGCGTGCGTTCAAGCTCAACAATGGATGTGACAGGGAATGAGGAAAGGTGCAGCTGACTCATATCACCAAATCATATCATTTCCTCGCGGCCTGGTAGCGCATGCTTTGCAGCCCGGTGGTTGGGGGCTGCTAGTATATAGCATCAATTATTATTACTACAGATGAATGTTTTCACCTTGCAATTGAATATATGGCTTCTATTTAGATTATGAGGACACACAGTCCTCTTTTATTGTCATTTAGTAATGCATGTATTAAGAAATGATACAATGTTCCTCCAGTGTGATATCGCAGAAACACAAGGCAGACCAAGACTGAAAAACTGACAAAAACCACATAATTATAACATACAGTTACAACAGTGCAAGCAATACCGTAATTTGATAGAAGAACAGACCATGGGCATGGTAAAAAAAAAAGTCTCAAAATCTCTCGAAAGTCCCAACATCTCATGCAGACAGTAGAAGGAAGAAAACTCTCTCTGCCATGAGCTTCCAGCGCCGCAAACTTGCTGATGCAGCAGTATTCTGGAAGCACCCGACCACAATCTGACTCTCAGTCCGTCCGAAAACTTCGAACCTCCGACCAGCCCTCCGATACCGAGCACCATCTCTGCCAAGCGCTTCGACCCCAGCCCCGGCCACCAGCAACAGGCAAAGCCGAGGATTTGGGGCCTTCCCCTCCGCAGATTCTCGATCGCACAGTAGCAGTGGCAGCGAACCGGGCATTTCAGAAGTTTCTCCAGATGTTCCTCCATGCTTCTCATATCTGTCTCCATCAAATCAGGATTGTGCACGGCATCCTACTTACAAATATGATATCGTTTCACTGTAGAGGCCGCGCACGCTGCGTCGCACCGCCATCTTCTCCTCCCTCCCTTCACTTAACCTTGCATAAAGGACAAAGAAAGCTTTGATGTAAGTTTAGAAAACCATTGAATTTTCTTGTTCTGATAAAGTTTCAATTGAGTGTCATTAATCAGATTCACAGTGTTGTACAGCATGGAAGCAGGTCTTTGGGTCTGAATTATCCACACTAAACAAGATATGCAAATTCAATTTGCCTACATTTGGCCCACATCCCTCTAAATCTTTCCTATCTATTTGCCTGTTCAGATGTTTTTTAAGACATTTGTCATTGCAGCATTCTCTAACACCACCTCTGGCAGTTATTCCACTATCCATTGTGAATAACTTGCCCCATCAGATTCCCTTTAAAAATCTGCTTTTACTTTTAAGTTATGCTTTCTCGTATTTGACATTTCCACCCTACTAAAAGACTGACTATTAACAATACATATGCCTCTGGTAATTTTATAAACCTCTAAATTCATCCTTCTGCCTTCTATACTGCAGGGAAAATGTCCTAGCCTATCCAATCTCTCCTTATAAACTTAAACCCTCCAGTCCATGTATTTCTTAGAATGAATTTTGATCTGGCCTTGCTGATTGGTCAATGTGAATATTTCAGTAAAATTAGAAAGTGATATAGAATAGCTATTGCATGCAAAATTATTACAACTTCCAGGGAAATAAGGTGAAAGAAAGGGAATGGGGATTGATGAAAGGGGGTGGGGGCAATACAGAAGTTCAAGAAATCAATGTTCATGCCAACAGGTCGGAGGCTACCAAGGTGGAATATAAGGTGTTGTTCCTTCAACCTGCGTGTGGCATCATCGCAGCAGTAGAGGAGGCCATGGACTGACATGTTGGAATGGGAAAGGGAAGTGAAATTAAAATAGGTGGCCACTGGGAGATCATGCTTTTTCTGGCGATGGAGCATAGGTGCTTGGTGAAGTGGTTTTCCAATCGACATCAGGTCTCACCAATATACAGGAGGCCACACCAGGAGCACCGGATACAGTGGTTGACCCCAACAGACTTACAGGTGAAGTGTCGCCTCACCTGGAAAGACTTTTTGGGGCCCTAAATGGTAGTAAGGGAAGAGGTGTAGGGGCAGGTGTAGCACTTGTTCCGCTTGCGAGGATAAGTACCAGGAGGGAGATCAGTGGGGAGGGACGAATGGACAAGGGAGTTGCGTAGGGAGTGACCCCTGCAGAAAGCAGAAAGTGGGGGGTGGAGGGAAATGTGTTTAGTGGTGGGATCCCATTGGAGATGGCGGAAGTTATGGAGAATTATGTGCTGAGCGCAAAGGCTGGTGGGGTGGTAAGTGAGGACAAGAAGAACCCTATCCTTGGTGGGGTAGCGGGAGGATGGGGTGACGTGCGCAAAATGGAGGAGATGGAGGAGATGCAGTTGAGGGCAGCATTGATGGTGGAGGAAGGGAAGTCCCTTTCTTTGAAGGAGGACAGCACCTTCATTCTGGAATGAAAAGCCTCATCCTGAGAGCAAATGCAGCAGAGATAGAGAAATTGAGAGAAGGGGATGGCATTTCTACAAGTAACAGGGTGGGAAGAGGTACATTTCAGGTAGCTGTGAGAATCAATGGGTTTATAAAACGTATCAGTAGATGAGCTGTCTCCAGAGATAGAGGCAGAGAGATCAAAAAAAGGGAGGGAAGTGTTAGACATGGACCAGGTAAATTTGAGGGCAGGGTGGAAGTTGGAGGCAAAGTTAAAATTGACAAGCTCCGCATGGGGGCAGGAAGCAGCTCCAATACAGTTGTCAATGTAGTGTAGGAAAAGTTGGGGAGTGATACCAGTGTAGGCTTGTAACATAGACTGTTCCACTGCAGGCATGGTTGGGAGCCACACGTGTGCCCAAGGCTACACCTTTTGTTTAAAGGAAGTAAGGGGAAACGGAGAAATTATTGAGGATGAGGACCAATTCCACCAGACGGACGAGAGTGGTGGTGGAGGGGAACCGATTGGGTCCGGTATCCAGAAAGAAGTGGAAAGCTTTGAGGCCTTCCTGGTGGGGGATGGAGGTGTATAGGGACTAGACTTCCGTAGTAAAGATAAGATGATCAGGGCCAGGGAACTTCAACTCATTGAAAAAATCAAGAGTGTGTGAAATGTCACTCATGTAGGTAGGAAGAGACTGTACCAAGGAGGATAAAGTGGAGTCGAGGTATGCAGATACAAGTTTGATGGGGCAGGATCAAGCAGAAGCAATGGGTCTACCTGGACAGGTAGGTTTGTGGATCTTGGGTAGGATGTCTTTCTGGTAAATGTGTTATGCAGAAGTATCGTTTTGAAAGGCCTTTTGACTGGATGTGCCAGTCTTGGATGAGTCCTTAGTGAAACACAGGTCAGCCTCTTCCTTGTATTAAAATAAAGCTGCAGTTGCCAGAAATCTGAAATAAAAATAAAAAATGCTTGAAACATGGCAGATTAGGCAGCATCTATGGAAGGAGAATTGGTTAATTATTTCAAGAATGATTTCCTTCATAAAAACTGGTAAAGTGAGAAAGCAAGTTAGTTTTCAGCTGCATAGAATGTGGGGAAAAAATGGGCAGGAGATAGGAATATTTCTGATGAGTGAGATCAAATGATTGAATATGGCAGATAAATTTCTTGGTGTTGCAGTAAATAGTAAGGCTGAAGGATATGCTATATAGGTGTAGTGGTTAGCACAGTGCTGTACAGTACAGGTGACCCGGGTTCAATTCTCGCCGCTGCCTGTAATTGTTGAAGGGTTGATTCGCAAGTTTTAATTGTTTTAATGTTCATAATTTAAATCATGAAACAACATTTTGCAGTAAGAATTAACTGTGTTTACTAATTTGGTTGCAGATCTGCTATATGTGTTAAAAGTACCTGTGTGGATATGTAGTCTACATCCAAAATAGTGAAACTATTCATAATCACTGCTGCCTTCAGTGTGGTTGATTCTCTGTAGCATTAATGTAGTTATTATATTGTTGGTTTGCTTCCCATTAGATATTTGTTATTGAAATAAAAAAAATGTATTCCATGCCATAACAACACACATCTGTACTCTTACTGTCAAGATGAAGCCACACTCAGGTTGGAGGAACAACACCTTATATTCCGTCTGGGTAGCCTCCAACCTGATGGCATGAACATTGATTTCTCTAACTTCCGTTAATGCCCCTCCTCCCCTTCTTACCCCATCCCTTATTTATTTTTATCTCCCCTTTTTGCTTCTCTCTCTGTCTCTCTCATAATCACTCCTTGCCTGCTCTTCATCTTCCTCTTGGCTCCCCTCCACCGTTCTTTCTCCCTAGGCCTCCTGTCCCATGTCCCTTCTCCGATTCTGTATCCCTTTTGCCAATCAACTTTCCAGCTCTTAGCTTCATCCCTCCCCCTCCTGTCTTCTCCTATCATTTTGGATCTCCCCCTCCCCTTCCCACTTTCAAATCTCTTACTATCTCTTCTTTCAGTTAGTCCTGATGAAGGGTCTTGGCCTGAAACGTTAACTGTACGCCTTCCTATAGATGCTTTCTGGCCTGCTGCGTTCCACCAGCATTTTGTGTGTGTTGCTTGAATTTCCAGCATCTACAGATTTTCTTGTGTTTGCGTTTTTAAATTCCATGCCCTAAGATCATTTTCCTAGCTTTGCCATATCCAACCTAGAATGTCAATCCTGTTTAGAAGAAATGGGCAAAAGTGTTTTATTTCCCAACGCTGCTGTTCATTTTCTTTATTTATCCTGACAAGGAAAAATATTTTAAGATATGGGCAAGCCCCTTTGATGTATTAAGAAAATGGCCATCTTTCATACTGCTATGAAAATGTTAACCTATTTCAGTCATTTTCCTTTTGGCAATCCCCACAATTTTGATACTTGATCTCCCATCTCAAAGCTAGACCAGTAGCTCAGTTTTTTTTTAACCCATACAGAGATATATGCGAGGGAAAAATTTAGTTTGATACCACTGGTTCTCTAGTTCTGAGCAAGAGCAGCACAGGAACAAGCCCTTGGCCCACAATGTTGTACTGAACCAATTAAATTTAATAATAAATAATATAAAATGGCTAACTAAACTAATCCCTTCAGCCTACACAATGTCCATATCCTTCCATTTCCCTCACATTCAAATGTCTATCTAAATGTCTCTTAAAAGTCCTTAATTTACCTGCCTCTACCACCACTCTAGGCAGCCCATTCCAGACACACATCACTCTCTTGTGGGGGAAATTTAAAAAAAACCTGCCCCCCACATCTCCTTTGAACTTGCCCCTTCTCACCTAAAATATATGCCCTTCGGTATTATACATTTCAACCTTGGTGGGGGGGGGGGGGGTAGGGGAAAGATACTGTTTGTCTATGCTTCTCATAATCTGATGAACCTCTATCAGATTTCCCCTCAGCCCCTGCTGCTCTAGAGAAAACGACCCAAGTTTGTCCAACCTTTCAATAGAGAACATGCCAGAGTGCCTACAAGATGGCTTTTTAGATCAGCTTGTGGTTGAGCCCACTGGAGGATCAGCTATTCTGGATTGGGTGTTGTGCAGTGAACTAGAATTGATTAGAGACCTTAAGGTAAATTTAGAATTCTTGGGGGCAAGTGATCATAATATGATCAAATTTGCCCTCAAATTTGAGAAGGAGAAGCTAAAGTCAGATGTATCAGTATTACAGTGGAGTAAGGGAACTTGCAGAGGCATGAGAGAGGAGTTGGCCAGGATTGATTGGAAAATAACACTGGTGGGGATGATGGCAGAGCAGCAATGGCTGGAATTTCTGGAAGCAGTTCTGAAGGCAGAGGATATGTACATCCCAAAGAGGAAGAAATACTCTAAAGGCAAGATGACACAGCCATGGCTAACAGGAGAAGTTAAAGCCAATATAAAAGCCAAAGAGAGGGAATATAATAGAGCAAAAATTAGTGGAAAGTTGGAGGATTGGGAAGCTTTTAAAAACCAAAAGAGGCAACTAAAAAAGTCATAAAGAAGGTAAAGATGGAATACGAAAGTAGGCCAACCAATGATATTAAAGAGGATACCAAAAGTTTCTTCAGATACATGAAGTGTAAAAGAGAGGTGAGAGTGGATATTGAATCAGTGGAAAATGGAGAGGTAGTAATGGTGGAGGGGGGACAACAAAATGGTGGACGAACTGAATAAGTACTTTGCGTCAGTCTTCATAGTGGAATACACTAGCAGTATGGTGGAAGTTCCAGGTGTCGAGGTCACAAAGTGTGTGAAGTTACCGTAACTAGAGGGAATATTCTTGAGAAACTGAAAGGTCTGAAGGTAGGTACATCACCTGGACCAGATTTTGTACACCCCAGAGTTCTGAAAGAGGTGGCTGAAGAGATTGTGGAGGCATTAGTAATGATCTTTCAAGAATCACTAGATTCTGGAATAGTTTGGAATACTAGAAAATTGCAAATGTCACTCCACTGTTCAAGAAGGGAGAGAGGCAGAAGAAAGGAAACTATAGGCCAGTTAGTCTGATCTCAGTGATTGGGAGATGTTGGAGCCCATAGTCAGCATGGTTTCCTTAAGGGAAAATCTTGCCTAACAAATCAGTTGGAATTATTTGAAGAAATAACCAGCAGGATAGAGAAAGAATCAGTTATGTCCTAGGATTTTCAGAAGGCCTCTCTACTTCCGCTCCCTTTGAAGTAGAGAGGCTACAGAAGAACTGAAACAGATTAGGGGGATGGGCAAAGAAAGAGCAGATAGAATACTGTGTTGGGAGCAAAGTGCTTGTGCAGGATTCCCTAAATGTTAATTTGCATGTTGAGTCTGTGGTGAGGAAGGCAAATGCAATGTTAGCATACATTTCAAGAGATTAGAATATAAAAGCAAGGCTATAATGTTGAGACTTTATAAAGCACTGGTGAGGTCTCACTTTGGAAGACGGTGAACAGATTTGAGCCACTTATCTTAGAAAGGATGTGCTGAAACTGGAGATGGTTCAAAGGAGGTTCGTGAAAATGATACTAGGATTAAATGGCTTGTCATATGTAGAGCGTTTGATGGCTCTGGGTCTGTATTCACTGGAATTCAGAAGAATGAGTGGTGACCTCATTGAAACCTATCAAATGGTGAAAGATCTTGATAGAGTGGATGTGGAGAGAATGTTTTCTGTGGAGGGAGTGTCTAAGACCAGAGGAGACTGCCACTCTATTCTGAGGCTTCCTTTTAAAACGGAGATGAGGAGGAATTTTTTAAGCCAGAAAATGGTGAATCTGTAGAATTCATTGCCACAGGCAGCTGTGGAGGCCAAGCCTTTATGTATATTTAAGAGGCCATGAAGGGATACGGGGAGAAGGCAGCAGGTTGGGGCTGAGAGGAAAATTGGATCAACCATGATGAAGTGGTGGAGCAGACTTGATGGGCCAAATGGCCTAATTCTGCTCCTATATCTTATGGTCTTATGTCCTTGTGGTCTAATCCAGGCAGCATACTGGTAAACCTTTTCTGCACCCTCTCCAAAGCCTCGGCATCTTATGGAGTGCCCAAAACTGTATGCGGTACTCCAGACGTGGCCTAACTAGAATTTTATTAAGCTGCAGCAGGATTTCCTGACTTTTGAACATAGTGCCTTTACTACTTAAGGCAAGCCTGCCGTATATATGCCTTCCTAACCACCCTATCAAACTGTAGACTCTTTCAGGGAGCTATGAACTTGGGCCTGAACACTTAAGGGTCTTGCCCTTAACAGTGTGCTGCCTCTTTCTATTTGACCTACCAAGATGCAATACTTCACATTTAGTAAAGTTAATCTCCATCTGTCACTTCTCCAGCTATTTCTGCAACTGATCTATATCTCACTGTATTCTTTGCCTGTCCTGTCTGTTATCCACACAGCATCCATCTTTGTATCATTTGCAAACTTACCAAACAACCCACCTACATTTTCATCCAGGTCACTAATATACATCAGGAACAGCAGAGGTCCTAGTACAGATCCCTGCAGAACACCACTAATCACAGACCTCACAGACTTGGAAGACCTGTTAAAGTTCCAGTGCATGGATACAGTACAATCTGGGCAATATTTTGGTAGCCTTTTCCAAAAAGAGATGTCTAACCACATGGCATCTTTTCGTAGTGTAATCATTCTGTGGTTCAGTGTCATTAGTATTGCCAAACCTCTGCCGTTGACATTCTCATAGTTCTTATATTCTCATATTTTGATGTAGGAGGCCAGTTAGCTTGTTAGTTTTCTGTGTTCTCATCTTTTTTATTCCTTCAGTTATCACACTTTAATGTATTCTCCCTTGACAATATAATCAAAATCTCACTAATTTTCCTATCATCTACCTATGCTTGGGGCAATTTACGATAGCCAGTTTAGTTACCAGCACATTCTTAAGATGTGGCAGGAAACTGGAGCACTCAGAAGAGAGCCGTGTGCTTATAGGAAGAATATGCAACTTAAGGCTGATTTATACTTGTGCGTCAACTCGACGCCATAGGTATGGCTTAGCCATGAACCCTACACAGAGCCTACGCCATATGCCGCATCCCTATGCCGTAGCCTGACATGCACCTCTCCCAAAATGTAACTACACATCGCGGCAACGCAGACCGCAACAACTGTGATTGGTCCGCTTGGTAGCATCGTATTTCCTCCTATGCTGCAATAGCTTCCCATTGGGTGACTGAAGGGCAGGGAAGGAACTCTGGCTGCAATGCTTTCCATGAAGCTTTACAGACCTCTGAAATTATGGAGGACACATTTCACTTTTACGAAAAAAGACACTCACTTTAAACTTGTTTACCCCGACAAGAGTACCATGACCATGAAGCCTTGCATGGGCAGTTGTGTGCGCATGCGTGATGTGCGCAAATTGCAGAGTGATGCAGACACATCAACGCACAAGTATAAATGCTCACAACGGCATAGCCCACTTGCGTAAGCTGGTACGCACAAGTATAAATCAGCCTTTACACATAGGCATCACCTGATATTGAGTTTAAATGAGGGTCATTTGAACTGTTTGGTAGCAGCGCTAACTACTGTGCAGATGTACCGGAAAGCATTATTGACCAGGGACTTGATCAGATCAGACTATTTCTATGTCTACAGGAATAAGTTAGAAGCAGGACATGCTGCCAAAGCAATCCTCCAACTAGAGATCGATTTGTAAAGTTTTTTTTTAGATCAGTTGTTGGGTTTTCATTTGTGCATAACACAAATTCACATCTGTTTATGGCCAAAGTTAGTTCAGTCTAACACTTTTGTGGTTTTCGTGGTTTTGACAGTTTGCTTGAATATTTTTATTCCATAGATTTATTATTTCCACATGCTCAGGTCTGTGGATGGAATGATGAGGTTGATTAAGTTAATATTCTTTGTTGTTTGTCCTGCTCTTTGTAAAGAAGGTCTCTTCACAGTGGTGCAGCTAACAATGTTTCAGACATTGATAAGGCACTATTATCACTGGATGTACTGAAATCAATCAAAATGTCTTAAGAGCAAAAAATATAGAGAGCAGAAGTAGGACATTCAATAAATTGAAAACTGAGCAAAGTGCCCACATTCCCAATATCCCATGTTTTTGCATTTCAGTCTTGAACATATTTGAAGACCAAGTTCTCTGGGCTAAGAAATTTGAAGGGTTTTGTAACAACCAAAAAGAATTTGGCTGTCAGTTCCACAAAAAACTAATTTCTTATCCCTGGATCACCTAGCTCTTAAGTTTGTGGGTGGGACTCATTAAGGTTGTTTTGTCAAGCCTTCCAGAAAATTTAGACCTTTCATTGAAATTTCCCTTGTCTGTGTATGATTTGCATAGGTGCATTTAGCACAACTTCTTCATGATACAAATCCCAATCATCCAAGGTAACATTAGCGTAATTTTTGTTGCACCCTGGGAAAGTTAAAGAAATTGCACCAACTACAGTATGTTGTCTCACCAGTACCTTTTATATTTGCAGCAACGCTTCCAATACGTTATTTAAAAAGTCAAAAAAAGTAGTTCCGAAAATTCTAAAATAACAGCACAGAATATTCACTATATTGGGCAACATCTGTTGAGGGTGAAAGAGTTGATATTTTGGGTCCACGGCATTTCAGCAAATGAAAGGTCATCACCTGAACACTCTCTTTCTCTCAATGCATGCTGCCTGACTTGCTGAGTATTTCTGACATTTGCTGGTTTTACTTATGCCAAACACACTCCTTGTTGCTCTAATTGTTTGCTGATTGTGCCATTGTAGTGTAGCGGGTATGACACTATTAAACCTTGGGCATTATGGAGTTCAGGGTTCTGTAAGGAGTCTGCACATCCTCCCCCATGGAATGCGTGGGTTTTCCCCGGGTGCTCTGGTTTCTTCCTGCAGTCCAAAGACGTACTGGGTAAGTGAATTGGTCATTGTAAGTTGTCCCGTGATTAGGATGGGGTTAATTGGGTTTGTCAGGGGTTGCTAGGGCAGTGTGGCCCCAAGATCTGGAAGGGCCTACTCTATGCTATATTGCCAAATAAGTAAATAAAATATAAAGGCATGTTGATTTTGTAATTGGTATCCAGGATGACTTAAATTCTCATGCGTAGGTAATCCTGCTTGCCTTTTCATTCTTTTCTGCTTTACCTCTATGATATAGAAATTTCTGTAACCAACTTGCCTTCTTTGTCAAATAAATCTTTGAGTCATCTTTGTTACAGCTCAGTTTCCTATCCAATATTAATTGCCAGCAAACTTGGAGCAAATCTTTTCAAATAAGTAAATGTTATGGATAATAAATAGCCGAGGCATGATATTTATAGCACTCCACTATTAATATACAACTAACCAATAACAGCCAGTTTATTTTGTAGAAGTTCTTTGATCCTTTAAAATATTTTGTCAGATTTTTTCCCATTTTACATTTTCTTCCTATTTTTTACATTCTTCTTTACAAATTGTTTAAATTACACCAATCCTTAGATTCACTGTTTTTGTCAACACTGTCTCCTTTTAATCTTAGACCATTGTTCTTGGTTTATCCATGTATGTACCACATTCCTCATGAAATTTATGTTTCTCAGGGGATCGTATGTTCACAATTATGAATTGATCTATGAAATGCTTGCCGTTGCCTATCTTTTGATGAAAATGCAGACTACCGTGCCAAATTTCCCCCTTAGATATAAGTAACTTGCTTTAAACTTAAACCTGTTTCACATACATCCATATACATCTCAAACTCTCGGAAATTCATTTGGCTTTTGCATTTGCCACAAGTTTGTTAATTAGTTCTCTTATTTAACAGTGCTGGACTTAACTTAGCTGTTAACCTTGATAATTTGTCAATGAGTTAACCTGGAGAACAGTTAATTTCTGAGAAAACCAGTCTTATTTTTGCAAGTTGCTTTGGCAAGTTTGGAGATGATAGTCTCCTAATACCATTATTGCATGTTCCTAATTTTTGATTTACATTTTACCTACTGTTATGAAACTTATTAACTCATCTCACATTTTGTGGCTCCTTCAACCTTTAATGTTTGACTTCTCTGTTCTTTTCGCGATCCTTTCGAGCTACTGTCCAGGCCATTGTTGGTAATGTAGCCACGTAAATAGTACTTCAGGGAGAGATTTTTATCTAGGCAGAATGATTGTTCATTGATTCATATCAATGTTCCTTCATCTACAAATGATGGTCTGGCAATCAGAAAATAGAGGTATGTCTTTCATTCCCATGGATTCTCAGTTGTAGGCCTGTGAACTCAAATCATATATAAAAGATTTTGATTCCACATTGTCAGCTGGTTACCCATAAGGAAGACATTGCAGCATTCCCCTCCCCAAATATTTTTTCAGTTCTAAGGCTCTTTTTATAACTGCACTGTCATTAAGAATTAATTTATTGTTTGTTAGAGAGTGCATTAGCAATTGACTGTCTTGCTTTTAAAGGCATATAAATAAGTGCTTCTCTTTTCAAAGGTCAGTTCTTGAGCTTTTGTGAAAGCTGATGATGTTAGCATTCATTTCCAGCAGGAACATTGATTCAATATTCTGCATTTCTCTGTCCTGGTTGGAAGTGGTGAAGGTGCACCTTTTTCTGCATTGCTGATGTGAGGAATTGGGATATTAAAAGAATCATTTTGAACCTGTGTAACCTCTGGCTAAAAGAATAATTGGGACTGAATAGGAATTTTTGAACTGAAGTAAACTGTCTTCAGCAGTTAGCTAAGTCAGGCTGTTTACCAGTTCTCCTCGGCTTGCGGAGAAATATTGAGTAGGGGAGGAGGACTCACTGATAAGGACAGGAATGAACATCCACCTGTAATTAAGCCTTGATCTAGCGGACTGTCTTATCTGTAACTAAGTTTCTCACTAACAGACTTGGTGGGCATACCAGTTCAAATGGCATCTTGCAACAGTAATGTATGATGAGGCTTACTATGTGTAAATATACGGCCGTAACCGGGAAGAGTGGGCCCACTTGTCGGATGGTGGCAGTACTTACTTCCCTCTGACAACTGGGTCTCAAACTCCTGCAGGAGGGTGTGCAATAAACTGTTGTAAGTATAAGAAGCTGGTCTCCCGAGTTTTATTCAGATTCAACTTTACCATTTGGCATCACGAACAGGATCCCAATAGAGGGAGTGCCAAGCAGATGGGCTGAGTAATGGCTGGACCACTCTGGGGACTGCGGAGACCGACTGGGCGCCCAATAGGTATTTTACCTTTTGTCGCTCTCCGTTACTTCCTTTGGAGGCATGGTCCCTCGCCCAAGGCTGATCGCATAACCTTGACGGGATTGAGAAAGAATCTGCTGTGAGACTGGTATAAGGTAGGCAAATTTTATAAATTGAGCAGGAGGTGGTACCGGATCAGTTTATTAATTGAGCAGGAGGTGCCAAGCCAGGTAAATTTATCAATTGGGCAGGAGGTGCCAAGCTGGGTAATTTTATCTAATTTATTAATTGAGCAGGAGGCTTTGTGCCGGGTAGATTACTTAGAGAACATGGGTCAATTGCAGTCGATTGATATGAGTGGGCCAAGAACAGCCCCACACAATATGTGTGAGAGTTTTCCAGACAAGGAAAAGGATTTGCGAATGTTGAGTGCAGTGCTGAATAAGAAATTGGGGAACAGAATGTGGCCACTGGCGGGGAACCTGGGATATTAGCTCATGAGAACAAGCAGTAAATTTGATATGGAAAAAGAACTGTGGAAAGAAGTGGAAATTGTTGATAAAGGAATGGAAGGAAAAGGCAGATATAAAGTGGAACAGTACATTATTAGCAAGTTGGAGGAATAATGCGTGTGACAAAGGGATAGAGGTATGTACTGCAGAAGGAACACCAAAAAGTTGGGAGACGTTAAAGGCAGAGCATGAATGGGTGGATGGGCACCAAAAACGGGAGCGGAAGAAACAACGTAAGCAAACCCAGGCTGACCTAGCTAGGAAAGAAGGGCAGGAATGTTGGTCTAGAGTTCGAACTAATAGGGAAACGAGGGATCCTGAACCCATGTCTGGCATTCCGACCCTGTTTGAAGACAGTGACCGCGATAAGGAGTGGGCACCCATTGTACACCCCCACCTTAACCAGGTGTCAAGTGCACCCAGTGCTCCCAAACCCCAATTCAGATACGGTGGCTGCTCAGGTAAAACAGCGGCAGCAGGGAAGGGGAGGTCCCTATACCCTGGGATCCATAAAGGGAATAGTGAGGATTGTTCTAAGACGTGGAGGGAAGAATCCAATAAAACCCCAGAGTTAATGGCTCCACCAGGACAATTGCCCCTGCCCAGTCCACGAGCAGCGGAGGAGGGACAGCCCTCAGTGATTCCTGTGTATGCACCTTGGAAGCCTCAAGAAATGATAATGATCGTGAATCAGGACCCAGATAGAAAAGAAAACCCAGCACAGTTTTCTCAGTATGTTCGCAGTACTATACAAATGTATAGTGCGACCCCGCAAGATTTATTCGGTTTCTGCTGTATAATTCGCAACGTTAATGAGGGACAGAAATGGAAGGCAGAATTAAGATACCAAACCTATCAGGAGTTACAGGCGGGGAACCATAATGAGAATGAACAGACAGACCAGATTATTCAAGCCTTGGAAAGGGCTCTCCAGCAACCTGTAAACATCATTAAGGTACTTGAATGCAAACCTAAGCCTGGGGAATCAGGACCAGACTATTGGGAGCGATTTATGGCCTGCTACGGCACTTTTGCAGGAGACTAGGCCTTTAATAATGGGAATCTGTCCCCCCAGTTTAATGCCTTACTGCTCCAATGCTTACCAACTGTTAGCCAACATGATTAAAACTTGTGGCAAATGCAAAAGCCAAGTGAATTTCCGAGAGTTTGAGATGTGTATGGGTGTATGTGAAACAAGTTTAAGTTTAAAGCAAGTTACTTGTATCTAAGGGGGAAATTTGGCAGGGTAGTCTGCATTGTATATTTTGACATTACTTTGGTCAAGAGAAGGTTGTTGAAGTGAAAGAACAATGAATATCTCAGGATAGTTGTAGCAGTGTGCCACTTCACTGCTGGTGGGCTTCAGGGCAGATTCTTTTCATATTGATTTGTTTCAAGTTGTTCATTTTGATATTTGTATTGTACTGGAGACGGTAAATAATTGCATCAATTATACTTTTTCTATTAATTGTACACTTGACACCAATTGTACCTTTTGTATTAAAATCATGAATACTATATGTTAACATATTCTAATTGATTGAACTATCAGAAAACAGTACAAACGCCCTATTGCTGTTTCGATAGTATTTGCATACTTGCACACCCAGTTTAGAATCAAAGCTGTAATTTAATTTGTTACCATTAGAGCACCGGTCTTGGATCAGTGATTAAGTCTTTGTTTTACAGTCAATATTTGTTCTAATTATGCTAGTCTTAAAATGTGTGGGTTTAACTTTAAAACATCACTGGGAGTGAATGAGCTTTAACTGATAATGTAGGAAATATCGAGAGGAGAGGTGTTTAACTGAACATGGAATTAGTAGAATAGGGAGTTGTTGTGCAAGGTCAAGGTAATGCTAATCTCCAGAACCTGTTCTTGAATCTTTGAAGTGGGTGTGGTTTCCTACCGCCAATATTTTGGATGGATTATATTTAAAATAACACGAGAGGCTCTGACTGTACTGGAAATCCAGAGCAACACACACAAAATGCCAGAGGAACTCAGCCAATCAGGCAGCATACATGGAGAGGAATAAACAGTCGACATCTCAGGCCAAGACAATTCAACACCTCCAGAAAGATAGACAGAAAGAAGCCAGAATAGAAAGGTTGAGGAAAGAGAAAGTGTACCAGCTGTTAGATATTGGGCAAAACGAGGTGAGCAGGAAGGTGGATGGGTGTGGGAGAGGGGGATAAAACAAGAACCTGGGAAGTGATTGGTGGAAGAGGCAAAGGGGGCTAAAGAAGGAATCTGATAGGAGAGGTGAGTGGACTATGGAGGAAAAAGGGAAGGGGGATTGGCACCAGGGGGAGGTGACAAACGGTTGAGAAGAAGCATAAGGGTAAGAAGGGAGCTGGAATGGAAAAAGAGAGGAGGGAAGGAGGGAGAAATTACTGAAAGTTAGAGAAATCAATGTTCATGTCATCAGTTTGGAGGTGACCCAGGTGAAATATGAGTTGTTGCGGCTCCAAACTGACTGTGGCCTCACCATAGGCAAAAAAGGAGGCTATGGACCAACATGTCGGGATGGGAATGAGAAGTTGAATTGAAATAGGTAGCCACGACTTAGGAGCAGATGTAATGAAGGTGCTCAGCAAAGCGGTTCCTCTGCCTTCTGAAAAATCTAAGCATTGCTTGCCTTGAAATTTTTGTTTTGGCATTGGAGCTGTGTTTTGCTAATGGTTGAATTGCACTGAGTTATCCTTTATTGTCTGGATCAGCTGTGTAACAGCATGGCTTCACAATTACCGATGGGTTCTTTTAATTTTAGTTAATGTAAACAAATTGCATTACCAAAGGGATGAAGTCATCTATTTCATTTTCATCTGAGACCTGCAGCGGATAGTGAGGTCAGCTGAAGGGATCATCGGGGTCTCGCTTTCCGCCATTACAGACACCACACTCTGCATCCGCAAAACTGGCACTTGCAAGCAAATCCACAGCAGCTTTGTTGAAACGCTGCTGTTCAGCAAATCTAAATGCCTTGTCTCATGTCAGCAAAGTAATTTAATCAACTTGCATGTCAAGTCAAGTCGCTTTTATTGTCATTTCAACCATAACTGCTGGTGTGTGTGTGTACACACACACACACACACACACACACACACACTCTCTCCCCCTCCCCTCCCCGCAATTTTTGCTCAATTCCTGCTAAAACATTATTTACATTTACATCAATATTATATTTAATTTGTCCTTTACTGTGCCTGTTGTCTTGTTTATTAATTATTGTATTGTCTTGCACTGTTTTGTGCACTTTATGTAGTCCTGTGTAGGCCTGAAGTCTAATGTAGTTTTGTGTCGTAAACGTACCGGTCAAAAAAGCTACCAAGATCCCATCGTCAGCTCCTGGGTCCTCAGAGGCTCCATCTTCCTCTCACCCCAACCCTCCCCTCTCCATTGACACACCCAGCCTCCCCCCTCCCCCCTCTGATCCCAGCTCTCATCCGTGCCGGGTCTTTACCATCCCCTCCAACCTTCAACTGTCGGAGGCAGAACGCTCTGTCCCCCTTCGCCCACACCTCAGCAAGTTCCGTGTTTGCCACGATGCGGAACTCTTCTTCCGTCATCTCCGTCTCCGAGCCTACTTCTTCGGCAAGGACTCTTCCACCCCCACCAATGACCCCTCCTCCCATCTTCAACCCTCCTCTTCTTCATGGGCACCCAGCTCTGATCTTCTGCTTGCTCTGGATCTCTTTATCACCAACTGCTGACGGGACATCAACCATCTTGACTTCACCGCACCTTGTTCCCATTCCAACCTCACTCCTTCGGAACGCTCTGCTCTCCACTCCCTCCGCACTAATCCTAACCTTATTATTAAACCCGCCGATAAGGGGGGCGCTGTTGTAGTCTGGCGTACTGACCTCTGCCTTGCCGAGGCACAGTGACAACTCACGGATACCTCCTCTTATTTACCCCTCAATCGTGACCCCACTAAGGAGCACCAGGCCATTGTCTCCCACACCATCACCGACTTTATCCGCTCAGGGGATCTCCCATCCACTGCTACCAACCTTATAGTTCCCACACCTCGCACTTCCCGTTTCTACCTCCTACCCAAGATCCACAAACCTGCCTGACCTGGCAGACCTATT
This sequence comes from Mobula birostris, assembly GCF_030028105.1. Classification (NCBI taxonomy): domain Eukaryota; kingdom Metazoa; phylum Chordata; class Chondrichthyes; order Myliobatiformes; family Myliobatidae; genus Mobula; species Mobula birostris. Next base: position 31,563,498 of record NC_092400.1, read on the forward strand.
GTCTCAGCTTGCTCCTGCCCCACCGAACTCGTTTCTGCATACCTCGACACGGTTTTATCCCCCCTTGTTCAATCCCTTCCTACCTATGTTCGTGACACTTCTCACACTCTTAAACTTTTCGATAATTTTAAGTTCCCTGGCCCCCACCGCTTTATTTTCACCATGGATGTCCAGTCCCTATATACTTCCATCCCCCATCAGGAAGGTCTCAAAGCTGTCCGCTTCTTTTTGGATTCCAGACCCAATCAGTTTCCCTCTACCACCACTCTGCTCCGTGTAGCGGAATTAGTCCTTACTCTTAATAATTTCAACTTTGGCTCCTCCCACTGCCTCCAAACTAAAGGTGTAGCTACGGGCACCCGTATGGGTCCTAGCTATGCCTGCCTTTTTGTTGGCTTTGCAGAACAATCCATGTTCTGTACCTATTCTGGTATCTGTCCCACACTTTTCCTTCGTTACATCGACGACTGCATTGGCACTGCTTCCTGCACGCATGCTGAGCTCGTTGACTTTATTAACTTTGCCTCCAACTTTCACCCTGCCCTCAAGTTTACCTGGTCCATTTCCGACACCTCCCTCCCCTTTCTAGATCTTTCTGTCCCTGTCTCTGGAGACAGCTTATCCACTGATGTCTACTATAAGCCTACTGACTCTCACAGCTATCTGGACTATTCCTCTTCTCACCCTGTGTCTTGCAAAAATGTCATCCCCTTCTTGCAATTCCTCCGTCTCCGCCGCATCTGAAATGGGGATGAGGCTTTTCATTCCAGGACGAGGGAGATGTCCTCCTTTTTTAAAGAAGAGGGCTTCCCTTCCTCCACTATCAACTCTGCTCTCAAACGCATCTCCCCCATTTCACGTACATCTGCTCTCACTCCATCCTCCCGCCACCCCACTAGGAATAGGGTTCCCCTGGTCCTCACCTACCACCCCACCAGCTTCCGGGTCCAACATATTATTCTCTGTAACTTGCGCCACCTCCAACGGGATCCCACCACTAAGCACATCTTTCCCTCCCTGCCTCTCTGCTTTCCGCAGGGATCGCTCCCTACGCAACTCCCTTGTCCATTCGTCCCCCCCATCCCTCCCCACTGATCTCCCTCCTGGCACTTATCCTTGTAAGCGGAACAAGTGCTACGTATGCCCTTACACTTCCTCCCTTACCACCATTCAGGGCCCCAGACAGTCCTTCCAGGTGAGGCAACACTTCACCTGTGAGTCGACTGGGGTGATATACTGCGTCCGGTGCTCCCGATGTGGCCTTCTATATATTGGCGAGACCCGACGCAGACTGGGAGACCGCTTTGCTGAACGCCTACGCTCTGTCCGCCAGAGAAAGCAGGATCTCCCAGTGACCACACATTTTAATTCCACATCCCATTCCCATTCTGACATGTCTATCCATGGCCTCCTCTACTGTAAAGATGAAACCACACTCAGGTTGGAGGAACAACACCTTATATTCCGTCTGGGTAGCCTCCAACCTGATGGCATGAACATTGACTTCTCAAACTTCTGCTAATGCCCCACCTCCCCCTCGTACCCCATCCGTTATTTATTTTTATACACACATTCTTTCTCTCACTCTCCTTTCTCACACTCCCTCTGTCCCTCTGACTATACCCCTTGCCCATCCTCTGGGTTCCCCCCCCCCCCTATCTTTCTCCCTGGGCCTCCTGTCCCATGATCCTCTCATATCTCTTTTGCCTATCACCTGTCCAGCTCTTGGCTCCATCTCTCCCCCTCCTGTCTTCTCCTATCATTTTGGATCTCCCCCTCACCCTCCCACTTTCAAATCTCTTACTAACTCTTCCTTCAGTTAGTCCTGACGAAGAGTTTCGGCCTGAAACCTCGACTGTACCTCTTCCTAGAAATGCTGCCTGGCCTGCTGCATTCACCAGCAACTTTGATGTGTGTTGCTTGAATTTCCAGCATCTGCAGAATTCCTGTTGCTCAAGTTTAACCCTACCTTCTAGTACCAGTTCTGTAGCTATGCATATTGCAGTTCTTTACAAGTGCAGACATGTACTTTGTGAATGTGATAAAGGTTTCTGGCCTTGCCACAGTTTCAGACAATAAGGTCTAGGCCTTTGCCATTCACTCACTGAAAATATTTATCCACATTTTCTTTCTAAACTTTTTACCACTTTGTTTAAATTTATGCTATTTTAACAACTTTGTTCAGGGCAATGACTGGACACTTCATAATCTTTTATATCCCTTCAAGCTTACCTGCACCTGTTCCAAAGAAAAACACTAGCTTATCCCATTTTTGCTCATAACTTCAATCATCCAGTCCAGGCGATATTGTTGTAAGTCTCCTTTGTGCACTATCTGGCACAACCGTGTATTCTGTTCAGTGCACCCCTGTGTTTATGGAAGTACAGAAAATCACTTTTAAGGAATTCACAAGTTACTACCAATATAGAACAAAAACTCACTATTACAGAATTAATGAGGAACAATGAATAAAGAGAAATGCAAAAGGACAAGTTTTGTCAATTGTCAATAATTTGTGTTACAGAAAATCAGGATACAGTTTTGTAGAATTGCTCTATAAAAGGAGTGCACTATATTTCAACCATTGTGTTATGTAGTAGTCAATCTGTAAGTATGTTGTTTGTACCCCTAGCATAGTACCTCTACTCTTATATTTTATGCCTCATCTAATAGGGGAAAGTACCCTCTAGGATTTTAATGATAATCCAAGCATGATTTCAGGGACAGAAATTAAAATTCTTCAGAAGGTGAGGTTCCTTTTCTATTCTACGATGCATGACCTATACCAAACATTATATATTGAAATGGTTATCGAACAGTTGAAAAGTTGAAGAAAAGTTCAGTGGAGTACACAGTGATAAATTTTCATCTTGGTCTGTTTCAAATTAAAGTATTTTGTAATAGAATATAGTACAGGGTTGTTTTCTCTGGAGTGGCAGAGCCTGATTGGAGATCTGATGGAAGTTTATAAGATTAAGATAAGAGTTGACAGGTGCTGTCTTTTTTCGAGAGTTGAAATGTGTAATACCAGAGGGCATGCATTGAAGGTGAGAGGGGGTAGGAGTATGGTTTATAAAACACATACTTTGTTACATTGGTAGTAGTTTGTTTTGTGATGCTATAAAGAGGACAAAGTTAAAGCAGTGTTGGAAGCATTTATTCCAATCGGCTTTAATTAGATGTCCTGTTTAGGCCTCCCCTGTTGCTGTTTCATGTCAGCTTGATAGACCATGTCCCTAGATGAATGGTTGACATAAGACAACAGTAGAAATAGACCAAGAAATAACAAGCTGCATTTAAGGAGTGAAAAGAGCAGCTTGTTTAAAAACGATCTAATGAAGCTGCGGCTGCTGTCCTTGTGATGTGTTGCTTCATGCTGCTAGCATGCTTTTGTTCAATTATATGGACAATAGAGATAGGCAACTGATTGGTGTTGATGCAGCTCTTTTTAAAGAGAGACTCCCAACCAAACAAAAGATTTAGAAATGTTCTCCACCCAAAGTTCAGAAATGGACATTAACAAAGACTGCAAATGATTGCATTGTGGACTGCAAGAATGGACAGTGTGATAAGAATGTAGAAGTGTTAAGTCATCTGCCAGTTGGTTCTCCTCCACCTTTTGCTGAATGACATTTACTGTTACAGTTTCTAAATTGAAAATTTATTGAAGTAAGATTTTTGAGTATCATGTCAAATCAAAAGAAAAAAAAAATCCAAAATCCAAAACCTGTCATCAGTTTACTAAAAAATAAAAACCAAAACTGTGATGCTAAAAAAAGTATTCATCCCCTTTATAATTACTACATTAACTTGCTTCAGGTGCAATATATTACCTTACCAACTCACCCACATTGGTGATGTAGAAAACTGGAGGATTACCTGTTTTTAATGAATTCATGAGGATAAATACCTCCTCTCTCTAAGTACAAACATTTGTAGATTATCAACAACCAAAATGAAGACAAAAGAGTATTCAAGATGAGTCAGGGAAATGATAATAGAGAAACACAAATCTGGAGAAAGGTACAAGACCACCTCAAAGGTACGGAATGTGCTTCAGAGCTCAACACCGTCCATTGTGGAAAAAGTGGAGAAAATATGAAATCACAGCCAGACTGCATAGGTCAGGCAGCCCCTCTAAACTTAAGTTGTCAGAGAAGAATGGCACTTGTAAGAGATGCTACTGTGATACCAACAGTGAGCTGCAGTAGTCAGAGACTGCAACTGAAGATGAAGTTCATGCATCCACAATTTCTAAGGCTTTGCAGAAAAAGGATATTTATGGAAGATTTGCAAGGAGGTAGCTCTGGCTAAAAAATAAAAATAAAAAGATGATATATGTGTGTTTGTATACGTGTGTGTAGTGCTGATTCGTTACAACACAGTTATTCAATTCTTTATTGAAATTTTTTTAATTGACAAAAATTCAAAGTATTTAAAACTCCTGAAGAGCAGCCACCATTACAGTAAACATTCAATCAGCTAGTGAAAGTGCTTTGCGTACACTCTGAGCCACTCACAGCCAATCATGTATTAGTTCATGCTTTGCCTCCCCACATGTATAAAGGTTCTTGCTGCCCTGCCAATTGATTCCATAATTTTTTTCCACCCATATTGCCTGGAAAATGGCCTGCATCTTCCATTAAGGGTAGTACATCTAAGATGTCTTGGAAGAGCATTAGCATGGATGTAAAACTGCAAGTGATACACGTTGGGAAGCTGGTGAGCGTCAGGTTGATGTTGGCACCTCTTTGAAATTTACAATGTTCATCAATAATAACCCTGACTAGGAGCAAAGCTGTAAGGCAAAGAGAGGTGTTCGCGACATGATTTCCTGCTACCGAGAACTGTTTCGTGAGAGGAAACTTAAGAAACGGTATCGAGATTTGACTGCCTACTTGAAGAAGAAGCCAAAGCTAGAGGAGGACCCACTGCCTGGTTTCTCCTATAAGATGTAACCAACATCAGCTTCCTTCCACCGCTGCTGTGATATGCTGCTGCTCCATTGATGTACAGGTTAGGCCTATTTGCGTGTTTATTACTCCGCGAATTACTGTATATACGTAAAATAATATATATCTGGGGTTTGATTTTTTAAAACTCAGGCACCCATGCCCATTTATGTAATGTTATAATGACCCTGATTTATAGTGCTGATTTATATAGCGCTCCCCCTCCAAGGAACACATCCTCAGCAGGGTCTGAGTATATCTTGCCTGTAAAGACTTTGCATAGCTTCACTTAGAAGATACTGTAAAGATGTGGAAGAAAGTCTTGTGGTTGAATGAAACTAAAGTGGAAGTTTTTTCCTCAACACTAAGTGGTATGTGTGGCATAAATCTAATACTGCCCATCAGTACATAACTCCTTCCTTTCTGTATGGTGGTGGTAGCATCATGCTATGGGGATGCTTTTCAGCAGCAGGAACTGGAGATTTGGTCAGGATTGATGGGAAGATGAATGCTGCTAAATACAGAGATCCTGAACAAGAACCTGCCGGCCTCTGCCAGAAGGTTAAAACTGGGGAGGAAGTTCCTCTTTTAGCAGGACAGCAGCCCGAAGCATACTGCCAGAGCAACCATGGCTTCAAATGAAGAAAATTGATGTCCTTGAGTGGCCTAGTCAGAGTCCTTACCTTAACCCAATTGAACATCTTTGGCAAGATCTCAAAGTTGCTGTCCACTGCCGCTCCCCAACTAACTTGACACAGATTGAGCAATTTTCCAAGGAGGAATGGGCAAATCTTGCTCCATCACATTGTGCAAAGCTAATAGAGATTTACCTTAAAAAACTACAGGCTATAATAGCTGTGAGAGATGGTTCAACTAAGTACTGAGCAAAGGGGGATAAATACTTTTGAGCTGCTGACATTTCAATTTTTGAAATTTTAGTTTTTCATGCTTTTCAATGGCCCTTTTTTGGGGGGAGGCTGTACTGTGGGGGGGGGAGGAGCATGTGAATCACAAATAAAAATTCTCTGTTAAATTGATTAAAATCCCTAGTTGTAATAATGTGATTAATAGGTTAGGATCTGGATGCTTTTACAAGGTACTAATCGTGCTTTTTTTAAAGCTATGTGAATTGATCCAGTATGGCTGGAAAAGAAAATGTTAAGACATTGGGTTTATATGATGGAAAATGCAAGGGGAATGCTATTGTTCTTTGGGGATTCAGAACAGTTCCATTACAGGAGAGTACACTCATTATAAAGCAGTTGTATGAAAGACATCCAGGCACCCCTTGTATAAAATAATTTGCCAGGAATTTGTGTTGGCTTGGAATACGTGAGAAGTTGAATGTCACTAAGGAGAAGTGTAAGCAATGTCAAGAATATTGCAAGAATATACCCTCTCAGCTGGTGGCCTACCAAATAAACCACTGTCAGGTACTGTGATACATGTGATTTTTTTTTTCTTGTGTAGGTCCATTAATGCAGAAACAAAATGATCATGATTGTAATACGTGTATATCTCAACTGGTCATCTGTGTGTCTTATTCATAACTCTACATCTCAAGCAATTATTTCAAAATTGGGACTAATCCTTGCTACACATAGTCTTTCAATTTACTTGTTGAAGAATTTACCAAATTTCTTGGAAGGATTGGAGTCAAAGGTGTGCTTATACTCCATATCTTCCAGCTTTATATAATTTGATAGAAACAATACTGAATGATGCATTTGAAAAGATGACAGTGAAATTGAGTCAGAGGTTCATGTTTGAATTTCACTACCAGGATGCATTACATCAAACAGCCCTTGATGTTTTGCCTACCTATATACACTTACTCCACGATGAACCTAACCTTTCCCTCCTATACAGCCCATAACTCTCCATTTTTCTTAAATTCATGTTCCTGTCTAAGAGTCTCTGAGATGTTCCAATTGCATAAGTCTTTATCACCACCCTCAGTAGTCCAGCTCAGAAACTTGCCACATTTTGTGTGTGTGTGTGTGTGTGTGTGCGCGCGCGTCCTACTTCTGACATTTCCACTAAACTTTCTTTCACTCACCTTAAACGGCTGACCTCCGTGGTATTGGGCATTACTGCCCTGGAAAAAGTGATGTTGGGTGTCCACTCTGTGTCTCTCATAACCTTATTCACCTCTGTCAAGCTGTCTGTCAAGAGAAAAGCCTTAGTTTACTCAAGCTTTCTTTGGACACTTTCTCTAATCCAGGCAGCATCCTGGTTGGTCAAAATTAGAACTATTACAGGGATTCTCAACCTTTTTTATGCCCTACCACTGTGGACTTCAGGTTGGGAACCCCTGAACTATAGAATTAGTTCCCATTATTAGTACTAATAGGCAAATGTGTCAGAACGCAGTTGGATTTGGTGAAGCCAGAGCTTGTTGTGACCGTGTTTTTCACACCAGCGAAACAAAAGGAACAGAATGACTCCAAAGCTCTATCTTTTCTTTGAAGTTGATTTGTATACAACGTTACACAACTTTTGGTCATTGGAATGAATCTTTTGCTTTGATTTGTGAATTATCTTGGATGATGGTTATGTGCTGTCACCATCAATGTAAGCAGATGAGTATGTGCCAAGCCCGGCAATTTCAGCACTTGCTGAGTCTGAGGTTGTGGTAGATGTCACACCGCAGAGTAAGATTTTACCTTTAACAAAGAATGCTAAAATTGCAGGTCAACGAACTTTCATCTGAACAAGTTAGAACACGAGAGTCATAGTTGTATAGCAAAGAAGCAGCTTTTGGTTCCATTGTCACTATGCTGGCCATTCAGTACCTATCAATACTAGTCCCATTCCCTAGTACTCAGCCTGTAGCCTGCAATTCTGTGTTTGTTCAAGTGCTCATCTAATTAAATATTACTTCTGCCACCCCCTCAAGCAAGTGCATTTCTTCCTCAAAACCTCTTTAAATCAACGTTTCCTTAAGCTTTTGTCCCCAGGTCATAGACACGTCTGCTAAGGGGACAAAGCTTCTTACTATTTACCCTATCTATCCTCTTGGTTCTGTTTCTCCTCAGCCTTCTCTGCTTTAAAAAAAAAGCTTGTCCTATCTGGTCTCTCCTCAAAGTTGAAATTTTCCATTCCAGGCAAGATCCTAGTGACACACACAAAGTGCTGGAGGAGCTCAGCAGATCAGGCAGCATTAATGGAAATGAATAAACAGTTGATGTTTCAGGCTGTCAACTGTTTACTCTTCTCCATAGATGCTGTCTGACCTGCTGAGTTCCTCCCAGTATTTTGTGTGTGTTGCTTTGAATTTCCAGCATCTGGAGACTTTCTAGTGTTTAAGATCCTAGTGAATTTCTTTTCCATCTCCTCAAGTGAATTGCATTCTAAAACACAGAAGTGATGTTCTAAGCATGTTGTCATTGAAGACAAAAATAGCAGGTTGAATGTTGATGTTAAAGGCGAAGTATTTGATGCCGTCTTCAACCAGAAATTCCAAGATGGTGTCATTTGAGTTTCTACCAGAAGCAAATCTTCAGTCAATGTATATGTCACTTCTTTGCATTTGGAACTATGACCTTGATGTCAATGTCTCTATAGATTCTCCTTGATTAATTAGATGAAGTAATAAGGTTTGATGTCATTTGTTTTCAACAGAATCCAAATTTGACAGTCAGAAATTTATTAGAGATAAGGGAGAATATCCTGGATTCAGTCAAACCTTGTGACACGCCATTTGTGCATTTTGGTTTTGTGTTGAAAGGGCTTGAAAGAGAAGTAAGGAACACAACTTCAAATGTTGCAGTGTTTTAGTCAGTGGTCCAACTGATGGATCATATTTCTATTCCGTTGTTAAACACTGCCTTAATTTCACGGAGGGTCTCTTAGCAATCTTTGAAGAAGTTACATTTGTGTTTGTTTTCTGAATCTGTCAACTTTGTTCTTTGTCAGTTTTGCCTGATAGGTTTGTCTAGTTAAAATTTTTGTACAGGGGTTTTATGATCTGCCTTGTGGAAATACAGCACTGAACAAATTCTCCCATACTGTTTCAAGATATTAATAATAAAATGTTTCATAGTATTCATTAATAAGTATAGATTCAATGAGTTTAATTATGGATAGTATTAGGGTGCTATAGAATTTTAGCAAGTGAATGTATAAGGATATGGTGTTGGTTCCTGTAGAAATGGATGTTTCTGACTTGGGGATATATGAAGCTTGGGAATTGAACCCTAGTATAACCGGGGGACTGCCTTGTTAGCTACGTTAACATCTGGTAGAGGACACTTTCTTGTCAGTCCTGAATCTTAATGAGGGCAACGTTTATTAGAAGGACAGCATCCATCAGGTCCTGTGTTTACTGCTTTGTGAACCCATTATAAACTTAAAGGGCATTTGTTTGATTTTGCAAACTTGTATAGTGTTCTGCATTGAAAATGATGCTGTGCTGACACTGTCTGCACAAGAGCTCAAGAATGCATTATGACTAATTAAATTATTAATTGCATATTCTCTAAAATTATGTTGGTTATTTGCAAAAGTACCTATTAAATTACTGTTCAGTTCGTCTGATGTAGTCCTTCATATTTAAGACTCTATTTTTCTCTTTTAGAGGTTCTCTGAAAACCTTCATTCACACAGTTCACTTGTTACAAAAACAAGTAGATTTGGGATTTTTACCAGTTACGGACGTTCTGCATCGGTAAGTGGTAAATTGCAATTAAGAATGCTATGTGAAACTCTCATTTTATTAAGCATATTATGTGGGGGGAGAAAAGAGTTTCACTCATATGATCTTTATTATTGTTAAGTGAAATATGTAAATTCTGCTGTTTATGCAAGGACTGTGAATTGAAATTCATTTTAGTTTTCACCAATGGTTGAGGCCGCCTTTGACATTAATTAAAGGCTCCATTCTACAACTATTGCAAAGAGTGGGATGTCCATCTTCCTCGGATGCAACCTTTAATTGGAATCAAGTTTATTATCATTGACATAGTTGTGAAATTTGTTTTGCGGCAGCAGCACAGTGCAAGGCATGAAAATGGCCATAAACTACAAAATAAATAGTGTAAATAATGAAGAACAAGAATAAAAGATGTTCATAGAGAGTTCAGGAATCTGATGGTGGAGGAGAAGGAGCTGTTCTTAAATAAACTGAGCATGAGTTTTTGAGCTCCTGTACTTCCACCCCGAAGCTAGTAAAGTGAAGAGGGCATGTCCTGGATGCTGAGGTCCGTTAATGACGGATGCTGCCTCTTGGAGATGCCCTTGATGGCAGGAGGAGTTGTGCCCATAAAATAAAATCAGTGACAAATAATGACACATGGCCGCTCTTAGTATTTACAAAGTTTTTTTGCAAAGATCTACCTGACTAATCCTGTATTCAACACTAGACTTGCTCTTTGGGGATATAACTCCAAGTGCCGTGTAAGTATGATGAGTGTTTCCACCTTTTAAGGCGATGAGATTCTGATCCCTGCTCTCTTTCAGTTGAGGGAAAAAAATTCTCATCTCCCCAATTCTTTTCCATTTTACCTTAAATCCCTGATTTTTGAACCCTTCACCAAGGTGGAAGGATCATTTTTATAATACGCTAACTTGAACTGAGTGCAAACCTTAAGCTGTAGCCCAATTTCTATGCATTTCTAGCAAAACCTTCCTGGACTTAATAATCTGTACCTCTGCTAATAAAAGGGAAGTGTTGTGTATGCCTTAAACACCTTACTCATCAGTTCAAGGTCAACACAGTTTAATTCCTCCCACTTAATTTGTATTATTCTTACTTTGTCACACTATCCAAATACACTAACTTTATTTTTCTGACCTGACTATCTGTATATCATTATACAGTTGTAAAATACTTAACAGCAGGAGAACATTTGTCATCAATTTAGCTTTGGGTGGAATACCTCATAGTTCCAATGGGTTTGATCCTGACCTTCTGTGTTGTCTGTTTGGAGTAGCATGTTTTCCATGACCACGTGGGTTTTCACCAAGTGCTTCAGGTTGCTTTCTGAGCACAAAATGTGTGGGCTGTTAGTTGTTTTTTTTACCCTGTGTGTTGCCTCTTGTGTTTAGTATAGGGAAAATAAAGCATTAAGGTAAGATTTGTGCAGGTTGTTGAGCTTGATGGCCTATTTTCTTGCAGTAGTCCCTATAATTCTATATCCACACTGGCTGTCTACCAGTCTTTGTTCATAGAGGTGCTAATTTTATTAATCTTCTTTTGTTGTGATTCCTCTTGAAGGCTGAAATAGAAACTGCATCTACCACATCTGCAGCAGTGCATTCCTGATTCCAGCCATGTCAGAAGATATCCTCATGTCATTCTTAGCCACAATAGCACAACGCTATTACAGTTGTCTCTGGGGGTCGGGAGTTCAATCTGTTCGGAGTCTCTACATCCTCCCCATGGAATGCATGGGTTTTCTCCGTGCCTTCCGGTTTCCTCCCACACTCCAGAGAGGTAGTGGGTAGGTTAATTGGTCACTGTAAATGGTCCCACGATTAGGTTAGGGTTAAATTGGTGGTTGCTGTACAGCGCGGCTTGAAGGGCTGTATCTCTAAATAAGTAATAAGAATAATTCTGTTCTCCTGATTTTAATCTGTGAGCTCTAGCCCTTGACTCTCCCATCAAACAGGACTGTCTGTCGCTATCAACTCTGTCCTGATTTTTCTCCCTTCCCCCACCCCCACCTTGTACACCCGTATTTGGATTAAATCTCTTAATGTCTACATTAAAACAACCCTCTGATCTAATTTATAACTTCATCTCCATGTCCTAAGAGCCATTCTTAAGTATCTTTTCTGGACTCTAGGGTAACTGTTATTGTTCTGCTGTCTAAACCTTTCTTCATCACTGTCAATCATACAACCAAGTTTTGTATAATTCTCGAGTTTCTTTATCGTGTTCACTACAGTTAAATATAAATCACTTGATATATATAAAACTAAGAGCAAGGGACTGAAAGGCAAGTCCTGTAGGAACACACCCTGTTATCAGCTTTCCTGTCACAAAGTGCCCATCAAACATTGTCCGCTGTTTACTGCTGCTGTGGTGGTTTTGGATGAAATTTGCTATTCTTTCTTGGGCCTCGTGGGTTTTTATTTTATCTAGTTTACTATGTTATCAGGGACTTGGCTAAAATGCATCATGCACATTGTCCTTGTAGACCCTTCTGTTTTTCATTATGTTAGTCAGATAAGACTTGAAAGAAGCAAGACTTCACACTTATCCCAGTCCCTCTATTGTGCCAGGCAGTGCCAGTTATAATGCTAATTAGATTATTAAAAGAATACTTTAAACATTTAAAACAAAGTGATAACATTGTTTTTCTTAAATGTCTGTGTTTAGTTCAGGCCTGCTACACAAACGTGTTGTTTTGTGACATTTAGTGTGTTTCATAAGGCAGAGAGTAATAGGACATTTCTGGCAGCTAATTGGGTAATAATGCCTTTAAGTGGACCTTTGCATTTTTGAGTTTGTCCCCGAACTAAAATTGCTGTAGTTCTTCTGCATAAATAACAATAGGCTTTAAAATTTACTGTTATTTTGAAAGCAAAACTTCGAACATAGTAAACGGGAATGCATTTATCATTTTTATTTCCTCAGGCTGCTGCTGTTAGAGGGAGGGCCTGGCTCTGCTTCTTGTTTGCTTGGCAATAAACACATGGTGTCTTGGGGCTTTGAGGACATGCTGTCAGCACCAGAGAGCAACAGTAGTTCCAGTGACAACAAAGGCAAGCTTTTTTTTATTCTACAAGTGAAAGAGGAGTGGTAATACATACTAGCATGGAATATTTACTTAAAGAAGTGGATGTCATTAAGTGGGTAAATCATTGTTTTTTAATTTCTTTAATATGAAAATCAAAGTAAATTACCATAATTAAAAACATCAATTAAAATAAGGATGTGGTGGTATTAAAGAGGAAACTGCATGATCTAAATGCTGCTTTACCAAGATTTAAATAGAAAATACCTTTATATCTGATGTGATATTCACTATGATGTATTGATTCTTTATGATGTATTAAATTGTCAGATTTTTTAAGTGTATTTATGATGTGAATATTTTCTATGCCATGTTACTGTTGAACTGTGTCCTTAAGCTGTGGAATGGCATTTGAGTACATTTTAAGAAACAAACTCTTGGGTGTAGTAGATTTACCTACTACACATGTTTGCATGTAGTAAAAACCTGTTTATAACGGCCATTGTCTCTGGGGATCACCTAGCCACTGCCACAACCTCATAGTTCCTTTGCCCTCACCTCCTGTTTCTATCTTCTGCCAAAGATGCACAAACATGACAGTCCAGGTAGACCTATTGTTTCTGCCTGCTCCTGCCCCACTGAACTTGTGTCTGCATACCTGGACTCTGTTTTATCTTCCTTGGTTCAGACCTTTCCTACCTACATCCATGACATCACTCACTCACTCACTCACTCACTCACTCACCTTCTTTCTTTTCAATCAGTTTTAAGTTCCCTGGCTCCAGTTGTCTCATTTTCACTTTGGATGTCCAGTCCCTTCTACCCCCATCAGGCGAGCCTTAAAGCTCTCTGGTTCTCTCTGGAGAACAGATACAGCCAGTTTCCCTCCACTACCACTCTCTTCTGTCTGGTGGAACTGGTCCTCACCCTTAACAATTTCTCCTTCAGCTCCTTCCACTTCCTTCAAACCTAAGGTGTAGCCATGAGTAATTGCATGGGTCCCAGCTATGCTTTTTCATCAGCTGTGTCCATGTTCTAAGCCTACAATGTTCTCATTCCCCAACTCTTCCTACGCCACATTAATGACTGCATTGATGCTGCTTTCTGCACCCATGTTGAGCTCATCAATTTCGTCAACTTTGACTGCAACTTCCATCCTTCTCTCAAATTTACTCTATTTCTGACACCAATCTCTCCTTTCTCGATCTCTGGAGACAGTCTATCTACTGATAACTTTTATAAGCCCGCTGAATCTCACAGCTGTCTGGACTATACCTCTTCCAATCCTGTCGCTCGTAAAACTGCCATTCCCTTTTCACAGTTCCTCCATCTCCACTGCATCTACTCTCAGGATGAAGCTTTTCATTCCAGAACAACTGAGATGTCCTCCTCCAAAGAAAGGACCTTCCCTTTCTCCACCATCAATGCTGCCCTCACCTGCATCTCTTCTATTTCATGCACATCTGTCTACCCAATCCTTTGCCACCACACAAGGTATAGGGTTCCTCTTGTTCTCATCCAGCACATAATTCGATGTAACTTCCGCCATATCCCATCACCAAGCATATTTTTCTTCCACACACTTTCCACCTTTCCACTTTCTGCGCAACTCCCTTGCCCACTTGTCCCTCCCCACTGATCTCCCTCCTGTGCTTATCCTTGCAAGCAGAGCAAGTGCCACATCTGCCCCAACACCTTCTCCCTCCCTACCTTTCAGGGGCCCAAGCAGACCTTCCAGGTGCGACGACGCTTCACCCACGAGTCTACTGGGGTCACCTACTGTATTGGTGCTCCCAGTGTGGTTTCCTGTAGATCAGTAAGACCTGATGTAAATTGGGTGACTGCTTTGTCAAGCACCTTTGCTCCACCTGCCACAGAAAGCGGATTTCCCTTTCACACCTCCTCTTATCTGCCCATCACCTCCCTGTGGTGCTCCTCTCCCTTCCCTTTCTTCCATGGTCTTTTGTCCTCCTGTCAGATTATCCCTTAGTCAGCCCTTTACCTCTTTCACCAATCAACTTCCCAGCTCTTTACTTCACCCCTCCCCCCCATCACCTGCCACCTTGTATTATTTCCTCTCCTCCCCCCACCACCTTATTCTGTCTTCTCCCTTCCTTTCTAGTCTTGATGAAGGATCTCGGACCAAAATATCAAATGTTCAATCTTTTCCATAGATGCTGCCCGGCCTGCTGAGTTCCTCCAGCATTTTGTGTGTGTCTGTTGGCAATTGACCTTCATTCCAACAGCAGAACACTTCGCACTATATTAGAATGACAGTACATTGACTTTTATAAGCAATTGTTTAAATAGATTTCAGCATCATTATTAGATTCAAATGTAATGCTCTGCCTTCAGTGAAACATTTTCTTATTTCCATTTTGTTCTCAATGACATTCTCAGAATTACACTGTTATTGACTCCCTTAAATTTTTTCTCATAACTTGGTTCTTCTTTTGTTCCATTGTTTGAAGTTATGCAGTCTATCTTGTGTTCCAACCACCTTTATGGAAAATGCACCACTTTTCACCTTATTGTGCAGGTGAACTTGGTATTGTGGTCACTTACAAGTAGCAGTGTTGAAGAGAAATTGATACTGTCACATGTCTCTGCAAGTGCACTGATTACAGCTTATCAGATGCAAAAGAGGCTTCTTAAAACAAAAGCAGAATGTGCTAAAATTTTAGGTGTAAATTTAGTCAAGAGTAGCATCAGAAGATTGGAAGGTGGCAAATGTTGTTCCTTTGTTCAGGAAAGGTAATAGGAATAACGTTAGTTATCATAGACCAGTGAGCCTTGCATCAGTGGCAGGCAAATGATTAGGGAGGATCCTTAAGCCTAATTTATACTAGGCCTGGTTTATACTTCTGTGTAGCCCTACACTGTAGCAAACATGCATTGTGTCTGCATCGCTCTGCAATTCACCGCCAAAACGCTAGTTGGTGGTGGGGTTTCTATGCCACTGTGTTGAGTTTCTTCGTGAAAGACATGGACGAGGAAATGCATTTCAAATATTTTTAGATGGCGGCAGGTAGATTTGAAGATTTGGTTCATCGTCTCCAACCATTTATTTGACATGGCGGAGAAAAGCAACCGGAAATGCGTTGCTACCAAGCAGACCAATCACAGTTGTTGCGGTCTGCGTCACCACAACGAGTGAATTACTTTTTTGGGGAGGTGCACGAAACCCTACGGCGTAGGGTACACGGTACCTACGGCGTACATTTGACGCAGAAATATAAATCAGGCTTAAGAGTCAGGATTTAAGATTCAATTGGAGAAACATAGTCTGATTAGGGATAGTTAGCAAAGCTTTGTGAGAAGCCTCGTGAGCCTGATTGTACTCTTTGAGGTAGAGCAGTAGATGTGGTGTATATGGATTTTATTAAGGCGTTTGACGAGGTTCACCATGTTAGGCTCATTCAGAAAATCTAGAGGCATGGTGTCCAGGGAAACTTGGTTACATGGATTCGGAATTGACACCCACAGAAAGCAGAAGGTAGTAGTAAATGGAATGTATTCTGCCTGGAGAATGGTAACAAGTTTTTCTGCAGGGATCTGTTCTGGGTCTTATGATTTATTTATTTATATATAAATAAAATAGTGTAGATTGTTATTGTAGGCTACAATGGGGAGCAGAGAGGGTTGTAAAGTGGCAGATGGAGTTTAGTCCAGCGAAGTGTGAAGTGATACACTTTGGAAGGTTGAAATTGAAAGCAGAATAGAGGATTAATGACAGGATTCTTAGCATTGTAGAGGAGCAGAAGAATCTTGGAGAATATGGAGAAGAATCCATAGATCTATCAAAGTTAAACATAGAACATAGAATAGTACAGCACAGTACAGGCCCTTTGGCCCACAATGTTGTGCTGACCCTCAAACCCTGCCTCCCATATAAGCCCCCATCTTAGATTCCTCCATATACCTGTCTAGTAGTCTCTTAAACCTCACTAGTGTATCTGCCTCCACCACTGACTCAGGCAGTGCATTCCACGCACCAACCACTCTCTGAGTAAAAAACCTTCCTCTAATATCCCCCTTGAATTTCCCACCCCTTACCTTAAAGCCATGACCTCTTGTATTGAGCAGTGGTGCCCTGGGGAAGAGGTGCTGGCTATCCACTCTATCTATTCCTCTTATTATCTTGTACACCTCTATCATGTCTCCTCTCATCCTCCTTCTCTCCAAAGAGTAAAGCCCTAGCTCCCTTAATCTCTGATCATAATGCATACTTTCTAAACCAGGCAGCATCCTGGTAAATCTCCTCTGTACCCTTTCCAATGCTTCCACATCCTTCCTATAGTGAGGTGACCAGAACTGGACACAATACTCCAAGTGTGGCCTAACCAGAGTTTTATAGAGCTGCATCATTACATCGCGACTCTTAAACTCTATCCCTCGACTTATGAAAGCTAACACCCCATAAGCTTTCTTAACTACCCTATCCACCTGTGAGGCAACTTTCAGGGATCTGTGGACATGTACCCCGAGATCCCTTTGCTCCTCCACACGACCAAGTATCCTGCCATTTACTTTGTACTCTGCCTTGGAGTTTGTCCTTCCAAAGTGTAACACCTCATACTTCTCCGGGTTGAACTCCATCTGCCACTTCTCAGC
Organism: Mobula birostris; assembly: GCF_030028105.1. NCBI lineage: Eukaryota > Metazoa > Chordata > Chondrichthyes > Myliobatiformes > Myliobatidae > Mobula > Mobula birostris. Next base: position 31,580,746 of record NC_092400.1, read on the forward strand.
CCACTTCTGCATCCTATCAATGTCTCTCTGCAATCTTTGACAATCCTCTACACTATCTACAACACCACCAACCTTTGTGTCGTCTGCAACTTGCCAACCCACCCTTCTACCCCCACATCCAGGTCGTTAATAAAAATCACGAAAAGTAGAGGTCCCAGAACAGATCCTTGTGGGACACCACTAGTCACAATCCTCCAATCTGAATGTACTCCCTCCACCACCACCCTCTGCCTTCTGTAGGCAAGCCAATTCTGAATCCACCTGGCCAAACTTCCCTGGATCCCATGCCTTCTAACTTTCTGAATAAGCCTACCGTGTGGAACTTTGTCAAATGCCTTACTAAAATCCATATAGATCACATCCACTACACTACCCTCATCTGTATGCCTGGTCACCTCCTCAAAGAACTCTATCAGGCTTGTTAGACATGATCTGCCCTTCACAAAGCCATGCTGACTGTATCTGATCGGACCATGATTCTCTAAATGCCTATAGATCCTATCTCTAAGAATCTTTTCCAACAGCTTTCCCACCACAGACGTAAGGCTCACTGGTCTATAATTACCCGGACTATCCCTACTACCTTTTTTGAACAAGGGAACAACATTCGCCTCCCTCCAATCCTCCGGTACCATTCCCGTGGACAACGAGGACATAAAGATCCTAGCCAGAGGCTCAGCAATCTCTTCTCTCGCCTCGTGGAGCAGCCTGGGGAATATTCTGTCAGGCCCCGGGGACTTATCTGTCCTAATGTATTTTAACAACTCCAACACCTCCTCTCCCTTAATATCAGCATGCTCCAGAACATCAACCTCACTCATATTGTCCTCACCATCATCAAGTTCCCTCTCACTGGTGAATACCGAAGAGAAGTATTCATTGACGACCCCGCTCACTTCCACAGCCTCCAGGCACATCTTCCCACCTTTTATCTCTAATCGGTCCTACCTTCACTCCTGTCATCCTTTTTTTCTTCACATAATTGAAGAATGCCTTGGGGTTTTCCTTTACCCTACTCGCCAAGGCCTTCTCATGCCCCCTTCTTGCTCTCCTCAGCCCCTTCTTAAGCTCCTTTCTTGCTTCCCTATATTCCTCAATAGACCCAGCTGATCCTTGCTTCCTAAACCTCATGTATGCTGCCTTCTTCCACCTGACTAGATTTTCCACCTCACTTGTCACCCTTGGTTCCTTCACCCTACCATCCTTTATCTTCCTCACCGGGACAAATTTATCCCTTACATCCTGCAAGAGATCTCTAAACATCGACCACATGTCCATAGTACATTTCCCTGCAAAAACATCATCCCAATTCACACCCGCAAGTTCTAGCCTTATAGCCTCATAATTTGCCTTTCCCCAATTAAAAATTTTCCTGTCCTCTTTGATTCTATCCTTTTCCATGATAATTATGAAGGCCAGGGAGCAGTGGTCACTGTCCTCCAGATGCTCACCCACTGAGAGATCTGTGACCTGACCCGGTTCATTACCTAGTACTAGATCTAGTATGCCAAACAAGTTGATTAAAAAGGCATATTGAGTGTTGGCCTTCATTAGTCGGGACATTGAATCTGAGGTAATGTTGGAGTGCTGTAAAACTCTGGTTAGATCACCCTTGGAATATTGTGTTTGATTTTGGTCACCTCATTATGGGAAGGATGTGAAGGCTTTAGAGAGGGTGCAGAGGAGATTTATCAGGTTGCTGCCTGGATTGGAGTGCCAGTCTTATTAGCATAGGTTGAGCGAGTAAGGTGTATTCTCTTTGGAGTGAAGGAGGTTGAGAAGTGACTTGATAGAAGTGTGCAAGATGAGAGGCACAAATAGAGTGGATACAGACTTTTTCCCATGTGAGGCGGCATAATTTTAAGGTGATTGGAGAAAAATATAGGGGCAGGAATGGTAGTGGTAGGTGTTTTACATAGAGTGGAGAAATGGTATTAATATCTTCAGTTAATAATCTGACTTAGGGGTAGATTCATGACAGTTTCATCAAGACTACTTGATCATTTTAAGTGTGTAGCTATAATTTGGGTTCCTGGCAAATTTCTGGTCAGAATTAATTAGTCTTTTCTAAAGTAGCAGAACTTGGCCACTGTCAATACGACTGGTGTTTGTCATACCATGTTATTTATATTTAATTGGAATGATTTGATGATATATGGAAAATGACATTGTAAATCACATTTATATATTTTTTGCTATTTTACTGTTAACTTTACTGCATTTTTTTACATCGACACCAGGTTTGCCAAAAGGTTAACTCTTCATAGACTAGGTATACTGTGTCAGGTATTTTTTTTTAGAAAAAAGGACATATTACAACTTAAGCATTAATAAGTAAGATGTATCACTCCAATGGCGGAAAGTTTTTCAAACTTTCACTGTGGGGTGTAGACCATTTATGGAGACTATTTGCTGCCTTTCTGGTTTCGCAAAGCAGAAACTGTACCAGCCTTAATTTTGTTATTCCATTTGCACTTCTATTAAATTTAGCCATCGAAATGTAATCCCAGCTGAGATTGGCTAACATGCTTAATATGCTAGAATATACATTGTACGTTAGCAAATTGGATGTGAATGTAAAAGGTATGGCAAGTAAATTTGCAGATGATTGAAAATTGATGGCATTAGAGATAACAAGAAAGGTTGTCTAGGGTGAGATAGATCAGCAGAACATTTGGATAAACCAACGGCAAATAGAATTTAAATCTAACAAATGTGTAGTGGTACATTTTGGGAGTGCAAACAAGCGTAGGACATGCATAGTAAAAGTTAGGGCACCAGGGAGACAAACAAAGGGTCTTCGATGTACAAATCCCTAAATCTCTAAAAGTGGCAGCACTCATGGAAATTTGCCTTTGTCATCCTTGGCATAGAACACAATATCTAGGACGCCATGTTCCAGCTTTATAAAATGCTGGTTAGGCCACACCTGCAGCATTTTCTGCAGTTATGGTTGCTACACTGCAGGAAGGATGTGATTGTGCTAGTAAATCGCTGCACTGGGATTTTGCCTGGATTAGAGCATTTCAGTTATAAGGAGAAACTGAATATGATAGATTTTTTTTTTAGCTGGAATGGACGAGGCTGAAGGGTGACTTTATTGAGATATATCAGATAATGAAGGAAGAAGATAGTATTTTTTTTCCCCTAATGTGAGTGTTGTTTACGACGAGGTATAGCTTTTAAGTGAGAGTTAAGAAAAGGGATTCTGAGGGGGTAGAGGATAGTTGTGATTTAGAATGTGCTGCTTAAAGAGATGGTAGATGCTGATACAACAGTTAAGCATCCAGACAAATACATGAATTGCCTAGGCATAGACCTAATGTGGTTAAATTGGTTAGTGTGATTAGCTATAGCAGGCGTTTTGGATATGATGAACAGAAGAGCTGGTTTCTGTGGCATATGGCTCCAGATTTATGATTGATTAATGCTATTTCCTGTACACAAGTGTAAAGGAGAACAAAATAATTTTTATTCTGGATCCAATGCAGCACAAAAAAAATCACAAAAGATAAAGAACGCAATAATAATAAAATAGCACAATACATATAAATACATAAGATAACTTGTATACATTGATTTTGTGTTTATAAAGTGATGTTAGGCTGTAAGTAACTTGACTGTCAGGAAATAAGTTAGCAGTTGAGCTGGTGGGTGGAAGCGTTGATCAGCTTTACTGCTTGGGGAAAATAACTGTTTTTGAGTTTAGTGGTCCTGGCCTAGACGCTACATAGCCTTCTTAATGGGAGTGGGGCAAACAGTCCATGAGCAAGGTGATTAGGATCTATCATGATGTTACTGGCCCTTTTCTGGCACCTTTCTGCATATATGTCCTTGATGATGATTAGGTAGGTGCTGGTGATGCATTGGACAGTTTCGACTACTCGTTGCAGTACAGTTTCCGTACCATGCAGTGATTCTGCTTGTCAGGATGCTCTCTACTGAGCATCTGTAGAATGACTTGAGTATGGATGTGTAAAGTCCAGCTCTCTTCAGCCTCCTCAGAGAGTAGAAATGTTGGTGAGCTTTCTTGACTTGTAGGATGTGTTCTGGGACCATGAGAGTTTGTGTGTGATGTGTTAAAGAAGAGGTTATGAGCCCAAAGAGCTTGAACCAAGGTATGAAAGGGACTTTAACATTGCTTGGCTGTAAGCTGTATGCCCTGAATGCAGAAAGATTTGAATGTTGCAACATAACAGGAAAATAAAGAGGAGTTCATCTATTCTAACTTGAACAGAAAGGAAGAAAAATATAAATAACAAGATAAGTAATGTAAGCAGGAGTTGGTCATTAAACCTTTGTGCTTAATCTGCCATTCACTGATCTCATCTCCTCATTCCCTTGCTATCTAAAAATATGTCAGTCTCTTTTGTAAAAATACTCAGTGACTAAGCCCCACCAGCTCCCTTGGGTAGAGAATTACAAAAATTCATTACCCACTGGGTAAATAAATTTCCTCTTACCTCAGTCTTGAATGGCTTAGTTTGAGATTATCATCACTGGTTCCAGTCTCCCTCCCTAGCTTGGATAAACATCATTACTGCATCTATCTTGTCAAGCCCTGTAGGGATTTTGTTTATTTCAGTGAGGTCATTTTTCATCTTTCTAAATTCTAGAAAGAGTTAGACTGGTCTGTTTAACCTCTTTGTGGGACGTCTTTCCTGTATTTTTATCCAAAGTGGTGTAATTATTTGGGTATATCTCTGTGAGTAAGATGGCTTTTGTATGGATTTATTTCAATGTGCAAATTTTGCCATCGTCCTCAATTTCAAATCTGTTGTCTGCCACAAAGAACATCACGGTGCCAAATAAATATTCAGAGACTCTCTGGTTGTTAGTCTGCTGTGAAATAACATTCATGGTGTGCAGATTGAAATGTGGAGAGCTCGTGAAAGTGTATCTGCTTTATTTGACACTTGAGTTATGTGCAATTATTTACGTATATTAGATGCAGAAATTTCAACTCTGCAGCCAAGTTCCTGTCTTCACTTTTTTATGTGATTATTGAAAACCTATTTAGCTTGCACTTTATTGGCTCTTTCCCTCAAATCATCACCATTACTTCATTGACCAGTGAATGCCACAAAGAAATGAAATTGCTCAGTAGACCATGTACATTTTCTGCAGTTTGAAAGCCAGGTGTAGCATTCTAAAGGCAAAATCCTACTCCTCAAGGCAGCTACATCCCAAAAATGACGGAAAAGGTCTAATTTCTACAAAGTCATTGTTAATTACTAGTATATGTTTTGGTTAATTAAAGGCATTTTTTCTGGATGGTTAATATTTTTCATTTTTATTTGTTAAAACCAAAATAATTTGAGCCCCCAATTTATTATTTGTAACGGTGTGCAGATTACATAATACTTTTCCAACAGTTCTGACCAATTAATTATATAAAGGTGAACATATTGAGAGAATTGCCTGTTTCTATTAATAAGCTTTCCAATGTTTTTATAGAGTCCAACAGGGATTAATGTCTTAGTTGAAATTTGAAAAAGAGTATGCTGAATTATAGTATATTGCGATGAATATAATTTAGGACAGTGATTTTTGCAAACCAAGTAATTTTATAGATTTGCCATTTGAATTTTTTTGCTGGGATTGTGGGAATGTACAGTTCCAGCAACTGTGCATTCAATATTTTGTCAATAAACCAGAAATGTGATCTGACATGAATTGTCATTATGGACCTGAAATTGTTAGTGACTGATCAATTTAGTAGAAGATCTGGGGCCAGCTTCCGAATACAATTTGTATAACCTAAAGTGCCAAAAGAATGGACTTGCAGCTTCACTTTCCACATCAAATGTACTTGTTCAATTCTCTGATTGTATCTTATTTTACAGATTATGTAAGTTATTTGTGAGATTTTTCAAATTAATTTGGGCATAAAATGAAGCCATGAAAATACTGATTAGAAAGCTGAAATGCACAATGTATCAGTGCATTTGGGTAATGCTTTTTGAATTATGACAGAAACTAAATGTGTTTTAGATTACTAGTACCACATTTGGCTTGTATACTTTTACTGTTTGACTATGCTAGCCAAAAATTGGGTATTTGGTTCTATGTTAAAGGTACAGTAAAAAGGTAGAATGTTATCTATTTTTTAAATTCCCGTTTATCTATAACTGCTCCCAATCATCTGTTGTTCTGTAATTAGTTTCAAAGCACATTATACAACTGCTCTTCTTCATTTCAATGAAATTGATCATCGGATAATAGAACTTCAGGATTAATGATTGTTAGTTTGTGTTACTTATAGTAATTTTTCTTTTTTAGTAACAATGAAACATATAGTAAGTCATCTACGGTAATTCCTAGTGAAAAGACTCCCAAAGTGAGACATCCTAGGATAAATTTCAGCATCATGTACTACTTTGGACTCTTTTCGCTGGGAAATACTGTAGATGACTTACTAGATGTTTCATTGTTATGAATGGGTTTGTTACAATAGATGTACTGTTGTGTGGGATTCCAAATCTGTCTGGTTATGGAGAATGGTATGGATGCACTTGTGGGGAAGCAAGATAAATCAAAGAATGGGAGGTTGGTTTTACAAATGTAATTAGTTGGAGGTTGCACATTAATGCAGCATAAACACCCGAGTAGACAAGGTGGGGTGACTGATCTGTTTCTACAGTGCATATTCTGTGTAGCAATATGTAATTTATCATACTGTTGCTTGAATTTTTTTCAGTTAAAAAAATGAATGATCCTATCTTGATCGGTAATGAAATTATCAATAACTGTAACGGTTAACAAAATAATGGATTCTTTGAAAGCAGATCTTTTAGTAATCAGGTGTAAATGGCTTTCTTTCAAAAAATATAGATTATGAAGGGGATTACGTAATTCATTTGCTGGCATATTCAATCAAATGAACTCAAATCCAATTTGTAATACTAGGTATTGATTTTCATTATATTTGGGAAACATCTTTGTTCTTTTATGATTGAGTATGGAGCTACGTATGAATTGCTTTTTTTTGATTGATGCTTAAGTCTGGGTCTGCTTCTGATTTGCTCTTGCCGAGAGCAGCGAAGCCTCTTAATCCTTTGCTGCTTTGACCTCTTAACTAACACATGAAGAAGTATTGAATACGGGTTTCTGTCATCTGTGCAACTGTACAATAATTTTTTTTCCTGTGATTTAAAGACTGCAGGGCATACTGGTCTGAGTATGTTCAGACAGTATACTTGCAGTTCAGCATTGGTGTAATTTGGGAGCTGAAAATACTTTTGCGGCATGTTTCCAAAAGATTGAAAAAGTTGAGTGCAGGTGGAAATTAATCTTGAGTAGAAATAGGTGGAATTTAGCCATGGCAATTTATACCTTGCCTGGTATAAATTTGGTAGGAGAAATTCCATGATGGCTGGTGAGTAATAAAAACAGTAAAATTGTACAAAAACAACAGTATCACTCCTTCCTGAAAAATGGAAATAAATGCCAAATTTCCTTTAAAATTGAATCGTCTAGTGTATTCAGAAGTATAAAAGTGCCTTTATTCTATTGTAGACCTATATTGTACTAATCTATTGATTTATGGTTGTCTTTGTGTATTTCAGATGCAGATTTGGGTCGCTGTCTTGCAACTGATGGAATGTACCTGTACACAACTAACTCCGTTGGCAAAGGGATCAGCAAGCTGGGTTCAGGGCTCCATGGGACACTACGGTAATTGTCTGCAAATAAAGCAGAGTGGTTAAACATGGCAATGTTTTGTAGTGGAACTAGTGGAAAATGTGTCGTATTTGTATGAAATCAAAAGCTACGGCAAAGTTCTATTTGATGAACATCCACCTATTAAAGCAATCACGTTTCTTCTGTCTGTTTTGCAAGTCTGTTACTCTTAAGAGTTCATCTCATAACTGTTTCATTTGCCACGCATATCGTTTACTATTAAGTTGAAGAACAGATGGCTGCCTGACAGCGACCTAAAGAAAAAGTGGAAGTGTCCATGAGGGTGGATATTGGAACCATCGTTTAATCACAACTTGTATGAACAATTCGTATTTAAAAATCAGAATCAGTATTTCTGAATGCAAAAATGACACCAGATTGGGAGGGGTGGTCAGTGTTTAGTACTGTGTTTAGCAAGTTGCAAGATGTTTAAACAAGTGTAACAAACAATAAATGAGCTTAATTTACAAATGTAATGAAACATTTTATAAAATAAGTAAAATGATATGCAGATCATAACCTACATTTGCTCTATGTCTGAAATAATAAAAAAAACAAAACGTTGAAAACACTCAGCAGGTCAAGTAGCAGCTGTGGAAAGGAAATTGTTAATATTTCAAGTCAGTGGCCTTTTATTAGAACTGGGAAAGAGATAGACTCAGTTTGATGTTGTAGAGAAAGTGGAGGAGGGTTTGAAGGTCAAAACTGACAAAAACAGGCTTCACTCTAGCTGAAAAAGAACTGAGGTCAGGGTCCCAGAAAGGATTGAAACAAAGACTGTTCTATGCATCCTACAAAAAGGTAGTCTTTCCTTTGGCCTGTGTGATTTTCCATAGTTAGTCCTTTGATCTGGATAAAGTAGGAGAAATGAAGGGGAAAAAAATCATGTTTTACAGAGAAACAGAGAATCAAAATATGAAAGACCAAAAGACTTCAGATGTTTAAATATATAAATTACAATGCCATGTGAAAGCTAATCAAGGATTCCAGTTTGTCTGGAGGAATTAAATTGAGAAATAGGGATGTTGTGAACCTTGTACAACAATGAAGTGAATTGTGCAGTTGAAGTTGTTTAGCTGGGAAAATAATACAGATAAACTAGAGAGGGGTAATGGAAATTTACCAAGGTAACATTGAGCTATAAAATTGTAGCCATGCAGGGAGTTGAGGAAGAAAAAAAAACAACTTGGTCTCTTTTGATGAAAAGAGAAAGTTGAAGAGTATCATAAAGCAAAATTTTAAAAGAAATAATGACTAGTTTTGAGGGGAGAAATGTTTCTATTTGCGGTAATGCAGAGGCCATCAGTGTTACGTGGAATTCAGAACTTTATCCAGAGCAGGGGTTCCCAACCTTTCTTGTGCTGTGGACCCCAGGTTGGGAATACCTGACCTAGAGAATGGTGAAGATATGTAGAATTTGTCATGAGGATTAGTTAAGGTGATTAATACAGATGCATTAGAAAAAAGCTGGGAAAGAACAAGAAGGAGAAGAAAATAGAGCATTATGCTGATATTTGCACAAGGGATTGGAAGAGGCTTGAGTGGAGCATAAATACAGGCTTGGACTTTAGTTTGTGTTATACTCCACGTAATATATACTGTGTATTGATTTATGAATGGTCACAATGTTTCCTGCTCTTCTGTTTCTCATCTGTTAAGTCTGGGAACTTCAGTAATGCAAAATTAATAATTCCTGGGATGATTGTTTCAAATGAATAATTTTGAGATAAATGCGATAGTCAATCAACTATAATGCCTCACTCTTGAACTATGCTTTGGTCACAACTTATTTAAAAAAATGTGAAAAATCAAAAGAAAAGGGTGGTGGTTAATGGAATATCATATTTAGTCTGTGATAGCAGTGGCACCCCACACAGCCTTCCGATCCGCACCTTGTAAGGCATGAAAACGCCCGACGCTGGCCTCTCAGGCCTGAGTCTACGTCGTCATCGTCATATTTGGTAACTGAAGCATTGGTCTGCCTTTTCCTTTGATTTGATTTCTTTTCCCCACCCATGACTACTGGGCCATGCACCATCCTGTGGCCAAGTATCATCTGCATGTTAGGTTTCTTAAAGCCACATTCTCCTGAACAAAGGCTAAAAATGTAGTTCTGCAGAATAACTAACCATACCATTCCATGTGACATTCTAATACTCAAAATAATATGTTGCTGCCATAATTTTTTAGTATTGCCTATATTTTTCTGCCTCAAGATGTATGGTCTTGAGGTTCTTAACCATGGTGATCATGGGCAAGGGATTCCCAGGAGTCAGTGAGGATGCGGTACTTAACAAAACTTAAATGCATCCTTTAATCTGTACACTCATGTCTTTCTATGATATACTCGAAGTAGTGCATCTGTTTGGGTACTCTGATCAACTCAGTGTAGCTGACAAAAAGTAACTAGGGTCATTGTTTGCAGCTTATTAGCTAATATTGCTCAGGGCATATAAAATGGTACATCAGGAGAATTTATAATATTCCATAAGAATTTATGTTCTCCATATACTTTTCCATTTGTGATAAGATGCAAAAGAAGAAAAGATAATGACAGTGATCAAGCCTTTGATTTGAAATACCAAATAAAGCCTTAAGCAGTTCATTGTTTCAGATCACTGATACAAGAGATTTTATTACGCAAGGAAACTCATCAGCAAGAGAAAAATGGCAGGAGTGTTGAAAATAGTTATCGTTATAACAACATAAGCCCTGATTGCTCAAATAATACTAACCGGCACCTGAACTATTCAGAAATGTGAGAACAAAGTTTGAACTTCCTGTTTTAGATTGCTGCTACTAATTAAAGTGATACATCAACTTAATACAGAATAATGAAATAAAGTTTTTTGTCTTTACTCCAAGGATGAAGCTAAATGTAATGATGTAGGTAGGGAATGTAGAACGACTAATAACACTATTGCAAAAATGCACGAGGGAGCTTGGCAGTTATCTTTTGAATTGGTAAGAGTAACAAAAGCTGCAGATCAGTTTTGGATTGATTTCTCCACTTGTTCACTTAGTGCATGGTAAGATTCCACAAATATTGAATCACTTAATTATCTGTCCACATACCAGCATGCCATTTAACCTGGCAAAGATGGGGCATCCTAAATTTCAACTTGACCTCATCTGATAAGTGCATGTATATTACATCCATGGTCTAAACTGCACCAGAGAGCAGCAAAGAAGAACTAAATTCCAGAGAGGAAACATGAGTGATTCCTCTGTCATTTGAGAATTTAAGGAACAATTATTGGAGAGGAAAACAGTTTTAGTTTGTGGTGGTCATCCCAACCTGGCAACATTGCTATAGCTGCTTCTCCAGTGGCTTTGGAAATGGCTATTTGCTAATTATTACACAGTGTTAATTTCCATTTATGACCCCTTATAATGAAGCATTTTGCATCTGGATTGCAGAAAGATTCTTACAAATTTGTAAGATGAGTCCTAAAGAAGGATCTCAGCCTGCAATGTTGACTATTTGCTACAAACCTTAAACAGAAATCAACAAAAGTGATTCAGATCATTCTAGTTTGGCACTTAGTGCTTTGACATTCTGCTTTGACTTTGATATTTATCAATATAAATATCATGAGCATTTGACTAAAGAGACCACAAGAGCTAAGCAAGTGATTAGACCACAAAATACAAACTAAGAGTATAGAAGAACATTCTCTGTTTGTTTGTACATGTGTTACTTCAGCAGCATGGTGGAAATCTGGCACAATTTATGCCAAAGCAGCCTACTTGATCCACACCCAATTCACCAATTTAAATATTCAGAAACAAAGAGGCGCACACATTATGCAGTGTGCACCGTTGACAAGTGCTGTAGTAATTTACCAAAACTGAAATTTCCTTTTTTTAAAATGCACAGTATTTTGGTTAAACTTTACCCAGCTACTTTTTATCATAAAGGTATGTTTGCCCTACCCTGAATTGGTGAGACGAAGGAGATGTTACATATTCTCCAATAAGTATTACTGTGGTTAAGGTTAATTTTTATAATGAGTTGTATCCTTGCAAATACGGTAGTGAATAAAGGTAGACATTTCAATTTGTGGGAAATCTGGGTTTATTTATTTGAAATAGTAAGTTAGTAGGACTAGAAGGGATGTGGAAGAACTACAATAACGTTTCTATTCTGTCTGCTGTTTTAATATGCAGTTTGACAATTAGTGTTTCTTTCTAATTATCCCCTCCTTGACTGTTCTTGCTTTATGATAGCAGTGCAGCACTTTGCACTAAGGTAAAAGTTGAAGAGGGATGTTGACAAGCATTGCCTAAAAGCTCCATTTTATCTTCATCAGATGCAAATCCTCCACAATCCAGCAATTCTGTTTTTCATTCTGTGTATTCAGTAGAAAGGGGTGCCCTCAAAGTATCGATGTTTGTTGTCCATTCAGATTTGTTTCTGACTAAGTAGCTTGGTAGACTTTTGGAGATCATTTGCGAGACATTTGTGAGTTCAGAGTCACATACATGTCAAATCAAGTAAGAATGTCAGGTTTCTGTTAAAATAGGGGGTGGAGCTCAGCTAAGATGGTGCTAAACGGCAACTCCTTTGCTTGCATCTTTGGAAACAGCTCTATTTCCATCTTCAATATCTCTATTTGTCCTCTTCAGGGTTCTTTTGAAGACCCTGACCTAGATTTGCACGCTGACTTTGGTTCGTTGCAGGAATGGGACCCGCTGTCAGGATTTCATGACTGCCAAGGATGCACCTAAGAACTTCGTTGCCTTCAGAGATCCAAGCTCTCAAGGCTCTGGAGACAGGCGGATAGAAAGTTAGTGCCCCGGCAGGAGATTGGTGTGTCGTGGAAGTCGGAAGATCTCTGGCTGTGTGCCCAAAGACCCGAGATCTTTGGGCAGAGAGCTCGGAAAAAGCGACACAACGGACTTTTAACATTGTAAATCAGCGAGCTGGTTGTTATGCCTCCCCTGTCGCTGTGAAACAGAGATGCCTCTTTCTCCCTTATTGGGTATGTCAAATACCTAGTGGACAAGTAGTCTTTGGGGTGCTGCAAGTCTGTGTCTTTGCTGTTGCTTTGCTGTTCGCTTACATGCTTGGTGGTGGGTGCTGATGCTTTTTCTGCTGGTAGGAGAGGGGGATTGTTGTCTTGCTGCTGTTTGTGCATGGGTGGGGGAGCAGGAGGGGAACTTTGGGGTTCTAACATTTAACTGTATTTAATCTTTGAGGCACTCCTCTGTTTTCGTGGATGGTTGTGAAGAAAAAGCATTTCAGGATGTATATTGTATACATTTCTCTGACATTAAATGTACCTTTGAAACTTTGAGATATTACTTGAACCAAAAGGACGTTCACAACTGTGCAATTGTTTCATGTTCACAATGACTGATACTAGATTGATTTAATTGCTTGAATTTAATATCCCTAGATACCATGGGATTTCAATTTTTGATTCCAGATCAGTAGTTAGGGCGTTGTTTACTAGTCCAACAACTTGACTATTATGCGATTGTGTTCTGTTGTAGTGCTTTAACCAAACGATCATAAAATACAATAGGTCTATTTAAAGTCAGAAAAATGTATACAATATACATCCTGAAATTATCCTCCTTTGTAAACATCCATGAAAACAGAGGAGTGCCCCAAAGAATGAATGACAGTTAAATATTAGAACCCCAAAGCAACCCCCCAGCTCCCCCCTCCCATGCATAAGCACCAGCAAAGCAATGACTTCCCTCCCCCACCAGCAAAAAGCATTGGCACCACCCCCACCGAGCACTGAAGGATGCAGCAAAGCTTCAATAAAGACATAGACTTGCAGTACGACTGGTTCACCCAGTATTCAACATACCACAGGTTCTCTCCCTCTCCCTCCCTAATAAGAGAAAAAGAGATGTTTCACAGTGAGAGGGGAGACATAACAAAGCAACTCGCTGATTTATGGTGTTTAAGTTCTGTGCGTCGCTTCTTCTGAGATCTGTACCCAAAGAACTCTGGTCTCTGAGCACAGCGCCAGCAGTCAGCTTGCTGCTTACAAACTTACACCTCCCACGACGTATCAGCTGGTGGTGGCGGTGCTGGCCTCGAATCCACCCGCCTCCAGAACCACGAAAATCCGGCACCTTGAAGGCACGCTAGTCTTCCAGGCCACATCCTTGGCGTATCGAAAAGCGGCCGGTCAGGAGGCATCCAGAGCGGGTCCCATTTCCGCAAAGAACCAAAGTCAGCATGTAATTCCAGGTTTCAAATCATCACTGATTATTAAACTTTGTATCTTTCTGACCTGTTAGTTCTTCAGTCAACAAGTGGAATAAAAAAGAGCGAGAGTAAGCCATTCCGGCCCTGCTCTGCCACTTATGGGTGATTATTTCTGCACTATTTTCCTGGTTGTTCCCCACATCACCAGATCCTACTTTTCAGAAATCTTTTGATCTTGGATAACTATGTATGACTAAACAAATTCTACCGATAATACTATTTGGCTGTCTTTCATGTGTCATTTTGTAGTCTACATCATAATGATGAAGTTTGGTAAACTACATAATAATGATGAAATATTTTATTTTAAATGTGGTTACATATGAGAGCTTATGTTTTGAATTTGGTCTGGGACAAATTATTTTTTTCTTTCATATTTGATTTTCCTTTCATGTTTATTCCCTTTGCTTTACCAATTTAATCTGTGCTAGGCTTAGAGAAAATTATTTCCCTTTAGTTGTGATGAATTGTTGACTGAGCAGCATCACTGAGCTCTTACTGCACCATTGCACTTCCTTAGGAAGAGTATGAGATAAATGAGCATCTTTTGCATTTCCCTAGTCTGGAGATGAAATGTGAAGCACAATACCAAGGTGTAATATTATTTCTTGATGCAGATGTTAGTAGATCAGATTGTACCCTTATGCCATATCTTAAACTGAGGGTTATGCCTTTTGTCCATTTGCTCAATCATTGCAGGCTTTAGACTGAGGTATTGGGAACATTCAGCCAGGCGGTAGTGTAGTGGTATCAGCACCAGACTTTGAGACTAATGGTCCCGAGTTTGAATCTGGCTGTCTGCTTGCGCTTTCCATCTGTGCTGGGTTGACTGTCGAGCTGGGAACTTGGCCTCATTTAAAAAAAAAAGGTCAAATGCTATGAAAACTGCAAAAATGCCATCCGATGCACCACAGGGTATAAAAAGGAACAGCAATTGTGAACGTTAGCACTACTCATTTCTTAGCTCCTCTCACATGGCAAAAGAATAGTGCACTAAAATTGCTCCATTTCTGTGGCTTGTTTCATTTATAGGATTTGAGTATTACTATCCCTAATATTTTTTTGAAATGATTCACATTGTCACTAAATTGTACTGTAAATGCTGATTGTTTCTCTGTGCTACACTACATAATGTGTTGGGAGTTGCAGAATAGATTAGCCACATTCTTGATAACGCCAAGACAAATGGAACAGTTGATAAACTTGGTCACTGTACTCAAACAACCAAAAAGTTTCAAATATGTTACTTTGCATCTTTGAACTCTTAACTCCAAAATGCACATGACTCTGCTAATTGTCATAGTTACTCAAGATAGAATCTACTGTTGAAAGACCTTCATGTGGCTTCGTTCTCTTGTATATGAACTATACTTCATCCAGAAGCTTTTGAAGCTGGAAGCTACTTTGTATATATAATCTTAAGACAGTGTGTTTAGTTTTAATGCAAAATATTGTTACCAATACTGAAAGTTTTAAATAAAAATTGATTCTGGCGCCACCAGATCAGACAACATTAGTGGAGAATAAAGTTTCAAGTTGAGATTTTTTTTAAATCAGAGAGCACAAAATGAAAATTCAGTAAGAGCTGCACATGCCTGTATTAGAATTGACATTTTGGATAAAATTGCTGCTTTTCGCATTCACACTTTGCAATATCATTTCTATATCCCTTTGGTTATCATCTTTCCTCCCAGCATGGACTTATTTTTTTTAACCTTCCCAAACCACAACCTTCCCCGCCCCCCCCACAAGTTTAAAACTAATATTTGAGATGAAACTGAGTTCTGATGAAAAGACACATTTCAGTTTTTATTTCATAAAGTTTACATATGCAGAATCACAGTAAAGTGCCGTATGATTTATGATCTTGTTCTCTTTGAGCTCAATATCATGCAAAGCCTAAAATAAAAAGATTATTTGGTCCAGTAATCCAATGTGTTGCCATGTTGCAGCTTCTGTTCACAATCACCATGTCTTCCCTGCTTCATAGAAACTTAATCTCCTGGGAAAGGAACTTGAAGTCTTAGATTAAATTAAGGAAAATAATTGGAACTTTTTGTGTTCCTCATAGAGGACATTTACATTCCAGGGTGCCTCAGCTCCTGTCATGGAGAGTTAATATATATATATATATATACACACTGAGATTAGCTACCTGCCTTCGACTGCTGCTGGTGTTGCTCTAAATAGAAGGGATAGATCACTGTGGAGGATGTGCTTCAAGTCCAAGTCCCTGTTTAAAAAGTTGCTTAATCCAGTGAATCATTGTCCTGGCTTGAGATACCCTTTTTAGAAACTTAGTTTAAGGATGTTAAAATGAACTATACTATATGCCCTATTTAAAAATTGTGTGCAAAGGCTAGATTTTGACCTTCCATGCCATTTGTGAATGACGCTCCACTGTGTCAGTAAATAATTTAAGGTGAACCTTAATCATTCCCTCCCTTAATGTTATGCCTAAGTTTCTGTTGGCTGTACTCGTCTGTAAATAGATATAATTCTGCATAGAACAGCTCTGGAAGGACATTTTATATGTAAGAGGGACACCACACCACTAACAAGGATAATACTAGGGCTAAATGGGTTCAAATAAGAAAACTGTAGTCCCTTGAAAATGGAAGATTAGCAACGATAGACATGAGTACACTGGTGTAAGAGTTGAGAATAGAGTAAGAACTAGAATGCTTAAAGGTAATGATACAGAGTGGAAATCTGGAGATCCTCTCTCTGGTCCACAGTTGTTTCCCTCCCGTTACATCTTCCCAAAAAAAAAGCTGAAACTATATCAATTGAAAGTTTCAAAACTGAAATTCACTTATTTCAAGAATTTCATATTATGGAAGAAAGCCAGGTATATAGAACCAAATTTCATCAGATGTATTCAACTTCAGTGTTAGAATGAGCTTGGCTGGGGTTGGGGGGGGTGGGGGGAACGTGGTGGGGAACGAATGGGCTTCTGCATTCTCAAGTACTCATGCTGTGGTGGGCTTGCACACTTTCACCCATTAAAGATCAATATTATTAGCAAATGTTATTATTTTGTGTTTAATATTATTAGCATATGTCATGGAATTTGTTGTCTGCGGCAGCAGTACAATGCATAATAGAAAAAATTGTGAATTACAGGAAATGTATATTAGTTAAGTTAAATAGGTGCAAAAATAGAAATAAAAAGTAGTGAGGTAGTATTCATTGGTTCAATGTCCATTTGAATTAACACACTTTAACATGCTTATTTAAATCAAATCATCAGATTAAATAATCAGAAAATATAATCATATTGGCTGTCCTTAAATTTAGTGTCTATATTTTAACCTTAAGATCTTGTGCATTGTCAGGGTAAATAATATAAAAAGAAGTCTATTTAAACATAAGATAAATTAAAGTTATGTACTGCAGTTTAAGCCATTGATTTCAGAAGTGGGTGTAATTTTTGTAACTCAATACAGTATCTGAATTGCTCTTTCCAATAACAGCTTCTTCAAATCTGCATTTTGTACCTTTGTGGTAACTCTGTGTATAGTTCTCCTTTTCTAATGTACATTTGTTATTTTAATATAAGTCTGTGCTCTAGATTTAGAAGTTTATATTCTTGCTTTTTATCCAAATAGAATACCAAAATGATAAATAATCACTATATATTGTCTTTTTACATTTGAAGTAGCATTTTGTGCTGTAGTTTTAAAAGTAAAATATTGAATATTAAACCTGCCTGTGCCAATCCAAAGTAAGAGTTGAAACCTATTTTATAATGTACTGGTCAATTTTTAATATCTCTGGAAACATCCTGATAATTCTTTGCTCTTTTTCAAGGACCTTCATATTGTGTTTTGAGCAAAATTGGTTGTAACATTCTACTTCTGTTGAGGACTAAATAATAGTGATGTGTTTTCCTGGCCTCAACTGCATTGTATCTTACAAACCTCATAGAAAGTGAAATCAGTTGACATAGATGACTACGGGGCTTCACTTCCAGATGAGTTTAATACATTCCATGGTCACTTTGACTGTCGAAACATAGAGGAACCTTCACAAACTTTCACAGCCCCGATGATCTCTGAGGCTGATGTGAGAGCATCCTTCAGGAGGGTGAACCCATGGAAACCATCTGGCCCAGATGGGAACCTAGCCAAGTACCAAAGACCTATGCTGATCAACTGGCTGGAGTGTTCACTGAGATCTTGCCTTGGCAGTCTGAGGTACGCACTTGCTGTAAGCAGGCTTCAGTTATACTGGTGCCTAAGAAGAGCATGGTAACCTGTCTCAATGACCGGTTGCACTTGCATCGATAGTGATGAAGTGTTTTCAGAAGTTGGTGATGAAACATTCCATCTCCTGTTGAGAAGTGACTTGCATCCAGTCCAATTTGCCTGCTGGCACAACAGGTCCACAGCAGATGCCATTGACTCTTCACTCGTCCTTGAAACGTCTGGACATTAAAGATGGATGCTTTTTATCGACGGCAACTCAGCAATACAATCATCCCCTTGAAAGTAATCAATAAGCTTCAAGACCTTGGCCTCAATACCTCAACCTCAATACCTCCTTGTGGAATTAGATTCTCGATTCCCTCACTTGCAGACCCTAGTCGGTTCAGATTGATGACAACATCTCCTCCATAATCTCCATCAGCACAGGTGCACCACAGGCTGTGTACTTAACCCCCTGCTCTACTCAGTTTACACTGTGTGGCCAAGCATAGCTCCAATGCTATATTCAAGTTTGCTGACGACAGCACTGTCATAGGCTGAATGAAAAGTGATGATGAATCATCATATAAGAGGGAGGTTGAAAAACTGGCTGAATGGTGCTACAACAACAACTTTTTACTGAATGTCACTAAGACTAAGGGACTGATTATTGATTTCAGGAGGAGGAAACAGGAGATCCATGAGCCAGTCCTCATCTGGGGATCAGAGGTGGAGGGGGTCAGCAACTTTAAATTCCTCAGTGTTATAATTTCAGAGGACCTATCCTGGGTCCAGAAAGTAAGTGCAATTATGGAAAAAGCACGACAGTACCTCTACTTAAGAGCTTACAAAGATTGGCATGACATCGATAACTTTGACTAACTTCTATAGATGTGTGATGGAGAATATATTGACTGGCTGCATTACAGCCTGGTATGGAAACACCAATACCATTGAACAGAAAATCGTATGAAAGGTAGTGGATATGGCCCAGTTCATCACGGGAAAAACCCTCCCCACCAGTAAACACATATACATGGACCATTGTCATAGGAGAGCAGCATCCATCATCAGGGACCCCCAGCACCCAGGTCATGCTTTGTTCTTGCTGCTGCCTTCAGGAAGAAGGTTCAGGAGCCTCAAGACTCATGCCACCAGGTTCAGGAGGAGTTATTCCCCCTCAACTATCAGGCTCCTGAACCAAAGGGGATAATGTCACTCAACTACACTTGCCCCATCACTGAACTGTTCCCACAACCTATGGACTCACTTTCAAGGACTCTTCATCTCATGTTCTCATTATTTATTGCTTATTTATTTATCTTTTTCTTTTTGTATTTTCAGCTTGTCTTTTGCACACTGGTTGTCCACCCTGTTGGTGCGGTCTTTCATTGATTCTGTTATGATTATTTTATTTATTGAGTACGCATGCAAGAAAATGAATTTCACGGTTGTATATGGTAACTTATATGTACTTCGATAATAAGTTTGCTTTGAACTTTGAAATGCACTTGAGGTTCAAAAATTCCTTTGGTGTTAACTGAGTAGAGTTAATTAGTTTTGGTTAAGAATAATGTTGAAAAAATGTTTTATTATCTTGACAGAATTTTGCCAGTCACATTTCTATTTAGGATGCTTTCTTTTCTCCCCAGCGGTTTTGTCTATTGTCGCAATGATGAACTTGAGGCTGGCTGGATTGCCTTTGGCAGTACGATTCTCCTTCACCGGCCTGCCTCCTTTGACAGCAAACCTCATTACATCTTTCAAGTTATCAATCAGTACACCCTGCAGGTAACAACATGTCCTCTATAAACATTTTGTGTTGTATGTTATTAACGCTGTTGCATTTGATGAATTTTCAGGGTTAATTTGTTTTGATCTTGCTAATACAGCATTACTGAAACAGATTTAGTTATCGACTGAATTTTTGTTTAAGCAAATATTAAAGCTGCATTTTAGGAAATTATGTCGAGTTGAACTGGTTTTACTTTTGTTGTAAAATAATCTGTGAAACTATTTGTTACAGCTTGATTTGGTGAACATTACACAGCAGGAATTAGTCTTTTTCATGGCGAATAATCCATCCTATTCCATTAATAAACTGGTGTGTTAATGGTAGTCATGTATTGGAATAAAAGGGTTTTAACTTCTGAACCTTGAGCCGGATTTTGAACATGTACTACCACCTTTTTTAAAAAAACTTATTTGGCATACAAATACAAAGTTAATTAACAATATATATATATATCATGCAGCTTTCTAATATCATAGGAGAGTTAGAAAATATGGCTTTTGAATTGACGTGCTTAGTTCCATTTTTATTTTGTATACTTCAGCATTGAAGAAAATATTATTTAAACTGTCCAATGTTGGTTTAATAGTCAATCTTTTTTTTATTCTGAGGACAACTAGGAAAGATCAGTATATATTGCCTAACTAATGCCCACCACATCCCAGAAATATCAAAAATAATAATTTATATGAGCTGGTTTGAGTGGTATAAGTAGGTAGTTACTACAAAGGGAAATTATTTACTTGGTAAATTTGATTAATTTTTATATCTGAAAGTTGTTTAAATGGTTATACTACTTTCCAATTTGTAAATGATTTGCCATTGACAAGGGAAAATGGATAATTTAGATGTGAATTTGTTTTTGAAAAGGAATTCCAGGTATTAACTCAAACTTACTAAGTATTATCTGTTGTTGCCTTGACTATTGAATAGAAAAAAATGTTTGCAACATAATGTCCTTTAGATACTTCATTCAAAATCAATGCAGGATTATCACTTTTTCTCACACATTAATTATTCTGAATTCAAGGATTTCTTCTATACCTGAAAAAATAGGTGGTGCTTCCATCTCCTTGCAGCTTTCAAATTTTCCTTCAGTAGCTATTAATCTAATTCCTCTGAATAAATCGCAAGTGAGCCTGAATCAGAGACATTCTTTGAAAATCTGTTGCATGTGCCAATTATCCTCTAGAAAGGGGATCTTTTTAAAATGCAAAACAATGCATTTGCTTGAAGTTGGTGAATTTGTGATTTGTTGCTTCTAATTTTGTGCTTGTTGCCTAGTATTAAAGAGCTTCCTTATTGCAGTAGAATATTTTTATTACTTCAAAGCAGTTTATTTTGGTCAAGTGGAAGAGAACAAATTAAGAAAATGCCAGTCTTTGAAATAATAGGATAACTCAAATGAAGTGGGGATAAGTTGACAACAAAAATAGAAATAAATGGGTTTGATGAGATGGTGATTTTAAAAAAAAAGAATTTATCTGCTCAAGTTTTTTCATTGTGAAGTCTAGAAATATTCAGCAATATTTGACAGTTTAGAAGGATAAGCAGAAAGTAGAAGGAGGTGGTCTGATTAGAGAATAAAATCACTGTAGTGACGAGGAATGTTTACTCAGAAACTGAAGGCATTGAGCCAGCTTGGGTGGAGGTAAGAAATGACAAGGTTAGGAAATCTCTTGTGGGGGTAGTAAATGGCCCCCAGCTGTAGCTCCGTTTTAAGCAAAAAAAAATCAAGATGTAATGGGAGCTTCTAAGAGAGATCCAGCAGTAATTCTAGGTAGCCAGTCATCATATCAATTGGGCAATGTGTTGATACTATATAGCAGATCATTTCCAAAAGGGATATGTTAAGGAGTTAGAGGAGTTTTGGTATTGTATAATGAGAATTGGTTAATGATCACAGCACATTAGAAATTTGGTTTCAGTTTGAGAATGTGTGACTTGGGTGTGAAACTGGTGGCATAAATGGAGGTATGAATTTGCTGAAGTGGACTGGGAAATCAAAGAAAAATGTAGCTTATCAGTGGAAGACAATTAAACAGGCATTTAATTAGTCATTAAAGCTAGGGAAGAAAGGCATTTAGTTATGGCTACCTGAGGAAGTTAGAGATAGAATGAGATTTGAAATAAAAGGCATGTGAAATTGGGGAAAAAATGATTTTTTTGGAAACAGCCGATGATGATTTGGAGAGAGAGAGAAATATATATATGGAATGACAGCATAGTAACAAATATATGAAAAAACAATAGTGGAAGCTACAAGTATACAAAACACAATGAAATTATACAAGAATTAAATGAGTAAGTAGGAAGTTGGCAAATGGAGTATTATTCTTGTAAACTTTAATGAATGCAAATTAGTTCACTGAAGCTTTCCTCAAATGGCAAGCCCAGCTTCCCTTAAACCAGTAACATTAATTTATGGAGACCAAAACTGTACAGAATATTTTAGATGTGGTCTCACTAAGATCATATATAATTGCAGGACATCTTTACTCATGTTCTCAAATCTCATGGTAATGAAGGCCAACATAATGTTTTCCTCCCCCCCCCCAAATAAAACCCAACATGCCCTTTCATCATTCCTATCTCATTCTGACTTAAAGTAGCTCTCTGTGGCTTCTGATGCAGTTCTAGCAAATGAGGAATGTTACTGGCCATTGCACCATTGGACCATTGGTGGTTAGGTCATCAATGAAAGTCCTCCATCTCTAGTGGTGCTCAGGACTTGCTTCATTGTATCAGTAACTTCCTCTCAGTTTCCACTACTGTCAAGTCATGCAAGTCTCGGATGGAGTCTCAGGAAAACCACTGCACTCAGATGTAGAAGGATTCTTCATTGCTGTTTCTGTAACAATTTTGTTTGAACAGTCAGGGTTGTTAGTCCTGAGTTGAAGCCCTGAACTTGGAGAAGCAGTGGACCACTCTTCATCTGTCCTCTACACTTTGACCTATTTGTCATGGGTGACCCTACCAAAAGCCAAAGCATAAAATCCTGTCTCCAGTCAACATAGCTCTCCAGGTCATTGAGGCATGCAGGCCTCCAAAACACAAGAAGGTTGTGGTCCTCTTGGAGGAGCTTGAGGAATAGCACCCCATTTTCCATTCAGGTATGTTGCAACCTTTGAGACTGAATATAAAAGTGAGTAATTTCAGATTACCCAAATTTTCAGTTATATGTTGGAACTGGACGATTGTGCTTTAAGATTGTCCACCCCTAATGAATGATTATTTTCCTCTCTTTTACCACAGAGCACTCTCCTTTTGATTTGGCTACTGCTTGCATTTCACAGATTTGACATATCCCTCTCATTTTCTCTCCCTGCTCTCCTTTTCTCTCCCTGCTCTCCTTTTTAGTCCATTAATCAGAGCTCTGTAAACATTGACGTTACATGGGTATCTCTGGCCTCCTCCTATCAAAGGTTTGAGCTATCAACTCCCCAACTCCCACTTTACACCTGAAGCTTGTTTGTTTTCTTACACTTTTATTCCTGATGAGAGATTTGGATCCGAACCATTAACTGTTTCTGCAGATGCTGTTTTACCTGCTGTCAATTTCTAGCATTTTCTGTAAGAATTGCAGAGTTCCAGCATCTGCCGTTTTTAAAAACTTTTTTTCAACCTACCATTTTTAATTGCTTACTGAGCTTGCTTATTAGTTTTCAATGACTTGTGCACAGTATCTAGATCCCTTTGAATATTGACATTGTTCAGTCTCTCCCTGATGACAAATCTGCTCTGCTTTTGTTTTGTGCCTAACTTAATGTTTTTCCTCATTATAATGCATTCACTTTATTCCTCTCCACCTACTCAGTTTGCGTCGTCTTAAAGCCTATTTGCATCCGCCTCCTTTTCACAATCCCGCCTAATTTATATAATCAGCAACTGGAAAATATGACATTCTGTACTCTTAGCCCAATTGTTGATGTAGATCCTGAATACCTGGAGTCCATGAAGTAAATTCTGCAATAGTTACAACTTGTCAACCTTTGAAAGATCTGTGATTTCCCAGTCTTGCTTTCTGTCCAGTAATGAATTCCCTTCCCTTGTCAGTGTTTTACCCAAAATCCATGTGCTCTAACATGCTGTGTTTGACCATATTGAACAAAAGAATGAAAGAATCAAAGTCGTGTTTAAATGGGTTGAGTTTACAAAATGTTGTATGAAACAAGCCAGGTGTACAAAACACAAATGACTGGCATGGAATTGTTGCATTAGGAGAGGTAATGGACTGTTGGCTTTTATTTGCGAATGGTAAGGAATATATTTCTTTTAAACAAGTTTTGATACAGTGTTACAGAATGCTAAATGTGAAAACCAAAACAGTGTACAGTCCAGTTTTGTCTTAATGTTTAAGTAAGGGACATACTTGCCTTGGAGTTAATGCAGATGAATAGGGAATTGGAAAAATAAGTTAAGAAGGTTCGTCCGGTACTCAGTGGAGTACAAAAGAATGAGATATGGTCTTACAAATAGATTGTAAAAGATGACACAAGAGATTGCAAGGATCTGGAACAAGAAAGAGTCTGCTGGATTAACTCAATAGCATCCTGGGTGGTGGGAGAGGTTATTGATGCTTTGTGTCGAGCCAGTATAAAGAGAGATGGGGTGAAATGGACTGGTAGGTGAGAGGTAGATTGAGAAGAATTAAAGGATGATGGCAGAAGGAGCAAGGTGTTTGAGGGGGAGGGCTGGAGTTAGGAGATGTAAGCAGATGGCTAACAGGTGAAAGCTGGCAAGGAACAAAAGCAGATGGTGGTAAGAGGGGAGGATGAAAACAAAACGGGCTGAAGGTGATAAATGGAACACTGTGCAGCACCTCTTCTACTGTCTGACCTGTTGCTGATTGTCTTAGATTTTTTGCATCATACTCTTGTACATTTATTCTTTTAAGAGAGCTTTTAATGTCTTGTATAATTTAAGTACGATTTATATTCTGTATCTGCACCTATAGTGGTGCTAGAAAGTTTGTGAACCCTTCAGCATTTTCTCTATTTCTGCATAAATTTGACCTAAAACGTGATCAGAACTTCACATGAGTCCTAAAACTAGATAAAGAGAACCCAATTAAATAAATAACACAAACAAACTTTATACTTGTTTGTTTATTTATTGTTAAAAATGATCTAATATTACACGTATTTGTTGAAAAGTATATGAAACTTTGCTTTCAATAACTGGAGTGACCCCCTTGTACAGCAATAACTTCAACCAAACATTTCTGGTAAATGGTCAACCAACAAAAATCACTCCAAGAGCAAGGCAGGTAATATTCCAGGAGGTCACAAAGAACCCCAGGGTATTATCTAAGAAGCTACAGGCCTCTCTTGCATTGGCTAATATCAGCATTCATGAATCAACCATCAGGCAAACACTGAACAGCAATGGCAAGGTTGCAAGGAAAAAGCCACTACTCCCCACGAAGAACATTGCTGCCCGTCTAAGGTTTGCTAAAGACCACATGATAAGCCAGGAATCTACTGGAAGAATGTTCAGTGGATGGATGAGTCCAAAACAGAAATCTCTGGCTTAAATGAGAAGCTTTATGCAAACACTGCATTCCAGCATAAGGAAGAACCTCATCCCAACTGTGAAACGTGGTGGTGGCAGTGACATGGTTTGGGCCTGTTTTGCTGCTTCAGGACAGCCTGCCATCATTGATGGAACTATGAATTCTGAATTGTACCAGCAAATTCTAAAGAGAGATGTCGGGGTATCTGTCCATGACCCACTTTCTCTTCGGCTTCAGTTCCAGCAGCAAGACAACGATCCTAAACACACAAGTCAGTCCATCAAAGAATGGTTAAAGCAGAAGAAATTTCACGTTTTGGTATAGCAGAATCAAACTCCTGACCTCAATGCTATAGAAATGTTGTGCAAGCAGTTCATGCAAGAAAGCCCACCAACATCCCAGAGCTGAAGCGGTTTTGTAAGGAGGAATGGTTTTAAATTCCTCAAAGCCGATGTGCAGGGCTGATCAACAGTTACCACAGTTACCCGAAACTTTTGGTTGAGGTTATTGCTGTACAAGGGAGTGACACCAGTTACTGAAAGCAAAGGTTCACATACTTTTTCCAACAAATACATGTAATATTCCTTGTGTCTGCGTGACATGTAATATTTGATCATTTTTCTCAATAAATAAATGAACAAGAATAATGTTTTTCTCTTATTTATTTAAATGTATTCTCTTTATCTAGTTTTAGGACGTGTGAAAATCTGATCACATTTTAGCTATATTTATGCTGAAATGGAGAAAATTCTACAGGGTTCACAAATTTTCTAACACCACTGTACATGCCTGTGATTTTACTGCAAGCAAGTTTTTTTATTGTACCTGCACCTCACTGTAATTGTGCACATAACAATAAAGTAATAATGGAAACCATTAAGGTAGAGTTGAAAGGCAGATGGAACTATTGGTG
This sequence comes from Mobula birostris, assembly GCF_030028105.1. Lineage (NCBI taxonomy): Eukaryota > Metazoa > Chordata > Chondrichthyes > Myliobatiformes > Myliobatidae > Mobula > Mobula birostris. Next base: position 31,607,071 of record NC_092400.1, read on the forward strand.
GGAGACAATCAGTTAGGTGGGACTATTTAGTGGATGGAACTGGAAGGGGGTGAAAATGGGTGCTGTGGGGCTAGAGAGAGGCAAGGAAAAGGGAGCAAAAATGGAATGACTGCAGGTCAATTGGAAGAAGAGAGGGGAACGGGGGGAAAGGTCAACAGGAATTGGAAAATTCAAAGTTTGTGTCCATCGTGGGCGATGAGGACAGCTGACATCCTTTGGTGGGTTTGTTATTTGTGTGTCTGGAGGTGACTGATGAAATCCGGGCTAGGAAGTACCTCTCACACGTGTGGTAAATGTGTGAAGGTTCTGTAGTTGAGGTGCCTCACTACAGGAAGAATGTGGAAGAGTGCAGAGAAGATTTACAAGGATGTTGCCTGGGTTGGAGAGCGCGCCTTATGAGAATAGGTTGAGTGAACTTGGCCTTTTCTCCTTGTTAGATAGATAGATAGATATACTTTATTGATCCCGAGGGAAACTGGGTTTCGTTACAGCCGCACCAACCAAGAATAGAGCATAAATATAGCAATACAAAAACCGCAAACAATCAAACAACAAAATGCAAACTATGCCAGATGGAAATAAGTCCAGGACCAGCCTATTGGCTCAGGGTGTCTGACCCTCCACGGGAAGAGCTGCAAAGTTCAATGGCCACAGGCAGGAACAACCTCCTGTGACGCCCAGTGTTATGCCGGAGTCCAACAGCAAAAAGTTCAATATCCGGTCTAGAAACATGTTCCTCGATCGTAATATGACCTGGATTGCACCATCCGTTGTTAACCAGAACAGTAAGCACCTAACTCCTTTATGCTTACCGCTCTCAGTGCACTTCCGGTCAGCCCGAACAGTCTGGAAGCTGTCCATAGAAAAGTTTTGACCGGGTATGTCCTCGTGCAGCCCCGTTCCAGTACAACACATAACACTACACTCCCGAAATGTTCTCTGATGCCTGGCTAACGCCGTGAACTCGTCCATTTTATTACCCACCGAACTCCTCTTCTCCATAAGTCTCTATCTATCTATCTATCTATAGTTACAGCAGTGCAAAGCAATACCATAATTTGATAAAGAACAGACCATAGGCACAGTAAAAAAAAAAGTCTCAAAGTCCGGAGTCGATCGACTCCCAAGTCCCCGATAGCAGGCCGCAAAAGGGAGAAACTCCCTGCCATAAACCTCCAGGCACCGTCAACTTGCCAATACCTTGGAAGCAGCCGACCCTGAGTCCATCCGTCTGAAAACTCCGAGCTTCCGAGCAGCCTCTCCGATACAGCCTTCCGAGCGCCGTCCTCTGCCGAGTGCCTTCGACCTCTGCCCGGCCGCTGAAACACGCAAAGCCGAGGATTTCAAGGCCTTCAGCTCCAGAGATTCCGGTTACCACACAGTAGTAGCGGTAGCAATGCAGACATTTCAGAAGTTTTCCAGATGTTCTGCTGTGCTCTCACATCTGACTCCATCAAATCAAGATTGTGCACGGTCCCCTACTTGACAAGTAACAGATATTCATCACCGAAGTGGCCGCGCATGCTGTCGTCGCGCCACCATCTTCTCTCCCCTCCCGGGAGGATGAGAAGTGACCTGATAGAGGTGTACAAGATGATGAAAGGCATTGATCGTGTGGATAGTTGGAAGCTTTTTCCCAGGGCTGAAATGGCTGACACAAGGGGGCATAATTTTAAGGTGCTTGGAAGTAAGTACAGAGGGAATGTCAGGGGTAAGTTTTTCACACAGAGTGGTGGGTGCATGAATGCACTGCCAGCAAAGGTGGTGGAGGTGGATACAATAGGATCTTAGATAGGTAAATGGAGCTTAGAAAAATAGAGGGCTATGCAGTAGGGTAATTCTTGGTGGCTTCTAGAGTAGGTTACATGGTTGACACAACATTGTGGGCTAAAGGGCCTGTAATGTGCTGTACATTTTTATGTTCTACTGCTTGTTCTTTCCACTGTAATTTCCTTTCTGCTTCAAAATTCATACCAATTGGGTTGAAGACTAATGAGCAATATGATATGTTATTCTTTGCATTTAACCTCACCTGGCAGTGGAGAGGGCAGAGGACAAAGACCATTCACACCATTCTCTGTAAATTCTTGAGACTGTTGTGTGTGAAAATCCCAGGAGGTTGGCAGTTTCTGAGATCCTCAAACCACCAACGAGCATGGTTAAAGTCACTTAGATCATATTTCTTCCCCATTCTGATGTTTGGGCTGAGAAACAACAGAACCTCTTAATCATGTCTGCATGGTGTATGCATTGTGTTGTTGCCAAATCATTGGCTGATTTATATATTTGCATTAATGACCAGATGTGCACTGTACTCAATAAAGAGGCAATATATATTGCTGCTTACCTCAGTTCTTTTTGTTTCAAAATTGCGTTGACTACATTTGGAAATTATCCCCTATAACTTGTTGTATCAAAGCCACTAGCGATTTTTAATTACCAACCTTTCCAGTTATTGAAGAATTCCAAACTGAACAAAAGCATTCACCATCAGATCTAGGACAATAAGAAGCATACAGGAGGCAATACTAAAGTTAAGGCAAGCATAAAAGAAACATACTAATATCTTGGCTAAATTAGTTCAGAAGGATATGAACCTATGCAACAGACCTAAAGAGTTGGATACTGAATTTGGTGGCATATACAGTTACAGCATTTGATTGCGTTATTGCAAAAAACAAATTTTTACATTTATTATTGGTGTAATGAATTTGTTGGACAGACAGCAAAATAAATACATTGTTGGAAAGCTTTACCATTGAAATGTGAATTGGAGTGAGAGTGTGGTTTAGAAAAATGAGGAAAATGATTAAGTTTGGTGAATACGTCATGCAATCCAGGAGAAAACTGTATACATAAATTCCAGCAAATTAAGACAGCCAAAAATGATTATCTTTTGTATGCAAAGGTGACAAAGTTGCTAACAAAATGTAATAAATGTAACAGGACAAGCTGTAACTTTGAGTATTGAAAACCTTGCTCAGTTCTCCTGAAGCTGTTCTCTGTTTAGGAATTGGGTCTTTTGTTGAAAGCTATCTCCAACACTTAAAGTTTGGTTTATGTAATTTGGAGTTGTACTTTATAATGGAAGACTAGTATAACAAGAGTATTGCCAACAGGGAATTAAGTGTAAAATGGAAAACTGTATAATTTTAATAAATAAATTTTATATTATAGTATTGGCCTTATAATACCAACTTGAGTAAAAAAAAATCTGTGTACTGTTGACTTAAGAATTGTTAACTTTGGTCTTGTTCAGATTACGCTTATCTGCTTCATCCTGAAGAATATAATGAACACCTTTGAAATATTAAAATACAAATAAACAGCGGTAATTGTTTACTGACTAATGTGAGTGAATGCCACATTTTTTAAGTGTAGATGACTGTACTCCACTGATGTAGACCACTGTGAATACTCATTGATAAAATAATTTTTAAAGACTGATCACAGCCTGCATCCACACTTGAGAGAGCAGGTGCTTCCAAACTGTGAATCCTATACTTCACAGAAATACGCTGTATTTCAGGTAGATTAAATAGCGCTCTTGGCTCCATCCCTCCCCCTCCTGTCTTCTCCTATCATTTCGGACCCCCCCCCCCCCCCCCACTTTCAGATCTCTTACTAGCTCTTCCTTCAGTTAGTCCTGATGAAGGGTCTCGGCCCGAAACGTCGACTGTACCTCTTCCTAGAGATGCTGCCTAGCCTGCTGCGTTCACCAGCAACTTTTATGTGTGTTACTCTGCTTTAACATTTTGTTTGCTGTTCCTTGTTCAGGTATCCCAGGTAGTCTCCATGCCAGCGAATCACTTCCCAGTTGGCAGCAACATGACTACAGTCCATCTCTGCTCAGATGGAACGTACATCTATTGGATCTGGTCTCCTGCTGGTTTAAATGAAAAAACTCCCAAGGGTCATTCTGTTTTCATGGATGTTTTTGAACTAACGGTAAGTTTCTGGATGCTTTCCTTAAAAAGTTGCTTTGGAGATGCCTCGTTGCATTTGTTTTGAACCTATTATGATTTTACATTACCTTAATCTATTATTTATTAAGCCTTCAGAATTGTTAAATCATGCAATCTGATTAGTCTGGAAAACTTCCCTCATAAGGCAATCGATGTGATAAACCTCTTCTGAATTGCCTCCAGTGCCTAAACATTCTTAAATAAGAAGAGAAATATTGACATATTATTCCTGGTAGGGTCTCATTAAGTCCAATATAACCAAAATATGGCTTCTCTACTTTGGAATTTAATTCTCCTTGCAATAAATGATAACATTCTATTAACTTCCCTAGGAATTAAACTATCCACGTGTAAGCTTTCTGTGAACTCTACAAATAGCACTGGACTGGTCATTCAGTCCACAATGTATGATTTTGATCCCAATTTATACCAAATGTCATCCTGTGCATCAACCATATGCTTCTACTGTCTTCATATTCTATCTAAAAGCCTCTTAAACTCCATTGTTAAGTGTACTGAATCATGGCTGTATGAAATGTGTTTGTAGCTTCATTGGTCCCACTAAAAGATGTTGATTTGAATGCATCAGTAATTCAGTGACTGAATGGAACCGGGCTGATACAAGCTGATTATTGGGGCACATTTTGAGATTAAAGATTTTAAGAGCCTGATTGCACTCCTAGCCCTGCTAACCTATTCCAGGCACCTACTATTCTCTACGTGTAAAGTTCGCCCCTTGCATTGTCTTTCAATTTTCCCCTTATAATCTTAAAAGGATGTCCTCTGATAGACACTAGAACATGTGCAGATGCTGGAAATCCAAAGCAAATCCTAAGAGTTCTGAAGATGGGTATCGGATGAAATGTCGACTGTGTACTCTTTTCCATAGATGCTGCCTAACCTGCTGAGTTTCTCCAGCATTTTGTGGATGTCCTCTGATGTTTGACATTTCTACCCCGGAGAAAAGATTCTGATTTTGTACCCTATCTATGCTTCTCTGTCACGTCTCCCTTTGTCCTCTGATGGTCGAGGGAGAACAACCCCAATATGTTTTTCCAACTTTTCACTGTACTCCCATCCTTTAATCTGGGCAGCATCTTCGTAAACCTCTTCTGCACCCTTTCTACATTCTCCCTATAACGGATGACCAGACTGCACATAATACTCCGGGTGCAGTCTGAATCAGAATTGCGTTAATTATTACTGACATTCAGTTGCAAGAAAGAGTTTGAGAACCCTTTGCAATTGCCTGGTTTTCTGCATTAATTACTCATAAAATGTGACTGATCTTCACCTAAGTCACAATAATAGACAAACACAATCTTCCTAAATGAATAACGTACAAATATTTGTACTTTTCCTCAAAACAGTATGTGAGCCTCTGGGGTAATGCCTTCAATAAAAGCTATTTGGAGTCAGGTGTTCCAATCAATGAGATGAGATTGGAGGTGTGGGTTGTAGAGGGGCCCGCCCTGTTTTTTAAAAAAAAAGACACACACAGTCAGATTATTGACAGAGCCTGCTCTTTTCAAGAAAGATTTGTTTATCTGCACCCATACCTTGATCAAAACAACTTTTAGAGGACCTTAAGAAGAATTGTATAGATGCGTGAAGCTGGAAAAGGCTACGAAAGCATTTCTAAAGACCTGAGTGTTCATCAGTCCACAGCAAGAGAAGTTGTCTACACATGGAGGAAATTCAGTACTGTTACCACCCTGCCTAGGAGTGGGTGCCCTGCAAAGATCACACAATGCTGAAAGAGATGAAAAAGAACCCAAGGGTAACGGCAAAAGACCTGCAGAAATCTCTGGAACTTACTGAAGTCTCTGGTCATTTGTCCCCTATAAGAAACACATCGAACAAGAATGGTGTTCATGGATGGACACCATGGAGGAAACCGCTGCTCTCCAAAACAAATATTGCTATACGTTTCAAGTTTGTAAAGGACCACCTGGATGTTCCACAACATGTTCCACGAAAGCAGAGTGCCTCAAAGACTGAATGACAGTTAAATGTTAGAACCCCAAAGCACCCCTCCACTCCCCTCAGCCACGCATAAGCAGCAGCAAAGCTACAGCCCCCCCCAACACCAGCAAAAAGGGATCAGCACCCCCCACCCAACACTCATGCGTGCAACAATGCAACAACAAAGACACTACTCGTTCACCCAGTAATTCGACATACCACAGGCTGTCTGTCTCCTTAATAAGGGAAAAAGAGGTGTCCTCATTTCACAGCAAGAGGGGAGTCATAACAAAACAATTTGCCAACTTATGGTGTTAAAAGTCTGTTGCATCCCTTCTTCCAAGCTCTGTACCGAAATATCTTGGGTCTCTGAGCACACGGCCAGCAGCCAGATCACTGCTTTCGATCTTCCATCTCCCATAACGCACCAGGTGGCGGCACCGACCTCGAGTCCAACCGCCTGCAGAGCCACGGAAAACTGGTGCCCTGAAGGTGCGCTAGTCTTTTAGGCTGCGTCCTTGGCATATCAAAAAGTGGCCGGTCGTGACACCGTGAGAGTGGGTACTGTTTCCGCAAAGAACTGAAGTCAGCGTGTAACTCCAGTTCAGGGTTTTCAAAAGAACTCTGAAAAGGAAAGAGATTTTTAAAGAAATAGAGCTGTTTCCTAAGATGCAAGCAAAGGAGTGGCTGTTAGGCACAGTCATCCTCCTGAGTTCTGCCATTGACAAACTGAAACAGTTTTGTATGGAGGAATGGTCTAAGATTCCTCCTTGCTGTTGTGCAAGTCTGATCAGCAGCTTCAGGAAATGTTTGGTGCAGGTTATTGCTGCTAAAGGAGGTTCTACTAGTTTTTAAATACAAGGGTTTGCATACTTTTTCCAGCCTGGATTGTGAATGATTAAACAATATGTTCAATAAAAATATGAAAAGTACAATTGTTCATGTGTTATTAGTTTAGACAGATTGTGTTTGTCTATTATTGTGACTTAGATGAAGATCAAACTATATTTTAAACCATAAGACCATAAGATATAGGAGCAGAATTAGGCCATTTGGCCTATCAAGTCTGCTCCGCCATTTCATCATCACTGATTCAACTTCCTTCTCGGCCTCAATCTTATGCCTTCTCGTATCCCTTCATGCCCTGACCAATCAAGAGTCTATCAACCTCTGCCTTAAATATGCATAGGGACTTGGCCTGCACGGCTGCCTGTGGCAAAGTATTCCACAGATTCACCACTCTCTGACTAAAGAAATTACTCCTCATCTTCTCGTCAGAATAGAGGGACATTCTAAAAGAACACCCCTGTATCCTGAGGTTGTGTCCTCTGGTGTTAGACTCTCTCACCATAGGAAACATCCTCTCTATATCCACTCCATCAAGGCCTTTCGTCATTTGATAGGTCTGAATGAGGTCACCCTTCATTCTTCTGAATTCTAGTGAATACGTTCCCAGAGCCATCAAACACTCTTCATATGACAAGCCATTCAATCCTGGATTTTATGAGTAATTAATGCAGAAAACTAGGTAATTGCAAAGGGTTCACAAACTTTTTCTTGCAACTATATTGTGAAATTTGTTGATTTGTAGCAGTAATACTGTGTAATACATAAAATATGCTATATAAATACCTAGACTTGTACATATTAATTAATTAAGAGTGAGAAACTAGTGAGATGGAATTCATGGGTTCATTAGCTATTCAGAAGTCTGATAGAAGAATGAAGTTTTATACCACTGAGGAATGACTTCCTTACTCTTATGCTTAACACCCCTGCTAAATGAAGGCAACCAAGCCTTCTATACCACCTTAGTCATTTGCATAGCCACTTTCAGTGAACTATAGACCTGGACCTGTAGATCCCTCTATACTGATCCACCCATCTATATTATCAATGAAGTCAGTGACATATCACAAACAAGAGGTCCAGCTCCAATCCTTGCAGAACAACACTGGTCACAGACCTCCAACCAGATTAGTAGCCTTGCAACCTATTCTGTCTTTGGGTAAGTCGGTTCTGAATCCAAACCTGCAATTTATCCTGCATCCCAGATATCTGCATCGTCTGATAAACTACAAGAAACCTTATCAAATGCCATACCAATTCCAGGTCAATAATATCCTTGCAATATCCTCATCAAGCTCCTTTGTCACCACTCAAAAAAACTCGGATCCAGTTTGTAAGGCATGACCTGCCCTGTACAAAGCCAGGCTGACTGTCCCTAAACAGAATCAAAATCACATTTATTATCACCAACATGTGAAGTGAAATTTGTTAACTTGGCAGCAGCAGCAGCAGTTCAATGCAATACAGTTCAATATAGAAGAGGGAAAAAATAATAAAAAATAATTAAATCAGTTACAGTATACATACATTGAATAGATTTAAAAAACATGCAAAAAACAAAAATACTGTATATTTAAAAAAAAGGTAGTATGTAAGGGTTCAATGTCCATTTAGGAATCGGATGGCAGAGGGGAAGAAGTTGTTCCTGAATCACTGAGTGTGTGCCTTCAGGTTTCTGTACCTCCTACCTGATGGTAACAGTGAGAAAAGGGCATGCCTTGGGTGCTGGAGGCCCTTAATAATGGACGCTACCTTTTGGAGACACCGCTCCCTGAAGTTGTCCTGGGTGCTTTGTTGGCCAGTACCCATAGATGGAGCTGACTAGATTTACAACCCTCTGGAGCTTCTTTCAGTCCTGTGCAGTAACCCCCTCTCCCCCACCCCAAACCAGACAGTGGTGCAGCCTGTCAGAATGCTCTCCACGATACATCTATAGAAGTTTTTGAGTGTATTTGTTGACGTGCCAAATCTCTTCAAACTCCTAATGAAGTATAGCCACTGTCTTGCCTTCTTTATAACTACATCCATGTGTTGGGACCAGGTTAGATCCTCAGAGATCTTGACGCCCAGGAACTTGAATCTGCTCACTCTCTCCACTTCTGATCCCTCTGAGGATTGCTATGTGTTTTTGTCTTGCCCTTCCTGAAGTCCTAAATCAGCTCTTTCACTTTACTGGCATTGTGTGCCAGGTTATTGCTGTGGCACCACTCCACTAGTTGGCATATCTCATTCCTGAATGCCCTCTCATCACCACCTGAGATTCTACGATATCATCAGCATATTTATAGATGGTATTTGAGCCACACAGTCATGTGTATATAGGGAGTAGAACAGTGGGCTAAGCACACACCCCTGCGGTGCACCAGTGTTGATCGTCAGCGAGGAGGATATGTTATTACCAATCCACACAGATTGTGATCTTCCAGTTAGGAAGTCGAGGATCAAATAGCATCCAACAGGCAATGCCTTTCCAAATTTGCATAAATGATGTCCCTCAGTATTTTCTGCAATAGCTTCCCTACCACTGATGTGAGGCTTACCGGCCCATATTTACCTGAGTTATCCCATTTCTCATCTTGAACAAAGGCATAACAACACTACAGCTAATTCAATCCAGTTCACTTGTTCATTTTTCTATGTGAGATCAAAAACAAAGCCATGGATGAACAAGTGCATCACGTACTTGATACACCAACGTGAGAATGAAAAGCAGGCACTGGAGGAAGGATCCTCTCTTTACAGTTGAGACAATACCTGATGGAAGAGTGCCTCGTTTAGATGGATCATGTAGTGAGCAGGGCAGAAGGCCTCAGATCTCTTTTACAAAGTGGCGGTGCGTGGAATACACTGCCAGCGACGGTGGTAGAGGTGGATATAATAGGGTCTTTTAAGAGACTCTTAGATCGGTACATGGAGCTTAGAAAAATAGAGGGATATGTGTTAAGGGAATTCTAGGCAGTTTCTATAGTAGGTGACATGGTTGGCACAACATTGTGGGCCGAAGGGCCTGTAATGTGCATTGGGTTTCTATGTTCTCTGTTGTATTTCTCTCTTGGACCTTATCTGTTGCTAGTGAGCACAGGAAAATCTTTGTCAAAGCCAAGCAATCCTCCTCCCTTTCAGTAGTGTGCATTCAATACAGAGTTGCAGTATTGTGCACGTAAAGTTGGGTTAAAAAGAGTCAAGCTTATGACACACCTGTCTGACCATTTTTAAAGGAGGGAGAGAAATATTGTTGCTGAACTGACAATTTTAGAACCTTCTAGCAAATTACAAGTTACTGTTGCTCAATGATGAGGGAATTAATAGAATTTTTTTTCAGAAATTTAGTTCGGTAATAGGCGCTCTGGCCCAATACGCCTGTGCACCCAAATATATCCATATGACCAATTAACCTTCTAACCTGCACATCTTCAGAATGTGGGAGGAAACCAGACCATGCAGGGGAAACCCATGCGGTCACAGGAAGAACATTAAAAACTTCTTACAGACTGAAATTGAACCTGATCGTCCGTGCTGTAATAGTGTTATACCAGCTGCTGTATTACCGTGCCGCTCCAAGCTTTCAAATCTTGATTAAATATTGTTTCAAGCTTCATCATTTGATTGATTAAGGTTACCATTTCAATGTTCCAGTCACCTGTGGCTCATAGTGTACTCACTTGGTGATCTGATTTTCATGGCAATCTCTGACCCATGAATTGCAGCAAAAATTTGATTTTAAAAATCTTAATTTTTCTCTCATTTTTATACTAAATTTTACTGATGCATCCTTAAATAACACAAAAATTTTGATTTCTCATTGACTTAGCAATTTTTTTAATTAGTCATTCAGATCACTGAATTGTTCTAGGTTTGATTTCTTGGGGTAAGTTAAGTGTCATCTGAGATGCTGTAATTAATCTTATTACATCTAAAGTAGAGGACAAAAATTTGCTTTCTATTCATGAATGTTATCCAGAATATTTTTTAAAGAAATGAATATTGGGATAGTTCAGAATCAAAATGGTAAAATTGACCCATGATACTATCCCATCTTTGTACAAATTGCTGACAATTCATGTTAGTAATTTTACATTATTAGTGCACAAAACCAAAGGTGAAGAAAGGACCAGGTTTTTGTTCAACTAAAATAATATCCCTATTAACATTTTGTTCCCCTTAAGCTGTTCGTGATCCATTTTCCACAGAAGTTGATTGGAAATTCGGTTTTCTCTTTACAATATTCTCTCAGGTTGGCAAACCAGGCAAGATCAGAAACAATAATGGAGAGAACTCTACCTTCTCTTCCAGCAGGCTGCCGATGCTCTCCAATGCATTTGAGTTAGTATATTATTTCATAACACAAAATGAATGGAAAGTTCATTTATGATTATAATTATGATTTAAGTATGAACATGGAATTAAGTAATTGTACAATTTGTTTTGTTTAGCTATGTAGCATCCTACTTGCAGTGGTAGGTAGTTAATGTCAATGAACTGCATTAAAATCTGTCTGTAGAAACTTGTGCAAAGAAGTTTGTTTTGAATTGCAGCCATCTTTTTAGTCATGACACTTTGTTTCTTTTCTCTACTAGGTGCACAATGAGATCTGCACAGCACACCCTTTGCACGAGCGATGTATTTTGACAAGAAAAGAAGGAGAATCTGCGAAAAGTATAAATGAAATGCTGCTGAGTCGACTTTCCCGATACCGAGCTTCCCCTTCAGCCACTTTGGCTGCTCTTACTGGCTCCACAATTACCAACACATTGAAAGAAGACCATTCTGGTAGGAAGGAATTGTTTTGTTTCGAATTTTTTGCCTTTAAATATTTTCTTGAGTTAACTGGCAATAGTTTCATCTTGTCTCTGTGTATTTAATGTTTGAGGAATATTGTAAATATATTATTTGATTAAGCATTCTTTGTTGTTTACATAATGCATTGTGGGTTACTTGTAAAAGTGTGTAAATGACATACGGCATCAAGCCACTACATGGTAAGTGCGCACCTTGCTTAATGTAAAAAACAAATGTACATGAGTTTTCTCCCTTCTCCCTTGTTTTCCTTTCATTTAGTTTTTACGTTTTGGAGTTACATAATATAACTATCTCAAACATACTTGCATTCAAAGGTTCTTGGTCTTTATTATTGATGATCTTATTTTTTTTAAAGTAACTGCTACGCTGCTGTTGAATATTATTTCTGGCTTTCATATTTGAATCTAGTCCACCCTCTCCAGGAGTGATGTATTTTAACAAGAAAAGAAGGAGAATCTGTGAAAAGTATAAATGAAATGCAGCTGAGTCAACTTTCCCGATACTGAGCTTCCCCTTCAGCCACTTTGGCTGCCTTGTGATGAACGTGTAATTCCCAAGAAAGAGAGCAGTTCAGGGTGGTCTTAAATTAGATTTCAACTGGTACAAGTCTACAGAGCAAGAGTTGTTGTGATGATGTGATCACAGGGAATGATGATGTAGTATAGTAATTTTCTGAGACATTGAGGTTGACTCAAAAGAAGCAGAAGGCATAGACCTTTACTGGTTCAGTACTAAACATTGAAATTGCTGTCATTGGGTCTGAAAGATTCTGGCTGATACCAAAATGGTAATTTGTAATATTAATGGAAAAGAATTGAAGCAGGTTGATATTTAACTCTGTTGGAAACATTGCTTAACAGAACAATGTTTGTTGCAAAACAGAAGTTGAATATTTGCAGCATTAGAGGTTAACAATCTCCAATAATTTATAGGTTGAGAAGAATTGCAAAAATGTTTTGTACTCATTCTGCTTTCTTTTCTAAAGTCAATTCTCTTGTATGGGAAAATTCTTCTAGTGTGGCAGAGGTGTGGTAGGTAAAAGACTGAGTGTCCACATTTGCAATGTGCCAGCTGCTTACTGTTTTACAATCAAACCTGGAACTTTTCAACATAATTTTCTTAGGGAAAATTGGACTCCGCTGATTTGGTGATGCTATCAGGCAATTAATAGAGAGATTTTAAAATAAATGAGAGTATATGACAAGAAGTTCCATATTAAATCAATTAAAGCATTTTTTAAAATGTTGAGTGAAATATCCTTAGTAAAATTACACTTAGATTTTTGAACTTTCCTGTTCATTTCTGGATGGTGTCACTCAAGTGGATGATCTGCTTCCTGTTCAGTGTAGTTCCCTATTAGCTACCAAAAACACAATACATTATTAGAATTCCTTTTAAATTGTTGTCTTGGTTCTCCAGTTACTGTCATAAAAATTGTAGTTTGGTGTGCTGTCATCTACATTTTGTTTGAAGTACAATAGTGCATTCGAAGGATTGTGTTCCCAGCATGTTTTTACTTTTTCTGGCCTCAACCTTGCACACTGTGTACTTGCAATTATCAGTGATGAAAGAGCTTAAGGTGGTTGGGCCTTGAAAACCTCCTTGAGGAACTCCAGTAGGGATGTCCTATGGCTGAGATGATTGTCCTCCACCCAGCAGAACCATCATTCTTTGGGCTCCGTATGATTACAACTAGTGGAGATTTTCCCCAGATTCCCATTGACCCCAGTTTAACAGGGTGCTTGGTGCATTTAATTATTGTGTTTTATATTTTTAATTAAGTTAGATCACTTTGTAGAGATCTACTTTGACATGAAGAGTCTTTTTGGGTTGATCAGTGTCAAAAATAGCCAAATTAAATCCACAGTGATTCAATGTTGTAAAACAATAAACCTGAAAACTTTTGGGGGGGGGGGTGAATACTTTTTATAGGCACTGTAGTTCTGAAATGAAGATGGTGACTGAGAAGAGGGTCTGACAGCTGATACAATAGAATTAAACACATATTTACAAACCATGTCATGAAAGTGAAATGTGGCAGAGGAAAAGATGAACAGTGTAGTTTCAGAGTATGTTTCTGAGTCTGGATACAGTAATGAAGTACAGCAGCCCAAATTGCTGACCGTTATGCACTTAGCCCCAGTCACATCATTTTTGTTCATCTGCTGCCTTGAAGCTGCTGACACTCAGTTCCAGTAAATGAAGGATCCCTACTATGGATACCCAGGCACTGAATTTTGAAGCTGGAAAGTAAAAAAAAACACTAATTATTCACAGGATCTGGGTGATATTGACCACATCCGTATTTTTGTTTGTGCCTAGCTGAAACAACCTGTGGCAATTAAAACCATATTGGTGAGTCTGGGGTCACTCATATGACATACCAAATGAAGTTGGCAGATTTCCTTCTCTGCTCGAGATGCTTTTATCACTGAGATTAGCTGTAATTTTTAAAAATTTAGTCTATGATTTGAATTTAAATTCTCCAATTTCAAGACATGGCTCAAGTATTAGGCACTGAGATTGGTTTTGTTCAGGCTCACAGCAAAATTAAGGTTATTGGACAAGGAAGAATATCAGAAAACAGTTCTGTATGTCAAGTTGATTTGCTTAACCTCATTTTCCTACTAGGCCATCTATGATCAATTATTGCACATTTCGAACTAAAATTTCACATTGTGTTTGAAAGAATAATTGCTTCTGTTGTGCATATAATATTTCAATAATAATTTGAGTAATATTGTTTGACTAAGCATTCTTGTTTGTTTAAATAATTAATTAAGGGTTATATGTAAAAGTGCATGAATGGCATATGTCATCATGTCACCACATCAGATGTGTGCACCTTGCTTAAAGTAAAGACAAAACTAAGATACATAGTCCCAGCTCCCTGTTTTTCCTTTCAATTAATTTTGTGTTTTGGAGTTGCAAAACTTAAGTGGTGGTGAGCAAGTTTTAAACGAACCGGAGATGACTACCTATCTGTTGAAGTGCAGTTTTTTTAAAAAGTGAAAAAAGAAGCGCAATGAGAAACAGTTGAGTTTTTTTTTAAAAAGCAGCGCAGCAAGTGGTTATTTGGGAAGGGACAGAGATATTTGAGTTTTTTTTAAAAAAAAGGCAGAAAACAAACAAATTCTTGATTTTATAAACTGTACCGGGTGATGTTGGATTAATTTAAAAAAAGGAGTGGCCGGTTATATCAGAAAGGCAGATGAGTCTACTTACATAGTATATAACAGGCTGCTATGTACAGAACAAATTGAACTGTAGCTTGAAGCAAATGAAATAGCCAGTGAGAAGTGAGTGCCAGTTTTGCTGAGTGTATTAGGTGGAAGAGCACACAGTTTGCTTAGAAGTTTAACTGCTCCAACCAAACCAGACAAAATGAGCTTTGCTCATATCGTGGAAGTAATGCAAGAACATTTAGAACTGAAACCATTGTTGATTGCAGAATGCTGTAGGTTTCATAAGTGGAACCAAAAGGAAGGAGAGTCCATTTCAGTGTACGTAGCAAATTGAAGAAACTGTCTGAGCATTGTCATTTCAGTGATGGGCTTAGATATGCATTGAGAGATCATTTAGTTTGTAGAATCTTACAAGAAAGCATTCCTGAAACACAAATTACATTTTTTAAAAAAGCAGTTGAAATAGCTATATCAATGGAAACAACAGTCAGAGATGCAATTGAGACAGGCACAAAAATTAAAAATGAAAATTATTACGTGCAGCCCCAGCTTCATGTTTTTCCTTTCAATTAGTTTTACGTTTTAGAGTTATAAAACATAAGTTTCCAAGCATGACCAGTGGTAGAAGATAAATTGCAACTAAAGGCAAAATCAGTACTTAATAAGTTTGAAAAATTTTTTTGGTTGGGGACAGCAGGGTGGAGAGCAGTAGCCTAATAATTAAGCTATCGGATAGTAAATGAGAGACGAATCTTAATGAGTTGGAGATATGAGTTCAAACTCGGGAATTTAAATTAATTAAATGATCAAATAATTAAAGAATCAAATCAGTACACTTAATGATGACCTTGGAATTACAGGACCGTTGTAAAAATTGTTAAAGTTCAGTGTTACCTTTAGGAATAGTATATCTTTTTGTATCTGTGTGTTTGTATAGCAATACAGTTGATACTGAACTGGCTACTCATATATCAACAAAATAGTGAAAAAAACATATGGAGACATAAGAGACGACAAATATTGGAAATCAGGAGCAACACACAAAGTGCTGGAGGAATATAGTGGGTCAGGCAACATCTGTGGAGGGAAGTGAGCTATCAGTGTTCAGGTGGAGACCCTGCTTCAGGACAGCAAAGAAAGAGGGAAGATAGCAAATATAAAAGGGTGGGGGGGGGGGAGGGTGGAACAAGAGCTGGTGAGAAAAGGAAAATGGGAGCAGGGAAGTGTGAGTGATGTAAGAAGGTGGGTGGTGATAGGTGGAGGAGCTGAAGAAGATGAAATCTGAGAAGGAAAGGGCAGTGGACAATGGAATAAAGGAATAAGTGAGGCATATTCATACATTCTAGGTTCTGATTAGAAACATTTCATTTTTGTAAACACCACTTTGCAAAGCTGCATCTGAATAAATCTTCCTGCTGGATCCCTATCTGGTAATCAGCACTATTTGTCTTCTGTTGTATATGCTTGGTGTTTTTGTGATCTCTTACTTGAAGCATGATCAGTCTTTACAATTGTCCCCCTGGATTAATTTTCACATCATCAGTTTCTCAAGCACCTGAACTTCCTTTCTGAGGCATTCTCTCAGAATGGGCCATCGTTTATCTTGGCTCCAGTTCTGTGGGTCTGAGGTGACCAATGAGGCACCATAAGAAGGACCCTTCTGTTATAGATGTGGCAAGAGATGCTGATGAATTAG
The DNA here is from genome assembly GCF_030028105.1 of Mobula birostris. Taxonomy (NCBI): domain Eukaryota; kingdom Metazoa; phylum Chordata; class Chondrichthyes; order Myliobatiformes; family Myliobatidae; genus Mobula; species Mobula birostris. The sequence goes on from NC_092400.1 coordinate 31,623,531, forward strand.
GTATATGGGTAGATCGTGAAGTGATGCACCCCTCTACCTTTCACAGATCTTTTCAGTGCTCCCAATATGCAATCTTGAGGTTCTCAATACCATCCCGAATGTTCTTCTCCATTTTGAGCAATCCTGGATCTGTTATTCCCAGGAGTTTCGATGTCGATTTGTATTCAATGTAGTACGCTGATTTAGAAAAACAGATCTGCATTGGCAATTTGACTTTAATATTATCATAACTTTTTGTTGGGAAATAAATGGATGCCTTTTGGCAAAATTATCAAGACTTAGTGGCCAAGTGCTTTTATTATTGTCTAGTTTTGTTTAATTTAAGCACAGTACACATTTGTTTTAATTTGACTAATCTAGATAGATAGATATACTTTATTGATCCCAAGGGAAATGGGGTTTCGTTACAGTTTCACCAACCAAGAACAGAGTACAAACATAGCAATACAAAACGACAAACAATCAAATAATAATATGTAAACCATGCCAGACAGAAATAAGTCCAGGACCAGCCTATTGGCCCAGGGTGTCCAACCCTCCAAGGGAGGAGCTGCAAAATTTGATGGCCACAGGCAGGAATGTCTTTCTATGACGCTCAGTGCTGCATCCCGGTGGAATGAGTCTCTGGCTGAATGTACTCCTGTGCCCAATGGTGTAAATGATGTTACACGCCGACGTCGGGTTGGCAGAGGGAGGGATGTATACAACAACCACAATTGCATGTGAGATTTCCCTTGGCAAATAATATGGCCGGAGTCCAACAGCAAAAAGTTCAATATCCGGGCTATAAACACGTTCCTTAATTGTAATATGTCCAGGATTGCACCATCTGTTGTTAACCAGAACAGCAAGCCCCCCTCCTTTACGCTTACCGCTCTCAGTGCACTTCCAATCAGCAAATTGACCACAAATTGATGAGAATCACTTTGGTATCTCTTTTCTCTTAATATTACCTGATTAAAAGTTATGGAAACAGAATTAAACCTTTGTTAATAAATTTCCTTTACATTAAGAGTGTTTATTTTTTTCTTAACATTTAGCAGCGAATACAAGCTGTGGCTTACCTTTGAAAACCTTAAGGAAGACCCCTATGTATACTTGTGGGACGTACCTGGTGATGCTTAGTGCACCACCAGGTGGATCTGGAAGTTCTGCAACACGCTCTTTATTTGGTGGTACAAGTGGATTGTCCTCTTTAAAAGGTAAGTCACATTTGATTTAAAATTACCTAAGTACATTATGTAATGAAATGTTATCATGGTGCCAGTACCTTCAAAGACAGGTACAGGTCCACAATCCCTTATCCGAAATCCTTGGGGCCAGTTGCATTTCGGAATTCAGAATTTTTCAGATTTCAGACCCCACCCCCCCACCCCCAAATACCAAAAAACAGGTATGCTCAAGTCCCTTATTTAACCTGTCTCAGTGCAGTGGACTTTAGGACCCGGCGGCGCACCAAACCTACGCACATCCTCCCGTATACTTTAAATCATCTCTAGATTACTTATAATACCTAATGCAATGTAAATGCTATGTAAATAATTGTTATACTGTATTATTTAGGGAATAATGACAAGAAATTTTATTTCCAACAAAAACATTCAATAAAACATAAAAATATACAGCTTCAAACAAACCGAATCAAACACATGGTAAATGACTTATTTGAATAAATGTAGAACGTCACTGTCACTATAAAACTTCAGTAACTTGTCTTTCTGTTTATTTAAATCATATACAGTGGTAGTTCTAACACTATTTTCCTCAGTAAGACGCCGCACAGACACACCACGATCAAGCTTCTGCAATAACTCCACTTTCTGCGTTATTGATAGAGAAGATTCCTTCTCTTTTCTCATTGTTACCCATAGGTGTATCCGCAGCTCTTTTTGACATTTTCATAGTGAAATTAAACACAAAGTCAACAGTGAACACAAAATATCAGCGAACAGCAAATGCACATGTAACCAGTACGAGCGCTGAGCCACAACTGATGTCTGGCGGCCTCTGCTAGTGCTGCCACGTCACACCTGAGTGACGTCAGCTGTTGGCGAAAAAAACTTCGGTTTTCAGAGCTTTTTGGATTTCAGAATTTTGGATAAAGGACTGTGTACCTTTATCACCAAAATATTCTGCTGCTTGTATAGGTCTTCTAATTCAGACTTGTTAATTTTTGTGTGTGGAATTGTTTACTAAATGTTATCTTGTAAAGTAGCCAAAGTTTATGGGGACAGAACGTGCGGTTATTCTCTTGAATGTGCTTAGTTCAAATCAAGCAGTTTCATGTAGGTACAAATGTATCCAGCACTTTCAGAAATAGTGTTAACTAACTTTAGTACAATTTATTTAATCAGAATAACTAATTGCTACAATCAGAATAATAACGAAAACTGAAAATGTTTGAAATAAGACACATAAATAGAAGATCAGATGGGGGGAGAGAATCAATTGTGATGACCTTTCTTCAGAACTGGGAAAAGTTTGTGCTGCCCTTTATTATTTTAATTCTCTGCCTCTGCCTCGTGGCATCTAACTACAGTCTGTGAGCTCATAGAATCATGGAACAATTTCAGGTGGCAACTACTGCTTTCATTTTCAAGAGAACGGGCTTGGGTAATTGCTATCCCCATGGATAAGCTCCTCATGGATAAGCTCCTCATGGCACATTCTTTTATTTAACATTTCTACATTCTTTTTTGGGTGGCGGGCTGGAGATGTGTCTCTACCAGAGGAGGTGTGAAGCGCTCCTTCCCTCTGCTAGCCTGCAGTTCACCCTTTGGTAAGGTGTAGCACCTGCTTAGCCCCCGATCAGGGTCATGTGAAGCCATGAGAGCAGGTGGTGGATGGTCATATGAGCAGCTGGTGCATATCACAAGTCCTGATTATGTGACCACTGACACCAGACAGACGATCTCTGAAGAGTATTAATAACGGCTGTGGTCACCCGTCTTGTAAAGACACTGCCCAGAAAAAGGCAGTGACAAGCCACTTATGTAGAAAAATTTGCCAGGAACAATCATGGTCATAGAAAGACAATGATCGCCCATATCATACAACACGACACATAATGAACGAGCATCCTTTTGCCATGTGCCATCATTCCTTCCTATATCCCATTACAGGTATTCCCCTTTGTTCTTCTAATGAACTGTTAGTTACCTGAAACAAAAAAATGTTTTTCCTCTCTCTATAGATGTCTTGCTAGCTGGGAATATTCAGCATCTTCAGTTTTTATTTTATATTTTCAGAATCCATTGTATCTTTCTTTCATATTAAAATACACTTAGTTTTAAGAACTGGTTTGTGCAAGATTGGCAGTTAGGACATAACAATTGAAAAGGCAAGTTCCATGAAGTATTGGGTTGGAATTGAGTATATGGAATATTCACCTTAGTCAGTATGTTCTAATGTTTTTTTTTCCTCTTGTTGTTTAATGTATTTGCACTTAAGATGAGATAGATGAATGTGTTCATGATGAAATATGTTTAGTTTTACAACACAGGTGTTACATCAAGTCAGGGTACAGGAAGTAATCTGCAGAAAGTTAAAGAATGGGATATAGTTTAACTGAGAGGTGCTTTGTACATCTGAATCTAACTATACAAGAAAACGACGAGTATGTAATTTTCTTAGGAAATTAAACGATGGAAGAAAAATGGTGTGACTAAATCTTACATGCTACTTTGTACTTGCACCTGATCACAAACAATCTAGGACACAGCTACATTCTCTGTTCTATTATTTGAAGAATAATATACCTTTGGAAAGATTGAAATTGTCTACAAAGTTAAATTAGGACTGTCAGAGTTATTAGTCATTAAGTCTATGGAGGACAGAAGAGTGGTAGACTTCTGCAGGATGTCGGAGATCAGGGACATTTCCAGTGTTCCTAATGACTACACCTGAAGGAAGTGCATCAAGATGCTACTCCTGGATGATGGCTTAGAGAAGTTTCGGCTGTGGAAAGCCTCACTGTGGAGCATCTGGGATGCCGTGAATGAAGCAGACAATATGTTTAGTGAGCCTGTCACTCTGCAAGGACAGAAAGATGGTGACCAACAGGAAGAGTAAGCAGGTTGTGCAGGAATCCCCAGTGGTTTTCCCCTCTCTAACAAAGTTCAAACCACTGTAAATTTGTTATCCAAGCACATACTTGTCACATATATTACGCTGAGATTCATTTTCTTGTGGGCATTCACAGAAAATTCAAAGAAACACAGTAGTATCTGTACCCAAACAAAGGCATACAAACAGTTGATGCGCGAAAGACAATGAATTGTGAAAACACAAAACAGAAGAGCATAAGACATAGGAGCAGAATTGGGCTATTCAACCCATTGAGTCTACTCTGCCATTTCAACATGACTGATACATTATCCCTGTTAACCCTGTTCTCCTGCCTTCTCCCTGTGGCCTTTGAACCCCTGATTAAAGAAGAACCTACCTTAAGTATACTCAGTGATTTGGCTTCCACACCAATCCGCGGCAATGGGTTCCACAGATTCAATGCAATTTGGCTAAAGAAATTCCTCTCATCTCTGTTCTAAATGGACATCCCTCTATTCTGATCCTCTGCCCTCTGGTCCCAGACTCACCCACTGTAGAAAACGTCCTCTCCATTATTGCTTCTGGCTAGGTCTTTCAATATTGGATATATTTTAAAAAGATCCCTCCTCTCATTTTTCTGAACTCCAGTGAGTACAGGCCCATCAAATCTTTCTCATAAGTTAACCCTTTATTCACAGAATCAACCTCGTGAATCTCCTCTGGATCCTCTCCAATGCCAGCACATCTTTTCTTAGATTAGGGCCCCAGAATTGCTCAAAATACTCCCAAGTGCAGTCTGACCAATGCATTATAAAGCCTTAGCGTCACATCCTTACTCTTATAATCTAATCTCTCAAAATGAATGCTAACATTGCATTTGCCTTCATTATCATCAACTCAACCTGAAGGTTAATCTTCAGGGAATCATGCATAAGGACTTTCAAGTCCCTCTGTCGTCTGATTTTTTAATTTTCTCCCAGTTTGGAAAATACTCTACAGCTTTATTCCTTCCACCAAAGAGCATGACTATACATTTTCCTACACTATATTCCATCTGCCACTTCTTTAGCCATTCTCCTAATCAGATAAGTCCTTCTGCAAACCCCCTGTTTCTTCAACACTCCCTGCCCCTCCACCTATATTTGTATAGTCTGCAAATTTTGCCACAAAGTTATCAATTCAGTTATCTAAATCTTTGTATAATGTGAGAAGAAGCTATGTATAATGTGAGAAGAAGCTATCCCAGTTCGACTCCTGTGACACACCACTTGTCACTGGCAGCCAACCAGAATAGGTACCCTTTATTTCCACTCTTTGCTTCCTGCCAATCAGCTAATCTTCCATCCATGCTAGTATCTTTCCTGTAATACAATGAGTCCTCATCTTGTTAAGCAGCCTCGTGTGGCACCTTGTCAAAGGCCTTCTGCAAATCCAAATAAACAATGTCCACCTATTCTCTGTCTGTCTTGCCTGTTATTTTCTCAAAGAATTCCAACAGTTTTGTCAGGCAAGATTTCCTTTTAAGGAAACCATTCTGACTGTGGCCCATTTTATCATGTGGCTGCAAGTACCCTGAAAGCTCATCCTTAAAAACCACTGAGGTCAGGCTAATTATTCAATAGTTTCCTTTCTTCTGCCTCTCTTCCTTCTTGAAGTTTGGAGTCCAGTCTTCCAGTTTCAGTTTTCCAGTCTTCTGGAACCATTCCAGAATCTAGTGATTCTCGAAAGATCGTTACTAATGCCACGTCTTTCAGAACCCTAGGGTGTAGACCATCTGGTCCAGGTGACTTATCTACCTTCAGGCATTTCATCTTCCCAGGCACCCTATCCTTAGTAATAGCATCTACACTCACTTCTGCCCCCTGACACTCTCGAATATCTGGCAATGCTAAAAGATTAAAGTTCATCTGTTCACACGAGGAAAATCTGCTCATCTGTTATTTCTTTGTCCCCATTAGTGCCACTCCAGCGTCATTTTCCATCGGTGCAGTATCCACTTTTTCCTCTCTTTTACTCTTCATATTTCTGAAAAAAACCGTTGGTATCTTCTTTGATATCTTTGGCTAGCGTACCTTCATATTTCTTTCCTTTTTTTTTAAGGTGCCTCTGTTGATTTTTAAAAGCTTCCTAATCCTCTAACTTCATACTAATATTTGCTGTATTATATGCCCTCTCTTTTGCTTTTATGCTGGCAGTGACTTCCCTTGTTACCCATGGTTATCTTATCACCCCTTTTAGATGTGATGAGGTGCTAAGTGAACACTTTCTATTGATATTTCGTAGGAAAATAGAGTTTGCAATTGGGGAATTCATGAAGGGGTAAGTGAAAGTCCGGTGTACGTCTCCATAAATGAAGATAACTTCATTTATAAATGGTACTTGATGCCTTACCATGCTTAAAAGTGGATAAAATTGGTAAATTGGTTTATTATTGTCATATATATGGAGGTACAATAGAAATACAGTAGATTCAGTTAATTGGGGTATTGGTTAATCTGGGCAACTGCTTATTTGAGACACTCTTAAAGAACAAAAACTGATAGAGAAAATAGCCTTTCTTTATTTGGGTGCACTGTGCCACTTACTTAGGACAGTAGACTGGTGCTGAACAGTTTCCTTCTAGCACAGACGTGTGCACTTGTGTGGCTTTTAAACACTACATCATACTTAGAATGAACAGTTTTTAAATGGTGTCATTTGCATTTGTTTGTGTTCAAAAGCAGTGATTTTTATCACTGATAGTTGATAAGAAATGAGCAATAAGACTATTCAGAACTGTTTTGCTCACTGCGGTTTCAAGCATGCAGGCCTGGAGATCCCAGAAACTGCCAATAGTGAAAGCGAAGCGATTTTACTATTACCACAAGTAGTGAAGATTTGAAAGATGCATATGTTGAAAGCATTGTATGAAGGCAAATCTATTATCTGCACTAGGTGTCTGCACTGATTTTGTTCATTTACAGTCAAAAAAAACAGCAGCATACTGGATGAATTCCTCCAGTAACTTTAGGAACCTATACATAATTTTATAGTACTGTAATAGTATTGCTAACGTTCTAATTTGTTTTATATTTCTTTTAAATACATAATTTGTTACTCAGTTAAATGGTAGTTTGTCATTTTTAACTACTAACTATTTCCATGAAATGGGCTAATTGGAGTAGCTGCTTAATGTACTAGTCCCAGTGTATCCCAATTAACCGGAATCCATCATACTTCATTTTGCATGCCATCCATACAGTTTTATTACAACAGTGTATTTGAGGTAGACAATGCAGAATAAAGTGTTGTAGTTACGAAGAAAGTGCATGCAGTCAAGTACAAGGCCTTAATGGGCAAGATTGTGAAGTCAGGTCCATCTAATTGCTTTAAATGCACAGGAAGGTATGGTGTTTATCCCAAAAAGAGATGAGGAATTGAAGTTGCTGTCTAACCCTCTAATTTCCTCTGGCAGTTTTTTTTTTTGCTGGTATTTATTCCTGTGTGCTACAGGAGGCAAGGGATCGAGTTGCTGGGGTTCTGGCTGAGATGTGTATTTGTTCACTGGATACAAGTAAGGTATGAGATGAATGAAGGACAGCAAATATGGCCTACCTCTTTCAAGAAAGGCAGCAGAGAAAAGCCTGTTGACCATAGACCTCTGTGCCTCATATCAGTTGGAAGGAAGTTGCTGGAAAAAAAAGATTGAGGAGTCAATTATGTGATTGCTTTGAAAAATGGGCTAATTAGATGCGGCCATTGTTACATTCAAGGGAATATCCTGTCTGACCAATTTCATTGAGTTCTTTGAAGAGATAACAGTATTTTTTGATGGGGGCAGTGCAATTAGAATGATTAATGTGGACTTCAGCAGAACTTTTGACAAGGTCCCATATAAGAGGGGCCTGGTTCAAAGGCTGGGGATCCATAGGATCCAGGGCAGGTTAGCAAACTAGATCCAAAATTGGCTTGGAAGAAGATGATGGTTGTATTTATAATTAGATGCTTATTATTAGTGGTGTCCCACAGGATTGGTGTTAGGACCCATGTTGTATTCGTGATACATGAATTGCTTGGACGTGGGAGGCATGATCAGGAAGTTCATGCCAGCGGTTACAGTAAACTGGAGTATCAATATTGCTGACAGATCTCAGACTGCAAGTTAAAGACATAAAGTATAATAATTTCAAAAATGGCAAATGTACTGTTTATTTTCATGGATTGTCAAATAAAGTGAAAATAATGAAAGATAATCACTGTTTGAAGAGAGATTTATGGGAGCATTTTTCAGTGAGCAGTTAGATTAAAATTAATGAAATTGATTTAACATTGTCACATGTGCTGAGGTACAGTGAAAAGCTTGTTTTGCATGCTGCTCACACAGTTCAGTGGACTGGAGGTCCATGAGCCGGTCCTCATCGGGAAACCAAAGGTGAGAGGGACGGCAACTTTAAATTCCTTGGTGTTGTCATTTCAGAGGGCCCAGCACCTAAGTGCAATTATGAAGAAAGATTGGCAGCATTTCTACTTCCTTAAGAGTTTGTGAAGATTCAGCATGACTTTTAATACTTTGACAAGCTTCGATAAATGTGTCATAGGGAGTATATTGACTGGCTGCATCACAGCCTGGTATTGAAACACCAATGTCCTTGAATGGAAAATCCCACAAAAAGTAGTGGATGTGGCCCAGTTCATCATGGGTAAAGCCCTCTCCTCCATTTGAGCACATCTGCATGAAATGCAATGGCAGGAAAGCAGCATCTATAATCAGCGACCCCTGACCACCCAGGTCATGCTCTCTTCTCGATGATACCATCAGGAAGAAGGTACAGGAGCCTCAGGATGCACACTGCCAGGTTCAGGAACAGTTATTATCCCTCAACCATCAGGCTCTTGAACCAAAGTGGGTAACTTTATTCATCTTCACCTGTTCTCACATCCTATAGAATCACTTTCAAATTCTGAATATCTCATGTTCTGAATATTTATTATTTTTCTCTCTTGTATTTGCAGTTTGTTGTCTTTTCACATTGGTTGTTTATCCACCCTGTTGGGTGTGGTCTTTCATTGATTCTGTTATGGCTCTTGGATTTATCAAGTACACCCATGAGAAAGCAAATCTCGGTTGTATATAACGACATATATGTACTTTGATAATAAATTTACTTTGAATTTTGAAATTATTACACAGTGTAGTGAACTAGTTCAAGGTAAAACAATAACAGAATGCAGGATAAAGTGCAACAGTTACAGAGAAAGTGCAATGAAGATGGACATTAAGGGACAAGGTCATAACGCGGTTGATTGTGAGGTCAAGTGTCCATCTTATACTAGGAACAAGGTCATAGACTTACAACAGCAGAGTAAAAGCTGTCCTTGAGCCTGATGGTACGTTTTCAGGCTTTTATATCTTCTGTGTGGTGGGAGAAGGGAGAAGTCAGGGCTGGGTGAGGTCTTTGATTATGCTGGCTGAGTTACCGAGGTAACTGTACAATCAGACTTCATGAAGGGGAAGTGGAACCTCTGTGCGAAGGTAAGTGGTGAAATAGTCAAAGGGAAGTTGATGGACATGAGAGAGGGGTAATGGGAGTAATGTAATACCTTTGCTGAGGGCTGGCATGGACCCAAAGGGCTGAATAGCTGCCTTCTGTGTCATACGAAACATTAAGCAACAAGCAGTAATTTGCTTTGTAATAGCTTCATGATTGCCGAGGTCACAAATCATTTTCTTTCTATATAGTTCTTTGCTCTAGTGTGGTATTCAATATCTCAGATGGCCAATTTAGTAGCCGGGCGGATCTGATCGACGCTGCTGGTAGTTCTCTTGGACGTGGAGCACTAGTTCCAGGACTGGGTAAGGATTGTGTATTCCCACAGAGCAGATGTATCAGTTAAAAATCTTCTCATTTTAAAGATTACTTTTAAATAATGAACTATGCGTGTACAGAATAAATCAAAATATGACCAGGCACTTAATTAGTGGCTGTCAAATTTGAACCCTGAATCAGGAGGTTAACCATGTATCAGTCTCTTCCCACTGTTTACATCCGTTACCAGATTAAGATAATTCAGGAATTGTCTTGTGACTACATAATTGAACAATTAGAAGAACATTCTAAAAGCAGCATTAAATGCAAGAATAATGACTTGTATCAGTGTTCACAGATCCCATACATAAAACCTGTCTATTGGTCATTTTTAGCTTCATGCACCTCATTTTTTAATAATTATTTTCTGTTCTAGGGGCTTGCTATGATGCTATGAACAATATGATTTGGACGTGTTCGAGTGACTACATGGATCAGTGGTGTAATCCTGGTAACCAGGCATTCCATCATGTGTGTCAAAGACTGGGTGTTAATCACATCATTCCTGAGCCCCAAGGTTAGTTTGGTACTTGTAAGGACTTAAAACTAACTGTACTTCCTTTGGCTTGCGTGCTAACTTATCATTGGTTTAATTTTTGTTCAGTGGTATGCTTGATCTTTTTTGTTATTTTCTTCCCTCCTGTAGTTTCTTCAAGCATTCACTTTTCTGAAAAGTACTTGTCAAAATTGTATATAGACAGATTGAGGGGAGTGCTGAAAATGAATTCAGTAAAGTAGTAAATTACATTTTTATAACAATTCAGATGAAGTTTCCTTTAAAACCGATGTGATAATTTCATCAAATGGATGTTGTGTAAAATACAGGCTCATAGGATTTAGAGTTACATGTGAACATGAGTCGACAAACAACTAATAATAAGCTATAACAAGTTATGAGGATTATTACTTATCTCAACTATTGAATTTATATCAGTGATTTAAATTAAGTGACTCAGAAGGCTGTATCTGAATTTACTGCTGATACAAAGGTAGCCTTAAGAAAGATGCAAACAATGCAAAAAGAATCTAGATACATTATGTAGATGAACTAAGATGTGGTAGACAGAGAAAATTGTTAGCGTAGATTTCTCTTTATTCTGCATGTAGCGAAATGAAGCTGTTTAATGCTGAGATCTTTGTCCTTTCATTTTCTCTCCTTGTCACTTACTCATTTCCCATAACCAAACCTGGTTCCTTTTTTTTGGGGAGGAAGCTAACTCATCAAAAAAAAGTTCTCCTGAGGTGTTACTGTTTTTCTTTATTTACTCTGTAGGCTACATTCTTAACCATTCCTTCCACTTTGAAATTGTGCTTTTTAATGACTTACTTGTGAGCTTCACTCTTTTTCTTTGTGTCATTGATGCAGATGTGGGTCATGAACTGTTTCAATTCACTTCTCTCCATCAGAATGTTATGAAACCAAGCAATAATATGTTAACCTTGATACCAAGGAAACAGTATGCTATGGAGATGTGATACTGCAAATGCTGAAAACCTGGAGCAAGGCACACAAAATACTAGAGGAACTCATCCGGTCAAGCAGCACCTACAGAGGGAAATGAATTGTCACGAAGTCATTCTGACTATCCCTAATATGACTATGCTTCTCCTAATGCTTGTAATTCCTGTCACTAAGAATCCTCTCCAATTGTTTATCCTCCACTGACATAAGACTCAATGGTTATCCCTACTTCCTTTCTTTAACAACAGAACATTTGCCATCTCTAGTCCTCTGGTACCATTCCTGTGGCCAGGGAGGATGCAAAGAACATCGCTCACTTCCGGTAATCACCTGGGGTATATCTGTCTGGCCCTGGGGACTGCCTATCCTAGAGTTGTTCAGGAACTCTGCTACTTCTTCTTAACCTTCAACATGCTCCGGCTCATTAGCCTCTTCTTCACTGACTTCACATTCATCAAATTCCCTCTCCCTGGTGAGCACTGAAACAAACAATTCATTAAGGACCGCTCAGTGAGCTGCACCACCTGTTTAACACTACCCTAATCACAGCACAGTTTACAATGACCAATTAACCTACTAATTGGTACATCTTTGGGATTGTGGGAGGAAACCAATGCACTCATGGGAAGAATGTTCAAACTCCATTACAGACAATGCAGGAACTGGAATCTAAACTCTGGAACACCCCGAGCTGCAGCACTACACTACCATGGCATCTTTCTCAAGTTGTTCTTGTACTTGTCTCAACCACTTCCTCTGGCAGCTGATTCCACATATTCCACCCTTTCTGTTAAAGCATTGCCCCTCAATTTCTGCTCAAGTCTTTCCCTTCTAACCTTAAACCTGTGCTCTCTAGTTCTGGGGGGTGATCTTGGAAAGGTTGAGTGTATTCACCCTATCTATGTCCTTCATGATTTTATACACCTCTATAAGATCACCTCTCAGTCTACTGTGCTCTAAGGAATAGAGTCCTAACTGTCCAGCCTCTCCCTATAACTCAGTCCCTCAAGTACTAGGAACATCCTTGTAACTCTTTTCTGGGTATTTTTCCCAGTGTAATTACATCTCTCCTATAGTGGAGTGACCAGAACGGAAAACAGTACTTCATCTGCAGCCTGTCCTCCTGTTCCATGATCTCCCAACTTTTTTGCTCAATGTCCTAGATGAAGTTTTGTAGCACTTTATCAACAATTGTTGATTTATAATTTCTGAATGAATACTTCTCATTAATTGATGCAAAGCTATTGGTATAATTGAGTATTTGTACCTAATTTGTGTTTGAAGTGGAGGTTTTCTTTGCTTTTATTCTTGTCATCTATGTTATATGCTTCAGATGGATCCATTTCAACCAGTGATGTTATTAACCAACTTCTGCATCATGTGGGAGCAATGTGCATTCATCAGCTTAATTTATTGACTGCCAGTGCTAATTTACCAATATCAAACTTCCTGGGTAAACAACATCCAATTGAAGCACAACATCTCAGCAGTATCTGTGACATCATGGAGAAGGCCATGGCCAACAGGGACACTTGCATTATCCGATGTATTCTTGTTGTTTTTCAGGTATTTGTATTTTGGCTTTCTTTGTTTAAATGCAATATTTTTAGCATTGATTAAAAATTTTCAGTTAAAAGAATTGCTTTCAAGTGTGAAACTTGGAATGTTCAAAGTTCAAGGTAAATTTATTATCAAAGTACATATGTCACCATATACAACCCTGAGATTCACCTTGTGAGCATACTCAATAGATCCATAATACAATAATAATCATAAGAGTTGATGAAAGACTGCACCAACTTGGGCATTCAACCAGTGTGTAAAAGACATCAGATTGTGCAAATATAAAAGGAAAAAAAAAATAAATGAGCGATAAATATCGAGAACGTGAGATTGAAGAATACTTGAAATTGTGTTCTTAGGTTGTGGGGACATTTCAATGATGGGGCAAGTGAAGTTGAGTGAAATTATCCTCTTTGGTTCAAGAGCCTGATGGTTGAAAGATAATAATTATTCCTGAAGCTGGCAGTGTGAGTCTTGAGGCTCCTGTACCACCTTCCTGAGATTTGTATCAAGTGGATTTGAGAAATGACATACTTTGCACTTTTTTGACCTAGAGCAGGGTCAATATTCAGCAGTTAAGAAGTAGACTTAAACTGCCTTTCCATTAGTCATGCAATACATGTTTTTGATTGTGTGGTTCCGATCAAAGCTAGTCAGAATTAAATTCAAATTTCAAAGTAAATTTATTATGAAAGTATTCATTGTCAGCAAAAGAGCTCATTATCAACTACGGGAGGAAGAAGCTGAAGGTCCTTGAGCCAGTCCTCATTAGGGAATGGAAGTGGAGAGGGTCAATAGCTTTAAATTCCTTGGCATCAACGTATTGGTGGATTTGTCCTTGAAACCAGCACAAGTGTCATCCCAAAGGAGGCACAATAGCACTTGTACTTTCATAGATGCTCTTGTAGATTTGACTTTTTGTCACCAGCAACTTTGACAAACTTGTATAGATACACAGTGGAGAGCATCCCTACTGGTTGCATCATGGCCTGATATGGAAACACCAATGCACAGTAACAGAAAAAGCCTACAGAAGTTGGTGGATACAGCCCAGACCATCACAGGCACAGTCCTCTCCACCTTGAGAACATTTAAATGGAGTGTTGCCAGCAGAAGCCTTAGATCCCACACCTTCAGGTTCAGGAATGGTTATTATTCTACACCTATGAGGCTCCCAAACCAGTGTGGATAGTATCATTCACCACTACTCTGTACCGATTCTTTGACATACAGACTGACTTTCAGTGACTCTTTACAACTCATTTTTCAGTGTTTTTATTTTCATGTTTGTCTTACTTTGCACATTGGTGTTTGTCAGACTGTTTATGTATAGCTTTTCATAAAACTATATTTCTTGATTTCCCATAAGTGCCTGCAAAACAATGAATCTCAAGGTCGTATATGGTAGTATTCTGTTTTTTCAGGAATTGAGTCTAAAGTTTGTGAGATGTCCTTATTTTATTTGTACCCTACTTGATCAAAATATTGCCCAAATTGGAATGGCTTTAATCCTTTACTTAACTCGGCATCCAGAATATAATAATGCCTTTCAAATGCAGAAATAAGTCCAATGCTGGAAGGATTCCCAAGCCTGCTGTTCCTAGTTGGTTCTTTTGACCAGCAGTTTTCCTTAAAACCAAACTTGTTTTTCCCTCACCACATTGCTCAACCTTGTGCTGCCACCTCTCCCGGAAGCCTTTCTACTCCTGACTGGCTTTGAGCGTCAGAGCATAATACTGCTTTAAAATTCCTTGCTACATTATGATGTCCCAATAAATGAAAATAGGAAATACTGGAAGTATGGAATAGGTCAAACAGCATATGTTGGGAGCTCACAAATTAATATTTTAAGGAATGATATTTAATGATACTTGGATAGATATTTAATAGTTCTGATATTGATGCACCAAACAAATAATCCGATCTGGATGCATCACAACTTTGTATGGCAACTGTTTTGCCCACGGCCACGAGAATTGGCAGATATTGTGGACACAGCTCTGTACCTTATGGGGAGAAAAACCTCCCATCTGTGGACTCTGTACTTTGTGCTCTCAGTAAAGTAGCCAGCATAATCAAAGACTCCAGCCAACACAGATATTTTCTCTTCTTCCCTTTCCCATCGGGCAGAAGATACGAAAGCCTAAAAGCACATACCACCAGGCTCAAGGGCAGCTTCTACCATCGGTAGGAAGTACAGTAGCCTTGGCTCCCACACTACAAGTTTCAGGTGTTCAAAGACTATTAAAGGTCCCCCAGTATGATAAGATGGATTCTTAACCTCAAAATCTACCTCTTTATGCCTTTGCGCCTTACCATCTACCTATACTGCATTTTCTCTGTAGCTGTTAGACTTCAATCTACTTGTTTTTTGTTTTTACCCTGTACTACTTCATTGTACTGTGCAATGAATAGTATCCCAGTCATAGCTTTTCACTGTTCCTCTGTACATGGGACAGTAATAAACCAATTACTGCCCCGATGCAAGCTATTTTTTTGCCCCCCATAACTTCTAGTCATCCTGTGTAAGTATTTCTAGTAAATTTTTTTCTTAAGTTCTCCAGCATTTTTCACTATATTGCTTGAGGGTTTATCAAAGAGGAATAGTACAGTTTCTTGGGTTGTAATACTAAGTTTTCTTTCAACTGTATTTCAAACAATTTGAAAGGATTTGTCATGTGGCAGATTAGGAACAAATAGGCAAACATGATTTATAATGGTGCTTCATGTTTTTTGTTTATAGGTAATATTCAAATTTTTCTTCAACCCGCAAACAGAGAGAAACCGTGAGATTGTACATCGATCTGAGTTACTGCTCTGGCAACTTTTAAAGACGCCGGTTGATGAAATTGGCGAAGAGATTCAGAGGGAAGTTTGCCTTGCTATTAGGTAAGTGAATACTTCATGATATCTACTCACAATATTTTATGATTTGGGTCTCTTTGATGTTAAATATGATTTATGAGAGATTTGAATCATTTTAGAAATCTGCTTGATTAATGGTATTGAAATCTTGAGATCCAAAGGTGGTGGTGTTGGTCATGCCAAGATGAAGCAGTCTGAATCTCATTATGAAGGAGACACGTAGATCAGGATAGATCATTTCAACAAACGGAATGAATGACAGACTTGGAAAGCCTCTGTAAGATTATCCAAGGAATAATTTTTAAACCCAATTGAAAATTGCTTTGCATGATGAGGGTTCAGGGCATTACTTATAAAATTACTTATTGGCGCTATTTTAATGGAAGGTGCAGAGAAGAATAGAAAGAAAATGGTATCGTTATCTCCTGTGTTGAGAAGGAAGAACTAGTACTGCTTTCCAAAATGTTGTTCAGTACTTCGAAAGTGCAGCAGGAAGATGATAAATTCATCCACCCTTGGTATCCCCTTCATGAGAGCTACTGACATTGTTAATATAGTCTGCACAAAGGGTGTGAGACTCTGGAGATCTGCCAGTTTTCATAGTGCATTAGGTAATTTGAAAATGTCCATGACATGACATACTGCGGGGTTGTATACTTGGAGCATGACTGAATGTGAAACATTGTCTTCACATTTGAAAAAAACTTCATTAGGTGAGCAGCTTAGACTTACTCATAATGTCTTATAGATAAACCAAAAGTATATATTTAAAAATATGTGAATTACTGTATATGTTTCTATTGTTTTCTTGCTGATCCCAGTGGGGAAAAAGTTATCTCACAAATATCATTTCCTTGTGTGCTTTTGGGATTCTAGTATTTAATCCAACTATCGACAATAATCTGAATGTTATTTTATTAGGAAAATTTTACTCTAACTGATATTTGACATCAATTTTTTACTGAGCAGAAAATCGTAAGATAATGATGTTAATGGGATGCCTGTGACGACTTGCAGTAGCTTTTTCTTTGCAGACTGTTATTCGGCAAAGTATCTTTGGCAATTTATTTCCATGCTAAAAGTACATTAATAATTGTTGTGGCAAAGGGCATGTTAAAATGGTTCCTGAAACAATTTAGATGATCCTTTACGGTCCTTCCAATTGCTGTTTAATATTTGTATTATCATTAGATATAGTTAATCTTTTAAATTATATTATAAAATAGTGTTCTGTTCTATCACTTACTCAGGATGGTGGCTGATCCAAGAGACAAAATAATGAATTTAATTTTACAAGAACATAATGATTTTTGAAACCAGTGCTGCTGTAACAAATTCACTTCAGTCACCAGACTTTTGAGACCAAGAAAAGAAGAGTTCAGGACCAGTCTGTTCCTGATAGATGGATATTGTGTATCAGGTCAGAAAAGACAGAGTCATATGGAGAAGGACATTGAGATCAGGGAGGGAACAGTGATATTCTGAAGCATATCAACTTTGTGAAGGAGGAGGTGTCTGAAGTCGGAAATGCATGAAGGCTGGTAATTCCTGGAGCCTGACCATTTGTCTTGTTGAGTATTTTGGGAAGCAAGAGAAGAGATTTCTGAGTCCCTGGTAGAGATTTTTGTTATTTTGTCAGGCACATGTGAGGTAGTGGAAAACTGGAGGATAGCTAATAATGCTTTGCCTTTTATTTTAGTAAGTGCAGCAGGGATAAGCCAGGAAATGATAGGTCAGTGAGTCTTGCATTAGTGGAAAAGTTATTAGAAGGGATTCTGAGAGACAGGATTCTTTGGATTTAGAAAGGCAAGGACTGATTGGGGATAGTCAACATGGCTTTGTGTGTGGAAAATTATGTCTCACAAATTAAATTTTTTTTGTGCTGTAGTTTTTCTGTGGTTTCTATTCAGTGGGACTAGACAGAAAATGGTTCGGCACAGCCAAGAAGGGCCAAAAGGCCTGTTTCTGTGCTGTAGTTTTTCTATGGTTTCTATTCAGTGGGACGAGGCAGAAAATGATTCGGCATAGCCAAGAAGGGCCAAAAGACCTGTTTCTGTGCTGTAGTTTTTCTATGGTTTCTATTCAGTGGGACTAGGCAGAAAATAGTTTGGCACAGCCAAGAAGGGCCAAAAGGCCTGTTTCTGTGCTGTAGTTTTTCTATGGTTTCTAGGTGGCTAAGAGGATTGGCAAGGTAGAGTGGAAGGCATTGTCTATGTGGAGTTTAGCAAGACCTTCGTGTAGTTTAGATCCACCTTTCCCTGTGGAACCAAATCCAACTTGATAGATAGATTCGAACATGTTTATAAATTGTAGATTTTATAGTAAGAACTTCCTAAAAAGAAGACTTGTATTTAGAATGCTTTTCATTACCATGTGCCCCAAA
Organism: Mobula birostris; assembly: GCF_030028105.1. Taxonomy (NCBI): domain Eukaryota; kingdom Metazoa; phylum Chordata; class Chondrichthyes; order Myliobatiformes; family Myliobatidae; genus Mobula; species Mobula birostris. Next base: position 31,641,697 of record NC_092400.1, read on the forward strand.
CCTCTCCACCTTTGGTGAAGCATTTATGAAGTGTTCAGCTTGTTGCAATGCAAGAGGTGCTGATGCCAATTTAAAATGATAATCGGTGATGCATATTATTTTATTGACATTTGTTATGGGATAAATAGTAGCCAGATCAGGGAGCGTTTTGCTCCTCTGAAGTAGTGCTGTAGGAGCATTCGTGTCCATCTGCTTGGACAAGTGCTTTCATCTGCAAGACAAGGCCTCTGATAACACTGTACTCAATATTGCACTGGAAATTTAGGCTTTCTTTTGTGGTCACATCTCTGGCAAGTGATCTGAATCCATCATAAGCGAAAGGCTATTGCTGAGCTAAATGTAACCTTCTTACCTGCAGCTCTGGACTTCACACATTGTATCTTGGAGAGCTGGAACTGAATAATCTTCTGAAACTTGTACTAGCTGAGGGTGAGTACATTTCTGGTGAAGCACTTATCAATTGCTTATAGGATATAATAGAAAGTAAGGTCCCAACATTTCTTACAGTTTTTCTAAGCTTACACATTTTCATTTTCCCGTCTCTACTGCTTAGCTGCTAGAGCAGCTCAGGAAGACTAATAACCTCTGTTAACTGTAATCATGACCTTGATTCATTTGGTTGTTTTCTTTCCCTGAGCTTATTAATATTGATTTTTCAGTAATAACTTATTGATTTTTGGGGGTCAGAATTTGAATGGAAATGCTGTGGAATTGCTGGTATTTTGTAGAATACCAGCAAGGTCAGTGTTCCTGCACTAACACAGCAGTGAACCCTGAACTTGATGGAGTACCTGACCATTTACACTGAGAAATCTGCTTGCAGAACATGTTAAGCCCAAGCTCAGGTTCTGTAAAAACAGTTCCAGTAATGACCACAAAAAAAGAGTCAGGAACTGTTGACAATTAGCTTCCATGTCTCAGACACCCCACCCACACCCAGCCCCCACCCAGCTAACAGCACACACTTGATTTCCATAACTATGTATTTCAATGCTTTCAAGTACAGAATAAGGTGAAACCATTCCATAGTGGCAGCTGCATCTGACCCCCTCACTCCCATACATCCACTGTTGTCCCCTGACAACTTATGCTGTGGGACTACATATACTATTGCATCTGACCTCTCAACTTAACATCAATCACAGCTAAGATCGAGCCAAGTCCCATAATAGTGTCACTGACCTTCATTAAAGAGATAAGTGAAGATAAGTATTCCCCACATACACACACGACACAGTATTTTAATTGTGCTTAAGTGCATTTACAGTACATTTAATGCATTTTTTCAACTATTCTAAGTAATCATCAAAATAACTTGGAAGCAGTCAGTAGCATGCACCATAGGGTTATGGGGCTAGCTTGTCTGGTGAATTGGGGAGTGGGATGTGGTGTGTCAGTTTGAAGTACAAAGCACCAACTCTTTCTGCACAGATGCCTCCTGAGGAATTGATTCCTTCGATTATTTTCTAATTGCAATTTAGACATTCCCCATCTACAGTAATTGATTTCCTTATTTATTTTATTTCTCTCCCTCTCTCTTGCTCTTTCTCTCTCTCTCGCTCTCCTAGGCTATGTATTGCATTGAACTGCTGCTGCTAAGTTAACAAATTTCACATCACATGCCAGTGATAATAAACCTGATCCTGATGTGCAGTGGAGGGTATACTGACTGATTGCAACATGGCCTGCTATGGAAACACTCATGCCCTTGAATGGAAAACCCTATAAAATAGTGGATACAACTCAGTCCATCATAGTTAAAGCCCTCCCCACCATATAGCACACCTACACGGAGCACTGTCACAGGAAAGGAGCATCAATCATCAAGGCCCCCCAACACCCAGGCCATGCTCTCTTCCCAGGAAGAAAGTACAGGAGCCACACCAACAGTTTTAGGAATCGCTATTACCCTGCAATGTCAACCAGAGGTGATAACTTCACTCAGCTTCATTCAGCCCATCACTGAACTGTCCCACAACCTATGAACTCACTGTCAAGGACTCTGCAACTCATTTTCTAGATATTTATTGCTTATTTATTTATTATTATTATTTTATTTTTATTTATCATTTGTACGTGTAGTTTGCTGTCTTTACACGTTGGTTGCTGTCCATCCTTTTGAGAGCAGCCCTTCATTGATTCTGTTGATTCTTGTATTGTGAATGCCCGCAAGAAAATGAATCTCATGGCTGCATATGGTGACGTAAATGTACTTTAGTATACATTTTCTTTGAACTTTGACTTTCCATCCACCAGTCATCTCTGGCTTCTGTCTCAACACTCCCCTTTTTCTTATACTGGCTATCTCTGCTTTTCATTCAGTTCTGATGCAGAGTTTCAATTCTGAACATCAACAATTTTTGCACGCCCCTCCCCCAACAACACACAGTTGTTACTCAACCTGCTAGTTTCTTCCAGTAGGTTACTAGTTGCCCCAAACTGTCTAGCCTCTCTAAAGACAACATTTTCCACCAAGGATTACCTTGGTGAATTTTCTTTGGACTATATTCAGTACTGATACAGGTAACTCTTGTGTGGCAGGCATTTAGAGAATGGATATTTACCCATACAAAATTCACAAATTGCTGCTCAGACATTTGAGAAATGCAATAAAATTCACTCTTACAGAATTTATATGAGGAACGGTAAATAACTACAAGCACATTATCTAATTTACTTTATTGATGCATGAGCGGATTGTTTAGCTTCGAGTTGGGGTTGTTTTCTATGGAGACAACCACCCCATTCCATTACAACACAGGATTGCTAGTATTTTCTGTTCTTGATAAAAGAATCAGTATTCTAGGTACGGCCTCATCAATGTCCTTTGCAGTAAAGACCAAAAAACTTTTTGCCTCCTTAACTTCTTGTTGACCCTACCTGCTAAGTCTTGGTGATTCCTGTTACTGAAGTGGATGACCTCACACTTCCCTACATTAAACTCCAATCAATCAATCTCTGTAGTCTGTTTCCCCCACAAGTCCTCATCATGCATCCTGAAACACTTCGAAACCTTGCATTTCATTCTCTCTCAAAGTCATTAATGCAAGCAACTGAGGACCAAGGACTGATACCTTGAGATACTTCACTATCTACGTCCTTCCAGCCTGTTAAGGACCTAATTATTCTAACCCTCTTAACGTGAGAAAGTCTGCAGATGCTGGAAATCCAAAATGGTTGAGGAACTCAGCAGGTCAGGCAGCATCAATGGAAATGTGTGAACTGTCCATGTTTTGACCTGAAGCCCATCTTCTGTTTTCTTTGTGAGGACTATTGTTCAATCCATGCTAACACACTTCCTCCAAGACTTTGCACTCTTAATTTATGTAGAAAATTCTATCACTTTAATAATAAGAACTTGAAAAGATGTTGTTAGTGAAAGGAATGGGAAGATATTTTTCCTGAAGCATATCATGAAATAGAAGAAATGGAAGATACCATTTTAAAAAGTTCATTGACTTTTCTGGCCTCGGATAAGTTTTGAAGTTTTTTTATGAGAGCTTGGTTTAAAAATTCTTGTGACTGGAACTGGTAGAAACTGGTAGTAACAATTATGTGTTTTTATTTATTTGAAATAGTTGATCTCGGTTAATTGTTGCAGGAGAGAGAAACAGTGGCCTTTGTCAATTGCGAGACATTATCCTGATTAATCTAGCTGAGCAGCTCCAGAACAACCGATTTGGAAGCGAGGATGATGATCATTACAGGTATGCCATTTCATTTGTTGTGCAGATTCGAAAGGTTTTGCTGTGCCAGTGCTTCAGCACTTTTTTGTCATCTTCTAGGCGTTCAGCATGTTCTTGTCATCCTCTAGAAGCGAGAGCAAGAAAGTAGGTTTCCTCTGGCTTGCAAGTAGGTAAAAACTGAATCTTAGCATTCAGCAGAAAGGAATGAATATCAAGGCAAACTCGAGGAATCAGATGGTCTACACCTGATCCTAAATGTTTTTTTTTGTAATGCCAATAACATTCCGAGAATTTCATGCTCCAACTGTGCTACACTATTGAGTTTCACAGTCATGATAACTATTTACGGGAGGGACAAGATTGCAAATTTAAAAGAAATATTGAATTAAATTAACTAGTTAAAACTTATTAAGTAATCTTGTTTAATGAGGTCTGTCATTTTAAAAAATAGCAGGAGTAGGCTATTTGGCATTAAATAAATTAGTTATAAGAGGTAGATGTAAGTCTGTATCATTTGGTCCTTTGAGCCTGCTCAGTAATTCATTAAAATTATGACTGATCTTCTACCTGTACCATTTTTCAGCATTATCCCCATATCCTTTGATTCCCCAAATATCTAGAAATTTGTTAAACTCTCATCTTGAATGAAAACAATTACTGAGCTTCCACAACCTCGGGTAGAGAATTTCAAAGTTTGCTTCTCTGAAAGAAAAAATTTCAGGACACTTGCTTAATCATTGTAGAATATTTCGCCACATTTCTATTATCCAGCTTGTAAATGATGCAAAGACTGATGAAATGGGAGACAAATGTTTAGCAGAAGGATACCCTAGAAAATTCTCCTCATCCCAATCTGAAACGACTCACCTTTAATCCTGCATTGTGCCCCGCCCCCGTGCTAGAATTTTCTGTCAGTGGAAACATCCTCCTTGCATTCAGACTGTCAACCCCTTTTAAGAGTTATTATTTTTGATGAAATCTCCTTGCATTCTTCTAAACTCCAGTTTCCTCTGGCATCCCAAAACTGTGCTAGTAGGCTTATTGGCACTTGAAATTGCCTCAGGTGAAGACAAATATCAAAAGAATCAAAAGGAAATTAACAGGCACTTGAGGGTTACAGGGAAATGTGTTGTTATAAATAAGTGAACATTGACTCAGCAATAGAAGTGGCATGCAGTGTTGAGGGTAGAGGCTTATTTTTTTTCTTGTGAAAGGTGGTGCGCTTTTGGCATAAATGTTAATTGCCACTTATAAGCCATGCCTAAGTATGGTCCAAGTCTTCCTTTATGCAGGCATGGGATGAAGAATTGCAATTGAAATCTAATATTGTGTCATTAACAGTGAACATTCCAACTTTTGACCTAATGATGTAAGGAAATTCACTGATGACTGAAGGCACTGTGAAAGATTCATTCATTAAAATGTCTCAAAATGTTAAAATACCACTGAAATCAATTTTGAGTGGAAATTGGGAGAGGTTTTGTATGTTTGATCAAAAGATTTGCAGGTTGCACTTCCATATCCCTGTTACTAAATTTATGTTGCATTGTCTTTTCTCTTTTCTGGTTCCCACTTTCTCAGGCTGAATGATGAATTACTTCACTATATTCTGAAGATTGTGGTACAGGACTCCTGTGTCCTTATCACAAAGTGTCAAACAGTTTCCAAAGAAGAATTCATCAGGCTGCTTGCAACAGTGCCGGTGAGTAAACAAATGTAAACATAATATCATCTCTGCTAACTGATGCTTTATCGTAGGAATTGTTTGAGGTTATGCAATATAAGGCTATTGCTTCTGTAAGATCTGTAACTTCTTCTGTAAGATCTGTAACTTCTGCTTCTGTAAGATCTGTAACTTCTGCTTCTGTAAGATCTGTAACTTCTGCTAAACTGATTACTCAATATGTTTTGAAAAGATTCTTAAAGTTCGAATGCTCTGATGTACAATTCGTCAGCAGAGCAGCTCTACAGCCTCGCTTAGCTGATTAGCTGATGTTAATTTAGAGTTGCTTTTTGATTCATTTCACAGGGTCAGGGCACCACAGGCAAGGCCAATATACATTGAGGGTGCGCTGCCACTTTGAATCACTGCTGCCTATAAGCTGAAAGCGCTACTGCAGTACTATTAAGTTGGCAGCTCCGGTGTTTAGACCCAGCAAGAAAGGACAGGCATTATGTTTACAATTTAGCAAGCTGTACAACTTGGGTGTCAACTGTCAGGAATACAGCTGCAATTGTTCTTTCTATGCAGATTTGGGACAAGGAAGCTTTGATAAGTTGTTGTAGTACCTTTGATAGATGGTCCTAATATTCTGATGAGGACTTCCAAGTGTTTAAATTACAGTATTTGACTCATCATGGAATCTGATTTGATCTGGGTGGTTTTGATCAGCAATGAATGTTGAAGTTACACCTGTGCAGCCATTGAAGAACATTTTGATACATTCCGAGTTTCCAATTAGTAGATGAGGCAGAGATTTTGGGGAAATGGAAGGTAAGTGATTAGCATTAGGATTCTCCACCTCTGACCTGTGAAATCAGATTTTGCATCAAATCAAAAACCTTTTTGGTCATTATAACTCCCAGGATTTTAGTGACATGAAACCTATAATGCTAATGCCTTTGGAGATCATTGAGAAACTGTTGGTTTTTCTTATTGCCTGTATTTGTGTGGCTTAATATTATTTGTGCTTTGAGGTCAAGCACCACCTTCCATGCAGAATTTGCAAATCACTTCTACTTTTCTCAGAATCAACAGATCTGCTGTGGAAGTAAATCACCATCAATTCCAAGGGACTGTCACAGGGAGACTTGTTTGTTGACAGAGGCATGTGCAATTACTAAGTTCGAAATGTTCAATAATTGAAATATTAGAATTTCTGAAGGAACTTTGAACTGAATCATTAACAGTGTTTTTCTTCCTATTGATATGGCCTGACCTGAGTATTCCCAGCATTTTCTATTTTTTCTTTACATTTCCAGCATCTGCAGCTTTTTAAAAAAAAAATTTCTTGTTTTTCTTTTTTTATCGGCGTGTGCGTGTGCGATGTTGGCAGGACGATGTCTTTTTCATGCCTTTACAAGGTGCAGAAAGGGAGGGAGAGACTGTGTGGTGCGCCACTCCTCACACAGACATTTCGCAGTATTTTTCCCTTTATTTTACGAGTTCGACTTGTGATCTTGACACTCAACCCGGCACGATGGAAAGCGTATTCGGGAGCGGACCCGGCTGGGTTCGAACCCGGGAACCTCCGTTCCAGGGTCCGGTGCTGATGTCATCGTGCCACCAGCCGACCCTTTTAAAAATTCTCTATTCCAAAGAGGTCTGGATATCAGTTTGAACCTGCGTTGCTGGAGCTATGGGACAGCAGCTCCACCAGCTACACCACTGTTCTGTGATCTGGTGTCCTCCAGGTTTCCATCAGGTTAGTTACTGGTAGTTGTCCCAAGGATATCCTGGTGAGGAAGTTTTTGTCTCCCATTTTGAGTCCATTCTGTGCCTTGCTACCCTCAATGCTACATCCAAATGGATCCAAGTGCAGCAAGTTTCCTTGCCTCTGTGTAACCTGTTGCTAAAAAATTCACAAAATCGCGTCAATGTTGGGCATTATCCTTCCTGACCTTAAACCCCTATGGTCTGTTACCTCTAATGTGTATGACGCGGCAGTAAGTCAGGAATATTGGCTACTTGTTACATTTTTGAGTATGACTTAAGCTGTTGTTGTTAATCATTAGATGTTTCCTTGTTTTGTGTGGGGAAATCAAAAGGGTTAACTATGCTGGCTTGGCTTTTTCCTTACTTGAGTCTGATCGCCTTGTTAATGCCATTTGGTCAGTCTGTTTTTATACCTGTCGTGCTTAGTATTACTTTGATGTAAACAACTGAAGCAGGCAATTTAGATTTAACACCGTTGCAATGATTCTATAGGCAACCGTGTTGATGCGTGTCTGATGTTATTTCTTTCCTGACAGAACATTAATGAGGCAGATGGGCTTTATAATGATTTAGGAATTTCATGGGCATCACTACTGACACCAGAATATTAATTTGACAGCTGAAATTCTTAGCTGTCTTTTTGTGATTTGAGCTTGTCTTTTGAGTGTTAGTAAACCAATCAAATGATTTATCTGTTGTGATTATCGTCCCTTCGATAGTCTTTAGTATCATCATAGTCATGTAATACTAAAGCTCCATTTGAGGGGAATTTGTAGCAATGCATAAAAATGTAATGCAAAAGTAGGTTCCGAATTCTCTTGGTTTAGTGATGGCGATGATTGTGCAGGGTGTTCTTTAATCTGGTTACAAGAGTTGGTTGTTTGACTTTATGGCTGTGACAGTTTCAACTGCAATAGTGGTTAAACTCTCATAGGAAGAACTCATCATCAGCTTATGAAGCCCTTTTTTAATTGAAAAAAAATGATAATTCACATGATGGTATGTACTTCCAATCTCAGGTAAATTTTATGTGCCAGTCAGTCTCATTGGTTGCTTTTACAGGAATTTGGGTGAGAAAAAGCATGACACTCCGGGAAAAACTTGAAACAATTCTGTTGAGTAATTGTTTTTATATCTTTTATTTTTTGCTATGTCCAGCATTTGACATGATTATAATTAAAGTTAATGTATAATGTTTGTATTTGTTTTCTTTTGCCCCTCCCCCCACACTCTCTCACTTTTCTGCCTTACCCCAACTCTTCCTTGGCAGGTTGCATCACCTTGTCTACGTTATTTGATGGCAGTGCAGAATCATCTTCTCAGTAACACAATCCTAATCAAACCTGATGACCATGATGATAGTGACAGCTCCCTGCAAGGGGAGACATTGAAGGTACAGGTAAACAACAGGTTTCTATTTTGATTGTGTTCTCTTTGTTTAGTGTGCTTAAAGCAAAGCTTGGCAGCTGGGATTATGCTATGCTGAGTTTAAGCTTGTAATGTGCTTTGAAAAATTTTAGCATCATTGTCATGTGGACATCACATAGAGTAGAGAAGTTACAAATCCACAGAAATTGTGGCATTAGAATAATTGAGAAAGGTTCAAAGTAGAAAAGGAAGAACTTTCAATCATGCAGATCTAGCAAAAAAAGTGCAAATGTTGTTAATTGATCCAATTAACCAATCTAATCCAGTCTCAAGAACACTGATCCAATTTACTTGGGGAAATCTAAAATTAATTTTTATGCTAAAATCAAACGTATTAGGTCTCAACTGATAGCAACATTCTAGAAGTTCACAAGGAGTTTACAAGTAACAGCAACCAGATGCAGTTGGTTTCTAAATCTAATATCATAGTAATTCTTATTAATTTTTAAAAATACATTGCTTTTGCTATGTCTACCTCAAAACCAAATCTATTGCTGATCATTATCATCGTGTGCCGTGTCGTTATGACATGCACAATCATGGTCTTGACCAAGCTTGTTCTTGGCAAATTTTTCTACAGAAGTGGTTTGCCATTCCCTTCTGAGCAGTGTCTTTACAAGATGGGTAACCCCAGCCATTATCAATGCTCTTTAGAGATTATCTGCCTGGTATCAATAATAATACCAATAATAATAATTAATGATTAAATAATAATCATTTAATTTCATAGAATGTGTACTATATACAACCTGAAATTCTTACTCTCTGCAGACATCCTTGAAACAGAAGAAAACCCCTAAAGAATGAATGATAGAAAAAAGACTTGAGAACTCCAGAGCCCCCTGTCCTCCTCCATGCACAAGCAGTAGCAACCCTCCCCCGAAGTAGTTTAGGGTAAAGCATCAGCATTCCCACAACCCATCATGCAAACAACAATAAAGCCCCAAAGAGAGTTCTGTGGTCTACAGTCCATCAAAAACTAACTGTTCCCTCCAACATTTCGTTATCCCATAGGCTCTCTCTCATTAATATTACTCCTTCCACAGTGACAGGGGAGACAGCAGTTGCTATTTCATGATACAGTCAGGCTGAAGCATGCCTTTTTTATTTTGAGTTCCTCAACTTGAGAATCGTCAAATTGATTACCAAGTGCAGAGCACTCCAAGAGCCACTCCCACTGTCTTTGATGTTCTGGCTCCTGCTATGCTTCAGTACACAACACCAGCAAGAATTTGTGTCCACAGAGCCGCGCAGGCCCCGAAGTCACCCGATTTAAGGCCGAACCTGGACTTACCAAGACATGGTCGATCGGTGAGCTTCAAGAACAGGAACATGCCATTGTGCAGAACTGCAGTTTTTGAGTGCTGCTGTAGATCAATGATCTCGATAGGACTTCAGTCACCCTGAAAAGGAAAATAAAGTAATTATGATAGGAAGACTTTAACTGTTTCGCTGATGAGTTGGGAGAAGTCACCCTCTGGTGCCATCTTTAGTTCTGCTCAGTGGTTGCGCAACTAGGACTTGTGATGTGCTCCAGCTGCCCGTACGACCATCCACCAGCTGCTCCCGTGACTTCACATGGCCCTGATCTGGTGGGGTGGAGGGGTGTTAAGTATATGCTACACCTTGCCCAAGGGTGACCTGCCGACTAGCCAAAGGAGGGAGCGCCTTACACCTCCTTTGGTAGAGACGTATCTCCGCCCCACCATCTGGTGTAATCTATTACTACCTGTTTGTAAGAGTCTGTGAGGGTTATAAGGAAATTGTCTTTTTTGAAATGCATCCAGCTTCTGAATATTTTTCATAGAATCAGAATCGGACTTATTATCATCGCCTTACATGACATGAAGTTTGTTATTTTGTGGCAACGGTACGGTGTGCAAAAACATAAAATTACTATAAATGACAAAATAATGCAATAAAAGGAATAATGAGGTAATGTTCATGGGCTGGTCAGGAATTACATGGCAGAGGTAAAGAAGCTGCCCCTCAATCGTTGTATGTGGGTTTTCGGGGTCCTGTACCACCTCCCCGATGGGAGTAATGAGAAGTACTATTAAGTACTACTCTTTAATAGTTACAGATGTTATATTACAATAGGTTTCTGTTAAACGAGCTAGGGCTTTACTCTGGAGGGAAGGACAGTAAGAGGTGACTTGATAGAAGTGTGTAAGGTGATGAGAGGAATAGAGTAGACGGCCAGAGATTTTTTTTTACCTCAAGAGAAATAGCTAAAGTGTAGGGACATAATTTTAAGGTGACTGAAGGAAGGTATAGTTGGGATATCGGAGATAAGTTTTTTTTTACAGAGTGGTGGGTGCATAGAATGCGCTGGCAGGGCTGGTGGTAGAAGCAGGTAGATTTGGGACATTTAAGAGACTCTTCAATGGATGATAGAAAAATGGAGGACAACGTGGGGGGAAGATTTGATTGATCTTAGAGTAGGTTAAAGGTCAACACAACGTCGTGGGCCAAAATGTCTTTACTGTGCTATATTGTTCTATGTAATTTATAATTTGAATGAGCTAATTTATGTAATGTATAACTAATGTTATTTAAATACACTTTGATAAGTTACTGTTTGGCTGCAATAAGAAGAGTCCTATTTCAGATTATGTCCTATCAAAGTTGACAATCACCATTTCCTACATCTAGTATAGATATAGTTACCACAAAGCAGGTTGAGTCAAGTAGTTCTGTTACAGTCTTCTCCTTTCTCTGTTCACCACAGAGTAAATTCCAGATTCCCGCTAGTAGTCTGTAGGGGGAAAATGCATAAGAAAAGGTGGGAGTGGAAGTAAAGATTTGAATTTTTAATGTTCTGTATCTTCTTTGTTGTATTTTTTTGTTCTTTCAGCAACTTCATTAAGACTCATTGTTTCCTCAGAATACATTTATTCTTACTGTGCTGATGTTGCATAACTGCCCCCAGTTACATACCCAATTTGTCTTTGTAGTGGAACTAATTTTTGTAACAGGTTCTTCAGACATTTAGAATCAAAACAGCTTAATCCAATCCTTAGTCTTGGAAGAATACTGACTGAATATTTTGTATTCCTTTTACGGAGGTCTGCCACCTCTTCAATTGTGCCAACAAGTACAGACCAAGGTTTGTCCTGTTCTGTTCAAGTAAGCAGCAAGCTCAGAAAGTGCTGGAACGATTTCATTTTCATAAAGCTTGTTAGTCATTGTAGTTTGAGCTTTGTTTGCGATTTACTCTTTCTATTCATTGTCTGCAATGTCAGTTCATGTTTGTTTTGAACTTGAAAGTTGCAATTTGCCTGTTGTCTGCTGTTGGGAAGCTGGCTAACTGTGTGACTCAAGTTTTGTGATTTTGTTCCTCAATATAGGAGCTCCAGGCCAGTATTTTAGCACTAGCCACCAAAATCCTAGCAGGATGTGATGAGGTGCTTGAAAAACTCCAGCGTGTTACCACCTCAGTTATTAACAGTGATATAGCTGACAAGGAGCACAGGTCAGTGCAGCTTTTTATTTTGTTTAATCTACTGACTTTGTTTCATTGTAATATGAGGTATATTTCTATAGGCACTTTTCTCATTCCCCCACCCCAGTCCAGTCTCTTAGAGAAGTCTCAATTCTAAGTGGTTTAGAGCTCCCATGTTAAGTTCAGTTATTTTGTTCCAACTTTTATGGAAGCCATTATTTATATCTCTGTTTCTCCCTCTTGACTTTCTGTCAGCCCCCTTCTTCCTTCCCCCTATTTTCTTTCTCACTTTTGTTCTCAGTTTTGCTCTTGGATGTCAGGTCAAGATGCAACCAGCATTCCTGAAGAGAAAAAGATATATTTGCTAGAATTAACTAAATAAACTGGAGATACTAGATCCAGAGATGCTAGAATCTGGAGCAACAAACAATCTGCTGGATTACAACCAGTGACTCGAGTAGCATTTGGGAGAGGAAAGGAATTGTTGATATTTTGGGTCGAAACCCTGAATCAGGATTAATGAGGTTATGGTTTCAGGTCAAAACCCTGCATCCCATCCTTATGCGGGGTCTCATGTGGTTTTAACCTGAAATATTAACAACTCCTTTCCTCCTACGTCTGATCAACATGCAGAGCTCATTCAGCAGATTTTGTTGTTGCACATAAATGAACATACTTGTGATGGAAAAACTAGAAACCATTTAGGAATGGGGGAAAAAATCTTCATTCAAAGGGCAGTAAATCTGGAAAAACTGCTCCAAAGGTCTTTTTAGGCTCAGTCATTGATAGCTTTTTATATGTTGAAGGAGTAAATGGTTACTAGGAAGCAGAGGGGAAATAGAGGCTGAAGGTCAGCTATGACCTTGTTGAATGGCAGAGCAGACTTAGGGAGCCAGGTGGCCCTGTTCTCTCACATTTCTTATATTGCCATGCTTAAGATGAATCAGAATTAGATTTATTATCACTGATGTATGTCATGGAATTTTAAACGCAGTAGGTTCTGCAGATGCTTGAAATCTTGAGCCACACACAAAATGCTGGAGGAGCTCAGCAGGTCAGGTATCATCTATGGAGGGGAATGAACAGCTGATGTTTGGGTTGAGATATTTCTTCGGTACTGAAAAGGAAGGGGACAGGATCCAGACTCTGCCCCCGGTCCTGAGGAAAGGTAGCAGTCCGAAATGACAACTGTTTATTCCCCTCCATAGATGCTGCTGAATTACTGAATTCCTCCATAATATGTTGTGTGCTGTGAAATGCTGTTGTTTTACAACAGCAGTACAGCGTAAGACAAAATTACTATAAATTACAAAATATATAAACATTTCAAGTGGCAAGTAATGAGTCAGTGTTCCTCGACCATTCAGAAGTCTGATGAGGGACAGGAAGAACTGTTCTTAAAGCACTGAGTCTGGTCTTCAGGCCCTTGTACCTCCTCCCCAGTTGTAAAAATCTGAAGAGGCTATGTCCTGGACAGTGAAGGTCTGTAATGATGGATGCCACCACCTTGATGGTGGGAAGGGTTTTGCCCATGGTGGGTGCTAGCTGACTCTACAACCCTCTGCAACCTCTCAATCCAGTGCATTGGAAGCTCTATACCAGCCTCTGGTGCAACCAGTCCAAATGCTCTCCACCCTACATAGATAAAATTTTGCAAGGGTATTTGGTGACATACCATTTCTCAAGAAGTAATCCCAGCGTTCCTTCTTTGTGATTGCATCAATATGTTGGGCACAGGATAGATCCATAGCGATACTGATGCCCAGGAATTTGAAGCTTCCACCCTTTCCACCACTGACCCCTTCAATGAGGATTGCTGTACGTTCTTCTGAATTCCCCTTCCTGAAGTCCACAATTTGTTCTTGGCCTTGCTGATGTTGACTGCATGATTTTTTTTTGTGGCAGCGCCATGTAACTAGTCATTTTATCTCAATCCTCTACACCTCTTTGCCATCTGAAAAATCTATAGATGGCACGTGATCTGTGTGCTGATCCACAGAATCATGGATGTAGAGCAGTGGGATAAACACTTCCTTGAGGTGTACCTGTGTAGATTGCCAGCAAGGTGGAGATGGTTATTACTATTTCATACTGACTTGGTCTTCAAATAAGGAAGTCGAAGATTCAGTTGCAGTGGGAGTTACAGGGGTTCTCAGTTTTTGAAGATTGTTGACTAGTGGCCCGGCTGATGGCGCAATGACATCGGCACCAGACTCTGGAATGGAGGGTCCCAGGTTTGAACCCAGCCGAGTCCGCTCCTGAGTACACTTCCCATCTGTGCCGGGTTGAGTGCCGAGATCGCAACTCGACCTCGTAAAATAAGGGGAAAAATGCTGCCAAGTGTCTGTGTGTGGGGGGGGGGGGGGGGTGCGCCACACAGTCTTGCTCAGCGCCTTGAAAAGGCATGAAAAAGACATCGTCCCGCCAACATCGCATACGCACGGGCACATGCATGCACGCACACGCCAAAAAGAAAGAAGATTGTTGACTAGTAGTGAGGGGATGATGTTGAATGCTGAGCTGTAATCAGTAAGCAGCAGTTTGATGTATGTTTTGCTGTTGTCTAGGTGCTCTAAAGCCCAGTGGAAAACCATGAGATTACATCCACCATGGACATGTTGTGCCAGTAACAGTGATGCAGTCGTCCTGCTCCTTGCTCAGGCAGGAATTAACTTTAACCATGACCAACCGCTCAAAGCGCTTCGTCATAGTAGACGCGAGTGCTACTGGGCAATAGGCAGCTCATGCTGCTCTTGGTACTGGTATGATTGATGCCCTTTTGAAGGAGATGAGAACCTCTTACTGCAGCAGTAAGAGGTTTAGAATGTTCTTGAACACTCTAGCCAGTTGGTCAGCACAGATTTTCAGTACCCTGCCAGGTACAACATCAGTGCCTGATGCCTTGCAAGAGTTCACTTTCTTGAAGGATGTTCTGACATCAGCCCTTGAGACAGAGATAAGAGTCACCAATTGCTGTGGAGATTCACCTAGGTGTAGTGTTATTCTCCGTTTCAGAGTCTGCACAAAAGGCATAGAGCTCACTGCCATTTATGCTGTTAGATTTTTTTGCCTTATGGGAAGCAGTGGCAAGCAAAGCTTGCCACAGATGCCAAATGTCTGATTCTGTCTACGTACGGGATTGCTTTTGTTGTTTTCACGATGACCTCCCGTAGTTTGTAGCTGGACTCTTATAGAGTTCTGGATTGTTGGTCTTGAGCAACACAGATCTCGCTTTCAGCAGACTGTGAATCACTTGGCTCATCCAGGGCTTATAGTTTGGAAAGACTCAGTAAGTTCTCAAAGGCACACACTCATCTACGCAGGTCTTAACTAAGTCGGTAACAAGAGATTCTGCAGATGCTAAAAATCACGAGCAACACACAAAATGTTGGTGGAGCTCGGCAGATCAGGCAGCATTTATGGAAATGAATATACAGTAGATACTGTGGCTGAGACCCCTCATCAACCCTGAAGGGTCTTGGCTCGAAATGTCAACTGCTTATTCATTTCCATGGATGCTGCCTAACCTGCTGTGTTGATTTAAGCCAGTAATGCCCATTGCATATTCATTCAGATCTGAAGATGAATCCCTGAATATGATCCAGAGCACTAATTCAAAGCAGTCTTTTAAATGCTCCATCTCCCTTGTCCATACCTTCACTGTCCTCACCACTGGTGCTATGTTTGCTATAATGGAGGGGTAGAAGTACAGTCAGGTGGTTGAACTTGCCAAAGTGTTGGTATAGCATGGTAAGCATGTTTGATGGTGATCCAATGTGTTCGCTCCTCTGGTTCCACAGGTGACATTCTGGTGGTAGTTTGTCCGAGATGTCAGGCTAGCCTGGTTGATATCTCCTGCAATGATTCGGAAGGCATAAGGATATACTACCTCATGGTTGCCAAAAGAGTAAGAAGCTCGATAGACTGAATGGCTTCTTTGCATAAAACATTGTTATCACAAGCAAAATACTACTATACATAGATGACAGGATAACGATTCCTTCTCTGGAGTGCCAATTCCTGTTCTGTTTCAACAGCTGAGTGATAATCAAGAGTCAAATAAGTCAATACCTTAGGCCAAATGACTCCTATCAATGGAATAAAATAAGACTGGTTTTTCATTGCAGGCTGAAGGGCTTGGAACAAATCACCAAGGCTACTTTGTTGGGCCATTTGCTGCCAATATTGCTTACCTCACTAATGCACCCAAATCTCCAGACACTGACAATGGCGGATGCACTTATGCCACAGCTTGTTCAGCTTGTTCTCTACACCAGCCAGGTAATTACTTACACAATAATGTTTGACCTTTTTTCTCAAATATTCAACTATAATAACCGGATCTTTTTTCAACTAATCATCTACAACAATTGGAATCTGAATGCTATAATGAAAGTGATTAATCTCAGAAAAAAATGTTTCATATTATCTCCAGTTATTTCCTTAGTTACTTGTTTATTTCATTTAATGTTGTTGAAGGCTTTGTTCCTGTATATTTTCTTTTAGCACTCTAACAATGTTCCCATCTCTATGGCTTCTTGTGCTCTCTTTACTCTCTTATTTCTTGTGCTTTTATTTCAAATGACTAAAACTGTATCTCTGCTTATCTTGAATCCATTAAGTTTAATACACTGTTCTTTTGTTCAGACTGCCTTGCTATTGAAGACACAAACTCCCGTTTTCACAGATGTTGGTGATGATCTGTATGCAGGAGCTGAACAGAGCCAGAAGGGGAAAGTTCCCTTGTTGGATGACAGGTGATAAAAGTTAACCTGCTATTCCTACTTCTACTACTTTTAATTTTGTTTCTGTGTCGAAACATAGTTATTTCCAACCTTATCAATGTTACAGATGCATGAACCTATGATAAGTGAGAGACAGTGACGTGCTGATCTCCACACTGACCTGTATATGATTCATCAGTTATTCACTATGATTCAGTAGAATTGTTCATCCTGTCCCCGTTCCATCATCATCCATATAATCTCCTTGGAAAAGTGAAAAAAGATTAAAATGGCAACTAATTACTGGAAAGAAATCTGAAAAATACTTAGTTAAATATTTGGTACCAAATTTACTCCTAACCTTTTGAAGTAGTTTTTGTGCAGAAGTTGGTCCTCTTTTCATGGTAGACTTCAGGAAGGGGCAAGTTGGGAGAACACACACCAGTCTTCATTGAGGGGATCAGCAGTGGAAAAGCTTTTAAGTTCCTGGGCATCAGTATCTCAGGGGATCTCTCCTGACCCCAACGTACTGATCTTTCACAAAGAAGACATGCCAACAGCTATACTTTATTTGGAGTTTGAGGAGATTTGGTATGTCACCAAAGACTTTAACAAATCTCTACAGATGTTCCATGGACTGGTCACATCACCACCTGGTACGGAGGCTCCAAAATACAGGACCAAAATAGGCTGCAGAGGATTACAGGATCAGCCAGCTTCATCATGAGCCCTCGCCTCCCCACCAAGGATTTATTGAGAAGGCAGTGCCTCAGGAAGGTGGCACCCATTATTTAAGGGTCTTTCCATCCAGGATATCCCTTGTTCTCATAACTACCGTTGGAGAGGAGATACAGCAGCCTCAAGATGCGCATTCAGCATTTTAGGGACAGCTTTCCCCTCTGTCACCATATTTCTAAATTGTCCATGAACAGGGCTCACTATGTTGCTCACTTTTCAATGCTCAATTATTTTTGTAATTATTGTAACTTGCAATTTTTTTGTGTTGCATTGTAGTGCTGCCACAAAACAATAAACTTTGCGACGTATGTCAGTGATAATAAACCTGATAATAATTCTATTGCACAAACTCAACGGAGCAGTATTCGCAGCATGAGCTGGCAATCTGCAGATCCACCTTACTGTGGGGAAATATACCCAATCACCTCCTGCCCTTTCCAGTATGTTGACCTGCTACCCTATTGCCATTTTTATTTGATTCAGATTTAAACCTTTCATTTTCCAGTCTATTGATTTAATGTAGCATTGTGTTCAAATTTGTTGGAATACTGCAAAATGAACTCTTTATCTTAGGAGTTACCGTATGCTGGAGGAAAAGGAAGAGCCTGGCTTTCTGACCGGGTTGAAGATCCCTGCACCGTGGGCGGCTGGAAAGACAGTAGAAACAGTCCATCCTGTGAGAGACAACTACAAGTTCAAAGAGACTGTGCATATTCCTGGTGCACGCTGCCTTTATCTGAGGTTTGATACTCGTTGCTCCTCCCAATATGATTATGACAAGGTAAATGGAAGAAAAAATACTGTAATTTTCAAATTGCTAATGCTTTGGGTTAAACAAGATGCATTTAAATGTGTTTATAAAAAGTGGAGAAGGGGTGTTAGAATGCTGATGGAATGATCATTGTAAGTGGCGAAAATGCTATAAATTAATCCCAAGGGCATAATCTACTTGAGTACTACCCGAGGTGTTTGTAGAGATAGTGAATGCTCTGGTAATCAACTTCCAAAGTCCTATAGACTCTGCAATTATTGCTGTCTGTTGGAGCATCACAAATGTTAACCCCAAAATTTAGGAAGGAGGAAAAGAGAAAATGGGAACTACCAGGCAGTTGTTCATAATCAATAAAAATGATGAAATCTATAATAAAAGATGTAATGACAGAAAGTATTAAAGTATAATGAGACTTGATGGATTAAATGGAAGTAAGATAAAAATAGGCTCAGCTTACCAAATAGAATTCTTTGAGGATGTAGCTAATAGAATAGATATGGGAAAACAAATGGGTGTGGTAAAATTGGATTTTCAAAAGGCTTTCAAGAGAATCCCAGGCAGCAAATGGCTGAACAAATGTCTCTATAGGGCATTGGGGCTAATACACTGAATTGGTTGAGAGTTGGTTTCTGGACAGAAAGCCAAGAATGGCGATAAGTGGACATTTCTTAGACTGGAGTGGTAAGATGAGATGGTACCAGAGGGATTGGTTTTGGGCTCTAGATATTCTCTATCCATATCAATAGTTTGGCAAAAGGAACTATAGAGTATAGAAGAGGAAGAGATTTGACTGAAGCTTACAAAATTCTCACAGAGCTCAGCTGGCTGGATGCAGGGAGGATGATTTCTCTGATTAAGAAATACAGGACCAAAACATCTGAATAGGACTAAGATGAGGAAAAATATAAAGGAATCGAAGAAAATGGGTATAGAATAGGGAAAATAGTGTTGAGGTAAAAGTTTGTCCATGACTTGATGAATAGCAAAGCAAGAACAACGCACTGCTGTTCCTTTCTATAAATCTGATTAACTCAATGACACTGGGTTCATTCACATATCTAAGGACAAATTTTCAATCAATATTGTTATTGGAAACTGTTTCCTTGAGGGAGTATCCATATGTACAAATATTTGGTGAGTTGGAGAAAAAGAAAAACAAAGTTCCTGAGACTTCTCTGTATGTAAAATAGAAGGATGAGTAAGAAGAACAAAACAAAATGACCCTGCCCATTTGTAAATAATAGCTTTGCACTGGACACTTATAACTTGATTTTAACTGACATGTGGCTGTTGTGATTTACTATTTATTGTTATGTTTATTATTTAGTGTTGTGTTTGTTATGTTATGATTGCACTGCTCCTGAGAAACGTTGTCTGTCTCATTCTGCCCTGAAGAGCTGATGTACGGTTAGAATGACAATATAGTTTTTTGAATCTTTGAAATAACAAATTAATTTAATCTGATAGACTTTTAGTGTTTCAGTGAAACAGTGATGCTTGGTGTTTTAGCAACAGCAGAATACCCAAGGGCTTAGTTTACTACTTTTAGCTGGTGTTTATATCTTTGGTTGAAAAGCAGTCACAGAATTATACAACTTGAAAACTGGACCTTTGTGCTAACTTGTTCATAGTGGCAGAGTTGTTTGTTTGATCTTGGCTCATCACCCTGTGTTTGCCACTTATCTCTAAGCCAGGAGTTCCCAACCTTTGATCCGTGGACTCTTCCTTAATGGTATTGGTCCATAGCAGAAAAAGGTTTGGGAAGCCCCTCCTCCAAGCCTTTCTTATCCATGCAAATGCCTTATAAATGTTATAATTCTACCCACCAACATCACTTCCTTTGCAGCTTGTTCCATGACCCATCTGAGTCAGTGCGGTTAAAGTTGCCTCTCAGATTCCTTTTAAACCTTTTTCCTTTCACCCTACGTATATGCCCTCAAGATTTAGATTCTGACCACTCGCCTTATTTATGGCCCTCATAGTTTTACAAATCTCAAAAAGATTACCACAAAGCCTCCTACTCTGTTAAGAAAAAGTTGCAGCCTCGATAATTATTCACCTTTTCTATGGTCCTCATAACTTGGTAAATCTCAATAAGATCACCACTCAGCCTCCTACACTGTAGAAAAAAAAAGTCACAGCCTAACCAGTCTCTTATAGCTCAAGCCCGTTAGTCCGAGTAACTTCTGTGAATCTTTTCTGTACCCCTTCTGGCTTAATGACATGCTTCCTATACCTACTGACCAGACCGGGTACACAGTATTGCAAGTGCAGTCTCACCAACTCCTGTACTCAGTGCCCTGACTGATGAAAGCAAGTGTGCCAAATATCTTTTTCACCACCATGTCTTGCCTTTCACAGAAATTTGTACCTGTGGCCCTAAACATGAGGAAGTCTGTAGATTCCGGAAATCTAAAGCAACACATGCAAAATACTGGAGGAACTCAGCAGAACAGGCAGCATCAGCCTGACCTGCTGAGTTCCTCCAGCATTTGGTGTGTGTTACCTGTAGCCCTAATTCCCTCTGCTCTATAATGCTTTTCGATGTCCTACAACTTAATGTGTAAGTTGTGCCTTAGTTTGACTTGGCAAAGTGCCATCCTCTGACCCACTTCCCAAGCTGATCAACATTAGCATCTTCCGGCCTTCTGGTGTCCCAACCATGGCTAAGGAAGCTACAAGTATCTCAGCCAGGGCCACTGCAATTTCTTCCCTAGTTTTTCATATTTCATTTTTCCAAGATTTGAGTGTCAACTTTGGCTATCTTCCCATTTGGAATGATGTGAAAACTTTGTTTCAGGAGTAGACCGTGGAGAAATTTTTAGTATTATTTTTCTTTACGATGGATAGTCCTTATTCGAAATTCTACATCCGTTTTCATATGACCTCAAATTAATTTTATGAACTTAGTTTCCTTAACCAGTAGGATTTAATTCTCAGTAATATCCTTCTACAATGTGCAATTTTACTTTTGCAGCTGGTGATTTATGCAGGACCAAACACAAACAGCAGGAAAGTAGCAGAATATGGTGGTAATACATTGGGATATGGAAGCCGCAGTGTCTTGGGAACTGGTTGGCCTAAGGACTTGGTCAAGGTAATTATATAGGTAAAATTAATAATTTTGGCATAAAGTTTATGTATCTTTTCATTATTTGAGAGCTGCAGCAGCTGTTCAGTAAACAACACACATCAAAATTGCTGGTGAACGCAGCAGGCCAGGCAGCATCTCTAGGAAGAGGTACAGTCGACATTTCGGGCCGAGACCCTTTGTCAAGACTAACTGAAGGAAGAGCTAATAAGAGATTTGAAAGTGGGAGGGGGAGGGGGAGCAAAACATGTTCAGCAAAACGATCTCCCAGTCTGCGTCGATGTGACCTTCTCGAGACCGGATGCAGACTGAGAGATTGTTTTGCTGAACACCTATGCTCTGTCCGCCAGAGAAAGCAGGATCTCCCAGTGGCCACACATTTTAATTCCACATCCCATTCCCATTCTGACATGTCTGTCCACGGCCTCCTGTACTGTAAAGATGAAGCCACACTCAGGTTGGAGGAACAACACCTTATATTCCGTCTGGGTAGCCTCTAACCTGATGGCATGAACATTGACTTCTCCAACTTCCGCTAATGCCCCACCTCCCCCTCGTACCCCATCCGTTATTTATTTAAATACACACATTCTTTCTCTCTCTCTCTCTCTCTCCTTTTTCTCCCTCCGTCCCTCTGACTATACCCCTTGCCCATCCTCTGGGGTTCCCCCCCCCCCGCTTTTTCCTTCTCCCTGGGCCTCCTGTCCCATGATCCTCTCATATCTCTTTTGCCTATCACCTGTCCAGCTCTTGGCTCCATCCCTCCCCCTCCTGTCTTCTCCTATCATTTTGGATCTCCCCCTCCCCCTCCCACTTTCAAATCTCTTACTAGCTCTTCCTTCAGTTAGTCCTGACGAAGGGTCTCGGCCCGAAACGTCGACTGTACCTCTTCCTAGAGATGCTGCCTGGCCTGCTGCGTTCACCAGCAATTTTGATGTGCTTTGCTTTGATTTCCAGCATCTGCAGAATTCCTCGTGTTTAAGCTGTTCAGTAAATGTAGTTTTGAAGTACATTTGACTTATTTTCAGGGAAAGAAGTGAGTTAAACAGTTACTGAAATGATCAATTGAAGTCTGATTAAATGGCAAAGATACTGCTCTATAAACAAGTTTTATTTAGAACTGAAGTCACTAAGCAGTCTTGGGTGTGAAATTAAGCCTTAAGTATATATTTTTATCAGGTTGAGGGAGACACAGTTACTTTTTCTTTTGAGATGAGGAGCGGGCGAGAGCACAACACACCTGATAAAGCCATGTGGGGATTTGCTTGTACCGTTCGAGCCCAGGTAAGGTACATAGTTTGTTTCTGTTTAGTTGCCATATATATCATCTCTCAAATTCCTCTCACCACATTTTGATTAGTTTTTGAAACTTCTGCTTGTTGTGATTATTTGCTTGTGACAGGAATCCTCAGAAGATGTTTCAGGAGGGCTTCCTTTCCTTGCTGATCTTGCATTAGGACTTTCTGTACTGGCGTGCTCCATGCTACGAATCCTTTATAATGGACCAGAAACAACTAAAGAGGAGGAAGCATGTCAACAACTGCTTAGATCAAAGTTGCTACAGAGGCAAGTGATCTTAATTATTTTCTCACTTGACAAATTTGTCCGTCCTTAATATTTGAAGAGTGGCAAATTACTGTTTCCCTTTGAGTGATCCTTTAAGTTTTATTGTGTTTCAGCTAATGAGATGTTGAATAGATCTCTAGCAAGGATCAACTTGCATAAATTAGTACCCTTAAAACCTTAGTAAATATTGAGAATTCTATAATATTATGTGCTTTCATCATTCTGTGATACTGGTAAATTAAATACTCTTTAATTCCTGCAAATGAATTCCTCTAGTTTTGTTTGTCCAAATTTATATCAAAGCTTCAGTGTTGCTAATCAGAATATGACATCGGCTATTGTCATGCCAAGAGATACAAGAAAGCTTACCTAAACTAATGAAAGATGAGATTTCTAGAAATAGGATTTTGTATTAAATTGAAATTCTTACCTAAAACTCAAGTAGTTTTGTTACTTTAAGAATGCATCTCTAACATAATGATGTCCATCTTGTCAGATCCACTGTATATTTTTTAAATTTTTGATAGAATTTAAACATTAAATGTATTTTGCTTATGCATTGTGTAATTAAATCCATTGCAGCAATAACTCTGAAATGGTTGCACAGCTTAACACAGAAAATCCCCAGTGGAATTAGCAATTACTGGAAATGCAAGGTTCATTATCAAGGAAGTAATTTGATTTGAATTTTAATTTCTATTTTGAAGGGAGTACATGCTTTCCACATCTGAGGTACTTCCAAGTAGTTGATAGAGATTGGAAGATTGTTCACCTTTTTTTTTCTACTGGAGAGCAGTAAATTCAAAGATTGAGTAGCTCCCCATATGCAATATGAAAATAATAAACGCCGAAAGCGGAACTTCCCGGTGGCCAAACATTTTAATTCTAATTCCCACTTCTGTTTGGGCATGTCAGTCCATGACTTCCTTCTGTGCCAAGACGGGGCCACCCTCGGTGTGGAGGAACAACACCTTATATTCTATCTGGATAGCCTCCAATCTAATGGCGTGAATATTGATTTCCCCTTATGGTTAAAAAAAAAATTACTCCCCCTCCTCCCCTCTTCTTCTATTCTCCACTCTGGTCCCTTGCCTCTTTTCACCTCCCCTGGGTCCCTTTCTCCTATAGTCCACTCTCCTCTCCGGTCAGATTCTCCAGCCCTTGAAATTTCCCATCCACGTGGCTTCATCCATCACCCTCTAATTATGCTGCTTCCCACCTCTGCCACCTTTATATTCAATCTTGAAGAAAGGTCTTGGACTGAAATGTTGATTGCTTATTCCTTTCCATAGATGCTGCCTGACCTGAGTTCCTTCAGCATTTTGTGTGCATTGCTTTGTATTTCCAGCAGCTGCAGAATTTCTCATGTTTATAATAAACCGTGGATTATCTATTGCATGATTTTTTGAGACTTTCTAACATTGGAATTTGTGAGAGTAATGTGAAATTTGATAGAGCTATAGATGGATTTAGATGGAGTAATTAGAGAGAAGTTATTCTTGTTTGTTAATGTTTTAAGGAGTAGAGACATATATTTAGAGACTCAAGTAAATGATTCAAAGGAAACATCACTGGTGAAAATGGTTATTTGAGGCCTTCAATGGGAAATTGATTCGGTAGGGAAGAAAACATTTGACAAGTTTTCAGGTAAAACCTACAAAGCAAGTGGGGGAATGGAATTGACTTCTCTATAAAGAGATGGCAGAGACTTGAAGGGTAAATGATTAACTTCTATAATTCATGGATATTGTCCTGTACATAAGTAATCAGGAATATTTACTGAAATTATCAACAATTCATATCCATCATTGATTTGGATCAATTAATGTGCAAACTTATAAGTGATATCATGCAGTTTTTGTGTTGTAAGTGAACTTCAGAAACCTTCCCTATCTCTTGCTGACAGATGCCAATGGCAGGTAGAAGCAAATGGTGCCTTATCTCCTGCATTGACACCAAGTCCCTCACCTCTGCCACTAACTATCGAAGAAGACCGGGAGTTCACATATCCTTGCGATGCACTTGCACCACCTCCTCCAGTCACTGGGCATTACTTTGATTTGCCGAGAATACGCCTGCCTCCTGGAATAATGGGAAAGCTCAGGGAAATCTCTGGCCGTGCAAGACCTCAGTTCAGGCCAAGTATTAAGTGAGTAGAGTCTTTTCCTTGTCAGTATATATTATCGACAAATGGACTTCAGTGCTCTTCCAGTAGTGAAAGTGTAGATGTTCATTGGAAGAGACTGTATGTTGAATATTTTAGCTAATCATTTAATTCTATAATGTTCTTTCAGGTTTGATAAAAGTTCTTGGATTTTTCAACTGAGTTTTTTTTTGTAATATAATTTTTATTGAGTTTTCAAAAAGAATACATGAAAATATAAAAACTACCCTCCCCCCTCCCCCCCCCCCCATATATAGTCCTACCTAAAAAGAAAGAAAGGAAGAAAAGAACCGCCTGGGTATTGGAAGGTTTACACATGCTCCATGGGATTCAAAATAAATTTGGTATAATTATTCGTTACTTTCCCCAAGGGACCAAGGTCTTTATCGGAGCACTTAAGTATGCCATCCTATCTTTTGTAAATAAGGGCGCCAAATATTCAAAAATGTTACTCAAAACATGTTATTCAAAAATGTTATTCAAATGTTATTCAAAAACTTAAATTATAAGTAATTTTTTCGAGTGGAATAGAACTAGCCATTTCATTATTCCAACGATCCATACTTAAATACGAATAAGATTTCCAAGTAACTGCTATAGTCTTCTTAGCTACTGCCAATGCAATTTTTATAAATTCTTTCTGATATTTATTCAATTTAAGTTTCGGTTTTATCCCTTCAATATCACCTAATAGAAATAATACAGGGTTATGTGGAAGTTGAGTTCCAGTAATTTGGTCCAATAAGACTCTTAAATTTATCCAAAAGGGTTGAATTTTAAAACAAGACCAAGTAGAATGTAAAAAAGTACCAATTTCTTGATTACACCGAAAGCATTTATCAGATAGATTTGAATTTAATCTATTTATTTTTTGTGGTGTAATATATAATTGATGTAAAAAATTATATTGTACTAATCTGTCGAACATTTATTGTATTTGTCATACTGTCAAGACAGAGTCTTGACCAATTTGTTTCATCAATATTAATATTCAGATCTGTTTCCCATTTTTGCTTTGACTTATGGGTTCCTTGTTTAATTGTCTGTTCTTGAATCAAATTATACATACAAGAAATAAATTTTTTAATTTTCCCTTTTTGAATTAAAATTTCAATTTCATTAGGTTTTGGCAAAAACATTGCTTGACCCAGCTTACCTTTTAAGTAAGCCCTTAATTGAAAGTAACAAAAGAAAGTATTATTTGATATTTTATATTTATCCTTTAATTGTTCAAATGACATCAATATACCTCGTTCAAAACAATCTCCTATAAATTTAATCCCTTTTTGGTACCAATTATATAAAAGTTGATTGTCCATTGTAAAAGGAATAAGTCTGTTTTGGAACAAAGGTCTCCTTGCTAATAGAGATTTCTGTGTTTCATTATCAACATTTATCTTATTCCATAGATCAATCAAATGTGTTAATATAGGAGATTCTTTCTTTTCCCGTATCCATTTAGATTCCCATTTATATATAAAATCTTCAGGTCTATTTTCTCCTATCTTGTCTAGTTCTATTTTAATCCATGCTGGTTTTCGATCATCGAAGAAAGGTGCAATAAATCTAAGTTGATTTGCTTTATAATAGTTTTTAAAGTTTGGAAGTTGTAACCCTCCTAACCCAAATTTACATGTCAATTTTCCCAATGATATTCTTGACATTTTACCTTTCCAAAGAAATTTTCTCACACATTTATTTAACTCTTGAAAAAATTTCTGTGGCAATTGTATTGGTAATGTTTGAAACAAATACTGTAATCTAGGAAATATATTCATTTTTACAACATTGACTCTACCTACTAATGTTATTGGTAGTATCATCCATTTGTCAAAATCTTCTTGAATTTTTTTCAATAGTGGTAAATAATTAAATTTATATAAATTCTTTACATCATTATCAAGTCTTATACCTAAATATTTTATACCATTTACCGGCCATCTAAATTGGGTTACTAATCGACATTGACTATAGTCTCCTTTAGTAAGAGGTAAAATTTCACTTTTATCCCAATTTATTTTGTAACCTGATACCTTCCCATATTCATCCAATCTGGAAGATAATTTATGTAACGAATGTTGTGGGTTTGTTAAGTAGATCAAAACATCATCAGCAAAAAGATTAATTTTATATTCCTCCTGATTAACTCTAAAACCCATAATATCGGGATCAATTCTGATTAGTTCTGCTAATGGCTCTATCGCCTGTACAAATAAAGCAGGTGATAATGGACAACCTTGTCTAGTTGACCTTTTTAACTGGAATGGTGTTGAAATTTGAGAGTTTGTCACTACTTTACCTTTAGGGTTAGAATTTAAAGTTTTAATCCAATTTATAAAAGATGTTCCTATTCCATATTTTTCTAATACTTTAAATAAAAAATCCCATTCTAATCTATCAAATGCTTTTTCTGCATCCAAAGCTACTACTATACTCTTCTCGTCCCTTTTTTGTGCCAAATGAATTATACTGAGTAGCCGGGTTACATTATCTGCCAATTGTCTATTTTTAATAAATCCTGTTTGATCCATATGTATTAATTTTGGTAAATATTTAGATAATCTATTCGATAAAATTTTTGCTATTATTTTATAATCTGTATTCAATAAAGAAATAGGCCTGTATGATGTTGGTTTCATAGGATCTCTGTCTTTTTTTGGCAATACTATTACAATCGCTGTTGAAAAAGATTCTGGAAGTTTATGTATTTTTTCTGCTTGATGTATTAGTTCCATAAAAAGAGGAAATAATAAATCTTTAAATTTTTTATAAAATTCAGGTGGAAAACCATCTTCTCCTGGAGATTTATTACTTTGGAGTGATCCTAAAGCTTTTTCAACTTCTTTTAATGTAAAAGGCATATCTAATCCCTTCTGTTCTTCCAAATTCAATTTTGGAAGAGAAACTTGTGATAAAAACCTTTCTATCTCATTAACATCATTTTGGGATTCTGACTGATATAATTCAGAATAGAAATTTTTAAAGGTTTCATTTATTTCAAGAGGCTTATAAGATATTTTATTTGCCCTTGTTCTAATTGCATTTATTGTTTTGGAAGCTTGTTCTGTTTTCAACTGCCAGGCAAGAATTTTATGTGCTCTCTCACCTAACTCATAATACCTTTGTTTAGTTCTTATAATTGCTTTTTCCATTCTATATGTCTGAAGCGTATTATATTGTAACTTCTTATTGACAAGTTGTCTTCGTTTTTCTTCTGACATATATCTTTGAGATTCTTTTTCTATTTTTGTAATCTCTTTTTCCAATTGATCTAGTTCTGCCATATATTCTTTCTTAATTTTAGACGTATAACTTATTATCTGGTCCCTAAGATATGCTTTCATCGCATCCCATAATATAAATTTATCATCCACTGAATGAAAATTTGTATCCAAAAAAAATTGAATCTGCTTTTTCATAAAATCACAGAAATCTTGATGTTTTAATAATGTTGAATTAAATCTCCATCTATAAGCCACTTCTTCCTTATCAGCCATTATTATTGTCATTAAGAAAGGGGAATGATCTGATAATATTCTTGCTTTATATTCCATATTTTTCACTCTGTGTTGAATATGCATTGATAATAGAAAAAAATCTATCCTTGAAAAAGTTTTATGTCTATGGGAATAGAACGAATAGTCTCTTTCTTTAGGAATGATTCTTCTCCATAAATCAAATTTAAATCTTTCATCAATGATAAAGTTAAATTTACTACCTTCGATTTTATAACAGCCTTGGTTGATCTATCTAAGACTGGGTCTAAGCAAAAATTAAGGTCTCCTCCAATTAATATTTTTTCATTGCATCCGCCAAATTCAGAAAAGCTTCTTGTATGAATTTTGCATCATTTTCGTTTGGTACATAAATATTCATAAAAGTCCATAGTTCAGAAAAAAGTTGACAATGTATAATCACATATCTCCCCGCAGAATCAGTTATTACATTTTGTATTCTAATTGGTAACGTTTTATTTATCAAAATTGCTACTCCCCTCACTTTTGAATTAAATGAAGCCGCAACAACACTACCCACCCAATCTCTCTTTAGTTTCTGATGTTCTGTTTCTGTTAGGTGCGTTTCCTGTAAAAAAAGCTAAATCTATCTTCATTTTTTTAATATGTGTTAAGATTCTTTTTCTTTTCACTGGTCCATTAAGCCCATTAACATTAAAACTCAAAAAATTCAATAAATTAGTCATTATTCTTAACAAAGTTACTCCAATCTAAAACATTACTTATCTTCTCAACTCTCATAGTTCCTTGGGGAATCTCTTTAAACTTCACCATGTTGCTATGTGTTTCCCTCCCAACCTTCCAGGCAAAAAGAAAAAAAAAGATAGAAAGAATACAAAAAAAGAAAAAACAAAATACCCCCCCCCCTAATGTTGTGAATGAAAAGATACACAACACTACCCCCCTCCATTTTACGGGTCGTGGCAAAAGCCACGCTTGCACACATGATTAGCGTAGCAATTGATCAGTGCTTCTTCCAGCTCCCCTGCAACAAAAAAAATTATATATATATATATATAGGCAAAATTAGTGTTACTATTCCCAACTAATATTCCTCCGATTTTAACCTTTCTTACCCCCCTCATATAATTAATAATATATTTATACATTCATCCAGCTTCAAAGATCCAACAAGTCCATTCTTTAACCCAATCTTCATCTTCAATCTATCTCACTCCCCTGGATTTGTTCTTGTATCCGGTGAATATTCAGAGAATCTCGCACAAACTGCTCTGCTTTCTGGTAGTCATCAAAAAATCTTTTTTCTCCACCATGCAAAAAAATCTTCAAGGTTGCAGGATAACGCAGTATAAATTGATAACCATGATCCCATAGGGTTTTTTTCACTGGATTAAATTTCTTCCTTCTCTTCTCTTGGGGGGGCGTCACGTGATGACGTGGGATTGAGACGTGTAAATCCAGCTCTCCCGCAACAAATCAGTAAAGTACTGTTTAAACAAAACAAAGTTGATAAATATTTTCTGAAAACTATTTATAAACTTTGTAAGACTACTTTACGATATGCCTCCTAAACCGCAACAAAAGAAGTCTGCTGTTGTGAAGCAGCCGCGAGGGGGGAAGAAAAAAGGGCCTGCTGCAACGATGGAGCCTCGGACTCAGGTTGGATCTCCTTCGGTAGAACAGGGAGCAATGGCGGTGGTAACGGTTTCTCCGAAGAAGATACCGGAAATGCGCATGCGCAAATCAACACAATGCAAACTACAAGAACCGACAGCCACTGCAATTGAAAATGACTCAGAGTCAGAATTGGATTCTGCAGAGAACACAGATGAAGAAGAGGAGGAAGAATTGGAAGCGATTGGAAGTAAAGGAGATGATAGAGACATAAGAGAGGCTATATTGCAATTAACGGCTGAACTAAGAAAAGTAAGAGAAGAGCTTAGAGATACGAAGATGTGCTATAATAAAGTTATGGAAAGATGGGACAAAATGGATAAGAAGCTTCACAAGATGGAAAGAGCAATGGGGCATATGAAAAAACAGAAAATGATCTGCTTGTCTGGAACTCAGAAAGATATCGACTCTTGGAGAAAGTGGACATGTTGGAAAATTTCAGTAGACGTAATAATATTAAAATTGTTGGTCTTAAAGAAGGTACGGAGGGAGAAAAACCAATAGAATTTTTTCAAAGATGGATCCCGGATGTTTTGCAAATGGAAGAGGAGGTTCGTCCAATTGAAATTGAGCGGGCACATGGAGCTCTAAGACCAAAACCAAAAGATGACCAATATCCATGATCGATTTTAATAAAATTCTTAAGATTTCAAGACAAGGAAAGGATTCTACAGGCAGCTGCTCGAGCTGCCAAGGATAGAAAAGGGCCATTGATGATTAAAGAGAACAAAGTTTTTTTTCTACCCTGATATAAGTTATGAACTGAGTTTGAATTAGTTCTTTAATGACCTCGGCATTTCTATATCTTGTTACAAAAGTTAAGGGATAACAATCTAGAAAGTACGCTGAATTCCCTTTCTACCTCCCCATTCTCAAGGCAAGGAAGGCCACTATAGCAAATATCCCAGAATAGATCAATTAGCAAAGGCTAGTGATCAAAGCTGAGATTTTTTTGTGATTTTACAAGATCAGTTTAACACCATGTAGGATATCTTGTGAATCCTGATTAAGGGTTCCTGCTGAGTTCCTCTAGTATTTTGTGTGTGTTACCTTGTGAGATGTTCACTTTGACAGAAGTAATAGCAAAATTTCTATCATTATAAAGGTAACGGCTTAATAGAGTAATAGTAAATCATTGCACATAGCGCCCCTCTAGCTTTTGCATTACACCTTGACCGTAAGAGTTGGCATTCCATTTTTCAAGTTGTAAGCATTCATCAATTCCATTTTCTTTCTGGATTCCTATGATTATGTATTCCCAAATATAATAGGTTTTTTAAAATAGGCTGATCACATGCTGGAGAAAGATTAGGGTGATTGCATTAGGCTGCAATAAGCTATGCTTATTTAAAAGCTTTGGTAGGTATATATGTTTTTTTGGACTAAGGTACCATTTATGGAATAGCTAAAATTTTAATTATCCACCTTGAAATTATTCAACTACTTTTTTTATATTAAAAAAAAATTGAAGCGTGATTATGCAGATCCTGCTGACATTATTTCCTCCTTGATTGCAGGGAAGTGATTCAACCTGATGTGATGGAAGAAATGGTCGTGTCATGTGTGATCAAGCATTTGAATCTGATTGATGCACTGCAGTCTCTGATTAATTTCCAATATCGTGAAGAGCACTTGGAAGAATATGACCTTTTGTGTAAAATAATGGGGGAAACGTTCAAAAAGCTAAATGCTATGGAGAGGCAACTTCAGGTATTGTTGGGAACACAAAAGAACATTGTACGTTTGTTTTCGGTGGTTTTAGTCATAGTCATGCTTTATTGATCCCGGGGGAAATTGGTTTTCGTTACAGTTGCACCATAAATAATAAATAGTAATAAAACCATAAATAGTTAAATAGTAATATGTAAATTATGCCAGGAAATAAGTCCAGGACCAGCCTATTGGCTCAAGGTGTCTGAATAGAGGCAGTGCTCATTTTGGGAGGGGAGAATGAAGTGGAGAATCTGGAGGAAGTAGATCGATGGAATCTTCATTTGTTCCCTGATACATTCCTAAACATGAATTCGAATACAATCAAGAATTTTGTCTGTAGTGGAAGTTCATGAATTAATGTTGCATTTTATTAACTTTGACTTTTTTCAGTGATACTAATATCAAACAGTGAAGAAATGTTCAGCAACATTTCTTTCGATCTGGTTCCACTACACAAATGAAAAATCCAGCTTCGACTGAGTGTCTCATCTTGATTGCACACCTATAGCCTAGCTAAAAGACCATAAGATATAGGAGCAGAATTAAGCTATTTGACTCATTGAGTCTGCTCTGCCATTTCATCATAGCTGATCCAATTTTCCTTTCAGCCCCACTCTCCTGCCTTCTTCCCATATCCCTTCATACTCTGATCAATCAAGAATCTATCAAGCTCTGCCTTAAATATACATAAAGACTTGGCCTCCATGGATACCTATGGCAAAGAATTCCACAGATTCACTACTCTCTGGCTAAAGAAATTCCTCCTTTCCTCCGTTCTAAGAGGAGGTCCCTCTATTCTGAGGCTGTGCCCTCTGGTTTTAGTCTCTCCCACCAAAGGAAACATCCTCTCCACATCCACACTATCAAAGCCTTTCACCATTCAATAGATTTCAATGAGGTCATGCCTCATTCTTCTGAACTCTAGTGAATACAGGCCCTGAGCCATCGAACGCTCTTCATATGACAAGCCTTTCAATCCTGGAATAATTTTCAGGAACCTCCTTTGAACCCTCTCCAGTTTCAGCACTTCCTTTCAAAGATGAGTAGCTCAAACCTGTTCACAGTACTCCAGGTGAGGCCTCACCAGTGCTTTATAAAGTTTCAACATTACATCCTTGTTTTTATATTCTAGACCTCTTGAAATGAATGCTAACATTGCACTTCCTTCCTCACCACAGGCTCAACCTGCAAATTAACTTTTAGGGAATCCTGCACAAGGACTCCCAAGTCCCCTTGCACCTCAGTTTTTTTGTATTTTCTCTCAATTTAGAAAATAGTCAACCCTTTTGTTTCTAATACCGAAGTGTATGACCATACATTTCCCAATACTGTATTCCATCTGCCATTTCTTAATCCATTCTCCTAATCTAAGTCCTTCTTTAGCCTCTCTACTTCCTCAAAACTATCTGCCCCAACATCTTTCTTCTTATCATCTGCAAACTTTGCAACAAAGCCATCAATTCCATCATCCAAATCATTGACATATACCATAAAAAGAATCGCCCTAACACAAACCCCTGTGGAACACCACTAGTCACTAGCAGCCAGCCAGAAAAGGCTTCCTTTATTCCCACTCTTTGCCCCCTGCCAATCAGCCACTGTTTTATCCATGGTAGAATCTTTACTGTAATACCATGAGCTTGTAGCTTGTTAAGCAGCCTCATGTGTAGCACCTTGTCAAAGGCTTTCTGAAAATCCAAGTACACACAAGTACATTTTAGTTGAATACCCTTTATTTCTACAAACAGAAAATTTCTCACTTGATGTATTCTTAAAGATGCTTCAGCAATAATATTAATATATTGTCTTGTAGAGTGTAGCAGAGCTTGAGCAGAAGTGGCAGAGTGAGATAGAAGATAGTCAGCAAGGAAAACTGGAAAACAGTATACCATTCTTCCATGACTATCACTTCAATGAGGTTTGTATATGAACGTAAAAAGATGAAAGTAACTGTTGTTTGTAAATTGAGAATTAGCCTACTGACTTTTCTGTGCTTGGGCTTATTTTGATTAGTAGTGAGTTAATCCAGTCTATTAATTAATCACGATTAGAATTGTGTATTGTTTCCATCCGAGTGTCAGTGGGAGATGAAATACATCTTGGCTCTCCTTTGTGCTACCTTGATTGTTGGGAGCTGTCAGTAACTTATTGAACTTTTAAATTATTAGCACTGTAAGGCTTAGATATGTAAATTTCAATGCTGATGTGTCTTTTGGGCTGCTCTCAAAAATTGGTTTTAAAACTTCATTATTGCTTGTTCTAAAACAAAATGGCCATCCAGACTCTTAACAGCAAAGAGCTTTTCTGAATAGCTTAATTGTTTTGGACGGTGTTACTTAAGTAAAGAATATTGACCAAAATAGAGAGGTCGTAATGCTTGAATGTCAGATGGTGCAATGAAATCCATAGCCACTGAACAGTTGTGAAGGTCATTGACTGCAGTCTGCTATCACTGCAGAACTTGTATGTGTCCAGGACAATGAAGCTGGCTAGAAAAATCGCTACTATCCCAACAAACTACCTTTTCCCGGAGCTCCCTTCTGGAAAACACTATATAGCTAATAAACTCTGTCAGGCTTCCAGCAGGTACAAGTATCAGGGATGATGAAGATCATTTTTCTTAAGATCCTTTTTCACTATATAGCTATTCAAGCCAAAATATCACAGCATTTTAAAAGTTCCTTTCCCCAGGCAGTTAATCTGATCAACCATTATAATTGGCCCACCACACTCCCCTCTATCCATTACATCAGCATTGCACTGTAAGCACTTTAAGAAACTCTTTAATAATGCTGTTTACATTGTAGATACATGCTTGTATTTATGTTTTACGTACATTTATTCCATATAATACTTCTAACTTTATATAATTCTTTATTCTTTATAATTGTTGAATGGTTCAAAGGTCCAATTTAATGTCAGAGAAAGTTGTACAATATACATTCTGAAATGCTTTTACTTCGCAACCATCCACGAAAACAGAAGTTCCCCAAAGATTGAATGACAGTTAAATGTTAGAACCCCAAAGTCCCTCCTCCCAGCTCCCCTCCCTCCCATGCATATACAGCAGCAAGCAACAATTCTCCCTCCCCCACCAGCAAAAAAGAGCAACGTTACCCGCCACAGAGCAGTCAAGCGTGAACAAAGCAATAGCAAAGACACAGACTTGCAGTTACCCCAAAGATTTTGCATTTCACCCAGTATACGACATACCACAGGTGCGCTCGCTCGCTCTCTATCTCTCTCTCTCTCTATCTCTCTCTATCTATCTATTTATCTATCTATCTCTATCTCTCATATAAGGGAGAAGGCGGTGTCTCCGTTTTCCCAGTGAGGGGGGAGACATAACAAACAACTCCCTGGTTTATCATGTTAAAAGTCTGTTATGTCGCTTTTTTTTGAGCTCTGTGCCAGAAGATCTCAAAGATCTCGGGTCTGATGATACACGGGTCTCCTGCCGTGACACTGACCCTCGATCCGCCCGTCTCCAGAGCTCTGAGATCCTAGTTTTCCAAATCCGAGATGGACTCTTAGGATGAGCCCTTGGCGTGCTGAACAACAACGGTCAGTTATGAAACCCCAAGAGCGGGTCCCATTCCCACAAAGAACCGAAGTCAGCGTATAACTTCAGGTCAGGGTCTTCCAAAGAACCCTGAAAGGGAAAAATAAAGATATTAAAGATGGAAATAGAGCTGTTTCCAAAGATGTAAGTGAAGGAGTCGCCGTTTAGCACCATCATTACTCCGCTCCCCCTCCAGAGGTGTTGTTTATTGTTGCATTTTGCACCAGCACACCACAGCAAATTCCAACTACATATAAGAATAAATGGTGAATAGAATTGATCCTTGATTCTTATTCCTGTTTTTGATGTACATATCCTTAATATTTACCTAGTATCAGCTTCTGTTTTACTACCTAGTCCCAGAGTGAAATAAAAGTGGAATTTTTATAATTGGAATTCTTAATGGTGAACTTCTGGAAGCTATCATGTTGTCTAGCATAGAAGCATAGAAAACATCGCATGTAATGGTTAATCATATATTGGCTAAAATTGATGAGTTGATCCTAAAATATAATCTTAATAGTTTTATTTTTCTCTAGAGTAAAATGAAGGAATTAGAACTGCTATGCTCCCTAAAGGAAATGCCATTTGACTCTAATGATTTGGAGAATGTTGTCCTTTTGTTAAGGTAAGATGTAGTTGCTCTGTTACTTATGAACAAGGGGATTAGAAAGTATGGAGTTCCTGTACTGTAAAACAGCCAGCCAACTATCACTTGATTATTTCTTGATCTGTGACCACTCAAATAAATTGTTGATTTGCTCCAGCATCCTCAGTTCACAAAGCTAACATGTATTAGTGCCTTGAAGGAATGAATTGAGATAGAATAAGCACAAATAAAAAACACTTCTGCACTAAAAGCATCACAGAATAGTATTTTCTATAGCTTGTGGTCTAAGTAGAAACTTCCCAGTAGAACTGTGTTGACTGATTTTTCACTTGATTCATGAAAAAAAAAGTATCCACTATTCTATGTATCACAAGGTGTGTGCATTTCTCGTCTTATGTAAGAAAACCTTATGTAAGAAAACGCTAACTGAAGTCTTAAATCAACCTTTTATTCAGCTTACATTTGAGAAATGAAGGCCAGAGAAATCATTTTATGGCCTTGTGTAAGTGAATTTGTTATCTAATTTTAAAACCACTCTCAACTTCCATTTATATGACCTTGTGTTGGTAGGATATCCCAAGGGTTTCCCCTGGGGCATTGTCAAAAACAAGATGTTAAGCTACCTTATTGATACAGGCTTACATTTGATACGGAAGTAGTTGTCAGGATCATCATAAGTGGGGAAAGAACAACTATATAAAGGGAGAGTCTCAGACCACTGTCTTGACAGTTGGTAATATTATTAAATTTGGGGTATTGGAATTGGAGTGCAGCTACCTGAGGGTTGTGGACGTGGAAAAAGTTAGAAATGACAGGGGGCAAAATGACTTGAAATGAGAATGAAAGTTAAAGATCGTTTATCTAGGAGTTGGTGTTGATCAGCAAGTAAGATAGCAACGTGAATGGGAGGGAGCTGTGTAAATCTGAGCAGGCAGTGTTTGATGCATGAACAAGACAGTGAAAGATAAGAATGGCCTTAAGTTTAAGATTTGGATTACCTCAGTTTATGATTGAATGAGGGATCTAACCAAGTTTAGAAGTAACAAGGTTGTGGATGAAGATTTCAGCAGTGGATGAGCTGAGGTGGGACAGAATTGGACAATGTTGCAGTGTTTGGAATAGCTGACCTGCCTAATTGAGCAGGTATCAAAGCCAAACTTTGACTCATTATGCAATATGACATCAAGCCTGCAAATGTCCTGGTTAGGCTGCGGATGAAAGCTATTGCTGACCTGTAAATGAGAAGAAATGACCCTGGAGGCAGTAGTTTCTTTCACCAGTGTCACTGGACATATCTTCATTCTCATGAGTCTAAATTTCAATTGAAATGTAATTATTAATGCTGCTTATTTTATCTGCTCCTTAACAAAAATACTTTGCTCGTGTGCAGAGAGAAATTTGGCCAGGAGGTGAATTCTTTGGCACCGAAGTCTTCGCATTCCTTATCAAAAACAAAATCTTTAGTTAAGAGCTTGATGAATCGAGCTGAGCTATTGCTGCATGTTACAATAGCAGCACAGTCTGGTCTGACGAGGAGTATTTCGGGAACACCAGCCGATACGCCAGGTACAGAAATAAAAAAAAAATGCTGTAAATCATCATTGTAGGAGTTGGGGAAAGAAAAATTGTTTCAAGTCATTGAGTTTTTGTCAGAACTAGATGAAGATGTAGGAGATTTGAGCCAAGAGAAGGGAAAAAGAGGGGCAGATGAGAGACAAAATGACTGTGCAATTGAAAAGCATCAACAGTAGAAAATTCTGTGAGAAAAGTATGGCAGAATTATTGCCAATAGTTCTTCTCTCCCAAGATTAAATGGTATGATCTGAAATTGTTGAGATAACTGTCAAGTGCCAATGGCTTTGAACTGCCTAATTTAGTAATGCAATGCTGCTCCATGAATTTTCATTAGAACAGTTTGTGAAGCCAAGGGGAGCAAGGTCAGAAAGGGAGTGAGTGGGCTGGTGAACTGTTGTCAGAAACAGTTTAGTTTGTGCATTAGTGCTATGTTACAAAAATACATCATCCAGTCTGCATTTAATTATACCAAGCTGGAGGAAACTGGATTGTGACCAGCAGAATTTGCAAAGTAGAAAGGCATCTCAGCAAATTGCTAATCTATCGTGGAGCATTTGAGGTCCTGGAGACTGGAAATGGAGGAGGTAAAAGATGGTGCTGTACCTCCTGCCTTGTTCTAACTGATGGGATGAGCAATGGAGCTGGTGTTGAAAGAGATTGAAAAGTGGACATGTTGCTTTGGAGGAAAGGTCAAGGAACAATATATTTAGGGGGAGCATCGAAATGGAAGCATTGATCTGTTGTAGTGTGGCAGAAAGTGAGGACAGAAGGGATGTTGTGATTCTAGGTGAGTGAAGTGCAGAAACAGGAAAAAAAGATGATTTGCATTCTGTAATCTATGAATTGGAATTTTCAGCATTGGAAAAATGAAGGTGGCATTGGCAGAACAGAAAAAATGAAGACTGAGAAAGTGTAGAAATAATAGCTGTTACAGTGAACAGAGTGGAATGAAGTATAGTCAGTGGCTTTTGGTCATCCCATCTCTTAAGGTCAAGGACAACGTAATTTCAGTATTTTTTGTGTGTGTTCCGGGATGACTTGTGAGGCCGCTATGGGAATTGAAAAGACTTTTCCACAAATGTGGCAGAAGTTGTTATTGTAGGTAATGGTCAACAACTAATTCCCAGTGAAAGGGATAACAAATTCAAGTAAGTGAGTGTGCCAGCTGGAGCTGTCACTGGTGAGGATTAGGGCAAGCTAAATTTCAAAATGAAGTAGTTTAGGGTGAGAGAAGGCAATGCTATTGCTATTGCTACGTAGTAAGTGAGGAGGAACTGAAATAAAGAACATTTCACGTTTGAATAAGTAGCAGAGTTGGGACTTGAGCAGTTTCCTGCAGCAGTAGTGGCTTCTGATGCTGAATTAGAGATGGGGGTGGCATAAGAAGAAGAGGGCTTTTGGTGTAGTTGGTCTGTTTTTATATTGAATACATTCTTTACTTCAGAGCTCTAGTCTGTACTAAACAGCTGTCATTGAGGTGATGCTGGTACCGATGTTTTGTTTTAAGTGCTTTTATTCAACAAGGAAGAACATGGGAGTGTTGGTCCTGAGGTTGAAACATTCATAAGTGCCAAAGAACTGATGTTGCTTCTCTTATAGAATGTACAATTTTGCTGTTAAATAATTGAAGTATAATAAGATTTGATGTCCAGTTAAGGGTATATAATGAACAAAACACTTGTTAAGTAAGCTTGTACTGGCCCATGTACAAGGCATGAAAAGGATTGCCTCTAAGCAGGAATATTCAATTTGAATCAAATCCATGAGGTTACCTTTACCCAGTGGGTTTTAGGTTTTCATAATCCATGTGGAAAGAGAAAAATTGGTAATGGTGTATATCTGCAGTTTGAAAATGGAAGTACAGAATAGATAAATGCATGATACACTGTTCCAGCTAACAAGTACAAAAATCGCAAATATTTGGTCTTTATTTTTGTGACAAATCCCATGCTTGCTTATTTTACCAGCATGCAAATCATCTTCTGAAACCAAGATGATTTCTCACACTGTTCGCCAGCCTGTCTTCCTACGCAGTATGTCAGCACCCTCTGACCTAGAAATGATTGCAAATGAAGATTTAGAATTCACTCGAGCCAATCAGAGGTAAAAATTAAGCTAATTTACATGTTGACATAGTATTGATCATATCTCTCAGTATTGTAATTATGTTGTGTTTGTTTTTTTGAACAATTTCAGATTAGTCTTTCTTTTTAGTTAGTTTTTTGAGAATTGGGTGTCACTGAAAAGGCCAGCATTGATTGCCTGTCCTTGGTTGCTGTTGATTTTGTGATGATGAACCACCTTGAACTACAGTAGTCTTTCCTCAGAAAATGCACACACTGTGCTGTTGATTAAGGAGTTGCAGGATTTAGATTTGGCAGCAAGGAAATAACAGTAATGTGAATCCAAGGAATAAAAGTCTGCTGTATGGAGGGGATGCTGCAGGGGGCTCTATTTTCAAGTGCCTACTGCCCATATTTTGGTTGCATTTTGGGGGCTGCTATTGGAATTCCCACACCAGTAACTGGATCTCATAGATTTGTCATTCTTGGAGGGGATAAATGTTTAGGGTGGTGGATGGGTCTCAGTTAAAAGACCTGCCTTGGATAGTTGTTAGTGTCCATCCAGTAGTGCAGAGAGTAGAAAGGTATAGCACTTACCCGGTCATTCAGTCTATGGTGTGCCAATCTTGATGTTAGTTTATACTAAATATCCTCCTTCTGGGTATCATCCATATACCTTCATTCCCTTCGTACTCGTGTGTATGGCTCAAACCCTCTCAAACTCCATCAACTTGCCTGATTCCACTACTAGTCCTGGTATTCCAGACACCTACCAGTCTGTGTAAACAGACCTTTATACTTCTCAGCCCTAACCTTAAAAACGTCCTCTGGTGTTAACCATTTCTGTCCTTGGGAAAAGATTCTGTCTGACTACCCAGTCTGTGCATAATTTTAAAAAAACCTCTTTCAGATCTCACCCAGTCTTCAACCTTGTAAGGACAGCAACCCAAGTTTGCTGTTATAGCTCACTCTAATCCAGGCAGCATCCTGGTAAACCTCTTCTGCACCCTTTCCACAATCTCCACATCCTTCCTATAATGCAGTGACCAAACTGCGTGCAAGACTTCAAGTGCAGTCTGAATAATGTTCTGTATACAGTATTGTGCAAAGGTCTTAGGCACACGTATATAACTAGAGTACCGAAGACCTTTGCACAATGCTATAGAAATGTTATGTATTGCACTGTACTGCTGCTCCAAAAAAAATTTGAGTGTTGATGAACCTGATTCTGATAGGGATCTCTATTGTGGACAGAGTTGGAAAGGGGCAGGGAGAAGGGAATCAGGATTGAGAAAAGGGGAAGGGAGAGGTGAGGGTGTGGGAAGCAGCAGAGAGACATTCTGTAATGATCAGTTTGGAATCAAATGACCTTAACTAGTATCTCAGGGCTGTGTTTGTCTTCACCCACATCACCTGCTCCTAGCCCTCTTTCTCTGCCACCTGCTCCACACTTCTCCCGTGGCGCTCCGCCCTCACCTTTTCCCAGCATGCTTTGTTCCCGCCCTCCGCTTCACGTTGACAGATACAGTACTGTGCAAATATCTTAGGCACCCTACATAGTACTGTATCTGCAACATGACTTCCTTACTCTTTTATAAAATTAGCACCCCTACCTATTAAGACAGCGGTCCCCAACCACCGGGCCGCGGACCGGTGCCGGGCCGCAGAGCATTTGCTACCGGGCCACGAGGAAACGATATGATTTGGCAATATGAGTCAGCTGCACCTTTCCTCATTCCCTGTCACACCTACTGTGGAGCTTGAACACACGCGAGGTCATTAACAGCGCGTCATCCATATCAGCGCGGGAAGAAGATCAACTCCTCGAGCTTGCAAATGACGGCAGGCTGAGAAGTATGTTTGACATAACATCTCTGCCGGCATCACGGATCAAAGTCAAGGCTAAATATCCTGAGATAGCCATGAAAAACTGAAAACGTTGCTTCCATTTCCAACATATCTCTGCAATGAATGCGACGAAAACTAAATAGACTGGACATAAGGAACCCCCTTCGAGTATCGCTGTCTCTCGTCACCCCTCGATAGGACCGTCTTGTTGCAGGGAAGCAAGCCCAGGGCTCCCACTGATTCAGCGATATTGGTGTGTTGCAATGATTTTATATGTTCATACAGGGAAAATATGTGCTGTGTGTTTAATATCCAAGCGTAACTTAAAATGTTACGATGCTATTGACTGATAGTGACTTATATAACCATATAACAATTACAGCATGGAAACAGGCCATCTCGGCCCTTCTAGTCCGTGCCGAAAGCTACTCTCACCTAGTCCCACCGACCTGCACTCAACCCATAACCCTCCATTCCTTTCCTGTCCATATACCCATCCAATTTTTCTTTAAATAATATTGAACCTGCCTCTATCACTTCTACTGGAAGTTCTTTCAACACTTCAAGCTCCCCGTCCTCCCCTGATGATTGACTTACCACTATATTCATGCGAGGAAAATATGCGCTGTGTGTTTAATATTAAATTCGTTAGATAAACCCTTTTAGAAACGAAATTGAGTGTATTAGCCCCTTATTACCAATGTTCCGGTCGTTATGAACACCCCCCCCCCCCCCGAACAGAATCGCCAAAAGCGCTTTGCAGAAAGTAATATTGGCAGGTACACGCGTGAGTGTGTTACGCATGCGCACTGGTGCCCGCGCAAGGCTTCATGGTCATTGTAGTCTTTCATTGACTGCTACTCTTGTCCGTTGGCAACCCTACCACCCGGGTCGGCCGGTCCGCAAGAATATTGTCAATATTAAACTGGTTCGCAGCGCAGAAAAGGTTGGGGACCCCTGTACTAAGACAAGAATGCCATATGCAATAATTCCTTGCTCTCTATCCTACCACCTGTTGTCCGGCTGCTGTGGCTCCCAAACCCCTGCCACTCGAGTTTAAATGATTTCAAGTATATTGGTTCTCCTCCAACTCAAGTGGCTTGTTTATATGGGTGCCGCCTCCCCTGCAGGTGAGCCCAGCGATCCATATATTTCTTCTGTTTCAGCTCCTTAGCCATGTACAGCACTATGTATCTATTCCTTACTATCACGTGGCACAGGTGGGAATCCTGACACTTCAGTACTGTGTCCTGTATTTTAACTTCTAGCTAGCTCCCTAGAATGCCTTTGCAGTACCTCAGCTTTACTCTTGTCATTGGTACTTAAATGGATTGCAACCTCTGGCTGCTCATCCTGCCCTCTGGGACTGTCTAGTACCTTCTGTGAGGCATCCTTGACTCGGGCACCACATCATCTTGGAGTCTCGATGGTGGCCACAGAAGTATCTATCTGAGCCCTTTACTCTTTGCTTCCCCATCACTATTGTTCTGCCTGACTTTATCATTCCGTTCTTTGCCTCAGCCAGGCACAGTGGCACTAACCCAGCTACTGCTGATGGCCTCTTTTTAAGAAGTCACTTCCCCTAAAATTACCCTTAAGGGCATGCTTATTACTGAGGGGAATGGACACAGGGCAACCCTTCACTGTCTATTTGCTCCCCTTACTTCTCTGGTGTTTACCTGTCTGTCTGTAGCCTGCACCTTTAGTGTGACCTTTTCATTAAAATTCTCATCTATTCCATCGTGCTGATGTGCTTTGTAAGTGGTGGGAGTTTTTGAAGCATCAGGCACCAAATCACTTGCTG
Source organism: Mobula birostris (assembly GCF_030028105.1). Lineage (NCBI taxonomy): Eukaryota > Metazoa > Chordata > Chondrichthyes > Myliobatiformes > Myliobatidae > Mobula > Mobula birostris. The sequence goes on from NC_092400.1 coordinate 31,685,072, forward strand.
TGTAATACCCAACATCTTGTGGTTATAGTGCCAATGTGGGTTGTCGAGTTCAGTTCCTGGTCATTGGTAGGTGTTTTGCACAGAGTGGTGTCTGCCTAGAATAATTATCAGGGGTGATACAATAGGGACCTTTAAAAAACTCTTAGACATACAGATGTATGAATAAAGGAGCATTATGGGCAGTATTGGAGGGAAGGGTTATATTGATTGTGGAGTAGGTTTATATAGGTCAGCACAGCATCATGAGCTCGAGGACCTGTTCTGTGTTGTACTGGTCTGTGGCCTATGACTAATGTTCAAAAGCACATATTTCTGACAATCTTGTTGTTTGGTGGTGGAGGGGCTTGAACATCGAGAGTAGGAAGTTAGACTCTTGCTGGAGATGGTTATTGATTGGCACTTTTTTGGCATGAATGTTACTTGCCACTTACCTGACTGAATATTGCTTTTGTCTTGTTGCATATTGGCACAACCATTTCATTTGTGATTGGAAATGGATATTTTGTGAGCATTGCCAAATGCAGATTGAATGACTGCTTTGCAGCGATTCTTTGTTCAGTCTGCAACAGTGACCTTGCCTTCTAATTGCATATGATTTTAATTCTCCATCTGTTCTCATTCTGACATTGGTATTTTGTCTAACACTCTTCCAACTAAGCCAATGTTAGGTTCAAGGAATTAACTCTTTTCCCCTCAATGCAAATCCTCCTGATCACCAAAGTATTTCCAGTATTTTTATTTGTAGTTTGGATTTTCAGTATTTGCTGGGTTTTTTTTTCTGATGAATGTACCATGTACTCCATGGTAGGCTCATCTAGAAAGTCAAGAGGCATGGGATCCATGGAAACTTGGCTAAAGTAATCAGAATTGGCTTGTCCGCAGAGGGTGGTAGAAGATGGAGCATATTCTGCTGGAGGTTGGTGACTAGCAGTATTCCACAGGACCTGTTCTGGGATCCCCACTCTTTGTGATTTTATTTTAAAATGGCTTGGATGAGCAAATGGAAGAGTGAGTTAATAAGTTTGCAGGTGACATGAAGGTTGATTGTGTTGTGGATAATATGGAATATTTTTTAGGACCTAAAGGGATATAGACAGGTTGCAGAGCTGGGCAGAGAAATTGCAGATGGTGTTCAATTTAGACAAGTGTGATCTGATATACTTTGGAAGATTGAACTTGAAGGTAGATTACAAGCTTAGTGGCAGGATTCTTAGCAGTGTGGAGGAACAGAAGGATCTTGGGATCCACACCCATAGATCCCTGGTCGTGCAAGTTGATAGTGTGGTTAAGAAAGGCATTTGGTGTGTGGGCCTTCAATAGTCAGGGGATTGAGCTCAAGAGCCATAAGGTAATGTCGCAGCTCTATTAAACTGGTCAGACCACACTTGGAAGGAATATTGTGTTCAGCTCTGGTTGCCTCATTATAGGAAAGATGTGGAAGCTTTAGAGAGGGTGCAGAGGTGGTTTACTAAGGCGCTGCTTGATTTGAGAACGTCTTATGAAGAATGGTTGAGCAACCTAAGGTTTTTCTTTCTGGAGCAGAGGAGGATGTGAGGTGACTTGATAGAGGTGTATAATATTATGAGTAGTTTTGTTCGAGTGGAAAGCCAGCACTATTTTTCCTGAAGTAGCATACCATGGGACATCCTTTTAAGGTGAGAGGAAAAAAGTTTAGGGAGATATCAAATGTAATTGCAGCTAATGAAATAAAGGGATGATGCAGGATCAGGGGATATGCTGTAGCTGCCTGATGTGGGAGCTGGTGGACCCCATTGTGGTTCCGGTGACCACATCTGCAACAAGTGTTAGCTGCTGGAAGAACTCGGGCTCAAAGTTGGTGATCTGGAATGTGAGCTTCAAACACTGTGGCACATCAGGGAGGGGAGAGTTACCTGGATTCTCTGTTTCTGGAGGTAGTCACCTCAAAACCTTAGCTGCCTCAAATTTGGTCGGTGGTCAGAGGCAAGAAAGTGTGACTGTGAGTAAGTCAGGTCGTGGGATCCAAGAGACAGTGCTGGAGGAGTCTCAGCCCTTGAGCTTGTCCAACAGGTCTGACGTTCTTGCTCCTTGTGTGGATGCTGTAGAAAGGATGAGCAACCTAATTGTGGCACCATAGTTCAGGGAGCCTTTCAAGAGTGGGGGAGAGAAGAAATATGTTGTGGTGAATAGGGATAGTATAGTCAGGGGAATAGACAGAGTTCTCTGTTGCGAGGATAGAGCATCCCAAAGGCTGTGTTGCTTGTCTGATGCCTGGGTTTGGGACATTTATCTGACCTGCAGAGGAATTTGCAGTGGGTGGGTAATGATCCAGTTGTCATGGTCCATGTGGGTACCAACGACATAGGTAGAACAAGGAAAGAGGTTCTGCTAAGGGGATTTGAGCAGCTAGGGACTAAATTAAAAAGCAGAACCAAAAGGGTGGTAATCTACCTGAGCCATGTGCAAGTTGGAGGACAAGAAGGAGGAATTGATATTGGGTACTGAGGAAATGGCGGAGGCTTTGAATGACTATTTTGTGTTGGTCCTCATGGTGGAGGATACGTCTAATATGCCAAAGAGAGATGTTATACATATGATGGGAAGTGAGGACCTCGATACAATAGCTATCACTAAAGAGGTAGTGCTGAGCAAATTTGTGGGCCTGAAGATAGATAAGTCCCCAGTTCTGATGGAATGCATCCCAGGGTACTGAAAGAAATGGCAGAAGTTACAGTAGAGGCTTTGGTGATGACTTACTAAAATTCTCTGGACTCTGGGCAGGTCCTGGCGAATTAGAATACAGCAAATGTCATGCCACTGTTCAAAAAAGGATGTAGGCAAAAGGCAGGTAACTATAGGCTGGTTAGTGTAACATGTATAGTTAGGAAAGTGCGTGAAGCAATCGTTAAAGAAGAAGTTGTGAGGCATTTGGAGAGAAATGGATCCATCAGACAGATGCAGCATGGATTTAGCAAAGATCCTGTTTGACAAACTTCCTGGAGTTCTTTGAGGATATAACGAGCTCAGTGGATAGAGGGGAACGGTTGGTCGTTGTTTACTTGCATTTCCAGGTGATGTTCGATAAGGTGCCGCATGAAAGATTTATCCATAAGATAAGGATGCATAGAATTGAGGGTGACGTATTAGCATGGATAGAGAATTAGTTAACTAATAAAAAGCAGAGTTGGGATACATGGTTGTTACTCTGGTTGGCAGTCAATGGTGAGTGGTGTGCTGCAGGGGTCAGCACTGGGCCCACAACTGTTCACGATATACATTAACGATAGGGAAGAGGAGACAGAGTGTAGTGAATCTAAGTTTGCTGATAATACTAAATCGAGTGGAAAAGCAAATTGTGCAGAAAATATGGAGTGTCTGCAGAGAGATCTGGATAGGTTAAGTGAGTGGGCAAGGGTCTGGCAGATGGAATACAATGTTGGTAAATGCGAGGTCGTCCACTTTGGAAGGAAAATGGAAGATCAGATTATTATTTAAATGGTAAAAAATTGCAGCATGCTGCTGTGCAGAGGGACTTGGGAGTGCTTGTGCATGAATCACAAAAGGTTATGAAGAAGGTTATGAAGAAGGCAAATGGAATGTTGGCCTTCATTGCTAGAAGCATTGAATTTAAGAGCAGGGGGTTGTGCTGCAACTGTATAGGGTACTGGTGAGGCCGCGACTGGAATACCGCATACATTTCTGGTCTCCTTACTTGAGGAAGGATATACTGGCTTTGGAGGCAGTGCAGAGGAGGTTCACTAGGTTAATTACAGATATGTAGGGGTTAGACTACAAGGAGTGATTGAGTCTCCTGGGACTGTACTCACTGGAATTCAGAAGAATTTAAGAGGAGATCTTATAAAAACTTATAAAATTATGAAAGGGATAGATAAGATAGAGGCAGGAAAATTGTTTCCACTGGTAGTTGAGACTAGATCGAGGAGATACAGCCTCAAGATTCGGGGGAGTAGATTTAGGACGTAGATGAGGAGGAACTGCTTTTCCCACAGAGTGGTGAATCTGTGGAATACTCTGCACAATGAAGCAGTGGAGGCTACCTTAATAAATATATTTAAGACAAGGTTAGATAGATTTTTGCATAGTAGGGGAATTAAGGCAGATAGGTGTAGATGGGTCTAGTGCCTGATCAGCCATGATCCTATTGAATGGCAGAGCAGGCTCAACAGGCCAAATGGTCTACTCCTGCTCCTATTTCTTATGTTCTTATGTATATGTTTTATGCAAAAAGTGGTATGTATCTGGAATGAGTTATCAGGAGTGATACAAAAGGGACCTTTTAAAGTACCCTTAGATGAACACATGGATGTAAGAAAAATGGAGGATTGTAGGCTGTTTAGGAGGGAAGGGTTATATTGATTGTGGAGTAGGTTTATATAGGTCAGCTCAACATCATGGGTTGAAGGACCTTTACTGTGCTGTACTGGTCCCTGTCCTTTGATTAATGTTCATAAAGTACATATTTCTGATCATCTTTGTTGGGCACGTGGCCAAGTGGTTAAAGCGTTCGTCTAGTTATCTCAAGGTCACTAGTTCAAGCCTCAGCTGTGGCAGTGTGCTTGTGCCCTTGAGCAAGGCACTTAATCACACATTGCTCTAGTCTGTGCGAGAAGTGGTGCCCCACACAGACTTCCAATCTGCGCCTTGTAAGGCCTGAAAATGCCTGACGCAGGCCTCTCATGGTCTGAGTCGACGTTCCCTCCCCTCTGATCATCTTGATGCTTTATGTCTGGTGTGCATGTGCATTGCCCATAAGGAATCACTTTGTTTTAATATCATAAGGCCACTTTTGAACTATAGATGTTTGAGGATTTGTCTGCCTTCTAGGAGACGCCATGGGAATAGTCATCGGAGCAGTTCCTTCACTTTGCTTCAGTCCTTAACTATTGAGGATAGCCGTGACAAGCCAACATATAGTGTGCTGCTTGGACAGCTCTTCGCTTTCATTGGGACTAATCCTGACCAAGCTGTAAGTGTTAGTCTTTCTAGGTAATTATACTTCATTTGCAAGTTTACTGTAAAATTTTGCAGTAAGCCAGTAAAGGAAAAGCTGTACTTTTTTGGATGTATTGTTTTGTTGTGTGCTTTCTTTTTAATGGTCTGCATGATTTGTTCTTTTTCGAACATTGAATGTATGACTGTCTTTGTAATGTGTCATTCTCTGTGAATTGTTTTGTGACTGTCTGCAAGAAGATGAATTTCAACATTGTGTATGGTATACATACTTTGGTTAATATGTTAAGTATAATTCAGCCTACTAAGCTGTTGTAAGGTCTATTTTTTGGAAATTATGACAAACTATTAGATAAAGCATTATTTAGTGGAAGATTCACCTAATTTTTCACTTTGCTTTCAAATATGTAACTTGCTACTGTACATCAGTAATGTCATCATTTTAAATTAACAAATCCTTTGCTTTCAAAATAGTTAATCTAATTTTTTTTGCTGTTGAGATTTGCGAAAAATAGCTTTCAAAAGTTATGTCTTTGTTTTGTTTAGGTGTCAAGCAGCAGTTTTCTTTCAGCTGCTCAGACCCGATGGCGGCGTGGTAACACAAGGAAACAAGCTCTTGTACATATGCGTGAACTACTGACAGCAGCAGTCCGTGTTGGTGGCGTCACACATTTGGTGGGACCTGTAACCACTGTCCTTCAGGGAGGACCACGGTAAGCTGTTGACCACGTGAGAAATAAGAAGAAACTGTTTATTCGTTATGGTGATTGCAGTTTCCTCTTGGTTAATGAATCTCGAGGAGTGAACAACTATCGAATTGCAAGAGATTGCGGATGCTGGAATCTGGAGTGAAGAACAAAATGCTGGAGGAACACAGTGGGTCTGGCAGCATCTACAGAGGAAAATGGATAGTCAATGTTTCAGACTCTTTGAAGATTAAAAGGGCTTGACCCTAAGCGTCAACTGCTCATTTCAGTCCACAACTACTGCCTGACCTGCTGAATTCCTCTGGCATTCTGTTTTTTTGCTGCTAAACAATTATCCTTTTAAACAACAACAAATGCTATTTTATTGTGAGGGATGCTAATTTAGAGGAATGGAACTTATCTTTCTGTTCTGTTCCGGAACAGGGATCAACCCCAATTGCAAAAGAGGAAGCTACAACACGAGTATTGAAATTGTGTTTACAAATGTTGGCTTTGGTGCTGATTCAGCCTCAGTGGCATGTTGTCTGAAGCTGCATTTCTTGTTAATTGTGTGCATATTTTCACTTGCCTTCTCCTATCAAATGTAAGGGAAATCTCCCATAGTTAATATTGCTGCTCCACGATTGTTCGTGGTGGGCACATTGCCAACAAAGTGATTAGATTTCTTTTTTATTCTCCGGTGCATTAGATTTCATTTCCTGATCAAAATGTGTCATATCTTAATGAACTCTACATCTTGATTATAATGCTGGATAGCACTATGGCGCTAACCTATTTCCTGTAGGATTGCAGTGAGGCTATATTAAATTTTAAATAATGTTTTTCTTGAGTAGAAGTTATAAAGGGATAACTGGAGTAATTACAGGCCTGTAGGTCGAACCTTGCTCTGGGGAATATTAATGGAAAAAAATCTGTAAAATAGTATTAATAATTTATAGGTATTATTCATGAGACATTCAGCAGAATTTGTTCAGTGCCAAACATGGAGCTAACCAGGTGAAGTCAACAATGAGAATAAATTTGGTTTGGTTAACAGGGATTATCTCAAGAAAACTGTAAGAATGATTGAATCTAAAGAAATAAACCTTGAGTTTAAAATGGTTAAGTATCTGGAAGTAAAAGACGATAGTTTATGGGTATTTTTAACTAGAAGGCTTCATTGTTTTAGGATCTATGGTTGTTCGTCCATCATTGACGTTGATGAGGACCTCGACACCATTATGATGGTGTCGAGACTAGCGCATCATTTGGACTTAAGTGAGGGAGAGTTGCGCAGCGTCAGCCTCACTCTCTCTTCCCAATTCCCATCTGTATCCAATGGCAAGACAGAGTCTGGACGGCTGGAGATGGGACTAGGTGCAGTGGATGACCAGGACGTCTTCTGTGTCTTGTCCTGCTCTACACGTTCCACGACGCTTGCAGAGACCGCCTTCTTGACCGTTGGATCTTCCATTGGTCTCGTCCGCTCAATCCGCCGGAGTCTGTCTTCACATGCTGGGATAGACAACTTCCTATCTCACCGAGGGTTTGAGACCCGTCGGCTACCCTCACCTGGTTTAGCCAGCTTGTCGAAACCATTGCCCGGGGTGTGGCCGCTGTCGCATGCAAACAGCTACAGGGAGCCACAGGTGAGAGCTGAGTGCCAGGTGGGGACCAAAGGTAGACTAACCGCCCTGAAAACGACACGACATGCTCCCCCACCAGAGGTGCTACCCCTCCCTGACACCCCATACACCCCATCTATAGGGTTCCAGTAGTTGGTCATTTGATTTAATTAATTAGATGTAAGGGCTATGATTTTAGAAATTTGCAGAGATACAAGTAGCCGTGTGATTTGTAGGAAAATGTTGTGACTTGGAAGAAGATACCAATGGACTGGGTAAAAAAACTGATAAAATATGGGGAATTATCTGCTGTTGCAATTAGAGGGGGCTAACGACATTGCAAGCAGAAGGATATGCCCACAAACCATTGTAAGTGGCAGCACAGCAGATACAAGAGAGAGAACAAAGGAGATTTAAGATGACATAGCCCAGAAATTTTGAATTGTTGTCATGAGGAAAGATCAACTATGTTGAATTATTTTCTTTGGAACAAAAGATGCTGAAGAGAAAATTAGGATTCCTAAACAGAATTGGTCAGAATCCACTTTCTTCAGCAGGCAGGTAAATAACCAGGGAATAGAGATTTATAGTAATTGATGCAAGATTAAGACAGAAGCTGAGGGGGAAGTGTTTTACCCAAGAGTTTAGTAACTTCGTCGAAACAGCAGCCTAAGTATTGTTTCAGGTGGAAGTTCTGTTCTGTTTTTGAAAAGTAGTTGGGTAGGCATTCAAGACCAAGAAAAAGAAAGTGAGATTAAGCTAGATTAATTTTTTGGATAGCATGGAAGCATTTGAAATAATTTGTGTGCTGTGAATTTCTCTGAATTCTTCTTAACCAATACATATTAACATTTAAAAAATTATTTTTGGTCTTATTTAACTACTTTCTCTATTTCTCATCTCAGGATTGAAGAACTGACATGTGGTGGGATGGTGGAGCAGGTTCAGGAGGCCTTTGGCGAGACCATGACATCAGTTGTTTCTCTTTGTGCTCGATATCCAATAGCTTGTGCCAACAGTATTGGCCTACTTTGTACTATACCATATACCAGGTAGGTAAAAAATGAATTTTCATTGCATTTCAATGATTCAGGAGCTGGTGTGCTGACAAAGCCTGTGTTTAAATCAAATAACACTGGTGACATTGTCTTGGTTATTTATCTATTTGGCTTTTGCAAACTAAATGTATTTTTGGCTGGGAGCTGAAGGCAATTTAAGCGGTTTCATTTCTTCCCTCCTCACCATCGAGACATGCAGTCACCTTGTAAACTTCATTGTCATTAAGACTGACATCGTTTGTTCAGTTGTCTCTGTTGCTTATCACCTGCAATAGCATATCTCATTCTAATTTCTCTTCTATCACCCCATTCTCTTTGAATTACCAATTTTGACCCTGTGAGACTATTTTACTAAACTTTTGATCATCCAGCTTCTTACCTGATCCCATGCTAACTGATGTATATCTCAGATATTGATATCACGTCTTCTCCCAAGCAATTACTTTTCACCTCTGTATTCTCCAAGCTTTGGTTCATGTACAGTCTTAGAGCATAGTGTTGCCTCTTGAATCCGCAACCTTTAAATCCATTTTTCACTTCTCTCCAAACTGTCTAAACCATAGTACCAAAACTTCAGACAAAAAATACAAAAGAAGGCCTTGTGATAATAATACATTATCTGTGCTGGCCCCTTTATAAGCTTTAACATCTATCGTTCTTCAGTGTGTCATTTAACTGCTTCAGTAAGGAAGCCCTTGCTCTCAATCATCTGATCAAACCCTGACTATTTCCAGCAGTAGTTTATCTTCCCATGTGTGTAACATTACCAAAGGTGTGTTCTTCTCCCCTTCCCCTTCCTTTGTTTGCATGTTTCCCTTGTTGCCCAAAAACACAATGCCAGGTTCTACACATAAACTGCTTACACTAATTCTGTATGTTTTGTGCATTATATTTCTCCACCACATTTATGCCGTGAGATTAAAGTCCAGTCCTGGATGTGCTAAAGTGTCGCCTTTCCCTCAGGTCTTAAATTTATTCATCTGTTTTATTTTCTCTCTGGCCACTGTTTTTGGCTCAGACAGGCTATTTGAATCTTCAGTGTCTATTTCAAATCTGGCCTGAGTTTCATATTTTTGAGGATACTGTTTTTTTAAAAAAAAGGAGACCAACAATGTTTTGAGCTATTAGACCATGATTTATTTTTCAAATACATAAAAATGTTTTATTTCTTGAAGTACTCGCATTGTAGAAGAGCTCACAGATATGAACATTGCCATTTTCGTAACTAAAATCATAGTTAATCTTCAAACCAAACAGTGTGTATCTTTTTATATTGTTTTGGGGTGGCAGAAAAGTAATGTGCAAACATTGTGAGTACACAGCTTTCTGGAAAGAAGTGAATGACAAACCAAAAAAGGAGGAGATGGTAAATGGTTCAACATCTATGGAGAGAGAGAAACATTTTGCAAATTGACGAGCTTTCATCAGAATAAATATGTGACATTGTTTCACCATTTAGTTTATGCTGAATTCCTAAACAACTTGGACCCAAGGTTTACTCCTTGGACAGTGTAAGCTTTTCTAAATGAACCAGATGTTTAATATTACTAATACTTTTGGCCTTCTACCTTTTGAGTTGAAGCTGGCCAGTGGTGTAGTGGCATTGGCACCAGACTTTGAGGCGAATGGTTCGGAGTTCGAATCCACCTGGCCCCTTGCACGCTTTCTATCCATGAGCGTCACAGGTTGAGCATCAAGCTAGCAACTCGGCTTTGTGAAAAAAACAGTGCTATAGAAATGGCAAAAATGTCGCTTGATCCATCACAAGGCAAGGAAAGGAACAGCACCTACCTTTTGAGTTGGGGAAGGATGACACAACATAGGATCCTTGTGTTCTGTGCATGTAAATGTGCAGGAAATGGAAGAATACGGGCATTGTGTATGCAGTTTGGTTGGGTATATGATTATTAATTTAGTTAGTTCAGCACACCATAGTGAGAAGAAGAAGAAGATACCTGTGCTGTACTGATCAGTTTTCTTTGTCAGTCCTTCTCATAATTAAGGTCCGATAATTGTTCATTTGTCCAAGCTATCTTACCCAAGTCTGTTCCTGAAGTAGTTTGTTGATGGCCAAAACAAGTGCAATTCCAGCATGTGGCAAAAAACTGGGGTTTTAAATGGATTGTACTAGTTATATAAATCATATTTGTGACAGATTCTGCATCTATCCTGACATTCGCTCATGGTTTTTCCCTAGATGCACTGATTGTTTTCTTTTTGAACCTATGGGGATTAACAAAACTGTAGACATATTTGATCTAGCTGTAAAAAAAAAAGAAATCATCCTTTGCATGTTGAGCTAGAAAACAGTGCATCATTTCTTTTCACTTTTGAAAGGTCACTCTTCTAAAATGTTAACTTTGCTTGTTCATAGATGCTGAATTGCTGAATATTTCCAGCATTTACCACCCCCCACCCCTACGTTTTCAAAATTCACTGACCGAGCGAGTTCTACTGTAGCATTGTGTGATTTGGATGGCATGTGCAGCATACAGGATCAGAATTTGTGCAAAGCATCATTTCATCAATGAATAGTGACTGTACATTGTAGAGCAGAGTTGAATTTAATCCTTCCATTGTTGTGTGGAAATTCTGCAGCAATAATCCAATCTACAAGTTTATTTGTGCTATGTTTAACATCATTTGTGATTAATTGAAACTTTTTCTAAAACTTGAACATTCACTCAGCCATTATAGGAGAGTTTAATATTTGCATTCACGTGGCACCAGTATTTTGCAGGAACATTATCAAACAAAAGCCACAAGGATATTTTTGTAAACACGAGGAATTCTGCAGGTGCTGGAAATTCAAGCAACACACATCAAGGTTGCTGATGAACGCAGCAGACCGGGCGGCATCTCTAGGAAGACGTACAGTCGACGTTTCGGGTCCTGATGAAGGGTCTCGGCCTGAAACGTCGACTGTACCTCTTCCTAGTGATGCTGCCTGGCCTGCTGCGTTCACCAGCAACTTTGAAGGATATTTTTGCATTGAAACACTAAAATCAGTCAGGGAGTTGTATTGTAACAAACACTTTAAAGGTGAGAAAAGAAGAGACTGGTGAACTTCAATCAAGAAATTCCAGAGCTGGAATTACAGGTGAAAATACATTAGGGTGTGGTGGAGCTGTGCAAATCAGGGATACGTTTGGGAATTAGATGAGAATAGTGCTCTCAGAAGGCTCTAGGCTGAAGAGGTTTACAGAGAGAGGGCATGATATGTTGAAGTAATGAATGCATTTGAACTTGAGGATGGAAATTTTAAATTCAACTTATTGCTGAGCAAGGAGCAGATAGTCAATATGCCAAAAATGAGAAAATCTGCAGATGCCAGAAATGCAGAGTAACAAATACAAAATGCTGGAGGAACTCAGCAGGCCAGGTAGCATATATGCAAAAGAGGAAACAGTCAACGTTTTGAACTGAGACCCTTCATCTGGACTGCTGAGTCAGATGTGTGAATAGCCATCTTGAAGGAAAACTACTGAAAGTTTTAAAAACTGCAATTATTCTTTTGAGTTTCACATAACTAAGCCAAATACAGTGTGGAAAATGCTGTTGTGCTCTTGACTCCAGGAACTGCAGTTTATTTGGCATTGCTTCTAGCTGCTGATTGCATCAATGGGATAATTTTACCTTCTGTTATTCGCTTTTTATGCCAGATATTTTGCTGTATGTCCTGAATATGGTTCTTTTTGTGGGTGCTTAGGAGTGAAGAAAAATGCCTGGTGCGAAGTGGATTGGTGCAGCTCATGGACAGACTCTGCAGCCTGACAAGCCAACGAGAAAGTAGCTCAAGTGAAAAACAAACAAGGAAACAGAAGGTTGCTACCATGGCCTGGGCTGCCTTCCAGGTACTTGCTAATCGCTGTGTGGAGTGGGAGAAAGAAGAAGGTGAGCTTCCTACATGAATGCAGTTTTAATCTCCTTGTTCATAGTTTTGTATTCCTTCTAATCTTGTTTGTTCTTCAAAGCCAAAGTAATGGTAATCAATTTCTTATTTACCTCATTAACACTCTGACTTTGCTTTATAATCTGCAGTATTATGGTGCTTCATTTAGAATCACTTAAAATGAAACTTAAACATACTTTTTGATTGAACAAAAGAATTATTTGTGATTAATTGGAAGATAGTATCCTTGGTTATTGATACAGACAGTAACTGATTTTCTGACAGTCAATGCTATATACTTTGTGAATTCTTCCTGTCCAGTAGCTACAGTCCTAATATTGATGTAAATGGTTGCTACAGGTATTCCTTCTCCCCCCACCACCCCCACAGTACTTTCAAGTATGCTTTATACTTGGTTGAATAACTATGAAGCACTCTATTCTCACCACCTGTGAAGGCTACTAAATCATATTAATACAAGCATAGGATATGGATGAAAACAATTAACTTTTCAGGTCAATGATCTCTAGTATCTGCAGTTTTTTTTTTGATTTTTCAAACCCTGGCTGCAGTTGAATGTTCAAGTAGATGTAGACCTGCTTGTCTCTGTGATACAGGAAAGATGTGATTAAGCCAAAAAGGGTGCAGAAAAGATTCACAAAGAAATTTGCCTGGATTGAAGGGATTGAATATACATGGTCTGTTTCCCCTGGCACAATGAGGGCTGAGAAGTGATATGTCAGAGTTTTATAAAATTTTGAGAGGCACAGACAGTAGGTAACCAGAGTCAGTTTTCTCTGTTAGGGTTATCTAAAACTGGAGGACATAAAATTAGTGGGATGAGGCTTAAAAGGAATCTGAGGATTGCATTTTTCATTGAATGAATAATTGGTATCTGGAATGAGTTACCAAAGGAGGAGATGGACACAGGGACAGTAACAACATTTGAGGGATCCAGACGGGCATCCGCTCATAGTATAGTGGGATATGGAATTAATGCATGCAAGTCTGATTACTTTATTCACTGAAGCATCTAAATTGGAAGATTTTTCTAAATATAGGATTTTTTGAATTTAGTTATCAAAACAGTCTTTCAAAGTCTATAAACTTTTCGTTTCATGAATTTGAAGCACAGCACTTACTGCCAGTGTGTATTAGGGCCTTCACTACTATTGTTGGTATCTTAATGTAATGTATCTTTTATTTTGACCAACTCTCTCCAGGTGTATCAACAAATGCAGTCCATTCTGGGTTAGCCCGTCAAGTGTCAAGCCTGCTCACCAATCATCTTGCCCGTGCCACTGAAAGCTGTGGGAATCAAGCAGCAGGGAATGATGCATTGCAAGATGTACTCAGCCTTTTAAATGATCTTTCTAGGTAGGAACTCCATGCTTGATTGTCATTGCATTCAGCACTGTTTATGTACTGTTAAAGAAAATTTCCAAAAACCTGATCATCTGTGCTTGTGTGGTATGTTTGTAGTACAATTACCAAAGCATAATGGATGAGTCAAGAGGATTGAAAATGCTGCCATAGCTACAATTGAAATTAATCTTAACGCAGATCTTCCCCAGCTTATGGCAGGGTTCTGTTCCTGAGATCTGTTTGTAACCAAGACAGCTAGCAAATTGGATAAGCAGTTCCCCAGCAATATATTTAAATAAAATATACGCCAACCAAGGGCAACCTTTTATTAAAACAGCACATTTAATTCAACCATTCAGATGTTGCAACCCAGCTGAAAATGCCTGCATCCCCATAGAAGTCAACAAATTCATCCTGCCGGCCTCCCAAACACTTATTTGTATGTGCAGGTTTTACAATACTGATCAAAAGTCTGAGGCAAATGCATGTAGTAGCTAGAGTGCCTAAGACTTTTGCATAATACTCTATTTGTCAACGTGGCGCAGAGAGCAAGTTAATAAATCTGGCGGAAATAAAGGATGTTGGGATGGTGAGAGTAGAATTCCATGGGAGGGGTGTGGGGTAAGTGGCAGAGGAGTGCAAGAGAAGGAGGTGGCATGGGTGCAAGCACACCCAACCCTGAGACACCAGGCAAGGTCATTAGATTCCAAACAATTGGTTTATTGATCATTAAAGAATATGAAGGTATTGTTTTACTGCAGTTTGCAGATAATTAGCATGTTTGTAAATAAGTTGTGTTACTATTATTCAGTGTTACAGATGTTTTTCCATATTTTATTCAACATTATTAAAAGTGACAAAGTTAGGATGTCAAGTGTTGGTATACCAGCGTGCATTTTCAAGTACAGATTATCTTTATGTATTATGCTTATCCTAATGTTTGGAAACTGTTGAAATTATTGCTCAATTAATCCTGATTCTTTAATTTTGGTGATGTTGTTAGAAGTCAGATTGGTAAAGCAATCCTCAGCCAACCTGCATGTGTGTCCAAGCTACTTTCATTGTTGTTGGACCAGCGACCATCTCCCAAGCTCGTGCTCATCATTCTTCAGCTGTGCCGTGCTGCCTTGCCTCTCATGAGTGTGGAAGATTGTGGGAATGTGGAGCTGCCTCCATGGAGCTACTCCGTACCTTCCCTGGAAAATGAACAAGATGATCCTGGTGATCCAGCTTCAAATATTGCATCACTTCTTTTAGCTAAGCTTGCTGACTATGTTGTACCAGGTAAGTTAGCTGGCAGCTAGTAGAGTACAGCTAAAAGGAAAATTTTGAAGTTGATGTCTATTAGTTTGAAAGCCCTCTAAATCATCTTAACCTGGAATTGACTACTGTTCTTTAATATTCATTCTTGCTCAGTTCAGCCCTTTACCTTCCATCATTGGTTATCTGTCAATAGAATTATAAAACATAATCACTGTCTTTCATCAGATTGATGAGACAGACTTACGGCAAATAAAGCTTAATGTGGAGAAATATGAGAAGATGCAGTTTGGTACGAAGAATATGGAAGAGCAATATAGGAGAAAGGATACTGCCCAAAGAAAGGACGGAAACAGGCAGACCTTGGGGTTTGCATGCACAAATTACTGGAAGTGGTAGTGCTGGTTGAGCTTCACAATTATAGATTTTATCAATGAGAGAAATTTATGCTAAACTTTTCTAAGTAGCTGATCTGGTTGTAACTGAGATGTTGTGTTCAGTTCTGGTTGTCATGATATAGGAAGGCCTTAGAGTAAAAACATTCTTTCTAGATTGAGTAGTATTTAAACAGGTTGATAGAAAGCTAAGCATGATGACCTGAGGGAGAAAACCAACAACAGAAACAAAAAGTACAGTAGAGTAAAAAAGAAATGGCAAGGGAATCTGGGGTGAAGGGAAATTGGTTAATTATACAAAGAAAAATAAGATAGGTGAGGGCTTCATTCCCTGGAGCATAGGAGCAGCAGCTGAGATTTGATAGAGGTATACAAAATTATAGGGGCATAGATCGGGTAAATGCAAGCAGGCTTTTTTTTTCCACTGAGGTGACTAGAACCAGTGGTCATGGGTTAAGGGCGAAAGGTGAAATGTTTAAAGGGAACATGAGGGGTAACTACATTCAGAGGGTGGTGTGAGTGTGGAAGGAGCTGCCTGTGGAAGTGGTGGATGTGGATTTGATTTCAACATTTAAGAGAACTTAGAACAGATAACATGGATGGGAAGGGTACAGAGGGCTTTGGCCTGGATGCAGGTTCCACAGTGCAGGGGACTTGGTGTGTTGCTTACCTAAAAAGAATTGTTTTCTTATTTTTCTTGTTGAGCTTCAGAATCAGCATTTATTCACTATCAATGCAGCCACCGTTCTTGAGACAGGCTGGTAGTTCAGTAATGTATGAGGGGTTTTATAATTGAGGCCTATCCTACAAGGGGGTGTTGTTTGTCTATACAGAACTTGCAGTGGTTTATAAAATGCAAATTGGGGCACATTTCTCCTCTTAGCACATCAAATGTGCTGAAGCAAGCTTTTGCAACAATCCTCTTAATTCTAGCTGAGATTGAACAGATACGAGTGCTTCGTAAAGATAAAATGTTAACAACTGCTTAAGCCCATCACCCCTAGTGGGGCACAAGCCGCTGGCAGCAGTTTGTCAGAGACTTCTGTCTTCGGCCAGTCTTTCAAGTTATCCCCAAGTGTAGCCCATCTTTCAAGTTTCTTCCTCTCCCAGGAATGAGATCTTTGGAACTTCTGTTGGCATTTCTGTTACTCTGGGTTTTTACAGAATGGGGTTGAGAGCCCATGTCCAACCATCCTCCTTTCGCAGGCGGACTTGGGACAGTCCATAGCAGAGCTTACATATTTCTTGATGGGTGTTGATGAGGCATTCAAAACTGACATTGAATTCTTAATGGTTAATTCATGGAGTTAGTAGATAATTCATGGAATGGGTCTTAAATAGTGGAAAAGCTGACAAATCAGTAGAACAATAATGATATGCTTATGAATGGAACAATATATTTCAGAATCTGAACATTTAACACTGCAGGGTGTCAAACTGTGCTGTCTCCAAGCACATCAGAAGCCGGTGGTTCTTTTGCAAAATCAAGCCCAAAAAACTCAATGAAAGCAGACAAAGATAGTGGAGAGGAAAGTGAGGCAATTGATGGCAAGCTCTCAATCTTAATTCATAAACGTGAAGATCAATCATCCCATGAAGTTCTACAGCCATTACTAAGGTAAGTGCACAAGTCTTCTCATTTCCTACTATTTTCGCCTTGCTCCTGAATATTTTGTAATATGCTGTGTTGGCTTTGACTAGAGTATTTCCTGCAGAGGTTTCCCATTGCTTAGACCAGAATATCAGACAGGCAGGCAGTGTAGTTGAGATTAGTGGCAAAGGCTGCAATTAAATCACCACTTAATTGCAAAAGTATTCTATTTCTATTTAATTTAACACAGAATGTCAATCTCAAAATCAAAGATGATTGCCTTGATTAAAGTTGATTTCCAGAAAGAATCATTGGTATCTTGTGGATTTTTTTCTACCTAAGTGGGAGCTCATTTGGCTTGTCCCTAAAACTGCCCCAGCTCACATCTGTTAACTTCCTAGAGACCATTGTTGGAATGTAGGCAGTGCTGTAGCTTGTACCTGATCACAGATGAGTTAATAATATTGCTCCTAACTTTGAATCAAGTTATTTGATTGATCGATATCTAGGTCATTTCCCACTCAGCTATTCATAGCTTAGTGGACATATTTCCCTTTGTGACCCAGCAAGACCAGTCAAACTATTTATTATAAATTACTATAAATTGCACATTGCATATTTGGACGGAGATGTAAAGAATTTTACTCATGTATATGAAGGATGTAAGAAATAAAATCAATTCAATCAATTCAAGTCTTGACTGCCTTGGCCATCCAGCAAGAAAGAGCAGCATGAAATTGCAACTAGGTCTCAGACCATGCTTCCCACAGTGTCTAATTGGTCTTTAGGCAGCTTGCTGCTGCTAAATGCATTTGAACTTTTAAGTAGTACTTAATATTTAAAAATCAGGAAAAATAAATTATATTTTAAAAATTGCTGTGAATTAAAATGAAGTTTTAAAAATAATCTACATTTTTTAAATCAAAAGCAGCCAACCTATTAAATGAATGGAGTTGCATTTAATTTGGCGGCCACCACTGGTATGGGTATAAAGTTTGTCTAACACCACAATCCAGAGTGAGATGGGAGATCAGATGTAGATCGGAGGGCTGCTTCATTGAGCACCTCTGCTCTATCTGGCATTTTCCAGTGGGGTTTCCCAGCAGCCAGTCATTTCAATTTTACTTCCCATTCCCATTCTGACATATTGGTCCATAGCCCACCACCCCCCGCCCTCATACTGCCATGACAAGGCCACAGTCAAGTTAGAGGAGCAACACCTCATATTTCATCTGGGCAGCCTCCATCATGATGGCATGAACATCGATTTCTCTAACTTCTGATAATTTCTCTCTCCATGCCCTTCTCTCTTTTTCATTCCTCATTCTGGTTCCCTCTCTCCCCTTCTCTACTCCTCACCTGCCCATCACTTCCCTCTGGTGCCCCTCCTCTTCCTCTTTCTTCCATGGTCCATTATACTTTCTTATCAGATTCCTTCTTCCATCTATCAGCTCCTAGACTCTTGTTTCATTGCACCTTCCCTCACCTGGTTTCACCTATCACCTGCAAGCTTGTCAACCTTCCTTCTTTCCTCACTCACCCCCACGTTCTAGCTTCTTCTCCCTTCCTTTCTAGTCCTGATGGAGGGTCTTGGCTCAAAACATCAGCTGTTTATTCCTCTCCATAGATGCTGACTGATTTACTGAGTTCCTCCAGCACTTCGTGATGCTCAAGATTTCCAACGTCTGTAGAATCCCTCGTGTTTTTGAGTTAGTTGAGGCTAATTTAGTAACAGTTAAAGTTATTACTTACTGCCAGTCCAGTGTAATTTTAGATGTGCTGAATAATTTCCTTTGTTGTGCAAAGGAAAGAAATTGTGTTCAGTAAGATGACAGTACAGCTGTAAAATAAGGTTTACTTGCACTATCATGTAATAATCTTGTCCATTCTTTTGCAGTAGTTCAGAAGGACGTCCTTTCCGACTGGGCACTGGAGCCAACATGGAGAAAGTAGTAAAGATGGATCGAGATATGACTAAAGTAAGGAATTGTATGAAGATCAGTTTAGTTAAGTTGTTACAGTATACTGATGACTGCACCATTTGCACAGACTGAAAGTTGAACCTGTCTCTCTGAAGTCTCTGGTTCAGTGTGGCCTCAGCAAGATCTTTGGCAGGAGAAAAAAAATACTCTCTTGTGCTTGTTGTTGCATTAACCTAGTCACCAGAGAAAATTACTGGTAGATACAAAGCAACTTCTTTATTTGAGAAAACAAGGTACAGCAGACATCATGTAGAGATGCTTTTGGTGGAAAGGTCTCCTGGCCCAACATGAGGCTCAATATTTTGAGCCAAACATGAAAGGACAACTCCATATTTACAATGTATGGACAGTGCTTTTTTTTGAAACCACATACAACCTTCACAACTCCTGATTCGTATCCACACCGCAGGCATCCAAATAAATTTTAATCAGCATTGTCTGGTCTAGAATTCACAGTTTTTTGGAACCCATTGTTCAGAGCTGCACTTCAAATTAAATACACAATACAATCCATTTTCTGAAGTGAAGACTCGTAGCCAAAGTCAGTTGCTAAATGCATATGTCCTAAACCCAAAAATAACTCTAATGGTGCTAGTTCATTTTAGTGATTTTATTAGCATGCCACAAGAAGTTACTTTATTTTCCTTGGTTTTAGCTGTAAGTCAGATGAGTTTAGAGCATCGATTGCATGTAGAATTATGATATTATTGCAATCTTAGAAGCATGGTTTAGGGAAAGACAGGATTGGAAGCTTAATGTTCCTTGGTATACAAGTTTTTGCTATGGCAAAGAGAACACAAATGAAGGGGAGTCACACACTGATAAGGGAGAACATAATGGCAGTTCTTAAAGATGATATTCTGGAGCCTGGAGGAATCATCCAATGAGCTGATATGGGTAGAACTTTGGAATAAAAGAGAACTAGCCATTTTGCTGGGGATGTACTATAGAGTTCCCAACCTGGAGTCCACTGACCCCTTGCTTAATGGTAGGGGTCCTTGACATTTAAAAAAAAAAGGTGGGAACCCCTGGATTAGAGAATCAGATATGGGAGCAAAGTGCAAGAAGATGCAAGAGCAATCATGTTATAGTGATAGGAAATTTTAAATTTTCCAGTGTTGATGGGGATTGCCTTATATTGACACATTAAATATTGTCAGTTATATGATTCACATAATACATATATGTGTCAATGTTAGGCTGATACACATGGATGTATGTCCAAGAAAATTCTTGAGATGGTTATGTGGAATTCTACTAGAAACAGGGAATTTTTTCTTAGTACATGAAACAAAGTGGGTGGGAAGTATCTGAGAGGCAACACTTTGGGAAAAGTAAGTGCCATTCTGCCAGTTTCAAGTTACTTGTGGAGAGGGATATGGTCTTGAATTGGGAGAAGGCTACTTTCAATAATGTAAGAAAGTTTGGGAGCAGATGCTTGTGGTAAAATAATAGCTGCTAAATGGGAATCCTTTAAAACAGACTTACTAAGAGTTCAGGGCCGACGTCTTCCAGTAAGGATGAAAGGCAAAAATGGCTAGATTAGTGAACCTTGGATAATAAAGGACATTGAAGTTTGATCATGAAAGAAAAATAAACACAAGAATAAAATGCTTTGCAGATAATAAAAACAAAAAGAAAGTTTCTTTTTGGGGAATTACAAGTTTATGGTTGAAGGCACCATGAATTAATATTGTATTATAAATGACTGCATACTTGTTATACCATATCTTCTGACTTATCATTGATAATGCCATAAATCATGGAAAAAAATCGTGTTTGTTGAAGCATTGGCAAAAATATTGTTTAATGGTGTCTTTGGTTTGCAGAGTGGATACTGTGAAGTTATCACAGAAGAGGCAGCTGCAGCCTTGCGCAAGGCGACCAAATGGGCACAGTCAGGGCTAATTGTCAGTGTGGGACCACCAGTGGATGTTGCTGCTCAGGAGGCTATTAGTGGACTGACAACTGGCGATAAGAAAAAGACTGCTCAGACGTCCATTTGCAGAGAGAAAAATGCAGAACTTGCCAGGTACGAAACAGTAAGAGGGAAAAGAGAAATAAAGGTGAGGTGTTTTCTTGATGTGGGGCAAAATTAGACTCTTCTACCTTTTCCAAATCGGGTTTATTATCACTGACATGTAGTATGTTGTGAAATTTGTTATTTTACGGTAGCAGTGCAGTGAGATACATAAAATGACTATTTTTCAATAAGAAATACGTAGATAAAAAAGTAAATGTATAGTGCAAATGAGAATACAATCGCAAGGTTGTGTTCATGTTTTCATGGACCATTCAGAAATTTGATGGCGGAGGGGAAAAAGCTGTTTCTAAAAACTTAGTGTGCGTGTCTTCAGACTGTTGTACCATCTACCTCCTCCCTAATGGTAATAATGAGAAGAGCTGTTAAAAATCATTGAGTTATTAAATTAGTTGAATCTCAGCTAAACTTGAATGTCGAAGCTAGTTGTAGCTAGTTTTCACAGGTAGCATAAACCAGGAACATTGTAATGAAAGCAAAATAAATCATGTTATTGTGATTTAGTGTTAAGGGTGGAATCAAAACTCGATTGACTTGGGTACAAGGGAAAATTGAGGAATGATGACAAATATAGTAAGCTGAGAACACTCAGCAGTGCTCTCCCACAGAATGGTACTGTTGCATGTGACAGGAATTTATCTGTATCAACAATAATGTTTTAAACATGGAGGCAAAATCTTTTAAGGATCTTGAAACCACACTGACTATGACTTGCCAACAGTGGCTGACTGCTTCCATGAGCGGAGATTGTCAAACTAAAACCACCTTTTCACTTCCCATCTTGATGACAGCAAGGCACATAGTAACTTCAACTGTAGCTGCTTTGACAAAAAGGTGTGTCACAGTTTAACACTCACCTTCAGCGATCCTTGGCTATTTGTTAAGACTACATTAACAATATGGAAGCGAATGAACATCATTCGCATTTTAAGTGGTATAACTGATTGCAGAACTTTCTGTAATCTGTATTCCAATCAGATCTTTGGTCCCAGAAGGTATATGTTATGCTCCTATCTACATCTCAGACATCAAATAAAGCCTAACAATGCACAACCACTTTGTATGAAATTGAGTTCTTTAGTTATCAGCCGCCCTTCCTCCCAATAAACTGGATGCAGTGAAGTACAGAGCAGCAACTCGGGCTTTCAAGACTTTCTCTTTGGACACAAATCTGACACCTACTCCTACATCTCAAGTC
The DNA here is from genome assembly GCF_030028105.1 of Mobula birostris. Taxonomy (NCBI): domain Eukaryota; kingdom Metazoa; phylum Chordata; class Chondrichthyes; order Myliobatiformes; family Myliobatidae; genus Mobula; species Mobula birostris. The sequence goes on from NC_092400.1 coordinate 31,707,115, forward strand.
CTTGAAAAAAGCCTGGGCAGATATCTTCACAGTGCAATAACTGAACAGCTATGCTTCATTGTGACTTGGAGTATGTAGTCAGTGTTTTACAGGATAAGGCTGCTCATAGCCAGCGAGTCCACTTGGATGGACAAGAGGCACATTAAAATAACACCTGCTATAACTGGAAATTTTCAATCAAACAAACTGTGGCATCCTATGCTGACACAAGTTTCAACGCAACATTTTGGAATGGAAATTGTTTTCTGGCAAGGCATTGGACTGTTCCGGCAATTTGGAATTAAAACTGTAATGATAGTTTCTGCTCCTGAATTCATATGAATTGATTCAATAAGTGATTAAAAATTGAAGTTTTCCATCCAAAAACATTTGATATTCCAAATGAAGTCAACTTGATCAGGATCTGAGATTGACCAAAGATAATGAGCATTTCTATCATTAATAATTGGATGAAAATTGAAGCACTGTGCAACTTGGTTAAAAGGAAGTTATGAGCAGCTTTAACCTTTGGTTTCCTTTCTATTAACTGTAAAACAAGAGTATATTCTAGCAGGGATAAAGCAGTGGCTGACTGGCAACAGGCGAAGAGTGGGACTAAAGGGAGCCTTTTCTGGTTGGCTGCCAGTGACTAGTGGTGTTCCACAGGGGTCTGTTTTGGGACCGATTCTTTTCACATTACATGTCAGCGACTTGGATGATGGAATTGATGGGTTTGTTGCAAAGTTTGCCGGTGATATAAAGATAGGTGGAGGGCAGGTAGTTATGAGGAAGTAAGGAGACTACAGAAGGACTTAGACAGATTAGGAGAATGGGCAAAGAAATGACAGATGGAATACATTGTTGGGTCATGTACTTTGGTAGAAGAAACAAAAGGGTTGACTATTTACTAAATGGAGAGAAAATACAAAAAACTGAGGTGCAAAGGGACTTGGGAGTCCTTGTGCAGGATTTCTTAAAGGTTAATTTGCAGGTTGAGTCTGTGGCAAGGAAGGCAAATGCAATGTTTACCACTCATTTCAAGAGGACTAGAATATAAAAGCAAGGATGTAATGTTAAGACTTTATAAAGCACTGGTGAGGCATCACTTGGAGTATTGTGAGCAGGTTTGGGCACTTGGGCACCTTATCTTCGAAAAGATGTGCTGAAACTGGAGAGGCTTCAGAGGAGGTTCACAAAAATGATTCCGGGATTGAATGGAATGAAGAGTGTTTGATGACTCTGAGTCTATATTCACTAGAATTCAGAAGAATGAGGGACAACCTCATTGAAACCTATCAAATGGTGAAAGGCCTTGAGAGAGTGGATGTGGAGTGGAGGTTTCCTATGGTGGGAGTGACACAGCCTCAGAATAGAGGGGCATCCTTTTAGGATGGGGATGAGGAGGAATTTTTTTTAGCCAGAGAGTGGTGAATCTGTGGATAACTAGATCAGCTATGACGAAATGGTGGAGCAGAATTGATGGGCCAAATGCCCTAATTCTGCTCCTGTTTCATAAGGTCTTGAATCTTTGTAGATTTCCATCATTTAATTGGCTCTTTGATCTTTTCCATTAGGACAGACCCAGTCCGACCCTTTATCAGTGGTCACGTAGCAAACAGCATGGCAGCAGAGGTGATTGCTCTGTTGCACAACTTGCTGATGGCTCCCGAGTTCAGCACGGCTCAGATATGGACCACTACAGCAGAAAAGGTAATAAAACAAATGCATGCTTCAGGAGGAAAACAATTCCAAAAGTATGTAGATCCTTGCTGTTGGAACCAGGATTATTAGGCTATGGCTGATTTTGACTCTTATCACAAATTGCCTTGCATCTTTAGGATTCATGGTTTAAAGTGACATACAGTGAGGAAGAGCAGTTAAAATAATTTCTGAACTCCAGAATATTCATATTCTGCAAAGATATTTTTCCACTCAGAAATTCAGTTATTTACTTCAGCTTGGACAAATACAGTAGAATTCTGTTAATGTGACATGCTTAGAACTTTGGTAGTGAAGGATGTCCAGATTTTCTAGACTATTGGGTGCTATTTGAAGCCCTAATACTACTTAAACATTTTATATAATAGAGTGGTCCAAAAAAATCTTTCAGTGAACCTGATTAGTTTCAAATGAGTGAGGGGAAACAGGCCCAGGCAGTTTCGGGGGGAGCACTGGAGCTAGGGTTGAGGTCATGAACTGGCACCCAAGTGAATTTGTACGGAACACAGGAATCAGCACCAAGACAGATGCCAAACCACTGGGATTCGCGACCATTCAGATGACAGATTATCAGAGTTTGACTGTGGTTTGAAATTGACATAAGGAGTTTTAATACTTCAAGGATTCTGCTCTCATAGACAACTTCTTTGCTGTTTGCTGTGCCATCAACTTCAGGTTCATCTGCAGATTTATCAATTGATCAATTATATTTAACTATAGATTTAAAAAGTAATGAGGGACAGCCTCCCCACGTGTCTGCTTCCTAGTACTGTTTTTTTCAAGAAAAGTTGTGTTTGTATATGTTCAGAGTATGACTGACTAATTAAAATGGATCATACAGAAGCTAAAAAGACATAACACGTCAGGTTAAATAAAGGGAAGCTTTTAGTTATTAGTGAATTTCCATATTTTTTCCCAGGAGATTTCCATTAAAGTGGACAACTGTATTTCTACTGAATTTATCATAATTCTTGGTAGCTTTGAAACCAATTACAGAAATTTTGTTCTAAAATTCTTGCTTAATGATGAGTTACAGTCAATTTGTACTGTAGTTCTGACTTTTGATTTTAAGGTACAGTGGATTCTGGTTAACTGAGCAGCCACTTATTTGGGACAACTCTTAAAGAAAAGAAATTAATTGAGAACACTGACCTTTTCTCCATTTATTTGGGACACCATGCCGCTCAGTTGGGACAGGAGACTGTTGGCGAACAATTTCTAACTAGTGTCAGTCCCGTGTACTTGTATGGCTGTTCAATACTACACTGTGCTTATAGCGATCAATTTTTAAATAGCATCAGATGCATATGTTTGAGTACAAAGAGCAGTGATTTTTGTCACTGATAGTTGGCAGGAAGTAAGACGATTCCGAACTGCTTTGCGCATTGCAGTTTCAAGCATTCAAGCTTGAAGATGCTAGAAACAGCAGAGTGAAAATCAAGCAATTTCACTATGAAGAATTTGAAAATATCGACAATTATTTTGAATATTGCAATGCAAATGAAGATTTGGAGGATGCAATTGTCAATAGCATTGTATGAAGGCAGTCATTATCTGTAGTAGGTGTCTGCATTGATTTTGTTTGTTGTGTATACTGGATGAATTCCTCCATCAATAACAATTAGGAACTAATACATAGTTTTATGGTAGTGTAGTACTATTGTTAGTGTTCTAATTTTTTTCTGTATTACATTTAAATACATAATTTGTTACTCAGTTTGTCTTTCTAACTATTTCCATGTAACTTGCAACCGCTTAATTGGGCCAAAATGTACTAGTCCTGGTGTGTCCCAGTTAATCAGAATCCACTGGTTAATTTGGCATAGGAGTTTCTTGTAGTCCTGAATTTAACATTTTGATATTCACTTTATTCTTTCGCAGTTATACATAGGTATCTGAGCACTTGTATTCTTGTGGCAGAAAAGCTGCAATTAAAGAACCTGAAGCTCAGCTGGGAGTTGATCACCTTCATCATGATTTGGGTTGACTCTTGATAGGCGTAGGGTAAAGTTCTAGACCATAGTGTTTCTAAAGGCATAGAACTCCAAAATATTTCCATTTGTGATTAAAAATGTTTTCCTCATTTGTACCCTTGTGTACTGACATTTCCAATTCTTGAACCCATTTCATTATTTATCTTTACTTTGTCTGCTGACGCATTATTTGAAAATAGTTTTCGTTTGTATACCAATGATGCTCAGCTTTATCTCTCCACAAATACCCTTCAATCTGCATTAGTAAATATATTAGCTCCACAGGCAGCATAAAAGGTGAGACAGAATTTCTTGCAGCTCATCTTTTATGTTTCGAACTTGATCCCTCCATTTCCAAAATACCTATTCAATCCTGGACTAAGTTCTAAAGATCATAAAGAATCCAACAATGCCTATTTCCCTCATTGCAGCATCTATGTGTGTTACCCTATTAAATTTACCACTTATTCCTTATGCTTTGAGTCTTTATTACCTCCATATTCATCACTCTCACTGCCATCATCACCAGACTCATCTTCTCCACAAAATCGCAACTTTTCCAAGTCTATGACTTGCTTTCTACAATCCTCTCCTTCCACTCTGCAGTCACTGACACTTGCTCCATACACTGGGTGTTCTCTTCAGTTACCTGATGAGGTAACCATAGCCTTTGGCCAGGAGCCGATGTCATCAGATGGTTCCCAATCTTCCGAGAGAGTTTTGACCCTTAACCACTATACTGTCCAGTTGGCGGGTCAGCAGTTTTGGCCAACTCACTGCCCATCTGCTCCTGACTTCCAGCTCAACTTCTCTTGCCTGCTCCATATCCAATAAGAGACTCTCCTGCTTCCTCTGCTATCCAGCATGCTGCTTAGCTCTTGCGCTTTTCATCAAGGTACAGACAGCGACCTCCATGCTGACCTTGCCAGGACCCTTCTACAGCCGTTATCCACTGGGAATAGCCAGGTCTGCCATCCTCTGTCCCTGCATTCCTGGACTAAGGGTTGGTACTTAAGGGCTTTCCTCTAGTGAGCCTCCCTTGTCTTCAGTGGACCACAGTACAATGTCTGGTCAAAATGTGGTTTGCATCACCTCTGGGAACTGCAGCTTCCTTCACATGGACACTCACCTCCCATGATTTGGCAGTTTGCAGCAGATTGGATTTAGGCCACTTTGATATGACTAGTGTGAACTTCTCTTTGAGGAAAATTACTGCCCTGTTTGCCTCTCTGCCAGCTGGTCTCTTTTTACACCTCTCCCGCTCCAGTATGTCAGCAAGGGACAGCTGGACCTTGTTGTGCCACCTGTACCGTCCATGTGTTAAAGATGTTTTGCATCATGACAGTGTGTGTGCCAGTGAACCCCACTGACCACAAAGCTTACAGTTTGGGTCCTCTCTCAGCCCCCATGTGTGCAGATGTAATGGTGTAGGGAGAATGTCATACACAGACCGCAGGAGGAAGAAATGCAGAAGGGCTCCAGTCTCCAAAGCTCTGCCCAAGTAATCTTACACTTAGGAAGATCCCATTTCGTCCAGGCACCCTGTGATTTTCCACCGCCGCCCCCCCCCCCCCCACCAACTCCACTGCCTTCGATACCCGCCGTTTGTCCTCGTGGTTCAGTACCTTTGCCTGGACCATGTCATGCCTACCCCTTGCATTTGCACTTTAAGCCATGTTTTCTCTAAAAATACTAACTCTCTCTTAATTCAGAACCATCTTCGTAACTTTTCCCGAGAATATAATTATGTTCCTTGGGATGTTTTGTTATGCTAAAGATATTGTACATTTCCTTTCTGAAAAGTTAACTGGAGTCATTTCCTCCAATTGGCAGGTACTTTCTCGAGCATTGATGTATATCCCTCAGCTTGGTAAATATGCGGAGAGCGTCTTGGAGAATGGAAGTAGCAGCGGGAGAAAGTTGGCAAAACTACAAGCTATTGGACGGCAAGCAGTAGCTGCACTCTGTGCACTTGGTGGCTTCAAAGAAACCATTAAAATAGGATCTGAAGTGCAGGTATTCTCATTTTTTGCCATTCCTGTGTGTAAAGTTAAGTTATGAGGAGTATATACATAGAATTATTATTTTGAGTGTTTTGTAAATGTTGATACATATCTATCAAATGTTGATAGATATTTGGAGTTCTGCCAGAATGTTCTGTCCCAGGGTGTGGCTTAACCACCTGTTAAGGTTTCTCAGGGTCTCGTTGTTAGGATCTGGCTTCACAAACTTGTCTGGTTTTTTGGACTTGATTTTAGTCCGTTATTGCCAGCTGCTGAAAAGCCATGTTGAGAGAAAATGTTGCAGGTAAGTGCCAGGATGGCAAGTCAGACAGATCTGTAATTGGGGTCAATATTTGGGCAATTCAGTGAATAGTGGAACAGTCTCAGGGTACTGAATTGCTTATTACTGTTCCTTTGGGTGGGGAGAGCAGATGGATATAGGAAGAGTTTCTAAATTAGATAATTTGTATGTGGGGATGGACAGAGAAAAGGAAAATCTCTTGTCAAGTGATTGTGCAACCTGGTCTGAATTTGAGCTGTAACTTAGAGTACTATTCTTGTAAAATAAAGCTATGTTTTTTAATGTCGGCATTATTCTTCTAAAAAGTGCTTTGGTTTGTGAACATGAGCCAATTTTCCCTGCTAGATTTCAGGGAAGGGGATATCAGGAAGCATTGGAGTGGTGACCTCCATTAATGAGCAAGAAGGAATTGCCACAGTCCGGCTCCCTTTATCTAGTTGTCGAAAGGCTTCAAAAGCATCAGACACAGTAACTGTTCCATTATCAAGACTGTGTACTCCACGATGTGAGGTGAGTGGTCTACAGAAAATTTTAAGATACTAATGTACTGGTTTTGAACATTTCCTTGTACCATTATTGATCCAGAAATAAGCTATTTGCTGAAATTCAAAAGACAATGCAGGTTCTGGAAATCTGAAATTTTAAAAAAAGTTGCAAACTCTCAGCAGATTATAGAGCATCTATGGATAGAGAACCGAATTTAAGGCCTTTCAAATCTGGGAAAATTCGGCAAGGGTCTTCCATTTAAAACATTACCACTGTTTCACACTGCCTATGCTGCCTATGTTATGAAGTTTGGGTGATACTGTTTAGACTAGGGATATGCCCAGCTGATCAGAATGTACAAAGAAAAGTAAAAAAGAGTGAAATGGCATATAAAATGGCCAATTTTGATACACACAGAAAGAAAGAAGTTATCTGAAGTTGAGGAATTCAATATTGATTTAAAAAATATTGTTTGTTTCCTGCAAACCAATTTGCAATTAGCTGTGTGCTGTCAAAACATAGGAGAGTAATGTAAGCAAAGTGTAGATCCAAAATAGGTTTAAAATCCCTAGTAATGTAAGGTACAATACATATCATGAATGCTTAATATTTATATTTGATCTTCTCTATTTTATAGGCTTTGCCGTTGCATAAACTGTCCATCACTGAGAAAGTAGTGCAAGCAGTTCAATCCATGTTACTTCCACAGGAAGGCAGTCTCTCAATTCTGACCTCACTCCCCGCAGTAGGTGATGGCTCCACCCCCGTGATGGCAGTAGTACGACTTGTGGCAGAAATAAGAACTAGGTAACGGAGCCAAGATTAGGCTGCAATATTTTTTACTTGTTGCATTTGTATCAGATCTGTTACCCTGTTCCTTGGAGAGCTTTTTTTTAAAACTTCAAACAATATGCTTGCTGTTCTTCTTAACAAAAAAATCCAATGTCAGTTCTAATATTAGCATCAGTTACAAGAAAGAACAGGGTTTGAGCAACTTTAGCATTGGATTCTGCCTGTATGCATGAAATTGTGTGTTGAATATAAGCCAATGATGCTTTAATGAAGTTGAAGATGTGGACCAGAATTGGTGATGGGTCACTGTATAGAAGTAATTTGAAGATTTTTGTAGTTTGCAGTATATTCACACTTTAGATTTGGAGTGGACCACCCCTCAGGTTTCTTCCATCCCAATTAATTTCTAGTAAAGCTAGTCCAGCAAGGCATAAATTTCTGAAAGATTTCAGACAAAGTCAGAAGTACCTCTGAGAGTTTTATGATGATCATGACAAGAGAGTGTTGGGTATTTCTTTGTTCAATTCCTAGCTGTCTTTGAACTCAAACTATCAAGGTAAATGTAAAATACCTGATTCACTCATCTAATCAGGTAGCTTCTGTGGAGAGTGAAACCAAGTTAATGCTTCATCCATAATCTTGTTTTCAAACTTGAAAAAGTTAAACCTAAACCAAGTTATTAGGGTGTTAGGAAAGGGAGTAAAGAGAAGGTGAAGGTCTTTGGAGAGCAGTACGCAATTTTGATGAGACTGCACCTGAAATAGCATGCTGTTCGGATCATCATATTTTATTAAAGATATGGTTTAAGCAGGAAAGAGCTCAAAAAGGTTCACAAGGATGCTGCTAGGACTGGAAGGTTTAACTTTTAGGGAGGCTGGGCCTGTTTTCCTGAAGCAAAGGAGGATGAGGGTTGACCATTGAGGTTTATTAAATTATGAGGGGCATGGATGAGATGTATTGTCACGGACTTTGTCCCAGTGTAGGAGAACCTGAAATTAGAAGGAGGCATAGGTTTAAGGTGAGAGAGGAAAGGTTTAAAGGGGTCCTTTATGACAGAGTGGGTGGTGGGTATTTGGAATGAGCTGCCAGAGGAAGTGTTAAAAGTAGGTACAGTGGAGTGTTTAAAAGACATTAGAGCAAGTACTGTATATGGAAAGGGTAGGTTTTAAAAGGTATGGGCCAAATGCAGGCAAATAGTATTAGCATGGAAGAGTTGGGCTGAGAAGTATGTTACCATGCTATATGACTCTAAGACAGAGGTTCCCAATCTGGGGTCCACGGACCTCTTGGTTAATTGTAGGGGTCCATGGCGTATGTAAAGGTTGGGAACCCCTGCTCTAAGAGCAATGAAAAGGGAATGATAGAACTCAGTAGAAGAGAGTTGACTGGGTAGTATTGAATAATAAAAGTAGGTCTGGAAGACGTAAAAATAGAGTTGTTATAGGAGAAACTCCCAAATGAGAAGCGAGTTTTTTAAAAAATGGATGCTGAAAGTGTGATATTTAAGGTAAACGATCCACTAAAGAAAAATCACAAACAAGAAAATCTGCAGTAAAAGAGACAGAAGGCCATGGAAGGAAGAAAAGGGGGAGAAGCGCCAGAGGCAGGTGATGAGTGGGCAGGGGGAAAAGGGAATGGGAAATAATGAAGGAAAGAGGGCTTGAGGGGGCATTACCAGAAGTTTGAGAAATTGATGTTCATGCCAACAGGTTGGAGGCTATCCAAGAGGAATATAAGGTGTTGTTCCTCTGACCTAAGTGTGGCCTCATCACAACAGTGGAGGAGGCCATGGATAGACATATGGGAATGGGCGGACAGAAGATAAGTGTTCAGCAAAGCGGTCTCCCAGTCTACGTCGGGTCTCACCGATATACAAGAGGCCACACCGGCCACAGTATATGACCCCAACAGACTCACAGATGAAGTGTCACCTCACCTGGAAGGACTGTTTTAGGGCCCTGAATGGTAGTGAGGGAGGAAGTGTAGGGACATATGTAGCACTTTCTCCGCTGAAGCATTTCGGCCAAAACATCAACTGTACTCTTTCCTTAGAAGCTGCCTGGCCTGCTGATTTCCTCCAGCATTTTGTGTGTGTTGCACTAAAGAAAAATGGTTGTTTCATTTGTTAACTTGTGCTAAAGGTGAGATTTATTTGATCATAGTTCAGTAAGTGGAACCTGCTTACACTCTGCTATGAAACCAATTAATTAATTTGAAGGTCTGAGGCCTCCTACTACACAATGCTGTCTGAAGGAGATAGATGATGCTCCCTTGTAGCTCTCTGAAATATTAAGTGCATCAAGGACATGAATTCAAATTCGATGAGTTGATTTTAGCTTTCCTGGTTGCCACTATTATCTGTTTGCAATAACTTATTCAATGAATACTGTTAAAGTATTGTGTTATGGTGATGAGGACACACTCTACATTGTAAATTTTAGGAGATATTGTTTGTGAAGATTGTTATGAAAATTGACAATTGGTAGTTTTTGTACTGTGAGACAATTTAGTATTCAATGTTTTATTCTTCACAGATGAGAAAATCTGCAGATGCTGAAAATCAAAGTAATACACACAAAATGCTAGAGGAACTCAGCAGGCCAAGGAAAAGAGTGAGCAGTCAATGTTTTGGACCGAGACCCTTCATCAGGAGTAGAGAAAAGAGATGAGGAGTCAGAGTGACTTCTGATCTCTTTCTGCAGTCCCGATGAAAACTTAGCCCAATACGCCGACTGGTTTATTCTTCATTTGGGTTTGGTTAACAAACTTTGCCTTAATATCTTTAAAATATTGTGATTTATATTAAAGGTGTTCAAACAAACTAAGTTTACTATTCCTGCATTGAAACCAAGGGTTCTGATCACGTTGACCTAGCTGATAGAACTTTTTGTTTTACAGAGCATGCTTAGTGATGGCCCAGTTACTGGAGGATAGTTTATTCTGCGAGGAATTTATTCAGCAGTGTCCCGCTGCAGTTGAAGTCCTGAACCTGGTAGCACAGGAATGCAGTCCGGGTATGTTTTCCTGTTCCAAGTTACCACAGAATTAATTGGATTCACAAACTTTGTAATTTTGGAAATACCTTTTTAAATCAGTATGTATGGATGTGGAGTGTAAAGCAATTGCATTAGTATTAACTGGCCAAATACTGCACGTGCACAGAGCCACTGAGAATTGAATGAAATGGATAGAATTAACATGCACAAATTACAAACAAGAGAATACAAATTTGCAGCCACAGACAATCTGCTGCAGGAACTCAGCAGGTTCGGCAGCATCTGTCCGAGTTTGGGGGGGCGTGTGGGGGGTAAGGAATTGATGATAATTTTGGGTCAAAATCCGAAAGCAGGGCAAATTTGCAGTTATGATCTGCTTGTCCTTTGACTTGAAACCTAGGAAATTTGACCCCTGATCAATAGTACCTGCTTTGCACCTAAACACACATAATCCTTTCTGCATTATTATAAATAGAAATTAACTGTGCTAGCCAGTAAGGATTGTTATGTTAAATTAAAATAACCCAAATGTGCTTATAATTATAAATAAAGCTTCAGTTTTCTCCATTTAACCAATTCATTCCTTGCTTCGTATTCTTTGAGAATTTTATCATATTTCTTTTCCGAAGTTTAAAATCAAAGTGTTATTAACTAACGCAAACACGAGGAATTCTGCAGATGCTGGAAATTCAAGCAACACACATCAAAGTTGCTGGTGAATGCAGCAGGCCAGGCAGCATCTCTAGGAAGAGGTACAGTCGACATTTCAGGCCGAGACCCTGACGAAGGGTCTCAGCCTGAAACGTCGACTATACTTCTTCCTGGAGGTGCTGCCTGGCCTGCTGCGTTCACCAGCAACTTTGATGTGTGTTATTAACTAACGAAGAGTTATTAGGATACCTTGCCTATGACAATTGTTAGTGGTACTATGCAGTTGTCCTGTGTGTATTGTAGATACCTTTACAATCTTCTGTAAGAAGAAATTCCCTTTTGCTTGCAGGTGAGCGACTGGTGGTGGTGGAGGCTCAGTGTGAGAGATTGCGCATGTTATATAGGGATTGTGCTCGCCCTCCTCCTCCTCCTCTACAGTCTGACAGGAGACAGGTAATAGTGCAAGAATTATTTAAAGGTCACATATTTATTCATTGCTTTTACTGCATATTGTTTACCCTAGTCTAAAGAACATTCTTCTCACCACCTCAGTTTTAAATTTTGTTTTTCTATTACCTGAAGAGATTACTAATAATTACCTAGTAGGGCACAAACCAATGGGAGGCCTAAGTCAAATTTCCTCTTCCTTTTGCATATAGCAATAAAGCTAATGAGGTTGGAGTGTGGATTCATGTCACTGAAGTTAAATTATAAAAAAGAGATAGTCATTGCTGTCACTGATTTGTATCATGAAGTTTGCAAAAAGGAATTCAGTTAAATTTGAAATCTAAATCATAAAGCAAATCACTTGAAGTTATTTTTAAAGAAAGAAACAAACACAGTGCTCTCCTTAGATGAGTTAATGTTTTTTTTCCATTGAGTTTAATGTGTATAGTTCACTATCTTAACAGGAATCGTTGGGTGTCAAGTAAAATTGATGTTGGGTTATATGACAACAGTATGTTTCCCTTCATCAAGCACGTTTATGGTAGCTGTTTTGCAGGACCATATTGAAAGAACAACTGATGCAAACCACATAGCCATGAAGACAGATGATTAAAAGCTTGGTTAAGGATTAAGCAGCATCTTAAAAGAACAAAGGAAGCTGAAGTTTTAGTAAAGGAATTACATGGAAGTTTTAGTCAAGGCAGCCAATGGCACAGCTGCCAATGATGATGCATTTTGATTTAACAATCATGGCCTGAAGCTCTGCAGATAAGCACACTCTCTTGAGCTATAAGACATAGGAGCAGAATTAGGCCATTTGGCCCATCAAGTCATACATAGATTCATAGGGTACAGACTGGAAGCTGGTTCTTCAGCCCAACTTATCCTTGCTGACCAAGGTGCCTGCCTAAGCAGGTCCATCCACCAGCATTTGGCCCGTATCCCTCTAAATCTTCCCTATCCATATGTCTTTCAAATATTATTGTAGCTGCATCAACTACTGTCTCTGCCAGCTCATTCCCTTTATACGCCATTTGCTGCATGAGCAAGTTGCCCTGCTGTCCCTTTTAAATCTTCCTTTTCTCACTTTAACCCATGCCATCTAGTTTTTTGTTCTATTTTCCCGGGAATATCAAAACCTAGAAGCCATAAGTTTAGTTTGTGCCTATACTGTAACTACATCCTTCCTGATTTTATACACTTTTTTCCTTCAGTCTCCTTCATTCCAAGGAATAAAGTTATAATCTGAAGCCTACCTTTATTTATTTGTCAAAACAAATTCATAATCTAGTTTATTTTCATTTTAGTAATCTGATTTATGTCATAATTTTTGAATGTTCACATAACTCCTTGTTAACAAGTTTATACTACTTTAAAACAAAAGGAGCTACATCACTTCACCTTAATTGACAATGTTGTTTTATATTACCATAATGGTTAATCTGGTTAGCTAGGATTCCAGAAGTTAATTATGCAGGAGCATAGTACTTTGAGAAGCACCTAAATCAAGCAATTCTGTAAAATGATACAAGTATAAATCATTGGGACATCTGATGAAATGCTGTTTCTTACTGGAGAGTTAGATATTGTCCCATGCTCAATTCTAAATTTATTAGATATTGCACCACAGGAACAGGAATCATTTTTGTTTTCCACTGTTTTAACATTTCCTCCTCAGCCAAGAATCCAGAAGGTGACGGTACTTGCTGTCATCAATTAGCACAGTATAGAAAGAAAATCGGCCCAGCACATTTTAGGCAGTAGAACTTTGGACAATATCAGATAATACTTACACTTACAATGCCATTGTTAGAACTTCTAACCTTAGGTATATTTTACGACTTCATCCAGATTGTTGTTTGGTGATTAGCTGCTTTTGTGGGTATAATTTTGTTTTATAGGAATTAAATATATTTCACTGTTGTTGGTTTTTAAGGAAATTTGAAATTCACATTTTATTCTTTCTTATTCCAGCCAAAAGAAATTACCTGGTCCCCCTCTCGTGTTTTTCCTCCAGTGCGTGCATGCATGTTTTCATCTCATCTTACTGCTGTAACATTCCTAGCCGATCCAAGTGCAGGAGGGGGTTTGCCTCGTGGGACGTTCATCTATTCTACGTCACAGATACCTGTACAGGTACGATTCTGGCAGTAGTATTCAAAACAAACACTCTATTGTAGGAATCATAGCCACTGCATAGAGTGTACTGTAACAGGTAGAGGAAAATTAATGAATTGAAAACTGCATATTCAACTGAGGAAATAAAGTTAATATAAAAAGAAACTACTGAAAATATCAGAAACAAATTTAAACTTTCAACAGAATTCTGATAAATGTCTTCAACTGAAAATGTTATCTGTATTTCTATTTTCAAATTGTCCTTGAGTTGAGTTTTTTTGTGTGTGCCATACTCTGCCAGAGCCTCGGTGACCACTTTTCAAGTTGTTGTCTTGGAGGAAAGATTCTGTGAGTGGTCCCCGACGTCCTTCTCACAGTGCAGTTTTTTTTTTTACAAGGCCGAGTTGCGAGCTCGACACTCAACCCAGCACGGATGAAAGCGTGCCCGGGAGCTGGGTTCGAACTTAGGAACCTTCGTTCCGGAGTCCGGCGCTGATGTCACTGTGCCACCAGCTTGAGTATCTGCAGCATTTTCTATTATTTCAAAACTCTGGCATCCAAGTAGTTTGTTTCCAGACTTTAAATAGACGAAGAAGTAAAAACTAACTTATTGCAGGCTAGTCAACATCTGAACAGAAAAACATTTAGTACCTTGGAAGTGCCTTGCTTAGAATATGATCTCTGTTCCAGTTATAAATCTTGTCATAAGGTGTTGACTAATCTGTGAGTTTACAGGTATTTTCTGTTATTTCACATATTCCCAGAGCTTGTGGTGTTCTGATAATAGGCTATAGGAGGTAGAAATAGGCCATTTGGCCCATTGATCCTGCTGTGCCATTTCAACATGGCTGATCCAATTTTCTTCTCAGCCCAGAACTCCTGCCTTCTCTCTGTATCCCTTCATGCCCTGAATAATCAATAATCTATCAACTTCTGCCTTAAATATACATAGAGACTTGGCCTCCACAGCTGCCTGTGCCAAAGAATTCCACAGATTCTTCATTCCCTGGCTAAAGAAATTCCTCCTCATCTCCATTCTAATAGGGTGCCCCTCTATATTGAGGCTGTACCCTCTGTTCTTAGACTCTCACACCGAAGGAAACATCCTCTCCACATCCACTCTATTAAGGCCTTTCACTGTTCGATAGGTTTCATTTAGGGCACCCTTCATTCTTCTGAATTCTGGTGAATACAGGCCCAGTCCCATCAAACACTGTTCATATGACAAGCTATTCAATCCTGTAATATTTTCATGAACCACCTTTGAACCCACTCCAGTTTCAGCACATCCTTTCTAAAATAAGGGGAACAAACCTGCTCACAATACTCCAAGTAAGGCCTCACCAGTGCTTTATAAAGTTATATCCTTGCTTTTATATTCTAGTCCTCTTGAAATAAATGCTAACATTGCATTTACCTTCCTCACCTTGGACTCAACCTGCAAATTAACCTTTAGAGAATTCTGTACAAAGACTCCCAAGTTCCTTTGCACCTCAGATTTCTGTATTTTCTCTCCATTTAGAAAGCAGTCAACCATTTCTTCCACCAATGTGCATGTGTACTTCCCAACTTTGTGTTCCATGTCATTTCTTTACCCATTCTCCTAATCTGTCTAAATCCTTCTGTGGACTCTCTACTTCCTCAAAGCGACCTCCCCTACGCCTATCTTCATATCATCTGCAAATTTTGCAACAAAGCCATCAATTCCATCATCAAGATCATTGATATATAACATAAAAAGAATCTGTTCCAACACAGACCCCTGTGGAACACTGCTAGTCACCGTCAGCCAGCAGAACAGGCTCCCTCTATTCCCAATCTTTTCTGAAATACCATGGGCCCATAGCTTGTTAAGCAGCCTTGTGTGTGACACCTTGTCAAAGGCCTTCTGAAAATCCAAGTATGCAACATCAACCAATTCTCCTTTGTTTACCCTGCTTGCTGTTTCTTCTAAGAATTCCAACAGATTTGTCAGCCAAGATTTTCCCATGAGGAAACCATGCTGCCTGAGGCCTATTTTATCATGTGCCTTCCAAGTACCCTGAGTCCTCATCCTTAATAATAGACTCCAACATCTTCCCAGCCACTGAGGTCAGACTAACTGGCCTATAAGTTTCCTTTCTTCTGCCTCTGTCCCTTTTTGAAGAGTGGAGTGATGTTTGCAATTTATCAGACATCCAGAACCATTCCAGAATATAGTGATTCTTGCAAGATTATTTTTTAATGCCTCCATGATCTCCTCAGCTACTTCTTTCAGAACTCTGGGGTGAACACCATCTGGTCCAGGTGACTTAGCTACCTTCAGATCTTTCAGTTTCCCAAGAAGCTTTTCTCCAGAATGGTAACTTCACACACTTCATGCCCCCGACACCTAGAACTTCCACTATACTGTTAGTGTCTTCCACGGTGAAGACTGGTGCAAAATCCTTAATCAGTTTGTCCGCTATTTCATTGTCCCCCATTACTACCTCTCCAGCATCATTTCCACTCTTGTCTGTGTTTTGCACTTTACGTATCTGAAGAAACTTTTGGTATCCTCTTTAATACTGTTGGGTAGCTTACTTTTGTATTCCATCTTTACCTTCTCAATGACTTTCTTACTTGCCTTCTGTTGGTCTTTTAAAGCTTCCCTGTCCTTTATCTTCCCGCTAATTTTTGCTCTATTACATGCACTCTCTTTGGCTTTGTTAGCCACAGCTGTCATCTTTCCTTAAGAATACTTCTTCCTCTTTGGGATGTATATATCCTGCACCTTCCGATAATTTTTTTTTTTTACACAGTGGAATTTTCTCCAAGTTTCCCTTCAAAGTCCTGTTTATCTATTTCTTGTAAACTTTATCGTGATTTGGTTTGCTGGCTATCAGAATAAGGGTATTTGCTGCAGTTATTCATGTACCGAACTAATAAAGCACCCACATACCTGTGCAAAAATAAGCTGCTGAAGATATTCAGCAGGTTGGGCAGCATCTGTGAAGGGAAATAGACTGCCAATGTCTCAGAAATCTCTATTGCTGTTTCTCTGTGCTGCTGCTTGTAGAACAGCTACCTGCACTGGATTGCCATGATTCCTTTTCTAGAATCTCTTTCTCCCTACTTAGCATTGCTATTGTAAGAGTGACTTTCCCAAACAAAGGGGAGCCAACCATTTTAATTCCTATCTCCATCCCCGTTTTGACATATCAGTCCATGACCCCCTCTTTTGCCACAATGAGGCCTTTCTCAAATGGAGGAGCAACACCTAATATTTCATGTAGGTAACCTCCAACTTGATGGCATGAACAGTGATTTCACCTTCCAGAATTTTTTTTCCCTCCCTCTTCCCACTTCTTTTCCCCACTTTGGCCTCTTACTTCTTCTCCTCACCTGCTTATCACCTCACCTGGTGTCCTTCCTCTTTCCCTTTCTCCCATGGTCCATTCTCCTCACACATCAGATTCCTTCTTTTCCAGTCATTTATTTTTCCTACCATCAGGCTTCACCTATTAACTTCTAGCTATCCTGCTGTGTGGGCACGTGGCCAAGTGGTTAAGGCATTGGACTAGCGACCTGAAGGTCGTGAGTTCGAGCCCCAGCCAAGGGAACGTGTTGTGTCCTTGAGCAAGGCACTTAATCACAGATTGTTCTGCAACGACACTGGTGCCAAGCTGTATGCGTCCTAATGCCCTTCCCTTGGACAACATTGGTGTCGTGGAGAGGGGAGACTTGCAGCATGGGCAACTGCTGGTCTTCCATACAACCTTGCCCAGGCCTGCGCCCTGGAGAGTGAAGACTTTCCAGGCACAGATCCATGATCTCGCAAGACTAACGGATGCCTTTACTTATTCAAAACTGATTAAATGAGGTACATTTTTTTAAAGCTGCATCATATTGCTTAGAGTGTGCATGTTCTCTCTGTTGTTAAATGCATACAGCAGACTGGATAGCTTATGGTTGGTTGTTTTCTCTTAAGGCACCATCATTTTATTGGGAATTGGAAATTGTTTCGTATGGAGACACAGATGACGACAGTGGCCCCATTGTGTCTTTTGGATTTGCAACAGAAGCTGAGAAAAGGGATGGAGCTTGGACAAATCCAGTTGGAACCTGCCTCTTCCACAAGTATGTGCCTTTAAACTGTCAATTTACAGCTAATTGTTTGGAAAACGGGATGGTTTAACTTTAGTTTTACTTCCCTTTCTATCATTGATACTGGCGTTGGTAGATAATTTGATTAAATTTGGCTATTGCCACATTAAAATTTGAAATTAAAAAGTTAAGATAAACTGTTTTCATTTTAAGAATCTATTTGAATGGGCAATACTTTGTCCAAACAGGTAGTGGTTGAATACTTTCATCATTATTCAGTATTCCTCTTCTCATCTGTTTTTCATACCCTAACTTTTCTATGAGGTGCTCTTTCTCCTGTTTTGTCATAAATAAGTAGTTTTTATATTCATAGCACACATCAAGAAGTTTCTCAAGTCATTTGCTGAAAAGACTAAGTGATGGAAAGATGACTCACAGATGCATTGAAAGAAAAAAAGTATTCATGAGGCTTCTGCTTATGTTATTTTTTCTGGCTAAAATTCCATATTTGACATGTTGGAGTATTTTGGCCTCATTTCTGTTAGTTGAATCAATCTACTGCATATCAGTTTGTGAAACTGCTGCATTTTAGCAATGCAGAATCAGAATTGTTTCAGTGAACACTGGGTCTGTGCCATCTCTGTGTGAGTGCAATCCGTCCCGTTCCACTCCCCTGCTCTCCCCCCCTCTCAGCCTTGTAAATTCTGTCCTTTCAGAAACTTATCCCATTTGAATCCTCGTGTCACTTTTCATTCATATATCAAATTAGGCTGATTATGAGAAGTTCAAATGGGAAGTTAAACAGAAAATAAGGGTAGCAAACAGGAGAGCATAAGACCAGACTTTCGGCAGGTAAAAAGGGATGCAAAAATATTCTATATGCATGTAAACAGGGAAAGTGTTGTTAAAGGGACATTTAGAGACCTAGTTAGAAATAAATAAATGTATCTACAGTGGCATGCAAACGTTTGGGCACCCCTGGTCAAAATTTCTGTTACCGTGAATAGCTAAGCAAGTAAAAGATGACCTGATTTCCAAACGGCATAAGGTTAAAGATGACATATTTCTTTAACATTTTAAGCAAGATTTCCTTTTTATTTCCATCTTTTACAGTTTCAAAATAACAAAAAAGGAAAAGGGCCTGAAACAAAAGTTTGGGCACCTTGCATGGTCAGTACTTAGTAACACTCCCTTTGGCAAGTATCACAGCTTGTAAGCACTTTCTGTAGGCAGCTAAGAGTCTCTCAATTCTTGTTTGAGGGATTTTCGCCCATTCTTCATTGCAAAAGGCTTCTAGTTCTGTGAGATTCTTGGGCCGTCTTGCATGCACTGCTCTTTTGAGGTCTATCCACAGATTTTCGATGATGTTTAGTTTGGGCGACTGTGAGGGCCATGGCATACCTTCAGCTTGTGCCTCTTGAGGTAGTCCATTGTGGATTTTGAGGTGTGTTTAGGATCATTATCCTGTTGTAGAATCCATACTGTTTTCATCAGCTTTTTCACAGACGGTGTGTGTGATGTTTGCTTCCAGAATTTGCTGGTATTTAATTGAATTCAATCTTCCCTCTACCAGTGAAGTGTTCCCTGTGCCACTGGCTGCAACACAAGCCCAAAGCATGATCAATCCACCCCCCTGCTTAACAGTTGGAGAAGTGTTCTTTTCCTGAAATTCTGCACCCTTTTTTCTCCAAACATACCTTTGCTCATTGCAGCCAAAAAGTTCTATTTTAACTTTGTCAGTCCACAGGACTTGTTTCCAAAATGCAGCAGGCTTGTTGAGATGTGCCTTTGCAAACTTTTGACGCTGAATTTTGTGATGAGGACGTAAGAAAGGTTTTCTTCTGACGACTCTTACATGAAGGTCATATTTGCGCAGGTGTCGCTGCACAGTAGAACAGTGCACCACCACTCCAGAGTCTGCTAAATCTTCCTGAAGGTCTTTTGCACTCAAACGGGGGTTTTGATTTGCCTTTCTAGCAGTCCTACGAGCAGTTCTCTCGGAAAGTTTTCTTGGTCTTCCAGACCTCAACTTGACCTCCACCGTTCCTGTTAACTGCCATTTCTTAATTACATTACAAACTGAGGAAACAGCTACCTGAAAACGCTTTGCTATCTTCTTATAGCCTTCTCCTGCGTTGTGGGCGTCATTTATTTTAATTTTCAGAGTGCTAGGCAAAGCTGCTTAGAGGAGCTCATGGCTGCTGATTGTTGGGACAAAGTTTGAGGAGTCAGGGTATTTTTGAAGCTTTGAAATTTGCATCATCTGGCTTTTCCTAACAATGACTGTGAACAAGCCATAGCCCTAACAAGCTAATTAAGGTCTGAGACCTTGGTAAAAGTTATCTGAGAGCTCAAATCTCTTGGGGTGCCCAAACTTTTGCATGATGCTTCTTTCCTTTTTTTCACTCTAAAATTGTACAAAACAAAAATAATACACTAATCTTGCTTAAAATGTTGAAAAGAATGTTTCATCTTTAACTTTATGACTTTTGGAGATCAGTTCACCTTCTACTCACTTAACTATTCAGAATAACAGAAATTTTGACCGGGGTGCCCAAACTTCTGCATGCCACTGTAAATCTATATATATATATATATATATATAATTGCCTTTGATTACAGCGCATCGTTTTTCTCAGCACTCAACTTCTCCCCTTAATCAATATCGCTGTTTCCTTTCCTGAATAGCTGGTAACCAAGAATATTTAAAATCTAATCTTCTTTTCCAGTGAGGTTACTATTACTGGTACAATATTGTAATTCCAAATAATTGATCCTTAAATTAAATTTGATTCTTGCATTACCTTCCAGTACTCTTTCTTGATTTGTATTTGTCCACAGTTTATTCTGGTGCTATTTATTACTCCCAATTCTTTTTGTACTTTTTTCATTTATCATAGCAGCTTTCCATCCCAAATCCCATGACAATTATTTTAAACCTCCCCCAAAGAACAATATCAGCCTTCCCAGAAAGATGTTGGTCCTAGCTCTCTGAAGGTCTTATCCAGCCTGGAGTGGTTCTGGTACCCCAGGAATCTTAACTCTCTTCTCTTCTCCCCACCCCCATCCTGCACTATTTCATTAGCCATGTATCAGTGAGTAAAAAAGATTAAACAAATGCATTGTGCAAGCAGTATTCCAGAGATTACTATCTTTCAAACCCTGTTATTTAATTTCATTCTAATGTTCAAAAAATACTTTCCATCTGTATTTTGTATCTTTTGTTATTGGTACTGTTGTGGACTGTGACCTTCTGCTTGTTCTTTTCACCCTCCAGCATTTCCTGTGGTTGTTCAGTGACACCAGGAAAGCAAAATGCCTTCTGCAGCCACAGGAGTCTCTGTCCGCTTTTAAATCATAGAATCCCTTCTAACTGATGCTGTCTTCTCCCTCCCTTCTCCCACCCTGTACAATAGAATGACCCATGTTGCTTTGGTTGAAATGGGTGGAATAAACTCTTCTATTAGCATCCAGAATTTAAAACTGGTTAGAGAGTAGAGTACTCTCAGGACTCTTATTTTGCCTTTTTGTCCATCACCCATTCGATGTCTTCCTGCGGTATCAAAGTCTGGAGTAACCACTTAGGGAAATGCACTGGATCTCGTGGATGGACCACTGTGACACTGGAGGTTACTCAAGCTTCAGAAACTACAGCTTGGGCTCCTCCAGCTGATGATGCTTTCTGGTATTTTTTTTTTAATTCCTTGGCTCTTTAAATCTAATACATTTTTAAAATTACCCATGCTTTTCTTCATATGCATCTTTTAAACTCATCAGGGCCTATTTCCCATGTTCGTTTGGAAGGACTTGCTGTAAGTGCTATTTATAGAACAAGAAACTCCAGTGTGCTACTTTTCTATTTATGCAGCAATGGGAGAGCTGTGCATTACAATGGATCCAGTCTGCTGCAGTGGAAGAGTGTCCGATTAGATGTCACCCTGTCACCTGGTAAATGGCAACAATTTTTCACATTATTTAATTTTGATTACTATTATTAGTTTAATGTATTTCAAATTCAATCAACATTTCAGAACTGCTTCAGATTATCTTGACAGCTCCTAATTTCCTGGAATTTTAGATGGTGATTGTTTGAATTCCACTGCTCACCCCATCAGAATTTTGAAAGACATGCAAATGAAAACTTCAGTATGTTAATAGTATGCAAACGGCATTGTGCCTTGAAAAAGTATTCAGCCACAACCCTTTGTTCACATAAATGAGTATTACCACCAGGGATTGTGATCAATTTAACTGAGAATTTTAACTTGTGAATCACGTGCTGCTTTTTTCACTGCAGACCCAAAAAGACAGACAGTTGTAAAGCATGAAAAAAAATCCCTCAAAAACTGAAATGTCAGCAGTTCAAAAGTATTCATCCCCCTTTGCTCACTACTTAGTTGAACCATCTCATGCAGCTATTACAGCCAGTAGCTTTTGGATGTCTTAATTAGCTTAATAGAGCAAGGTTTGCCTATTCCAACTTGGAAAGTTGCTCAAGCTGCAGCAGGTTAGTTGGGGAGTGGCGATTACAGCAAACCTGAGGTCTTGCTGGAGATGTTAGATCAGGGCAAGGTCAGGACTCTGATTGGACCCCTCAAGGACATAAATTGTCTTCATTTGAAGCCACTCCATAGTTGCTCTGGATCATTATCCTGCTGAAAGATTAACTCCCTCCCTATTTTAAAGCCCAATTTATACTTCTGTGTCAAATGTATGCCATAGGTATCGCGTACCCTATGCCGTAGGGTGACATGCACCTCCCCAAAAAAGTAACTCATACGTCATGGCGACGCAGACCGCAACAACTGTGATTGGTCCGCTTGGTAGCATCGCATTTCCTTCTACGCATTACCAGTTGCTTTTCTCTGCCATGTCTGTACACTGATGCGAAATAAATGGTTGGAGACGATGAACCAAATTGTCAAATCTACCTGCCGACATCCGAAAATATTTGAAATGCATTTCCTCGTCCACATCTCTCATGAAGAAACTCAACACAGTGGCATAGAAATCCCACCTCCAACTAGCGTTTTGGCGGTGAGTTGCAGAGCGACGCAGACGCAACTACGCATGCTCGCTGCGGCATAGGGGTACGCAAAAGTATAAATCAGGGCTACGGCATAGCACGTACGCACAAATATAAATCAGGCTTAAGCTTCCTGGCAGAGGTGAGCAGGTTTTTATTCAGGATCTCTCTGTATTTAGCAACATTGATCTTCCCATCAATTCTGTCCAGATTTCCAGACCCTGCTGCTGAAAAGCATCCCCATAGCATGATGTTACCTCCCGCCATATTTTACAGTAAGGATGGTGCTACAGTACCTGGCTGATGCACAATATTAGATTTATGCCTCATGTACCACCTAGTGTTGAGGCCAAAAAGTTCCACTTGAGTCTCATCCAGCCATAAGACGTACTTCCACATCTTTACAGTATCTTCTAAGTGGCGCTTTGGACAGCCTTTAAGGGCAACGATATGGCTTTTTTGAAGCCATGGCTTCTTCCTTGCCACTCTTTTGTTGTAAGGTCTCAGAGCAGTGGTCCCCAACCTCCGGGCCGCGGACCGATACTGATCCGCGAAGCATGCAGGGGTGGAGCGATAGCCAGAACCCACCCAGCACATCTTTAAGAAAAAAGCGGAAATAAACAAGCTAATTAATTAGGTGCTGCCTGGCATGTAAATGTTGGCCCAGATCAGAGGTGATATAAGGTAATATATTGCACCTGAGGAAAGTTAGCATATTTCGTGACTTAGAGGCACTAATGACTAGGATGTACATTAATAGTAACAGATACCTTGTTAAGAAGTTGTGGTTTTATGTAGATACTGAATGATCACAAGCAGGTGTTTTCTGTTGTTTGTAAGGTTTTCTGAAACCTAACATCATTCATCCAGCTGGTTGAGAAAGCACTCACGTGTTTCTAATTCCAATGTGTTATTATATTGAATAAACAGCCATCCTTACTCAATTCCTTCTGGAGCCACCAGTGATTTATATTTGGGGCCGGATTTTCATTTATGGTGTAACAAAACAGAAAAGCAAAGGAGCTCTGTGCAACCCCACCATATGCTATGTTCCAATGACTAAAAATATCTGTTAGCCATTATACTTTGCTTTCTGTCACTAAATCAATTTTGATCCAACTTGCAGATTGCATTGATCACACAGAATCTGTAAAAAGAAAAAAAACTACATATAAGTGTAGCCAATGTTGAGCACGTCAAACATTGACTTCATCTGCAGCTGCCTCAAAAGGAATTAATCAAGTTGATCAGAGTTAACTTTAAACAGTTATTGATTAATCTGTGTCTTTCCAAGTAATAGATGCTGTCCCTCTGCAGTTTGCTTAGTAGCTTTCAGTAAATTACTGAATTTATCCTTTTTAAACAATTTAGTGCACTAATGGCCTTTCTGTTCTGCACCTTTGGCCAAGGGCATTGGAAATTAAGGTTAACTCTCCCCTTCCCCCTCCCTTTTACTTCTCTTAAAAGGATGAGATAGCTTAATTCCAACCTGATAATTTATCTGTTTTCAAAGATGTTGCATGATACTTCCTTTTTCAAGGTTTTTATCCCTTCCAATATTTCCCAAACCACCACAGGTAAACTGGCTATATTGTAGCTTCTCTTTTGGTTTGATGTCAGTAAACATTCATTAAGAACCATATCCATCTTTCCCATCTCTCCATACATTAACTTTTTGGGTCTTAGCAAGCCATGTTCTTGTTTTCTAATTTTCAAAATAATTTCCTGTGAAATTTGCCTTCATATTGGTAGTCTGCCTTTCTCTGCCATCAATTCATCTCATTTGATAATACAGGAATCATATCATCGCTTCTCAAAGCTGCAGTTTTGTTTTGAAACCAATCTTGTGAAACACATTAGGACTTTCCTTCCAGCATCTTTGTCATTCTCTTCTTTGCCTCCTTTTTTTTTGTAATATAATTTTTATTGAATTTTCAAAAGGAATATATGAAAAAATAGAATCTACCCTCCCCCCTCCCCTTAACCCTCCCCCCTCCCATATAAAGTCCTACCTAAAAAGAAAGAAAGAAAAAAGAAAGAAAGGAAGGAAGAAAAGAACTGCCTGGGTATTGGAAGGTTTCCACATGCTCCATGGGATTCAAAATAAATTTGGTATAATTATTTGTTACTTTCCCCAAGTGACCAAAGTCTTTATCGGAGCACTTAAATATGCCATCCTATCTTTTGTAAATAAGGGCGCCAAATATTCAAAAATGTTACATATTTGTCTCTTAAATTATAAGTAATTTTTTCAAGTAGAATAGAACTAGCCATTTCATTATTCCAACGATACGAATCAGATTTCCAAGTAACTGCTATAGTCTTCTTAGCTACTGCCAATGCAATTTTTATAAATTCTTTCTGATATTTATTCAATTTAAGTTTCGATTTTATCCCTTCAATATCACCTAATAGAAATAATACAGGGTTATGTGGAAGTTGAGTTCCAGTAATTTGTTCCAATAAGATTCTTAAATTTATCCAAAAGGGTTGAATTTTAAAACAAGACCAAGTAGAATATAAAAAAAAGTACCAATTTCTTGATTACACCGAAAGCATTTATCAGATAGATTTGAATTTAATCTGTTTATTTTTTGTGGTGTAATATATAATTGGTGTAAAAAATTATGTTGTACTAATCTAAGTCGAACATTTATTGTATTTGTCATACTGCCAAGACAAAGTCTTGACCAATTTGTTTCATCAATATTAATATTCAGATCTGTTTCCCATTTTTGCTTTGACTTATGGGTTCCTTGTTTAATTGTCTGTTCTTGAATCAAATTATACATACAAGAAATAATTTTTTTAATTTTCCTTTTTTGTATTAAAATTTCAATTTCATTAGGTTTTGGCAAAAACATTGTTTGACCCAGCTTACCTTTTAAGTAAGCCCTTAATTGAAAGTAACAAAAGAAAGTATTATTAGATATTTTATACTTATCCTTTAATTGTTCAATGACATCAATGTACCTCGTTCAAAACAATCTCCTATAAATTTAATCCCTTTTTGGTACCAATTATATAAAAATTGATTGTCCATTGTAAAAGGAATAAGTCTGTTTTGGAACAAAGGCCTCCTTGCTAATAGAGATTTCTGTGTTTCATTATCAACATTTATCTTATTCCATAGATCAATCAAATGCGTTAATATAGGAGATTCTTTCTTTTCCCGTATCAATTTAGATTCCCATTTATATATAAAATCTTCAGGTCTATTTTCTCCTGTCTTGTCTAGTTTTATTTTAATCCATGCTGGTTTTCGATCATCGAAGAAAGATGCAATAAATCTAAGTTGATTTGCTTTATAATAGTTTTTAAAGTTTGGAAGTTGTAACCCTCCTAACGCAAATTTACATGTCAATTTTTCCAATGATATTCTTGACATTTTACCTTTCCAAAGAAATTTTCTCACACATTTATTTAACTCTTGAAAAAATTTCTGTGGCAATTGTATTGGTAATGTTTGAAACAAATACTGTAATCTAGGAAATATATTCATTTTTATAACATTGACTCTACCTACTAATGTTATTGGTAATATCATCCATTTGTCAAGATCTTCTTGAATTTTTTTCAATAGTGGTAAATAATTAAATTTATATAAATTCTTTACATCATTATCAAGTCTTATACCTAAATACTTTATACCATTTACCGGCCATCTAAATTGGGTTACTAATCGACATTGACTATAGTCTCCTTTAGTAAGAGGTAAAATTTCACTTTTATCCCAATTTATTTTGTAACCTGATACCTTCCCATATTCATCCAATCTAAAAGATAATTTATGTAACGAATGTTGTGGGTTTGTTAAATAGATCAAAACATTATCGGTAAAAAGATTAATTTTATATTCCTCCTGATTAACTCTAAAACCCATAATATCGGGATCAATTCTAATTAGTTCTGCTAGTGGCTCTATCGCCAATACAAATAAAGCAGGTGATAGTGGACAACCTTGTCTAGTTGACCTTTTTAACTGGAATGGTGTTGAAATTTGAGAGTTTGTCACTACTTTAGCTTTAGGGTTAGAATTTAAAGTTTTAATCCAATTTATAAAAGATGTTCCTAACCCATATTTTTCTAGTACTTTAAATAAAAAATCCCATTCTAATCTATCAAATGCTTTTTCTGCATCCAAAGCTACTACTATACTCTTCTCATCCCTTTTTTGTGCCAAATGAATTATACTGAGTAGCCGGGTTACATTATCTGCCAATTGTCTATTTTTAATAAATCCTGTTTGATCCATATGTATTAATTTTGGTAAATATTTAGATAATCTATTCGATAAAATTTTTGCTATTATTTTATAATCCGTATTCAATAAAGAAATAGGCCTGTATGATGTTGGTTTCATAGGATCTCTGTCTTTTTTTGGCAATACTATTACAATTGCTGTTGAAAAAGATTCTGGAAGTTTATGTATTTTTTCTGCTTGATGTATTAGTTCCATAAAAAGAGGAAATAATAAATCTTTAAATTTTTTATAAAATTCAGGTGGAAAACCATCTTCTCCTGGAGATTTATTACTTTGGAGTGATCCTAAAGCTTCTTCAACTTCTTTTAATGTAAAAGGCATATCTAATCCCTTCTGTTCTTCCAAATTCAATTTTGGAAGAGAAACTTGTGATAAAAACCTTTCTATCTCATTAACATCATTTTGGGATTCTGACTGATATAATTCAGAATAGAAATTTTTAAAGGTTTCATTTATTTCAAGAGGTTTATAAGATATTTTATTTGCCCTTGTTCTAATTGCATTTATTGTTTTGGAAGCTTGTTCTGTTTTCAACTGCCAGGCAAGAATTTTATGTGCTCTCTCACCTAACTCATAATATCTTTGTTTAGTTCTTATAATTGCTTTTTCCGTTCTGTATGTCTGAAGCGTATTGTATTGTAACTTCTTATTGACAAGTTGTTGTCGTTTTTCTTCTGACATATATCTTTGAGATTCTTTTTCTAATTTTGTAATCTCTTTTTCCAATTGATCTAGTTCTGCCATATATTCTTTCTTAATTTTAGACGTATAACTTATTATCTGGCCCCTAAGATATGCTTTCATCGCATCCCATAATATAAATTTATCATCCACTGAATGAAAATTTGTATACAAAAAAAATTGAATCTGTTTTTTCATAAAATCACAGAAATCTTGATGTTTTAATAATGTTGAATTAAATCTCCATCTATAAGCCACTTCTTCCTTATCAGCCATTATTATTGTCATTAATAAAGGGGAATGATCTGATAATATTCTTGCTTTATATTCCATATTTTTCACTCTGTGTTGAATATGCATTGATAATAGAAACAAATCTATCCTTGAAAAAGTTTTATGTCTATGGGAGTAGAACGAATAGTCTCTTTAGGATTGATTCTTCTCCATATATCAATCAGATTTAAATCCTTCATCAATGATAAAGTTAAATTTACTACCTTCGATTTTATAACAGCCTTGGTTGATCTATCTAAGACTGGGTCTAAGCAAAAATTAAAATCTCCTCCAATTAATATCTTTTCATGCGCATCCGCCAAATTCAGAAAAGCTTCTTGTATGAATTTTGCATCATTTTCGTTTGGTGCATAAATATTCATAAAAGTCCATAGTTCAGAAAAAAGTTGACAATGTATAATCACATATCTCCCCGCAGAATCAGTTATTACATTTTGTATTCTAATTGGTAACGTTTTATTGATCAAAATTGCTACTCCCCTCGCTTTTGAATTAAATGAAGCCGCAACAACACTACCCACCCAATCTCTCTTTAGTTTCTGATGTTCTGTTTCTGTTAGGTGCGTTTCCTGTAAAAAAGCTAAATCTATCTTCATTTTTTTAATATGTGTTAAGATTCTTTTTCTTTTCACTGGTCCATTAAGCCCGTTAACATTAAAACTCAAAAAATTCAATAAATTAGTCATTATTCTTAACAAAGTTACTCCAATCTAAAACATTATTTATCTTCTCAACTCTCATAGTTCCTTGGGGAATCTCTTTAAACTTCACCATGTTGCTATGTGTCTCCTCCCAACCTTCCAGGCAGAAAGAAAAAAGATAGAAAAAAAACAAAAAAAGAAAAAACAAAATACCCCCCCCCACTAATGTTGTGAATGAAAGGATACACAACACTACCCCCCTCCATTTTACGGGTCGTGGCAAAAGCCACGCTTGCACACATGACTAGCGTAGCAATCGATCAGTGCTTCTTTCAGCTCCCCCGCAACAAAAAAAACATTATATATATATATATATATATATATATATATATATATATATAGACAAAATTAGTATTACTATTCCCAACTAATATTCCTCCAGTTTTAACCTTTCTTACCCCCCTCATATAATTAATAATATATTTATACATTCATCCAGCTTCAAAAATTCAACAAGTCCATTCTTTAACCCAATCTTCATCTTCAATCTATCTCGCTCTCCTGGGTTTGTTCTTGTATCTGGTGAATATTCAGAGAATTTCGCACAAACTGCTCTGCTTTCTGGTAGTCATCAAAAAATCTTTTTTCTCCACCAGACAAAAAAATCTTCAAAGTTGCAGGATAACGCAATGTAAATTGATAACCATGATCCCATAGGGTTTTTTTCACTGGGTTAAATTTCTTCCTTCTCTTCAAAAGTTCATAACTTATATCAGGGTAGAAAAAAACTTTGTTCCCTGCCATTTTCAATGGCCCTTTTCTATCTTTGGCAGCTTGAGCAGCTGCCTGTAGAATCCTTTCCTTGTCTTGAAATCTTAAGAATTTTATTAAAATCGATCGTGGATATTGGTCATCTTTTGGTTTTGGTCTTAAAGCTCTATGTGCTCGCTCAATTTCAATTGGTCGAACCTCCTCTTCCATTTGCAAAACATCCGGGATCCATCTTTGAAAAAATTCTATTGGTTTATCTCCCTCCGTACCTTCTTTAAGACCAACAATTTTAATATTATTACGTCTACTAAAATTTTCCAACATGTCCACTTTCTCCAAGAGTCGGTTTCTTTCCGAATTCCAGACAAGCAGGTCATTTTCTGTTTTTTCCACTCTATCATTCATATGCCCCATTGCTCTTTCCATCTTCTGAGGCTTCTTATCCATTTTGTCCTGTCTTGCCATAACTTTATCATAGCACATCTTCGTATCTCTAAGCTCTTCTCTTACTTTTCTTAATTCAGCTGTTAACTGCAATATAGCCTCTCTCATATCTCTATCATCTCCTTTACTTCCAATCGCTTCCAATTCTTCCTCTTCTTCTTCATCTGTGTTCTCTGCAGAATCCAATTCTGACTCTGAGTCATTTTCAATTGCAGTGGCTGTCGGTTCTTGTAGTTTGCGTTGTGTCGATTTGCGCATGCGCTCTTCTTTGCGCATGCGCATTTCCGGTGTCTTCTTCGAAGAAGCCGTTACCACCGCCATTGCTCCCTGTTCTACCGAAGGAGATCCAACCTGAGTCCGAGGCTCCATCGTTGCAGTAGGCACTTTTTTCTTCCTGTCTCGCGGGTGCTTCGCAACAGCAGACTTCTTTTGTTGCGGTTTAGGAGGCATATCGTAAAGTAGTCTTACAAAGTTTATAAATAGTTTTCAGAAAATATTTACTAACTTTGTTTTGTTTAAACGGTACTTTACTGATTTGTTGCGGGAGAGCTGGATTTACACGTCTCAATCCCACGTCATCACGTGACGTCCCCCCTCTTCTTTGCCTCCTTAATCTTCCTTTTACACATACACTTACTATACTTCAGGATTTTCTAGCAATTACAAGGACTTGTAAATAAAAAGAGATTTCCTTTTTTGTTTTATCCATCCCTTTAGGGAATTTTTGGATTTGGGAATCCTTTCTCTCTGTGTGAAAACACTTCCATTCCCTTCTGTTTCGTATTCCCCCACCCCATGTTTTCCCTCCTTATTGCCCTCTCACCTCTTCTCTTCCCTTCCCGGTTCTCCTGACCTGCCTATCATCTCTTATGGTTTCCCATCTCCTTCCCTTTATTCTGTGGTCCACTGCCCTTACCTATCAGATTCCTTCAGTCCTTTACTTCTCCCGCTTATCACCTCATTCCTCTTCATCTCCTCTTCCACCTGCCATTCCCCCTCACCTGGACTCACTTATCACATGCCAGCTGTGTTCCTCCCCCTCCCCCCACAGTTCTATTCTGTTTTCTGCCCCCTTTGAGTCCTGATGGAGGGTATTGGCCCAAAACATCAGCTACTGATTTCCCTCCACAGATGCTGCCTGACCTGCTGTATTCCTCCAGTATTTTTCGTGTGTTGTTCAAAATTTCCAGCAAATACAGAATCTCTTGTGCCTTCCCAACCTTTTTTTTAAATGCCATGGTCCCCTACCATTAACCAAGGGGTCTGTGGACCCCAGGTTGGGAACCCTTAAACTTGAGTGTGTTTTACTGTCTGACACAAATTTATCTGGTGATAACTATTTCAAATTATTTTCACATTAAAAATGTACATATCAATTGAGAACTTATGGTTTTGCAAAATGGAACTGAATTTCAGCAAAAGCAGACAAGAACTAGGAACAGTAACAGGTCATACAATTCCTTGAACGTCTGCTCTGCCATTAAGTAAAATCATGGCTGATATAACCTGGTCTCCACTCCACTTTCCCGACTGTTTTCATAACTGATTTCTCCTAAGTCAAAAACTTGATTTCAGTCTTAACATACTTAACATGTTGGCATCCATTCCCTTCTGGTGTGAAAAATTCCAAAGATTCACAACACAAAGAAATTCCTTACTTCACCTTTCTGTGACTCCTGAACCTGATACTGTATCTCTTAATTCCAGTTTCATCACAATTCTCACAAAGGAAAATCCATCATCTACTTTTTTCAAATGCCTCAGAATCATAAATGGTTCAATGCAATCATGTCCTTACTCTTCTAAACATCAGAGAAGTTTCTCAAACTACACCCATTTGTCTCAAGTATCGTTATTCTCAGTTGCACTAACCAGTTCTCTCCTGTATTTTCTGCTTGTCTGCTTTACTTCTCAAAACTTCTCCAACCCTTCTATAGTATAAAGGTTTAAATTGTTCTAACCCCTTGGTACCTTTTATAAAATTTCTATTCCAATTAATAGCTGACATCCCTTACAATTAATGTCCTATTATTAGCACATCAAATATTTGCTTACAATTTTGCTCTTCTGTGCACATTTATTGTTTGAGGATTCACTCTTAGCGGTGTGATTGGCTTTTTTTCTGGTTCTTGGTTCAGCGCACATGATGTATCATTCCTTCCTATAGGTATACTTGTTCCTTTGAGCAATGTTGTGACCTCCTATCCTTTTTCTTCAGTCTGTCTTGTCTATGGGACATCAACAATCTGTTGAAGTACTTTTTCAGTTATTGGGAATTCATAAATATTTTGCAGCTTTAAGAATGTGAGCAATTTGTTCATTCATTATGTGCCTAACCATATGACGTCGGCAATCATGATTTTTCCATGACCATGAGTCTTGGCAAATTTTTCTACAAAAATGGTTTGCCATTGCCTTCTTCTGGGGCAGTGTCTATACAAGACAGGTGACTCGACCCAATTTCAATACTCTTCAGAGATTGTCTGCCCGGCATCAGTCGTCGCATAACCAGGACTTGTGATATGTACTAGCTGATCATACAACCATCCACCACCTGCACCGTGGCTTCATGTGACCCTGATCGGGGGTGGGGGGGAGGGGGGCAGGGAAGGAAGGGTGTGCTAAGCAATTGCTACACCTTGCCCAAGGGTGACCTGCAGGCTAGTGGAGGGAAGGAGTGCTTTACATCTCCTTTGGTAGAGATGCATCTCCACCCCGCCACCCAAGTGAGCAACTTGGAGTGGAAATCATGTCCCTCTTCCTACCCTAATACATGAACAATTAGCCCTGGTGGCGTCAACAAGCAATCAGATCCATCACGTTGTCCCTTGCCTGTTTAACTAGCCTTGTCATTGTTACAACGGAATTTACAAACTATGAAGCACATTTGAATAAATATATTTTCTTTTGCCCTTTATTTCTTTTCCTCCTGATTTAGGTGATGTTGCGGGTATTGGATGGGAGAGAAGTGACGGAACTCCCCCACCACCTGGTCAGCCAGCAAAAGGCAGAGTATATTTCACCTACTGTGGTCAGCGACTCAGCCCATTTCTCGAGGATGT
Organism: Mobula birostris; assembly: GCF_030028105.1. NCBI lineage: Eukaryota > Metazoa > Chordata > Chondrichthyes > Myliobatiformes > Myliobatidae > Mobula > Mobula birostris. The sequence continues at coordinate 31,739,828 of NC_092400.1, forward strand.
GTCTGGTGGAATGTGGCCAGTGGTTCACATTCAGAAAAAGGTAATCCTTTCATTTTTCACTTACTTTTAAGCAGTTCATTTGTAACTAATTTGGTGAGTTTGAGGTTTGGTAATCCTTTGTTGATATTGCCAAAGTAACATAACATGTGATCTTACTACTCTCCCTCATGTTTCTGTGGAGGTTTCGATTCCAGCGGTGGGGTGGGGTGGGGGGGGTGGTATAACAGCATGGGAATAGTAGAACAGTAGTTTAGTGCAAAACTAGCTCGTCTTGAACATTTTGTAAGCAGCATTACACTGGGTCTGAGCCTGGTTTATCAACTGAGGAGCTTTGAAAGGTAGTGTATTTTGCTTAGGTAATCCTCTGTGAATAATTGGAAAGTTAACTTTGTAGCCTTTCCTTGATATGTGTGGACTGCTTCTTGCCAAGCTGGTAATAAATTCTCCTGCAGTCTAAAGAGAAAGCATCTGTCTTGCATTTGAGGAGTATCGCAAGGATCTATGAATACATAATACAATATTGTTCAGCAAGGCCCTTGCTTTTCCTGAAATTGTTGCTCAGATTTATGTTATAGTGTCGAGCTCAACAACAGCATCTTCAAATTATGTATTGCCTTTGACAGAGCAAAACCATTCCAATATGGTACACAGATACATTGTCAAATGAACAAAAATCTGTTGGCCACAACAAGCAATGTGATGATAGCTTTGGTGAGTTCGATAGTTCTGGCTGACCGGAAGTACACTGAGAGCGGTAAGCGTGAAGGTGTTGGGTGCTTACTGTTCTGGTTAACAACAGATGGTGCAATCCGGGTCATATTACGATCGAGGAACGTGTTTGTAGACCGGATATTGAACTTTTTGCTGTTGGACCCCGGCCATATTCCACCAAGATACAACACTAGGCGTCACAGGAGGTTGTTGCTGCCTGTGGTCATCGAACTTGCAGCTCCTCCCGTGGAGGGTTAGACACCCTGAGCCAACAGGCTGGTCCTGGACTTATTTCCATCTGGCATAGTTTGCATTTTGTTGTTTGATTGTTTGTGGTTTTTGTATTGCTATATTTATGCTCTATTCTTGGTTGGTGTAGCTGTAAAGAAAACCAGTTTCCCTCGGGATCAATAAAGTATATCTATCTATCTATCTAGTGTTCAATTGAAGGAAATATCTGTGCAGTTGTAGTTGAGCAAAGAAATGGTCTGAAATTTTGGATACATGAGAAAGCTGGGAGGCAATGTAACAACCATGAAGTTGATGCTGTGTTACTGAAGGGCTAAAAGAACCTCAGGGCACTGCTGGTATTGGTGTTCGGACTTTATTACTGAGTTGTCCACGTATGCTTGCTCTTATAGCATGGATATGTTGTATTAAGCAATTCTTCTGCAGTTAGCTGACAATTAAACAACACGGCTGTAATCTGTGTGCTATTGAAATTGATGAACCAGCATTGAGCTTGAATAGTTTTAATTGTGTTGATTTTCTCACCCAAAAAGTAAATAGGTTTCATATTTTGTGTATAAAGATACTTTAAACCCAACTTTACTTCAAAGTTACTTGTTGCAAGCTTGAAAACCTAAAGGCTTATAACTATATAGTATGTACAAGAGAACTGACTTTTGTCATCCAACTCAAATAAATCTGCACTTTACCAGTTCAGCAGTCTTGCTAATCCCTGCATCTAAAAATTATTCTATTGTGGGTCTTGTTCTCAAGTGCCATGGTTTAACATAGCCTTTCCCTGAGTAAGCTCAAGCACAAGCTGCTCTAAATAGCCATCTCGTAGGCATTCAACAAATTCCCTCTCTTGCGATCCATCACCAATCTTATTTTCCCAATCCCCTTGCATATTGAATTCCCCCATTACAATTGTGATATTACCCTTATTACATGCCCTTTCCAGCTCCCTTTGCAATCTCAACCTCACATCTTGGCTACTATTTGGAGGCCTATATATGATTCCCATAATGTTTTTTTTACCTTTGCAGTTTCTTGACTTCATCCACAAAGATTTGACATTCTCTGACCCTATGTCACCTCTTTCTAAAGACGTAATTCCATCTCTTACCAACAGAGCCACACCACCGCCTATGCCTTCCTGCCTGTCCTTTCGATACAAATTATATCTTTTGCTGCCAACTATGACCTTCTTTCAGTCACAACTCAGTGATGCCCACAGCGTCATAGCGACCAATCTCTTAATTGCATCAGGAGTTCATCTACCTTATTCCAAATACTACGCGCATTTAAATACAGCACCTTCTGTCCTGCATTCTTCACCTTTATGAATTTTGCCTCTGTATTTACTATTTACAGAGTCTATTTACACTATTTACCCCGTCTGCATTTGTACCCAATCATTGGTTTGTCCTTCCTTACATTCATATTGTAGGTCAGGTCACTCGTCTGAGTGCTACTGGTGCCATGTAACCCAGTACTACCTCTTGCATGGTCGGGTGGTCGGCGACTAAACCGGCTCCCCCACCAGCTTTCCTGGTGAGGAGGGTGGCTAGACACCCTGCAGAACAAAAAACAAGACCTGTCAAAAGGGCGGATGAACCCTCTCGTAGAGTCAACGGCCATCTAGCAAACACGTGCTGTGAAGCGCGGAAAGGGCATCCCTTGCATCGAAGCTTGGTCTGGCCATTCACTGCAACAGAACTTCCCCCAGCCGTTTTGGACCCCACTATGCCACTGGATCCGGGAGGGGATGTCGAGAGGGTGTGTCTGGACCTGTGCAACCCCCTACTCACCTAAAATCCATTCACGCGCACGCTGTTCCTTTCTGAGGAGTGGGGTATCACCCCACTAACTGACTGAAAGGAACCATCATCATCCTATGGGATGGATAGCCAGAGATTACACCCATCATCTACTTGTAAACCTGCTGGCTTATTCTCAGCTCTATCATATTGGTTCCCATTCCATATTAGTTTAAACCACTCTCAACAGCTTTAGCAAATCTGCCCGCAAGGATGTTGGTCCCCCTCAGATTCAAGTGCAACCCGTCCCTTTTGTATAGGTCACACCTGACCCAGAGGAGGTCCCAGTGATTCAGAAATCTGAATCGCTGCCCCCTCCTCCAATTCTTCAGCTACACATTTTTCTGCCATCTCATTCTATTCCTATCCTCACTGTCACATGACACAGACAGCAATCCCAAAATTACAACCCTTGAGGTCTTGCTTCTCAGTTTCCTTCTTCACTCCCTGTATTCTGTGTAATTAATATCACACTGTTTTGGTAGAGCTCCCATGAAACACCATGAGATTCTTTTCTTCATTAAGGATGGTGTATACTTACTGCCTGTTACACCACTGGTGTTTAGGACAGCAATGAAGGTTCTATATTTCTGGCAGTGTTCAGGGCTTACTTCATCATGTCACTAGCTTCCTCTCCATTTTCACTGCTGTCAGTCATGCAAGTCCCGGGTGAAGACTTAGGAACACCATCGCACACAGATGTAGAAGGATTCTTCATTGCTGTTTCCATAATAATTTTGTTTTACCAGTCAGGGTTGTTAGTCCTGAGCTGAACCCCCGAACCTGGAGGACCAGTGGGCCACTCTTAGTCTGGCCTCTACTCTTTGACGTATTTAGCAAGGTGACTCTACCGAGAGCCAAAGCATAAAGCCCTGACCCCAGCCGACATAGCTCTCCGGGTCTTTGAGGTACACAAGCCTCCAAGGTTGTGGTCCTGTTGGAGGAAGGTTGGTGTATAAGGAATAAAAAAAATTAAACTGTTATTTAAGACAGCAAAATGAACTTTAAAAACTTCTATCTTGGAAAGCTGTAGTATTGGAGATTGTCTTTTGAATGAGGCACTAAAATTTAAAAAAATCATATCACACAATTTTGAAGTTGTGCAAGAAAACTCTACTGGATACCTGGACTACATTTAAGCAAGTTCAGAATACAAGCTGTTCCTGTATGCACAGTGACTGCAGCATATCTTCTCTAACAACGTAAGGTAACTTACAAATATAACATAGACTTGAAAGGATTTTAAGCATCATGAAATCCTAGCTTTTCTAATTGAATATTCAATAACATTTGAAAATAAAGGAGATAAATTTTTTAATGTGAGTCTGATTCTGTTGTGGAAAATCAACGTTTTGCCCAATAGGATAATACCAAGCCTCAAAGATAATGCATCATTTTATTCTAATCATATTCTGCAAAACAACAAATTTCTGGACATTTGTCAGTAATAGTAAACCATATTCTGATTCTGATCAGAATCTCAATCTGTTTAATAATTGTTCCTTTTTGCTTGTTTTGAATAGAATACTAAAGTTCGTGCAAACTTTGGATGTCGTCCTTTTGCTTATGCAGAGGGCCAAGCTCACCGGAATGCAGCTGACCTTTGTGTTGATCTAGCAGAAGAAATTAGTGCGAACTTTGAAGCTTTGCCATTTGCCATGGCTTCAGACAGTGATAACGACGCTGGTGCTAGTGTGGCGTCAGATTCTGGGTCCCATGGACCACCCTGTCGAATTGCAGCAACTGGTGCAGCACAACAGCGTGAGTAATATTTTAGTTATGTTCTTGTTTCTATTATTTTTCTTATGCTGGTAGATTGTTTGCAAAGATGATTCCCAACTCTACATAAAGATAATAACCAAGCTCTCAGGTAAGCTTTTGATCTTGTGTCCAAGGGACCTTGTAAGTGCTGTGACTGGGAAGAGACGAAAGAAAGCAGAAATAAGAGAAGTTAAACAGATTGGTAAATTCCCTGTCCGTTATGGTGGTAGGGTAGTTTCTGTTAAGGAAAAGGAAAGAACCTTGGAAGCATAGTTTTAAAAGGACAGATATAATAGAGCTAGTTCAAAGTACATTTATTATCAAAGTATGTATACATTATATAACCTTGAGATTTGTCTCATAACAGGCAGTTACAAAGCAAACCCAAAAGAACCCATTTTTAAAAAAAAGACCATCAAACACCCAATGTGCACAGGGGAAAAAAAACAAATCATTGAAACAATAAACTCAAGCAAATAGAGTTTGAACTGAAGTCCACAAGAGAGTCCGGCCACACACACTTAGTTCAGTGCATAGTAGAACAGTACCCTGAACTGGCCTATCACTCACCTTGGGCCCCGAAACCTTGACCTTTTCAATCTCGACCAGCGCCTAAATCATCATCAGAGCATCGAGTTCAGTTGCTTATCCTGCTACCTTGATTTAGCCTGTACCCAACCTTTCCAATTCAACCCGGCAGTCCAAACATCAGATTCAGTGGCTTCGATATGCTCTGAGGCCTGGACCCCACCGTCCCGATTTGGCCTGTACCCAACCTTAATTGATCAAACCTCTGGTCTCCCTCACTTTCAATGATGGGCCTGCTATGTCACGTCACCTTGGTCCTGCTGCATTGAATTGCCTCCGAGTTGAAAGGGAAGTTACAGGCTATTGTTTGTAATGATTGTTTTTACCAGAAAAAGAGTTACTGACAAAGTACATCATTGTTTTCCTTGTTTCATTGACCACCAGCTAAAAGTCGCTGAGATTCACCAGTGCCACCTTCAGTGACACTGAGGTTGCACATTCTCACAGAGTGACAATGCTTTAAGGAAGCAAGGTGGGCAGGTGTATGATTACAACAGCTGTGGCAGTCTATGAGCTTGTAATGGATATTGGTGGCTAATCTATCCCGTAACTGAGACAGTGAAGTTGAGACAAGGAAGAATCATATGTGAAAATGCCTGCATAAGCTAGTGAAAATTTTGAGAGCAGGAAGGAAGAAGTCATCAATGTACCAGGAAAAGGGGTGAGGGAATGGCCCTGAGTGGAACTGAAATTTAAGGACTATTCCACGTGTTCCACAAAGAGATGGACTTAACCTGGACATGTAACGGTTCCCATATTAACCCCTTAATTTTAGAGGAAGTGATGAGCTGTTGTAAGTGAGAATGAGGCAAAATAGTTGGAGAGTACTTGTTGAGTTTCTGTTCCAATGAGAATTAAAGGGCCTTCAAATCAGTGCGGGTGTGTGAAGGGATTGGGTGTTCTTGGTTCTGACCATGAAACTCAAAGCTCTTATAATGGTGAGAGATGTCAGAAGTATCACAGACATATGCGAAGAAGCTAGACAAATTGAGAGAGAAGAATTCAGGTAGGAAGAAAGAAGTTGTGCAGGACATGGACATTCTGAATGAATTAGGTCTGCCAGAGCAGTCTTGCTTGTGGGAGAAACTACAGGTGAACTGTGTGGGTCTTGGAGGACAGAGGCCTGTAGAGACAGATTCACCAGAGGGAATGAGATCAGTAACTTTCTGGGAAAGAGTAGCTTCATGCTCAGTGGGAGCTGTGAGGAGGTATCAGAATGCTGATGTTGAGTGTCTGTGAGGTAGAGGTGATTGTGTGAAAATAGCTGTGTATCTGGACAGCAAGTTTTTTGCCGTTATGGGTTGGTCCTTTTTGAGAAGGGTGCTTCATGTTCAGAGGGGTCATACATTAGAATAAGTGAAGGCAGTGGAAAAACTGAAATGGTCAATTTTACATTAGCATGTAGCTTTGAATGTATATAAAGTGAATGTATATAAAGTACAAAGGGAGAGATTTGACAGATTGGATAATTTGAAGGTGAGGGAAGGTGTCAGCCGTCTGAAGAAAGACATGGGAATGGAGGAGAAGGAAGAAGAGGTTAGCGTTATGTTGGCCTTGGATTTGAAACTGGTATGCAGTTCCTCTAGTCTGGGTGACCTGTGTACCTTTAGGTCTTTCAGTTTTTTGAGCACCTTCTCTCATGTAATAGTAACTGCACAGGAGATTGAAAATCAGAGAGCGGGGTGTTAGGAAAGGTAAAATTGAGAGGTAAAGTGGAGTTTTCTAACATCATAACCTTCAATAAGATGTAACCTCCACACACCTTTTCCCTTTCCACTCTGCTTTCAGCATTTAGAAAAAATTGACCCCTGAGGCTATTGCCAAACAGTTTCCAACTAGCGTCAGACGTGTGCAGTCGTGTGGCTATTAAACACTACGTCACACTAAGAGCACACAGTTTTTAAGTAGTGTCAGTTGTGTGCAGTTGTGTTCAAAAAGCAGTAATTTTTATCACTGATAGTTGGCGAGATAGAAATGGTAAGACAATTCAGAATTGGTTTGCTCACTGTGGTTTCAAGCTTTCAGGCTTGGAGATCAAAGAAATGACTGAGAGTGAAAATAAAACGATTTCACTACTTCAAGTTAGGAGCCACGAAGAATTTGAAGGTATCAACAATCATCTCGAATGTTACAATGAAAATGAAGATTAGAATCAATTGGGTTTAATGTCACTGGCATATGCTGTGAAATTTGTTGTTTTCTGGCAGCAGTACATAGTAATAAAATCTATAAATTACCATAAAAAGTATATATTAAAAAGTAAATAAGTTGTGCAAAAAGAAAAGGGAAAATACTGAGGAAGAGTTCATGGGTTAATTGTCCATTCAGAAATCTAGCAGAGGGTAAGAAGCTGTTTCTGAAATGTTGAGTGTGTCTTCAGGCTCCTGTACCACCACCTTGATGGGAGCAATGAGAAACAGGCATGTCTTGGATGATGAGGTCCTTAATGGTGGATGCTGCCTTTTGCGGCGTCGCCTTTTGAAGGTGTCCTGGATGCTGGGGAGGTCAGTGCCCATGGAGCTGGATCAGTTTACAACTTTATGCAGTTTTTTCCAATCCTGTGCAGTGACTCTTCCATACCAGATGGTGATGCAACCAGTCATATTGCTGTCCACAGTACCTCTATAGAAATTTACACATGTCATTGATGATGTACCAGTTCTCCTCAGACTCCTAATGAAATACAGCCACTGTACTGCCTTTGTAATTGCTTCAATATGTTGGGCCCAGAATAGATCCTCAGAGATGTTGGCACCCAGGAACTTGAAACCCTTTGCACTTCTGATCCCTCAATGATGGCTGGTGCGTGTCCCTTGACTTGCCCTTCCTGAAGTCTGCAGTCAATTCCTTGGTCTTACTGATGTTGAATGCAGGGCTGTTGCTGTGACAACACTCAACTAGCTGATCTGTCTCACTCCTATATGCCTCCCTGTCACCATCTGAAATTCTGCCAGCAATAGTTGTGTTTTCAGCAAATTTGTAGATGGCTTTTGAGCTGTGCCTAGCTGCACAGTCATGGGTGTAGGGAGAGGAAAGCAGTGGGCTAATCGTGCATCTAGTGTCCATTGTCAGCAAGGTGGAATGTTATTTCCCTTTCAGACTGTGGTCTCTTGGTGAGGAAGTTAAGACTCCAGTTGCAGAGGGAGGTACAGAGGAGAGGCCCAGGGTTTGGAGCCTTTTAATTAGAACTGAGGATATGATTGCGTTGAAAGCCGACTTGTAGTCAATAAACAACAGCCTGACATAAGTATTACTATTGTCCAGGTGATCCAAGGCCAGGCGGAGGACCAGTGAAATTGCATCCGCTGTAGACCTATTGTGGCAATAGGCAAATTGCAGGACCTTAGGCAGGAGTTGGTTCTAGCCATGACCAATCAATCAAAGCACTTCATCACAGTAGATTTGCGTGCCACTGGGGGATAATTGTTGAGGCAGCTCACCCTGCTCTTCTTGGGCATTGGCATGATCATCACCCTCTTGAAGCAGGTGGGAACCTCCAAATGCAACAGTGAGAGATTGAAGATGTCCTTGAACACTTCCGCCAGTTGGTTGGCATAGGTTTTCAGAGCCCTACCAGGGACATTATCAGATCCTGATGCCTTGCAAGTGTTCACCCTCTTGAAAGATGTTCTGACATTGGCCTCTGAGACAGAGATCACAGGGTCATCAGATGCTCCAGGTATTTGCATAGATGTAGTTTTATTCTCCCTTTCAAAGCATGTATAAAAGACATTGAGCTCATCTGGGAGTGTAGCATCACTGCTGTTAATGATGTTGGGTTTTGCTTTGTAGGAAGTAATGGCCTACAAACCCTGCTGGAGCTGACATGCATCTGATACCATTCTAATCTCAAAAAGAATTGCTTTTTCACTTTTAAGATGGCCTTCTATAGGCCCACCTGGACTACTTGTATAGATCTGGGTCACTGGTCTTGAATGCCACAGATCTAGCCCTCAGCAGATTACAAATCTCCTGGTTCATTCACAGCTTTTGATTTGGGTATGTCCAGTATGTTCTCGAAGGCACATAATCATCCACACAGGTTTTGATTAAGTCAGTGGCAACTATGGTGTTTTTATTCAGACTTGAAGATGAATCCCTGAATATTGTCCAGTCTGCTGATTCAAAGCAGTCCTGTAAGCACTCCTCTGCCTCCCTTGACTATACCTTCTTGGTCCTCATCACTGATGCTGTGGTCTTTAGTCCTGCCTGTACACTGGGAGTAGAAGTACAGCCAGGAGATCGAACTTTCCGAAGTGTGGGCGTGGGATGGCACAGCAAGTGTTCTTGATGGTGGTGTAACAGTGTTCAAGCACACTAGTGGTAGTTCAGAGACTTCTTCAAGCTGGCCTGGTTGAAATCCTCCAAAATAATAGGGAAGGCATGAGGGTGTGCTGTTTCGTGCCTGCTAATTCTGTTGCTCCACTCCTCCTGTGCCTGCCTGATATTGGCCTGAGGTGGAATGTACACCACTACCAGGATAATTACAGAAAGCTCCCTCAGCATATAAAAAGGACGACATTTGACTGCTGGATGTTCCAGGTTGGGTTAGCAGGACTGAGACTGCCATGTCTGTGTGCATTGCAATTAGTTAATTATAAAGCTTACTCCTCTTCCTCTGCCTTTAAAAGATTTGGAGTATGCAATCATTGACAGCATTGTATGAAGTCGGTCCATTATCTATACTCAGTACCTGTGCTGATTTTGTTCATTTTCAGTCAATCAAAAGAACGTGGCAGGTACAAGTACACTGGATGAATTTCTCTGTCGATAACAATTAGGAATTAATACACAGTTTTGTAGTACTGTAGTAGTATTGTAATATTCTAATTTGTTCTGCATTTCATTTAAATACATAATTTATTATTCAGTTGAATGATAGCTTGTCTTTATACTTTTTTAACTATTTCCAATAGCTGAAACTTTGGCCATTGGGGCAACTCCTTAATAGGGCCAAAGTGTGCTAGTCCCGATATGTCCCAGTCAATCTTTCATGTTTCACATATTAGGATCACCTGATTCCTTTAGCAACATTTTGTCATCTCACAATAAATAATATTATTTTTCATTCTTCTTATCCAGTTTGGATGGCTTGTGTTTTCCACATTTTGCTCTATCTGTCAGCTACTATGCCACTCGCTTGACCCTACTATATAACCATGTAACCAATATATATGGTGTTTCAATCTCTTTGTGTCCTCCTCACAACTTTCATTTTGATATTTGTATCATCAACAACTTTGGATGCAACAAGCATGATCTCTTCATTCAAGCTACGAATATAGATTGAATATAGTAAAGGTCCATCACTGATCTCTGGAGCTCTCTGCTGTATGCTGATTGCTATTCTGAAAATAAACCAATTATCCAAGTCTGTTTTCTGTTAGCTAGTCATTACTTTGTCCCTACCATTATCCACACCCTGTGCACTTTTACGCGGTATCCTTTTTTGACAGTGCTTTCTGGTTCCGCTTTTTCATCTGATTTATCATCCTCCAGGAACTTCACAAGTTGTCAAACACAATTTCCATTCATAAAGCCATATTGGCGATGCCTAATTGTCTTATACCATTCTAAATGTCTTATACCATTCTAATTGTCTTATACCATTCTAAATGACGTGCTCTGCAGAAGGGTTTCAGCCCAAAGTGTCGACTGTACTTTTTTCCATAGATGCTGCCTGTCTCACTAAGTTCCTCCAGCATTTTGTGTGTGTTGCTAAATTGCATGCTATTAGCTCCTTAAAAATGAATTCCAGCATTTTCCCAATGAGACCAACTGGCCTGTAGTGTAGTGTAGTGTCACATATGCAATTTCCTAATTTTTTTAAGAACTTGCCCAGGGGATCTTGGTATGCCAATACATCTATTTCCTCTGCAGCCATATTGAAAATTTCTTAAGACTATTACATGTTAGGATGAACAGAAAATGTATCTAATGAAGCTATTTTCTAATTCTGTGACAGAATATGACAGTGATGCCTCGTGCCATTACAAAGTGGAATTGAGCTATGAAAATTTTTTGATATCTGGTCCGTACTCTCACTCGCCAGCAGTGGCTGATGATGAAAGTGATGATGATGAAGATGATGACGTTCCAAGGGTAAGCCATGGTCAGATTCAGGATGATGAAGAAACTTAGCTGCTTGTTTTCTTTGTAAGTAAGAAACTAAAAATATCAATGTCCCATCTCTAAAGCTTAACAAATTCTAATACATATATCTTCTTCATGCTTACAAATAACAGTAGCCTTGTCCCATTGAGATTTGTTCCTGCATTAAATTGCATTATTTATTATTCTCATATTAAAGTCGGAACTATTTTAAAATTTATTTTTTTTTGGTGCACCACTTTGTAACTGATTCTTCAGGTTTAATTCTGTATGTATTACAACTGGTAGGTCTCAGCAGTATCATTTGAAATATGAATTGCAGTGGTACCCTCTAAGTGTCACCTATCTGTTTTTTTCAAGGATTACAAAACAGTAAAGCTCTACTAATCCGGCTCAAGATATTGATGGTGTTGAACTGGCAATTTTCCAGACTATTATTCCGTTTAATACCCCAATGTTTTTAATGAACTTTCCAGATCTTACAATGTATTGTAATAAATTTCCCAGTGAATTTGTTAAGTTTAGAGAGAGCACAGGAGAGGAGCCCTAGCCATTTTAAAGAATATAAGGGAACTGGGCCCTGGTGGGTTAGAGGAGAGAGAGAGCTGGAGTCCCAGCCAGGTGGAAGGGAGTGTTATTACCAGGTACCAAACCAACGAGATGTACCATTGCTTTACAGTTTGCATCTGATCTATTCATGCCTTTCATTTATGAGTCACTGGGTCATCCAGTCACATTCCTGCTGTTTTGGCCAGATTGTGCTTGATTCGGCCTGTCATTCATGCTCACCTCTGCACTTCTGTGGCTTCATGGATTGATTAACCTGGAGGCAGATCGGATTTCAAGTCGCCATGAGGCCTCATGCAGTAAACCCACAGACAGGCCTGTTTCTGGAGCTGCTAGTGCCAAAGGCTTTTCTGTGGGGGGAAAAAAAACAGAACAGCAGATCAAACAGATGAAAATAATTTTTTTAGCTTTAAAAATAAACAGATTTCTTAAAACCTTAGCTATCAAATATCAACTTAAAACATGAAATTAAGAAAAATGAGCCCGCATTTACCTTCTTAATTAAGATAAATAATCCCATTCAAATGAATGGAGTTGATCTACTTGCACCAAGGTGAAACCAGTCGTGAGTCGAGGAGCAGCACAAAAGGTGAGATGAACTGACATCCCTCCTTTAACTTGGCAGTTTCTTTCACAGCTCAACTAAGATGCAAGGAAACAGACAAACTGACCAACAAGGAGGATATTCCTAGCAGTTCTCCACTGAATTGTTAGTTGGAGATGTATTCAGTTAGTGCTTATCATCATTTGCATGTTTTATTTAGTAAGTGATTTTGCACAAACGTATTAAGACCATAGACCATAAGATGTAGGAGCAGAGTGAGACCATTTGATCCATCGAGTCTGCTCTGCCATTCAATGATGGCTGATCCTTTTTTCCCCCTCCTCAGCCCTCCTCCCCGTAATTTTTGATGTCATGTCCAATCAATAGCCTATCAACGCCTGCCTTAAATACACCTGATCTGGCCTTCACAGCTGCCTGTGGTAATAAATTCCACAAATTCATCACCTTCTGGCGAAAGAAATGTCTCTGTTTTAAATGGACACCCCTCTATCCTGAAGCTGTGCCCTCTTGTCCTTGACTCCCCCACCATGAGAAGCATCCTTTCCAGATCTACTCTAAGTCTTCCAACATTCGAAATGTTTCAATGAAATACCCCATCACCCATCTAAGTTTCAGTAAGTACAGACCCTGAGCCATCAAATGTTCTTCGTATGATAACCCTTTCATTCTCGGAATCATCCTTGTGAACCTCCTCTGAACACACTCTAATGCCAACACATCTTTTCTTAGATGAGAAACCCAAAACTGTCCACGGTATTCAAGATGAGGCATCACCCGTGCCTTAGAAAGCCTCAGCATCACACCTCTGCTCTTGTATTCTAGACCTCTTGAAATGAATGCCAACATTGCATTTGCCTTCCTCACTACCAACTCAACCTGCAAGTTAACCTTTAAAAGTCCCTTTGCAGCTCAGATTTTTGGATTTTCTCCCCGTTTAGAAAATAGTCTGCACATTTATTTCTTCTACCAAAGTGCATGACCATGCCATTTTCCAACATTGTATTTCATTTGCCACCTTCTTGCCCATTCTCCTAATCTCATAAGTCCCTCTGTAGTCTTCCTGTTTTCTCAACACTGTCCCTCCTCCTATCTTCATATCATCTGCAAGCTAGACAACCAAGCCATCTCTAAATCATTGACAAACAGTATAAAAAGAAGCAGTCCCAACACTGACCCCTACAGAACACCACTAGTCACTGGCAGCCAACCAGAAAAGGATCCTTTTATTCCCACTCACTGCCTCCTACCAATCAGCCAATGCTCTAGCCATACCAGTAACTTTCCTGTAATACCACAGGGTCTTACCTTGGTAAGCAGCCTCATAGTTGGCACCTTCTCAGAGGCCTTCTGAAAGTCCAAATATACAGCATCCACTGCATCGTCTTTGTCAGGCAAGATTTTCCTTTAAGGAAACCATACTGACTTTGTCCTATCTTGTCCTGTGTTACCAAGTACTCCATAACCTCATTCTTAACAATTGACTCCAACATCTTCCCAGCCACTGAGGTCAGGTTAACTGGTCTAAAATTTCCTTTCTGCTGCCTTCCTCCTTTTTTTTTTAAAGAGTGGAGTGACATTTGCAATTTTCTATTCCTCCGGCACCATGCCAGAGTCCAATGATTTTTGAAAGATCATTACTAATGCCTCCACAATCTCTACCACTACCTCTTTCAGAATCTTAGGGTGCAGTTCATTTGATCTGGGTAATTTGTGTACCCTTGGGTCTTTCAGCTTTTTGAGCACTTTGTCCCTTGTATTAGTAACTGCTCTCACTTCTCTTCCCTCACACCCTTCAATATCTGGCACACTGCTTGTGTCTTCCACAGTGAGGACTGATGTAAAATACCCATTTAGTTCACCTGCCATCTCCTTGTCCCCTGTTGTTATTTCTCCGGCCTCATTTTCTAGCAGACCTATATCCACTCTCATCTCTCTTTTATTTTTTACGTACTTGAAAAAGCTATTACTGTTCACTTCGATATTGTTTGCTAGCTTGCTTTTATATTTCATCTTAAGCTATCTGACAGTATTAAAACAGGACTTAAAAGTTTTTGTTTTATTTGCTTTACGTCTTTTCATTTGAAGATACTGTTTGGTAAACTAATAGTGCCTGATTCCTGTGATTGCTTGCATTGTCCTTTCACAGGAGGATCATTATGCACTTCTTGTCAAAGCCTGGGAAACCAAAGTCTTCCCTACAATCCGCAGACGATTCCGGAATGAAGCAGAGCGAAAGTCTGGATTGGATCAGATAAAGGGTGCGCTGCAGCTTGGTAGGTTCCAGTTAAACAGAAGAAACATTTATCAAGTATATTTCTTAATATTTGATGGTCACAATAAACTTTGTTTTTATGTAATGTTTTTAAAGGTTCCAATGCATCACAAATTTGTTGCTCAATGCATACGGTGTTAGATAATAGCAGCTTAGAAGAAGCCTCTTGAAAGTGAATGAAAATGGGGGGTTGCAATGGTTTATGGGGAGTATTTCTATGAGTTACAAGAAGTATAATAGCAAAATCAGTTATTCTAAAAATTGCTGCCAAAATCTTAATAAAGCTAGTAAAGTCCAAGAAAATTCATGGTTACTGCACACATTTTCTCTGCAGTGGAAAATCAGAGACAAGCTGGATGGTTACGGGATCGGTCCCTTCCATTTTGGATTCTGTTCTTCATAAAATGAGATTCATTGCTTGAGTTCATCTGAGATAGAAGCACTCAATTAAACCTTTTCGGAAGGTGTTAATGAGTTACCTGATTCAAAACAGAAAATGGCTGAAATATGATGCAGGCAGGTCAGATAGCATGTGGGAACAGAAGCAGTTAACATTTTAGATCAATAAAATTTCATCAGACGATGTGATGTTAATAAAGCTGAAAATCTGATTCAGTGTGTTGTTCTCGGTAGTCCTCAAGATTGGGTCCCTTAGTATTCACTTTTTAGAAAAGGTTTTCTGAAATTGATTTTGTCTTGGATGCCAAATTATGAAGTTGTTTCAGTTTCGGATGCTGACTGTGGCTTCTGAATTTGGTAACAGATTGGTACCTACATCTTGGACAGTGTGGTGACAGTGGAATTAATACACAAATATGAAATTGTACCAACCTCATGGTTTTTATCAGAATTGCGTTTTGGTGAATTGTATCTTTGGATAAGTAGTGATGTGATGGGGATGTTTTAAAACCAAAGCTTTTTCTACAACACAGGACGTATTTTAAAATTTTCCTATCCCCCAGCAAACCAAACTAGCTAAGATGCACTACACACTTCTCTATGTGTAAGTTTAATGATGTCTTAATTGTTCAAGTACAACTATTAAATTATAATCCTAAAATCAATAACTGGATTTAATTAGGTATGGTGGACATTGCTCGCCAGACTGTGGAGTTCCTTTATGAAGAAAATGGTGGCATTCCCAGAGATCTCTACCTTCCAACCATTGAGGATATTAAAGATGAAGCCAATAAGTTCACAATGAATAAAGTTCGCAAAGGTATTTCTATTCCAATATTTGTTTATAATTATACTTAATTATAGGCTGGCAAGGTGGAGATACACCACAGGGGATATAAGGCGCTCCTTCCCTCTGCAAGCCTGTTGGTTACCCCTAAACAAAATGTAGTTCCTGCTTAGCCCCCCCACACCCCCCCCCCTCACTCTGGTAGGATTGTGTGAGGTCATGGGAGCAGGTGGTGGATAGTGGTATGAGCAGCTGGTGCACATCACAAGTCCTGGTTGTGCGACCACTGACACCAGGCAGACAATCTCTGAAGAGTATTGATAATGGCTGGGGTCACCGTCTTGTGAAGACACTGCCCAGAAGAAAGCAATGGCAAGCCAACTCTGTAGAAAGAATTGCCAATTATGGTCAAAGACCATTATCATTTACATCATATGACATGGCACATGATGTCATCATCATATTTAATTATAGTAGAGAATTTGCTCGAAGTAGGTTCTATTCTGTCTTTTTGGCTATTTTGTCTTTTATGTTTTTATACCTGTTTCATCAAGGTGAATTATACTGGTCATTCATCAATCCATCCATCCCAGGCAATGCCAGCTTTTAATTGACAGTTTAGTAATTGCCATCAAAATGAGCTACTATCTTGAACAGCTGCAATCCTACTGAAAGTACATCCCCAATGTATGGTGAAGTGTGTTACATGATTCAGACCCAGCAACAGTGAAAGAATGGTGATTATATTTTCAAGTCAGGATGGGGTGCAACTGGGGAAAATACACAGGCAGCAGTGTTGTTCATGTGTCTGCTGTCCTGTCTTCCACATTACTGCAATGCATTTGGTAGATGATATACACTATGTGCCAGTGGTAGAGTTAATGTTTAAGATGCTAATCACTCAAGTAGTCTGTTATATCCTGGGCTTCTGGTGTGTTGTTGGAGCTCAATGCATCCCGCTCAATTCATACACTTTACTTGTTTCTTGAGTTTGAGAGGTAACTTCTGGGTTATTTTAAAAAGTCACGTGACACAAGATACCCAGCCTCATGTAGCCACTATCCATGTGGTTGATCCAACTAATTTCCTTATCATTAGTGTATCTGAGGATATTGATAGCAGGCAAACTGTGTAATGGTAGTGCTGTTAAATATCAAGGGCAGGTATTTAAATTGTCTCTTTCTGGAGAATGCTGTTGCCCAGTATTTCTGTGGCATATGTTACTTGCCACTTATTACCCCACACCTGAATATTGTTTGGGTCTTCCTCTATGCAGTTCTGGATTGTTTCACTTACTAAAAAGGTGAATGATATGCAAACATCAGGCAACATAACTACTTCAGAACTTGTATGCAAGGTCAATGTAGAAGCTAATGAAAATAGTTGACACTATCTGAGGAACTCCTGCTATGATGTGGGTTAGGTTGCTGACATTCAACAATCAACCACCTACCCTTGTGGTGAGATATGACTCTAAACATTAGAATGTCTTACCCTTGATACCCATTACCTTAAGTTTACCAAAGGTTCTTGATGCTGCATTCAGTCAAATACAGCCAAACTGAGCATCACAGAGCCGTTTATTACTAGGTACCACTTGAAAGCACTGTCAGAAGAAACAATATCCATCTTGGTATAGTAAAGTTATATAGGGATGAAGGTAAATTACTGTTCTCAGCCAGAAATATTGGGTCTAACATCAGGATTCTGAGCATCAACTGCCCAGAATAATACTTTTTCTATTTGCTTTCAATCATTCATCTGATATTGCTTAATTTGGTTTTAGATGCCATTGTATTTTATATGAATCTGAAGTTTTTAAGTGGACAAGGGGAGTATTATAGTGTTTTTTTCTGTCCCACTACAGGCCTAACAGTGGTGATCCGGTATCCAGATAGTAATAATCTCAACAGTAGCACTGGTGGCACTGCTTTACCAAAGTTTGCTATCCGAGGAATGATGAAAACTTTTGGTTTGAATGGAGTTGTTCTTGATGTTGATACGGTAGGTTTAAAAACACAACATCAGTTTAAACTTGATAACTTGAACTTGTGAATAAGTTTCCTAGTTTATTAAATGCAGCAGCATGCAGACGGGGTGTTGCATCTATAGGGTGATTTGCATCTGGGGGAAGTATACAGGTGATAGCGTTTCTCATGTGTCTGCTGTTCTGTCTTCCTTGCTGCTGCATTTTGTAGATGGTGCACTCTATATGCCAGTGGTGGAGATGATGGTCCTGCCCTGCAGGCAGATTTTTTTTTGTGACTAAATTTGTGACAACCATGACAACACCACAGTTTTCTACATGAAGATGATGTGTACTGCTCAGGAAAAGAAGAAAATAAAATAGATGTATCTTTGTTGTGCAGATGTCGAACTCCTACACATAGTCAAATGCACATGCGATTTCCCTTCATTGTGCCAATAATATTATCCTTCTTTATTTTAATTTATGGGTACAGCAGAAGTGAAAGTGGGTATACTGAAAAATACGCGGGATTTTAATACAGTGGTTAGCTATTCCTGCTACGAATTCCTGAAACGATTGCAGCATTATGTAGTAGAAGGAAGTAAGCATTTCAAACGCTTTCTTCACAACAGAGTTTGTAATCTTGCCTTTTTTTTTGCAGTTTTAAGAAAATTAAGGGCTTTGAGCAATAGTAATATGAAACACCTAAGAGAGGCCCAAAGAGGATTTGTTCTTCCTGCTCCCAATTTCACTAAAGCAGAAATGAGGATACTTCAAGATGTTATTTAGGCCAACCTGTTTATTTTACTGCCTTGCTTTAAAATGATCAACTTAAATTAGTGAAGAATTGAAAAGCAAATCACATTTATCATGCAATGTCTCCTGCAGTATTTGCTGAACAGTTAGGAATATTCTGGAACTCTTGTTCAATCCAGAACATCAATTGCTTTCATTTTGTTTTACACAAAATAAAACTCTACTGATTTCTTACTATTACTAAATGTAATCTCCATACATTTTTTTCAATTTAGGCTAATGAACTGGTTCAGGTGGAGACATATTTACGAAGTGAAGGTGTGCTAGTTCGTTACTGGTATCCAATTGACATGCTGGAACGTCCTCCTACAGGATACAGACGCACAGCTGCTTATGGACTGGTTACTCTGGATAACACAAATATCCAAATTCACAGGCAAGCTCCTTAAAATCCATCGTGGAAGTTAAGAAAATGAAACACTCTGCCCGCCTCCCCCCCCACATCTTTGATCAGAAGTTATTTCACACCTTGAGCACCTTTGTCCATTAGCTATTCTTTAAATCTTTGGTTAAATTAAGCTGATGATTCTGTTAAATATTAATATTTCCAGGTCTGGTTGCTGCTTCATAATCCAGCATAAATTTGATATTTTGTCAGTGTTTAATTCCACAATAAATATTGATCACTTTAAAAACACGTTAGCCACATGTTGGGATTTGAATTGCTTTGAATCAGGCAGCAAAGCTGTTATTCTGTTGCTATAGAATATTAATAGCAGCTTTAGGTTCATAATGTAAACTCCCTTTACAGATGCCCTCCACCACCCCCATATCCTATAAATGTAGCATTTGTTACTAAGAAAATAATATATTCTACTTTTACTTAATCTAGAATTTTTTGATTGTCAAAAAGAAATAGAACCTCTTGATTGCAGCATTAACTGCTATACTGTATATAACAGAAAAGCTGAAAATAAGAGTCAGTGTCACTGGAGAAAGAAAAAGGGTTAATGATTCATGGGTAATACCGTTCCGTCATTTGCAAATGGTGAAATCATTTTGCCCACAAACTTGGCCAGTTTCTGATATGTGTTCAGTTTTACAATAAGCAGTAAAGAACTCTGTGATCTGCCTCTCCTTCCATTTTTTTTAAACTGAAAAAATTGTAAGACTTTATTATTGAGCTGTTTTAAAGAAGCAGAATGTATTGCAAAGGAATTAGTCCAGGTATTTGGTGCTCTAAAGTGGAAAAATTCAGTGATGTTGTAAGAGAATGCTTTTTGGTTTTAGATCATTTTCACACTTCTCATCCTTTTCTGTGCTTCCTGTAAGGACTCTGAGAAACTAGTTCTTTCCCTGTGCTCATTTATGTGGTCCTTGACAGTGTATGTGAACAGATTTTGTGATAAAATATCTAATTTTAGTGCATGCAGTGTTCAGTAGAGGTTCCCAAATAATAATCAGGAGAGGAGATCCCCCATTTTTAAAAAAATTCTTCCTCTGTAACTAAGTTTGTACTCCCTGTTGTTACTCTTGACAGCTCAATCCAAGCACACAAAGTTGCTAAGCTTGGATTAAGTGGACACTACCAAAACCACTCAACTTTGAGTTAGGTCAATACAGTTAAAATGTGTTATAAAAATTATCTTTACAAGTCATGAGAGTACATGTGCATCATTCCTTTTCATTGACCATTGACCTCTCAGTATACATCAGTTTTGGTTGTAACATGATCACTACCCATTATCTGAATTGACTTCCTTGCTTGTTTGTTTATTGGTGTCTTTATTGCTCACTGTAAAGTTCCATGTGTGAGAATGGAAACTGGATTGATAACTTGAAATTGTCCAAGTAAACATGAGGGCACTTGAAATGTGATCACTGTAAATTGGCATGATAAAAATGAATTAAATGTTTATATTCTTCACTTTAAACAGTTGTTTTTAAATGAATATTGATTCTAAAATAACCATTTACATCCTCAATGATAGATTGTCCAGTTTGAATTTTAAAACATAAGCTCTCAAGATTGTTCTTGACTTAGTCTTATTTCTTCATCCTTCCTCCATATTCATTGTCCTTCCTTCCTCTTCAAACTCCACCATATTGCCATCTGTCACAACATACTAATAAAGAGTCATTCACTCTTGTTTCAATGAATGTAATGAGCAAAATGGGAGCTGAGAAAGAAATGCTGAAAAAGTGCCAAGCATATTTCAGTGTTCCTATCCCTAACTGGTGTAACTAGTATAAAAAGGACAATGCAATGCAAACCTTGCCCCCTCCCAATTAAGCAGTTGAAAATTATGGGAGAGGTAGTGCAATTTACATAATAGTTAGTCTATTATAAGACCAGATTCATGCTTGGTTCTCAATTTTTCTTTTTCAAATTTTCTTCCTTCACTATTGTTTACAGAGAATTGCTACGCTGTGAAGCTTCTTTGGCTAGACTGTACTGTCGTATGGCTTTGCTCAACATATTTGCTCCCAAGTCCCCACATACTTTCACTCGGTTATTCCACATCCCTGCTGTTCGTGACATAACCCTGGAGCATCTTCAGCTTTTGTCCAATCAACTTCTGGCCCCACCACTATCAGGTTGGTGTTAGTACAATGTGAGTTTGAAAAAATAAACTATATATGCTGTCATGTCATTCTGAGATAATTGCATCCCAATGTGCAGAATCAGTTTACTGATTTCAATGACTTAGGAAGCAGACAAGCTTGTTTTTGGTTCATGATCTTGAAAAGTAGTTAAATCTAATAAACTCCAGAGTAGCTTAATAAGAAAGTCCATTGTGTCATTTGACAATTACAAAGTCTAAATATCCAGGTTCAATGTAAGGCTGAGTGAGTTAATATTTTCCAGAGCAACACACACAAAATGCTGGAGAACTCAGCAGGTCAGGCAGCTTCTATGGAAAAGACGTTTTGAGCCGAGACCCTTCTTCAGGACTAAGAGAGAAGGGGGGAGATGCCTGAATGAAAAGTTGTGGGGAAGGGAAGGAGGCTTGCTGGAAGGTGATAAGTGAAGCCAGTCAGGTGTGAAAAGTTGAGAGCTGGAGAAGAAAGAATCTGATAGAGGAGGGGAGTGGACCATAGAAAGGGAAAGAGAAGGGGACCCAGTGTGCAGTGGTAGGCAGGTGAGAAGTAGTAAGAGGTCAGAGTGAGGAACAGAGGAGGGGGAATATTGTTCAAAGTTGTACTTGAAGCATATTCATATCTTTAAAGACAATGTAGAACTTGATTGTACATTTTAGTTATGCAGGCAGTTAACACTCAGCGCCTTAGGTCACATTAGGATTTTTTTGAGTGAGGATTGCTAGTACTATCTAACGGTACCTCAGCATGAGTGAATGTGTTATTATCAGTAAATCTGTAGTCAGACAACGTCAATGTATTGCTGGGACATCAGTGCTTTCCCTTGAACTGTTGTCCCAATATGTACAAGATGGAAAATATTTTCTTTCTAAAAATTGTAATTGGTACAGCATGAAAATCAGATAGACCTTCAGAAAATGAGGAAAAATCTGAAGAGAAAAGAAAGTCCAAATTGTGAACAAATTTATAAGTGGCCATTATATAGACTTAATTTTGTCTATTCTTAAGCATTATCTGAATCTCTTTAAAATTATGTTTTTGTTTTAAACTGATGTTTCTATGTTTATTTTACTCAAAAAAAAACTAGCAAAACTTATAACAAATATTGTGTCTAATTTCATGTCCTGCCAATTACAGTTTTTGGAAAGAAAATATTTTGTATCTTGTAGTGGGATAACAGTTCATGGGAAAGCACTGATGTCCCAGCAATGCATTGAAGTTGTCTGACTGCAGAATTACTGATAATAACACATTTACTTGCATTCCTTGTTGACATATTTCTTTTTCTGGAGCACCACCAAGAAAGGAAAGAATGAAAAAGAATTTTTTTTTTTAAAAAATAAGGAAAGAAAGAAAATCTAATGGACCAATGCTGGCATTTAGCACAAGGCTTATGAACCAAATGTCCTCAGTAGTTTGTCAAACTTGCTGTTGGCCTATTGTTGATTGTTTAATATGTCTGCCATGAAGAGTAAATAGGATTGGAGAGTTCAGTGAAATAATTTGAGGAATTTCATTTAAAACCTTTATTTCTTCTGCAGATGGAACAATCAGCTCTAATTCAATTCTCCTGACTCAGTCCCTCCAGCATTGTAACCAAGGTCAGAACTGCTCTCCCACTGATCTATTCTACCAGGGCAATTCCAGTACTATCAGAGAATGGCTTACTGTTGCTATAACTAGAGCCTTACACCAAGGTGAAGAGAGTTTGCTGGATTTAACAAAACAGATCTGCTCTTTCCTACAGGTACAAGACTTGTGATTTCTATCTGTCAAACTCATGATCCACATTTTTCATTTGTTGCTTTTCTATCCTCCAATTCGCCAAGTGATTTTGAAGTGTTTCTATAATTGCTGCTTTATTTTTTTTTATATATGGAGAAGCATAGCTGGAACCAAAAGCTATTGTGAAAAGTGCTGGAAACAATATCAAAAACAAAAAGTGGAGGAAGGATTACAATTACTTTGAATTATTAGGAATATATGGAATAAAAAATGGTACATAGAATTATTAACACAAAGTATTCTGCAGAAGCTTGATATCCAGAGCAATACATACAAAATGCTGGAGGAACTCAGCAAATCAGGCAGCATCTGTGGAAGCAAACACTGAAAAATACTGGGCTTTAAATGATGAAATAGGTGTTTCAGGGAGAAAAATAGGAATGGTAGGAATGAATAAAAGGGAATTCTTTGACAGTAGAGACATTAAATGATATCAGCAATGAGGCAAGCAGTTACATGGGATAGTACAGCTAGGAATAAAAGCTGACTCTGGATATGACGTAAGTGGCAATAGCAGAATTATTAATTTCATTTGACGGCTACCCCTACCAAAAAAAAAGGTCACAATCTAATATTACTGAATTTGATCTTGTTAGGGAACCTGTTCAAAAGGTTTGAGGAGGGCTGCTGCTTGAAGTTCTGCTTCAACAATGCATTTTGTTTTTCATTTCATCCATAGCAAAGTGAAATTCTTCCTCCTTTAAGATTTTCTAGATTTTTGGATGAATAAAATTGCATGAAGTATACTGTATATTTTAAGTTTCTATTTGTGTTCTTATGTAGAACGTTCTGTTGCTTATGTAGTCACATTAATCCAGAAATTACAGAACATAAAGATTGATTTTTCAGAAATTTCAGTGAGCACAGATGCTGGTAAATGATCAAACTGATATTTATACAAAATGCGGGAGGAACTCAGCAGGCCAGTCAGCATCTATGGAAAAAAGTAAAGTTGATGTTTCTGGCCAAGACCCTTCAGTAGGATGGAGAAAAAAAGATGGGTAGATTTAAAAGGTAGGGAAGGGAAGAGAGAAACACAAGGTGATAGGTGAAACCAGGAGGGGGAGCGGTGGAGTAAAGAGCTGGGAAGTTGATTGGTGAAAGAGATACAGGGCTGGAGAAGGGGGATTCTGATAGGAGGGAACAGAAGGCCATGGAAGAAAGAAAAAGGGGGAGGGAGCACCAAAGGGAGGCGATGAACAGGCAAGGAGATAAGGGGAAAAGGGGTTAGGGAATAGTGAAGAGGAGGTGGGGGGTACATTACTGGAAGTTCGAGAAATCAGTGTTCATGCCATCAGGTTGGCTACCCGGATGGATTATAAGGTATTGTTCCTCCATCCTGAGTGTAGCCTCATCTGTAGGCCATGGACTGACATATGGGAATGGGAAGTGGAATTAAAATAGGTGGCCACTGGGAGATCCTGCTTCTTCTGGCGGTCAGAGCGTAGGTGCTCGGCAAAATGTTCTGGCAATCTACAGCTGGTCTCACCGATATACAAGCTATCCTCCTTTCTCAAAGAAAAGGCTTCCCTTCCTCTACCATCAACACTGTCTTCAACTACATCTCTTCCATTTCTCACGTCTGCTCTTACCCCATCCTCCCGCCACTCTACCAGTGATAGGGTTTATGGTTCCTCTTGTCCTCACCAACCACCCCACCAGCCGTCGTGTCCGGCACATAATTCTCCGGAACTTCAGCCATCTCCAACAGGATCCCACCACCAAGCATCTCTACCTCCCCCCCCCCCCCATTTACTTCTTTCCGTGGATCACTCCCTACACAACTCCTTTGTCCATTTGACCCTCCCCACTGATCTCCCTCCTGATACTTACCCTTGCAGAACAAGTGCTACACCCGCCCCAACACCACCTCCCTCACTGCCATTCAGGGCCCCAAACAGTCCTTCCAGGTGAGGCAACATTTCACCTGTGAGTCTGTTTTGGGGTCATGTACTATGTCCAGTGCTCCCGGTATAGCCTCTGCATTGGTGAGACCCGATGTAGATTGGGAGACCATTTTGTTGAGCACCTATGCTCCGTCCGCCTGAAGAAGTGGGATTTCCCAGTGGCCACCCATTTTAATTCTGCTTCACATTCTCATATGTCAATCCATGGCCTCCTGATGAGGCCACACTCAGGGAGCAACACCTTATATTCATTCTGTGTAGCCTCCAACCTGATGGCATGAAATCGATTTTTTGAATTCCGGTAATGGCTCCATCTCCTCCCTCTCCTTCACATTCCCCATCCCCTTTTCCCTCTCTCTCCTTATCCCCTTGCCTGCCCATCGTCTCCCTCTGGTGCTCCTCCACCCTTTTCTTTCTTCCATGGTCTTCTATCCCCACCTATCAGACTCCCCCTTCTGCAGCCTTGTATCTCTTTCACCAATTGATTTCCCAGCTCCTTCATCCCTCCCCCTCCTGGTTTCACCCATCACCCAGTGTTCCTCTCTCCCCTCACCCGCTTTTTAAATCTACTCCTAATCTTTTTTCCTCCAGTCCTGCTGAAGGATCTCGGCCCAAAACGTCAACTGTACTCTTTTTCCATAGGTGCTGCCTGGCCTGCTGAGTTCCTCCAGTATTCTGTGTGTGTTCCTTGGATTTCCAGCATCTGCAGAATTTCTCTTTTTGTGAAACTGATATTTATTCTGTTGCACTGCAGCACTCACCAGAACAGTTTCCTTCTGAAGAATTCCCAGTGACTGAGTCAAAAGTGAGCATGGATGTACATTTTCCAGGAGCTGCCTTCGTAATGGTCTCTTGCAAGGAAAGTCCGGCAGGGTTTCGGAAAGAGTAAGCCCGGTTTTATTCTACTGTATGGAATAGTTATCTAGAGGAATCATTATCAGGCTTATTATCATGGAGATGTGTCGTTAAATTTGTGGTTTTGTGGCAGCAGTACAGTGCAAGACATGAAAATTACTGTAAGTGACAAATAAATGTAAAAGAGGAAGAGCAAGGTAGTGTTAATGGGCCTTTCAGAAATCTGATGGCAGAAAGGAAGAAGCTGTTCCTAAAACATTGAGAGTGGGTCTTCAGGCTCCTGTGCCACCTCCCTGATGACCAGCACACTGCTAAGTTCAGTTATCAAGGGGTGAAGAAATTACATTGCTCAAGCATGTTGAAATAAGAAGGAGAAAGATTTTATGGCTTTGACCAGAGTTGTTATCTAAATCTCGTATGGACTTCAGCCCCAGAAAATGAAGAACATGCATTCAGTCAACACACACAAAATGCTGGTGAACGCAGCAGGCCAGGCAGCATCTATAGGAAGAAGTACAGTCGACGTTTCGGGCTGAAATCCTTCGTCAGGATTAACGAAGGGTCTCGGCCCAAAACGTCAACTGTACCTCTTCCTATAGATGCTGCCTGACCTGCTGCGTTCTACCAGCATTTTGTGTGTGTTGCTTGAATTTCCAGCATCTGCAGGTTTCCTCAAAACATGCATTCAGTGGCCATTTTAATAGGACAGAGTGAAACCCGAGTGTGGCCTTCTACTGCTGTAGCTCATCCACTTCGAGGTTTAACACGTTGTGCACTCAGAGATGCTCCTCCGCACATCAGTGTTGTAAAGTGTGGTATTTGAGTTTCTGTTATCTTTCTGTTAGCTTGAACTAGTCTGACTATTCTCTTTTGACCTCTCTCATTAACAAGTTGTTTTTGCCCACAAAACTACTACGTACTGGACTTTTTTCCCCTTCTCGCACCATTCTCTGTAAACTCTAGAGACTTGTGCATGAAAATCCCAGGAGATCAGTGGTTTCTGACATTCAAGTTTAATTGTCATTCAGTATTACGTGAATACCTGTGAATAAGGCCAAATGAAACAGTGTTACTCTGTGGGCTGAGGTGCAAAACACAGTACTGACTGTCATACACGGCACAAGGCACATAAAAGATATCATTAAAGTACAGTCACACAAAATAATATAGTCCAAGTGCATGAACGTTACAGTAGTCTGCTGTCTTCTGCTGAGTGAGCACTGGAGGGCAGCACTGATACCTCTAGCTGTCCTGGTTGGCTGCAAGCAGGCGACACCGCAGCTTGTGACCTAATCCTCACTCCCATCATCTGCATAGCACAAGGCACATATAGCACATATCAGATACCAGTCACATAACAATTGTATAGTCCAAATACCTGAGACCATGAATGTTGCAGCAGCTTGCAGTGGAACACAGTACTGTTTGTCTTCTGCCGAGCGAATACTGGAGGGCAGCACCGACTCTGAGGCCACGCAGCTCTCCCGCCCTTCACCAATATACCACTGAATTAGACATGCAGCATTCCACATTACCAATGTGCAACAGAGTCTTGCAATCACAAGAGAAGTGACTAAGACGATCACTCGCTGTTAGACTGCACACAGCCTTTATGCAGAAACTCCATTGTCTGTGCAACACGGTCCGCACTAAGTCCAGCTCCTCCATTGTCTCTGCAACACGGTCTGCACCAAGTCCAGCTCCTCCATTGTCTCTGCAACACAGTCTGCACCAAGTCCAGCTCCTCCATTGTCTCTGCCAGAAAGCAACTTGCTGATGGGGTAGACCTGCAGTATTTTAAGTTCTTAATGTCCAGCAGGGTCTTGCGATCACAAAAATGTGTTTTAAAAAGACACTTAACGCCTTTGCAACATCTAGAAAATGCTGGAGGAACTCAGCAGGCCAGGCAGCATCTACAGAAAAGAGTACAGTCGATGCTTCAGGCTAAAACCCTTCAGCAGGACTTCCATCCATCTCCTGGTATTTCATTTCCATAAATGCTGCCTGGCCTACTGAGTTCCTCCAGCGTTGTGTGTATCTTGCTCAGACTTCCAGCATGTGCAGATTTTTTCTCGTCTGACTTAACACCTTTGGTTGGCCACTATGTCCAAGCACACTACTATCTTACCAGAAGTCCCTGGTAGTTTTGTGATACTCAAGCCATCCCGATGGCACCAGTAATCACTCCCCAAGCAAAGTCACTTAGATGACTTTTTGTTCCCCATTCTGCTGTTTGGTCTCAACAACAACTGGACCTTTTGACCGTGTCTGCATGTGTTATGACATTGAGTTGCTGCCACTTGATTGGCTGATTACATATTTGCTTTAATGAACAGGTGTACAATGTACCTAATAAAGAACTGAGTGTATTTGCATCATAATTGAACTATAGAGTAGATAATTTTACCACCCTTTGTTATTTGAAGTCTGTCCAACTATTATTTAATCTCACCATTTTGTTTGATATCCTATCACTTCTCTGCTGCCAGGCAAACAATGTTGTTCATTTGCCACTTGCCAGAAATTTCTGTGAAATTTGACTCCAGGTAAAAATGAAGAATATCACTTCAATGCACACTAGTGATTAACCTAAGACCGTAACAATCTTTTATTGATTTTTAATTAGTGATTGAATATGAGCTTGATATGGGAAACAGCAAATTATCGTCATTCTGAATGGAAAGTTCGGTTGTGTTTGACCCCCCCCCCCCCCAAAAAAATGATTTCTACTAAAGTTAAGGGGTTTTAGTGAGGAGATGTTTTAAAATTTTGACTGAGGTCTGGCTGGACTATTCTAAGAATAAGGTCTACTCCATTTGTTAAACTTAGTATAATTAAGTAATATTACAGTTCTAAACTAATTTGATCACTATTCTTATTTTTTTTAGTTCCTCTTTGTATAAGGCTCCTTGGGTGAGAGTACTGGTCTATGGATTGGGTCACAAAGTACGGAAAAATGGACAACTTAGCCTGACAGAAACAGTGTGTTACCCAAAAGATGCATCACCCACAAACACTGGTCTCACTCCACCCCCTACTACAAATCAGTATCCTTCTGTTGTCATCCCTACTGACAAGCTGCACGTTAAACTAGGTACCTTTCAACAGCTCTGCAAACCTTTCAATAGCTATAGATTACTGAAGTGTTAGAATAATTTGTTATTTGTATTAACTATTATAAAATTTTGCACTTGAAAGAGCAATATTGTGCTGGAATGGTTGCACTTTCTCTATAAGTATAACAGTTTATCTTGCATTCCGTTACTGTTTTAGCTTGTACTATGTCAATGTACTGTTGTAGCAAATTGATCTGTATGGATGATATGCAAGACAGATTTTTCACTACCTTGATATATGTGACAACAATGAACCAATTTACCTATTTAAATAATAATGACAAAGATAATTAGGAAATTAAGTAGTCAAGATGACACAAAGAGTGTACAAGATGATATAGATAGGTTAAGTGAGTAAGCAAAGATTAGCTTTATCTGTCACATTTACATTAGAACATCAAAACGTACAGAGAAATGTGTCGTTTGCAACAACAACCAGCAGAGTCTGAGAATGTGCTGGGGACAGCCTGCAATTGTCCATATGCTTCCATCACCGAAGTGGAGTGCCCACAAGTTACTTACCCTAATCCATATGTCTCTGGAATGGAGGAGGAAACCAGAGCACCTGGAGGAAACCCACAAGGTCATGGGGAGAATGTACAAACTTCTTACAGACAACAGTGGAAATTGAACAAATTCAAAATTGTTTTAGCAAAAAAATAATCAGACCATATAAATGGTGCAAAATTGCAGAATTTTCAAATGCAGCAGGATCTCGATGTTCTAGTGCATGGTATAAAAAGAAACTAGTTTGCAGGTATAACAAATAATGGGAAAAGCTGAAAGAACATCTATTGTGAGAGGAACTGAATATAATAGTAGAGAGGTTATGCTTCAGTTAATTCAGAAGGACATTGATGAGACCAATTCTGGAGTACCTCATTTTTTAAAGAAGAATAAATGTGCATTGGAAGCAGTTCAAGGCAGACTAACTTGACCACAGAAATGGGTGAAATCTTAGATGCATTAGATTTGTATCTGCTGGCATTTAGAACAATGAAGCTTCAGAAATCCCAAGTGATCTCAGCAGGGTGGATATGGAGTGAATGTTTTGCTCTAGAACTGGGGATCACAGTTTAAAGATTAGACGTTCCCATTTAATAGAGATAAAGAATTTTTACCACATGCTAATGAGTCTTTGGAACTCAGTTCCTCAAAGGATGTTTGGAAGATTTAGATTCTCCATAAGCAAGGGAATAGTAAGTTACCATTGCAGATGAGAATATAGAGTTGAACAATGATCCTGAGAGGTGGAGCAGGCTTGAGGGTTTGACTATTCTACTCCCCGTTTCTAATTTGTATGATTTGTGTTAAGTCAGATTGAATGTTCTGCTAAAGTTGATAGCACTCCCTAGTTTTTGTTTCTGTCAGACTAAAAGTAGGGACTATCAACAGAATGAAGATAGCAATTTTTCCTCCAGATCTTTGTTCAAGTACAAGAGGTCATCAGTGATTGGCTTATCTTAGTCAAGGAATCAAACTTTGGAGGACTTGGATTTGGTGTGGACTTTCTCAATTAACTTTGCCAATAGATTGCTACATTTACTCAACATTTCTGATAGACAACTTTTCTCCCATTCCTAATATGCAGATCTATTTTTCCTTGTGTGTTTTTGAACTTGTTGTCTGTGGTTTCAATAGGCAAATTACATAAGTTGGATTTGAATTTCCTCTTCCCAGGTGTGTCTCCACCACCTGGTGCAGTGCTGGTGTTGAACTCATTGCCTCTGGAATTTCCTCTGGCAATGGCATTTGCTGAACAATTGCTGACATGGAAACTGGTTGAAAGAGATGGTAAATCTGAAGATGAACTTGATGCTATTCCTGGATCTGTTCTCCTGCAAGTTGTTGAGCTGTTTGGTAAGACAAATGTCCATAAGTGGATGAGTTGAGTGTATTTTATGTGTCGTTTATTTGTAAAATGTGAATTATTTTTAAAATACATTAACAATTTCCACAATCTGACACAAAAGCAAAATCTTACATCTAATGTCAGTTCACCAAAAAATGGTAACTTCTCATTGCTTTTTGAGAAATGGTAACTCGTATGATGCATTGGAACTGTATCTTATCCAGTATCTACCCACAAATATTACAGCTGGCTGGAGATGATGGATGAAGTTTAGAAACACTACACAAGCTGAATTGTGTTATCTTTCCTTCCTTGTGGAGGTCAATGTAGAAGTATGTAGATCTCCTTACATTAAAACAAATGTACTTTTAATGCTTGTTTTTTTTTTTTATCCCTTTCATTCTTAGCCAACCTATTGTGGACAACCGATCTGGCTCCCAGCATAAAAGAGATGATATTCCACCTTCTAGCTGAACTACTACGTAAAATTCACCAGATGGAACAAAAAAAGAATCCGTCTGGTCTATCATCATCTATAGCCATCCAACTGAATCCATGCCTGGCTGTTCTGATGGCAATTCAAACTGAGCTCCGTAAACTGTATGATGAAGAAACACAAAATTGGGTGACTGGGAACAGTTCTGGAATTGGAGTTGGTGTGACTGACCAGGGTCGTTTTTCCACCTACTTCCATGCTTTGATGGAGATATGTCTTGCAGTTGCAGAGGTAACACTGCCCATTAATGTGAGCTCTGCAGTGAATGTGATGACCTCCACGAGTGCACCAAGTCTCAGCGATTCCTCTTCCTCCTCCTCATCTTCACCTGGACAGACACCACAGAGCCCAAGCTTACTCTCCAAGCGGAAAAAAGTCAAAATGAAACGAGAGAAGACATCAGCAACAGGGAAACGGCTCACCTCGCGAGGTAGTGAAAGTGATGCTTCAATCCTGAATATTAGTGGAAGTAAACCTGAAGATATGCTTTGGTTCCATAGAGCTTTGACTTTACTCATGATCCTCCGTCATCTAACTAAGAAGGACCCCCAGGGTCTCGGAATGACAAATGATGCAATTGCAGATGCCTGTCAAGCTTTGGTAGGCTCTACCTCCCACAGCAGGTTGCTGGTAATCTCAGGCATTCCAACACATCTCGAGGAATGTATTGTCCGAAGTGCCATTCGCAGGGCATGCAGTGCACATGGTGGCATATTCAAAGATGAGATTTACATACCACTACAAGATGATGACCCCAAGAGGTTGAAGACAAAAGCTGATGGCAAGTTGGAAATGGATAAGTCAACAACGGTCGACAGTATGGATGTAAGCAGTGGCAGCAGTGTGACGCCAGCTATGAGTATGAGTGCCTCTGCCTCTACCAGTCAGACCTCAATCTGCAGCTCACAATGTGTTTCTCGGACAGCAAGTGATCTTTCAGTAGACCAATATCAAGCAAGTCATGACGTGGCTGCTCCACAGGGAATGATTGATCCCCACACAGTTTCCAGCCAGGAGAGTCTGGACTTGTCCCTGTGCAGTACAGGAAGCTTAGGCAGTCTTGGTAGTCTCGGGGAACCCATGGACAGTGCAGACTCGGCTTCTATCTCCGATGTTGGGTCAATGTACACAGTCACATCACTGGACAACAATCCACTTGTGTCACGGTCCATCAAAGGCTATGCCATTGTTGAGGTAAGATTAGATTCAGTATTCTGATTTGACATTAATGTTTCGAAAAAAGAACAATGGAGGAGGTGAAGACATAATTTAAAGGCTTTTAAGTTCTCTCTCATGTCTGCTTTAAAGTTATTTACTGTTGCGGTCCTGCTGCGAAAGATTCAAATAGCCTTGCAACACATTACCCAGGTGGCAAAGTAATTTAAAATTTTAAATTAATTGTTACATTGTTTACTTAAATTGAGGCTGTTAAACTAGTTTAAAATACCAACTGAAGTTTCTTTGATATTTGTGCATGCTTGTATTTGTGTGATGTGTGTTGTACTGTTTAGACCATTGATAAAGACAGTTATATTATAGAAATTCATCCAACAAACATCATAACATTTTTGGTGATAGTTACTTTAGTTAAATTAAAATTCAAAATCAATCTCATTAATAAATGCAAAATAGTAAATTGAAAAAATGAAGTAATTTTTTATGGTTTATAACAAATAGTTATTGTTAACACATAGGCATATGTGATTTATGAATTGTTTATAATTTTTCTTACTATTTTTCAATTTGTGCTGAATGAGATTATTTTTCTAAAACTTTGGACTCTATAAGACCAGCCAAGCTTGCTTCTTGCACAATCCTTAAAATGGCTTTAATCTCTGTGATTTGAATTTATTTTCTGGCCTCATTTATTCGGCCTTCCTGAGAAGCACAGGGAATAACGAATACTAACTAGGCTTTGGGTGTTTGCCTCACTGCTGCCATCAATAGGTTTCAATAGGTACATTTAATGTCAGAGAAATGTATACAATATACATCCTGAAATTCTCTTTCTTCACAAACACCCATGAAAACAGAGGAGTGCCCCAAAGAATAAATGACAGTTAAATGTTAAACCCCAAAGCCCGCCCAGCTCCCCCTCCCCTCCCCAACAGCAAAAAAGCATCGACACACCCCCACCAAGCACTCAAGCGTGCAGCAATGCATCAGTAAAGACACAGACTTGTAGTACCCCAAAAACGACTTATTCACCTGGTAATTCAACATACCACAGGCTCTCTCTCTCCCTAATAAGGGAAAAAGGGGTGTCCCCGTTTCACAGCGAGAGGGGAGACATAACAAAGCAACTCGCTGATTTATAGTGTTAAAAGTCTGTTGCATCACTTTTTCCAAGCTCTATCTGTGCCCAAAGAACTCAGGTCTGTGGGTACATAGCCAGCAGCAAGCTCACTGCTTCCGATCTTCCATCTCCCACAACGCATCAGGCAGCAGCACCGGCCTTGAATCCGCCCACCTCCAGAGCCACAAAAATCCAGCACCCTCAAGGCGTGCTAGTCTTCCAGACCGTGTCCTTGGCATATCGAAAAGCGGCCAGTCGTGAGGCCCCGCGAGCGGGTTCCATTTCCGCAAAGAACCAAAGTCAGCGTGTAACTCCAGGTCAGGGTCTTCAAAAGAACCTTGAATGGGAAAAAAGAGATATCAAAGATAGAAATAGAGCTGTTTCCGAAGATGCAAGCAGAGGAGTTGCCATTAGGCACCATTGTCCTCCTGAGCTCTGCCTCCTCATGGCACAAGGCTTATATCACCAGGTTCAAGAACAGTTACTAACCTTCAACCATTAGGCTCTTGAACAAAGGGGATAACTGCACTCACTTGCCCATCCATTGAAATGTTCCCACAACCAAAGAACTCTTTATTTCATTATCTCATGTTCACATTATTTATTGCTATTTATTTATATTTGCATATGCACAGTTTGTGGTCATCTGCACTCTGGTTGATCATTCATTGATCATGTTATAGTTACTATTCTACAGATTTGATGAGTTTGCCTGCAGGAAAATCAATCTCAGGATTGCATATGGTGACATATATATACTTAGGTAATAAAAATTTACTCTGAACTAAGGCCCCAATACCAGCCCACCTTGATGGTTTTTTGGTAATTCAAACTGTCAGGTAGCTTCTAACTCTGGCAATTAGTAATGTGTAAAAGATTGAAATAGATTTAAATAATTACAAATCATTAAAATGTAAACAAAATGAATATAAATTATAAACTTCTCAATTTCCCTTATGACATTACTAATTAAAACATAATTACTTATCAGCCTATGACCTCATGTCCTATTCCAATGGGATGGTGGGATCTACTGTTATAAAAGAAGTGCATCACTATAACTAATTCCAAATCCAGCTGTGGAACAGAAAATCGGCTCAGGCATGTCAATTCGGAATGTACTGACTGGTGCAATGCTGAAGCCTGGCAGTTCTATAGTTCACTGCTGGCTTCACCTAGTCAGAGCCAATAACTTTGGTAATCATTTCCTGTCCTTGTCGGGATACTTAATGCCTTGTAAATTTAGATTTGAAGAAATTTAAAATACTCTATTTAAATAATATGTGCTACATGGTTTGAACAAATATATGTTTGATCTATCTGGCAAATTATTAAATTATGCTTATTTCTCTCCTTTCCCATTGTTCATCCTCATTCTGTCTGACACTTCTCACCCCAACCCCCAACAACCTCCCCTACTCTACCTCAAAGTCTATCAATTGATTAGACTTGAACTTAATGCCACGGTAAGCAGCTCACATTTGGTGCTAAGTTCCGTGTTAGATATATTCTTGCATTTTACCAATGTTGGTTTGCTGTCTGAAGCCTTTCTGATCTCTATCTGCAGAGTATCAAAAAAAAATCATTTTAATCTTTGTTATTTCACTTTTTAAAGTTATATACAATATTAAAATCGAAGCATACACTTAAATCCCTCAACATTGTTCAACAGAAAAAGCACAACCTCAATTCTAAAAGTATCATCTGCTGATGAACAGGAGAAAATTTGCAGATGCTGAAATCTGATCAACACACACAGATACTGGAGGAACTCAGCAGGCCAGGCTGCATCTATGGAAAAAGTGCAGTCAACGTTTCAGGCTGAAACCCTTCGTCAGGACTGGAGAAAAAAAGCTGAGGAGTAGACATAAAAGGTGGGGGGAGGGAAGAGAGAACCACCAGGTGATAAGAGAAACCTGGAGGAGGAGGGATGAAGTTAAGAGCTGGGATGTTGATTGGTGAGATGAGGTGAGAGAAGGAAAAGGAGATGGGAAATGGAGAAGGGGTGTGGGTTCGGGGGGCATTACTGGAAGTTTGAGAAATTGGTGTTCATGCCATCAGGTTAGAGACTACCCAAACAGAATATAAGGTGCTGTTCCTCCAACCTAAGTGTGGCCACATCACAACAGTGGAGGAGGCCATGGATGGACATATCAGAATGGCAAGTGCAATCAAAATGGGTGGCCACTGGGAGATCCCACATGTTATGGCGGACGGAGCGTAGATGCTCAACGAAGTGGTCTCCCAATCTACGTTGGGTCTCACCAATGTACAGGAAGCCACACCGGGAGCACTGAACATAGTAAATGACCCCAACAGACTCACAGGTGAAGTGTCACCTCACCTGGAAGGGCTGTTTAGGGCTTTGGATGGTAGTGAGGAAGAAGGTGTAGCACTTTTTCCACTTGCAAGAATAAATGCCAGGAGGGAGGAATGAACAAGGGACCCAATGTAGATTTGGAGACCGCTATGCTGAGCATCTGCGCTCTGTCTGCCAGAACAAGCAGGATCTCCCAGTGACCACCATTTTAATTCCACTTCCCATTGCCGTTCCAATATGTCCATCCATGGCCTCCTTCACTGTCATGATGAGGCCACACTTAGGTTGAAGGAACAGCACCTTATGTTTCGTTTGGGTAGCCTCCGAACTGATGGGCATGAACATCAATTTCTCAAGCTTCTGGTAATGCCTTCCACCCTTCTCCATTTCCGATCCCCTTTTCCCTCTCTTACCTCATCTCCTTGCCTGCCAGTCGCCTCCCTCTGTGCTCCTTCACCCTTTTTCTTTCTTCCATGGCCTTCTGTCTCTTTCACCAATCAACCTCCCAGCTCTTTACTTCACCCCTTCCCCTCCAGGTTTCACCTATCACCTCCCTCCACCTTTTAAATCTACTCCTCAGCTTTTTTTCTCCAGTCCTGCCAAAGTGTTTTGGCCCGAAACGTCAACTGCACTTCTTTCTATAGGTGCCGCCTGGCCTGCTGAGTTTCTTCAGCATTTTGTATTCGCTGATGAGGTTTTGGCAACTAATCCTCCCAACAAAAAAGGTACAAGTCCCAGTTGGATGTACCAGACAGATTTCCTATCTTTTGTGGGAGAATTGCAGTGAGTTTGTACTTTGCTGCTATATTTCATGAAGAGCTTTGATTGAGCACTGTTGTAAAATGCTAAAGAGCAAACAGAAAGTTTGAAACTCGCAATTCCACACAGGAATTCCAAACAACCTTTCCCAGCAATCTTAAACCTTCTGAGTTCACTTGAAGCATGTTCATCTCTAGCAGTTGTTTCCTCTATCACTGACAGATTTGTTGTGTAATCTTGGTCAAGTATCTTGCATCAGTCCAAAACTATTCACAGGATTGATTACCATATTCAAACGGCCTCAATATATCACTCAGTATTTCTGTAGTTGTGGTTACTAATCTTCTACAGTTTGAGTCTTAGTATTTAATAATACCATATGTTAATACATCAGTGAACCTCAGTATTGTAATACTTCAGCTGTTTCTGTCAGCCTAAAACTGCATTTGTAGTAAAAACTAGAGGTATGGAGTCCTTCTTAAACCACTTTTATGTCATTAAACCCTGAGATTCAAATCCAGCTAACATGAAGTTGCATTTCAGATTTCAGGGCATTACTAATGTTATCAAAAGCAGGATCAGCTATAAGGAATGAAAAATTTAAATAGAATTGATCTTGCTGATAGAACTTAGCTGCCTCAATTCAGGCTCTTAAAGTGGTTGCTATGGGAAATGACAACAATCGCAGAACTCAATTATTGTGTATCTTTGGCTAGGATGGATAAATTTGGGACTTTAAGATCAGTTTGTAAATGCATCTCTGAAATATTCCTAATGCAACAGCCTGCTGATGTGTATCCTTTCAGTTTTTGTGCAAATAATGTGAGAAGCCGGAACCCCATTCATTTGCGTAGCACATCACAGCTTGAGTTTACAATTTAGAGAGAAGACAGGAAAGCCATTGTACTTTACAATGTTCTACATTAGAAATATAAGATACTGCTTTGTAAATAACATATTTTGACATGTTATTTTTTTAATGTAGGTAAGAGCCAGGGCAAAGATTGAAAAAATCCGTGCCAGTCTCTTCAATAGCAGTGACTTAATTGGATTGTCTAGCCTGGAGGGAGAAGATGAATTGATAGAGATATCAACAGAGATCTTAACTGTGTCTACCGTAAATCAGAGCTTGTTTGACACTCAGGGTAGTTCAGCATTGGAAGATTATTTCACTGAGAAACTAATCAAAGGTAAGTAAAATGTCTAGCTTGTTGGGACTCAAAGAAAAGTCGTGTTCAAAATGAAAAACTGCACTATAACAGTGGTTGAATTGAAATTTTTCTCAAGCACAATACAGATCTTATATTAAATTTTAAAGGAACTGGTCTGTTTATAAACACCCAGTGAGTTTACAAATTGCAGTGCCTTGTAAAAATATTCAGCCCCCACCAACCCGTTTATGTGGACAACCGTTTTTTCACAGTTTAGCCCAAAAAACAGGGAAAATTATAAAGCATGGAAAACTAAAAATTCAAAAACTGGAATGTCAGCAGTTCAAAAGTATTTGTCCCCTTTGCTTAATACTTAATTGAACCACCTCTCACAGCTATTACAGCCAGTAGTCTTTTTGGATAAGTCTCTTTTAGCTTTACACAATGTGGTGGTGCAAGATTTGCCCATTCCTCCTTGCAAAATTGCTCAAGCTGTGTCAGGTTAGTTGGGGAGCAGCGGTGCACAGCAATCTTGAGGT